>NC_052157.1:29830738-30442787 GCF_902713615.1 Scyliorhinus canicula
AGCCGGGATGTGTACAGAGAAGAACAATAACTTGATTAGACCAAAACAGCAATAACACAGGAACTGCAATGACAAATACAAGCGTGCTATACCACCTGTCTCTTGTGGAAAGATTTATGCAAAGAAACACCTTTGACCACAAGGCCATCAGGAAGTGGTCAACACATAACGTCCCAGAGGCCCTGCAGGAAAAGGAGATGGTGGATCTTGTCGGATGGTTCCCGGAGCAGACTGTCAAGCTAATTTGGCAGAATGCCTCATCACCAGAAATTAAAAACAAACATCAAGACCGAGTGTGGCTGGTGGCTTCCTACACCCTGGTCTCATCCCATTGGATTCCTACATTGGAGAAAGAAGCCATTCGGCCTATTGAGCCTGCACTGACCCTTCGAATGACCACCCTACCTGGGCCCAATCCCCTGCCCTGTAACCCAAGGGGCAATTTAGCACGGCCAATCCAGCTAACCTGCACATCTTTGGACTGTGGGAGGGAACTGGAGCACCCGGTGGAAACCCACGCAAACATGCAAACATCACACAGTCACCCAAAGTTGGAATCAAACCCGGGTCCCTGCCGCTGTGAGGCAGCAGTGTTAACCACTATGCCACCTTGCCGCACGTTATCTTCAAGGTGACGGAGGTGGGGAAGAGATCACTGTCCATCTCCTTGTGGAATGTGCCATTGCAAAGAAGGTCTGATGAGAGACGAGGTGGTTTTAGACGGGTTTCACCCTGAACATCTCCACGATTCAGAACTCTGTGCTTCACAGGCTGTTCCCAGGGATGCACACCGAGACAAACGTCAGCAGTTGCTGGAGGATCATTAACTTGATGAAAGATGTTCGTTGGTCTGCTCAAAACATCTTGGTCTTCCAGTGCAAAGAGTTGCCTATGACTGAGCGTTGCAGACTGGCACATTCTAAAGTCCAGGACTATGTGCTGAGGGATGCACTAAATCCTGGGGCAGCCGCCGCAAATAGGAATTGTACTGCCAACAGGAATCTTACAGGAATTTGGGGTTCCAAGTATTATCATATCTATTTCTTCATTTCCCTACTGATTTCCTTAAACTTTCCAGTTCACTAACTGGGGATGATATCAACTATTGCTGAGATTCTGTAGTCGAGTGCAACATGACATCTTGCTAAAATTTCCTTTTAAAAACAACAGCATAGCAGCTCATGTATCATTTCATGTAAGGGATATTCAGGTGTGAAGAGCTAGAATTGCCACAGCTTAAACTGCTACTGCACTGGATTGGAAAATAAAGCTCATCTTATGTCTGACTACATTCTGCAGGGCAGTACGGTGGCACAGTGGTTAGCACTGCAGCTTCACTCCGCCAAGGTCCCAGGTTCGATCCCGGCTCTCTGTCCGTGTGGAGTTTCCACATTCTCCCCGTCTCTGCATGGGTCTCAGCCCCACAACCCAAAGATGTGCAGGGTAGGTGGATTGGCCACGCTAAATTGCCCCTTAATTGGAAATAATGAATTGGGCACTCTAAATTTATCTTAAAAAAATGTCGGACTACATTCTAGAGCATCACAGAGTAACATGACTTCCAATTCATTGTTGGAAACAAACACCATTAAAAATTCATCAATGTTGAGAACAGAATTTTATGTTGAAAAAAGGACTTGAAGCATCAAAAAGTTCAATTCATCAAAATGGCCTGTATTTTTTTTTTTAAAGTGCTGCAATTCAAAGATTCAGCGATTCACAGAATACTACAGTGCAGAAGAGGCCCTTTGGCCCATCGAATCTGCACTGACACATGAAAGACACCTGATCTGCCTACCCAATCCCATTTGTCAGCATTTGGCCCATAGCCATGAATGTTAAGACATGCCAAGTGCTCATCCTGGTACTTTTTAAAAAGTGAGAGGTAACTGGCCTCTACCACCCTCCCAGGCAGTGTGTTCTAGACCATCGCCACCCTCTGGGTAAAAAAGCGTTTCCTCAAATCCTCACCTTGAACTTGTATCCCCTCGTAACTGACCCCTTGTCGAAGGGGAACAACTGCTCCCTATCTATTGTCCATGCCCCACATAATCTTGTACAGCTTTATCAGGTCATCCCTCAGTCTTCGCTGCTCCAGCGAAAACAACCCAAGCCTATCCAACCTTTCTTCATAACTTAAATGTTACATCTCAGGCAACATCACTGTGAATCACCTCTGCACTCGCTCCAATGCAATCACATCCTTCCTATAAAGTGACAACCAGAATTGCACAAAGCATTACAGCTGTGGCCTCACCAAAGTTCTGCACAACAATTTAGCATGGCCAATTCGCCTACCCTGCTCATCTTTTTGGGTTGTGGGGTTGAGACCCATGCAGACATAGGAAGTGAGACGGTGCCAGGATCAAACCTGGATACTGGATCGAACCCGGGTCCTCGGCTTCATGAGACAGCAATGCTAACCACCGTGCCACCATGTTGCCCCTACCCAGCTAATCTTTGTATCATCTGCAAACGTACTGATCCTATCCCCCACCGTAATCTATGTCTTTTATATAAATGACAACCAATAGGGGACCCAGCTCAGATTCCGGGGGTAGGCCACTGAATTCTGGCTTCCAGTCACTAAAGCAGCCGTCTGTCATCATCCTCTGACTCTTACATAGAACATAGAACAGTACAGCACAGAACAGGCCCTTCGGCCCTCGATGTTGTGCCGAGCAATGATCACCCTACTCAAACCCACGTATCCACCCTATACCCGTAACCCAACAAACCCCCCCTTAACCTTACTTTTTAGGACACTACGGGCAATTTAGCATGGCCAATCCACCTAACCCGCACATCTTTGGACTGTGGGAGGAAACCGGAGCACCCGGAGGAAACCCACGCACACACGGGGAGGACGTGCAGACTCCTCACAGACAGTGACCCAGCCGGGAATCGAACCTGGGACCCTGGAGCTGTGAAGCATTTATGCTAACCACCATGCTACCGTGCTGCCCTCGTTACAGTTGAGCCAATTTTGAATCCACCTCATCAAGTAACCCTGTATCCCATGTGCATTTCCCTTCTTTATAAGTCTCCTATGTGGGACCTTGTCCTGACCAAAATTCCTCCCTCAATGGAAGATGCTTGTGGTGGTTGGAGGTTCATCATCTCGGCTCCAGGACATCACTGCAGGAGTTCCTCAGGGTAGTGTCCTCGGCCCAACCATCTTTAGCTGCTTCATCAATGACCTGCCTCCCACCATAAGGTCAGAAGTGGGGATGTTTGCAGATGACTGCACAATGTGCAGTACCATTCACGACTCCCCAGATAATGAAGCAGTCCGTGTCCAAATACAGCAAGACCTGGACAATATCCAGGTTTGGGCTGATAAGCGGAAAGTTATATTTGCGCCACACAAGTGCGAGGCAATGACCATCTCCTACATGAGAGGATCTAACCATCGCCCCTTGACATTTGATGGCATTACCATCGTTGAATCCCCCTCAATCAACATCCGACGGGTTACCATTGATCAGAAAATGAACTGGACTAGCCATATTAATACTGTGGCTATCAGAGCAGGTCAAAGGCTAGGAATCTTAAGGCGAGTAACTCACCTCCTGACCCCCCCCCAACCAAGCTCCACCATCTACAAGGCACAAGTCAGGAGTGTAATGACATACTCTCCACTTGCCTGGATGAGTGCAGCTCAAGAAGCTCGACATCAGGCAGCACGGTGGCGCAGTTGCCTCACAGCGCTGAGGACCTGGGTTCGATCCCGGCCCTGAGTCACTGTGTGTGGAGTTTGCACATTCTCCCTGTGTTTCAAAAATCTCAACACCATCCAGGACAAAGCAGCCCGTTTGATTGCTCTCCCTTCCACAAACATTCAAACCCTCCTCCATCAACAAACAGTGGCGGCCGTGTGTACCATCTACAAGATGCAGTGCGGTAACTTGTTGAGATTCGTTCCTGAGATAGCTCCCTCCAAACCCATGACCACTAACATTTAAAAAGGACAAAAGCAGCAGATACCTGGGAGCCCCACCACCTGGAGGTTCCCGTCCAAGTCACTCACCACCCCGACTTGGAAATATATCGCCGTTCCCTTACTGTCGGTGAAATCCTGGAACACCCTCCCTAACAGCACAGTGGGTGCATCTACACTTCAGGAGCTGCAGCAGTTCAAGAAGGCAACTCACCACCATCTTCTGAAAGGGCAATTAGGAATGGGAAATAAATGCTGGCCTAACCAGCGATACCAACATCCCGTAAATGAATTTTAAAAATCAACATGGATTAATGAGTCATTTATCATAATTGACTGCCACACATCAGAAAGAGTGTTGTAATCGTAATCGACTCCATAAATGCAAATTCTTTAACTTCTGCAAGAAAATGTTAATGCTACAATCAGGTTTAGTCGGCGATGAAAGATTAAGGAATAATACACTTAATCCACAAGAGCGACCGTACCTTTTCATCCTTCTGTTCTTTCACAGCGTCTGCATTCTTTGATTTCAAGGTCTGGATTTTTTCAAATACTAAATTGACTTTCTTTTTCGTGGCATCATCATCACGACTCCTGAAGGGAAGACAAAGTTTATGCAACATTTCGCAACAAGTGCCCTGTCGATGCTTGAACAAATGATCGACGCAGAGTCTCAGCTAATAATTCATTCCGGCAGGTACACTTAATAGGAATTAAGTTGGGATAAGCAAATTATTCAAATGACTTATACTATTTTGTCAGGTAATGGTTTCCGACAGCACAATACAGCAATCTAAATTATAAGGTATATTTGATAAAGTATTCCTGTAGCTCGGCCAAAATATTGCTGTACTCGCATTGGCACTTGACGCAAAACTAAAAATAAATGCCTTGTGTGACTTTAAGTTGATTTATCAAAATTGAAGCCAGCTATAGAAGCTTTTAGAAGTGTTCGCAAACAATTCCGAGATTTACAATCAAAAACCAATATTGAAGGGTTATTATTCTCAGAAGATAAGGTTTTACCTTGCTATGGTATAGCACTGATGCTATGGAGGGCCGGTTTAGCTCAGTGGGCTGGACAGCTGATTTGTGATGCAGAACGCGGCCAACAGCTTGGGTTCAATTCCCGCACAAGCCAAGGTTATTCATAAAGGCCTCTTTGTTTTTAAATTTGAAGCCCCCAATTCCTTTTCTCCCCAATTAAGGGGCAATTTAGCGTGGCCAATATACCTACCCTGCACACCCCCAGGGGGGCTTTAAATGGGAGGGGGGGGCTACTTCACCGGAGGAGGGGGCCACGACCGGGGCCCACCAATTGGCGACCCCCCCCCCCCCCCCCCCCCCCCCCCCCGGCCTACCTCCTTCTGCGGCCGACCCCAGAACCCCAGCGCCATGTTGGTGAGGGGCCGGCACGAGTAATAAGTTCCCCGCGCATGCGCAGAATGCCGCGGCCCAACTGCGCATGCGCGGGTTGGACCGGTGCCCATTCGGCACCGCGTAGGGACGCTGGAGTGGCGTGAACCACTCCAGCGCCGTGCTGGCCCTCTGTGGGGGCCAGAATAGGTCGCACCCAGGACCTGTTCGCGCCGTTGTGAAATGTGATGCCTTTCACGATGGCGTGGGCACTTAGTCCTGGGAGCGGAGAATACCGCCCGATACATCTTCATTAAAATATTGATATTGAAAACAGTGTCAATACTCAGAGCCCAGCTTTCCTTGCAGATATGAGAGAAAGAAATAAGCATTTAACGAAAATTCCTCGGCGTTCTCACGAGGTGATTTCTAATTTCAGTTTGACAGAATCATTTTATAATGCCTAGATTATTTACTGTGTGCAGAGTGTTTTTTTTTTAATTTAGAGCACCCAATTATTTTTTTTTCCCCAGTTAAGGGACAATTTAATGTGGCCAATCCACCTAACCTGCACATCTTTGGGTTGTGGGGGTGAAACCCACACAGACACGGGGAGAATGTGCAAACTCCTCACGGACAGTGACCCAGGGCTGGGATTCGAACCAGGGTCCTCAGCACCGTAGTCCCAGGGCTAACTACTGTGTCGCATGCCACTCCACAGAGTGTTTTTTAAAATAAATTTAGAGAGCCCAATTCATTTTTTCCCATTAAGTGGCAATGTAGCGCAGCCAATCCACCGACCCTGCACATCTTTCGGTTGTGGGGGGTGAGACCCACACAGACACCAGGAGTATCTGCAAAGTCCACACAGACAGTGACCCAGGGCCGGAATGGAACCCGGGACCTCAGCCGCGTGAGGCGGCGCCACCGTGCCAGCCCAAAGTGGCTCCTTCTTTGATTCAGTATCAATTTTCTTGTTTGACTTCGCTCCTGTGAAGTGCCTGGAAGGCGGCGCTAAAGCTGCTCTATAGATACAATTTGTCGTTACTCCCTTTCACACCTGAGGGCTTTTAATTTTAATTTACAATTCAATTACTTATTGCCCTGTCCTCCCGATCTGGAACGTTCTGCCTTCCTTTGAGTTATTAGCATGATTATAAAAGCCTTCTGTTTCTCTTCCTTACAAATCCTCGGTGAAGTGGCAGCCTGCATGATGCTGTGTCAAGGTTTTCCTGGTGTGCAGGGATATTTATCGCACAACATGAGGTTGTCATTTTCTCTCCCCCTTTCTCTGGGCAGCAGGTATTGTGCTAGGAGAGCACAACAAAAATTTGTATTTATACAGTACCTTTAATGGAGAAAAACGCACCGAATGCACGTCACAGAGATATCTCAGAACCAGAACGGAAACTTTATATCTGGCAACAAAAAGAGTAAATTCCATTTACACTGGCCGGGTGCTTACAGACGACCAAAGAGGTCGACTGTTGCCCAGGAAACCCTTTTTAAAAGGAGCCCAATGTATAACAAGAGAAAATTTACAGCACAACAGTTGGGCCACAAGGACAAGACTGTGTGCAGTTGTAAGTGCTCCACTATGGAAGGGAGCATAATTATAGATTTACCAGAAGGAAACCATAGAGTGGCGAGAGATTTTAGGCAGTGGGACTTTTACCCCTGGAACCGAAGCACAGATTCTTTGGTGGGAATTAGGATAATCAGTGCTTAACACCATTATCGGGTAAATCAGAGAGCAACTTTTGGCACCAAATCGTGCATGGTGAAATACGGAAATTGAGAAACTGTCTGCCCCTCCATAAGCTTCACTGCACAATAACCTCACAAACAGAGGGCTGTGAAGTCGCGATACCTACCCACTAAAAATGTCACAAGAAGTTGGAGCTTATCCGTTCAATTTTTTTTAAAAATTAGAGTACCCAATTATATTTGTTTTCCAATTAAGGGGCAATTTGGCCAATTCACCTACCTTGCACGTCTTTGGGCTGTGCGGGTGAGACCCACGCAGGCATGGGGAGAATCTGCAAACTTCACACGGGCTGGGATCGAACCCGGGTCCTCGCCAACGTGAGGCAGCAGTGCTAAACACTGGGCCACCGTGCCACCCATGAGCTTATCCATTCAAGTGTAAGCCAATTTTTTACGTGCTGCTACCAAACAATTTCACTTTGGCTATTTCTCCATGATCTCCTCTCTGCCATTAGTCAGCATTCCTAATCTTTACCTGCCCCCTTCCCTCAACCCATTTATTTTATTTTGATTTGCCGGAGAAAACTTGCTTTTCTCCGAGTTTCCTGTTCTAGCCAACAGTCCACGCTCAAAACATTAACCTGTGGGTTTTTTTCTCTTTGACAGGTACCCTAAGACCAGTTGCTTATTTCACACATTTATTTCATATTTTCTGCAATTGCAGTTCGCCGCTTTAATCTGTGGGTTTCTTAGATATTTGTACAAGGGTACAGACTGCGATCAGTTCCAATAATAACCACAGCAAAAGAGGTTTAAAGAAACACACACAAGCATTTAAATTATTGAGGTGTCAAGTTGAAATGTTGACAGATTTTGAAATCTTTAGCATAAGCTGGCATTTCCAGCTGAGGGTGAATTGTAACCAAGTACTTCAAATTAGTTTTCCTAGGGAGGATTCTTTACCGTAAATGTTGCATGCAATTAAACCAGATCGCAGCAGAAAACATGCAGTATATTGTACAGAGAGGTTATGGCACAGTAGGCCATTTGGTCAGTCAAGCCCATGGTCGCTCTCTGTAATGGCGATGCAGCTAGTCCCCCATCCCATAGACCAGCATATTTTCTCCCTGCAGCATCTTATCCAATTCCCTTTTGAAAGCCGCGTTTGAATCCTCCTCGGCCACACTCTCAGGCAGTGCATTCCAGATCTGAACCACTCACTGTGTAAAAAAAAAAACTTTTTCCTGATGTCGCTGTTGGTTCTTTTGCCATTCGCTCCAAATCAGCGTCCCGTGGTTCCCCCCTCCCCGCCTTTTGCCAATCAGAACAATTTCTCCCTAATTACTCTGTCTAGACCCCGTATGATTTTGACCATCTCCATCAAGTCTCCTCTCAACCCAAGGAGAGCAACCCCAGTTTCTCCAATCTAGCCACACAACTGGAATTCTTCATCCGGAAAGAATTCTCGTCAGTCTTTTCTGCAGACTCTTTGAGGCTTTCGCATGCATCTGAAAGTGTGGTGCCCAGAATTTTGCGTAATATTCCAGCTGAAGTCAAACCACCATAGCTGATTTGCTTTTCTACTCCAGGCCTTTTATTAATAAAGCTCAGGATCCTATAAGCCTTATGACCCACTTTTTCAACATGCCCGACCACCTTCAATGATTTGCGCACATACACCCTCAGGTCTCTCTGTTCCGGCATGCATGGAATTGCTCTTCCTACTAAAAGGTATCACATCACACTACTCTGCATTAAATTTCAACTTGCCAAATATCCACCCATTCCACCAGCCTATGGCCTCTATCACTAACCTCCTCACAGGCCACAATCCCTCAAAGTCATCTGCAAATATTGAAATTGTGCCCTGTACACCCAAGGCTAGGTCATTAATACAGATCAAGAAATTAAAAAGTCCTCGTCTTGAGCCCTGGGAAATCCCAGTGTAAACCTTCCTCCAGTCTGTCAACAATTGTTCACTGCTACACTCTACTTTCTGTCGCTCAGCCAATTTTCTATCTATGGTGCCATTGTGCCTTTTATACCAGGGGTTTGCTGATAGATAAACTGGTTATGTGGCACTTTATCAAACACCTTTCGGAAGTCCAGGTACATACAGTATCAATCTTTGAACCTATGGAAAGCAATTTTTGAAAAAGAGGATTACACCAATGCCTTAACATATAAATGTGTGAGTTGGAGTGTGCCCGAGACAAACATATTGGGCGAAACAATTTGGGTTGGTAGAGCCCGTATTTCCCCCTGCATAGTGTTCTCGGGGTTCCAAAACAGTGTACACGACACATGTGCACACTCCTGACAAGCACCCCTTTGACATCACCTCGGGAAAGGCCTTCCGTATGGAAGATCTCAAGCCGGTGCTGATCTCGGCTAAGGCAGCACGTAAGTCGCCACAATTTGCCTCAGCATCGCTGGGGCTACAGCTACGTGTCAAACAAGAAGGAAAAGCAGCCAAATTCCTACCATCAATCGTTACTGAACGTCGACTGAACTGATATATCTTAGTCAAACAAACTGATGAGACGCACCGTCATGGTTCACCACCAATAAATGGGCACCTGTGCCGAGCTGTCATCCTTTATAAATCTGTATCCCTACATTCTCCCCGTGTCTGCGTGGGTCTCACCCCCACAACCCCAAAAAGATGTGCAGGGTAGGTGAATTGGCTCCGCTAAAGTTGATCCTTAATTATGAAAACAAGAAGAATTGGGTACTCTAAATTTTTTTTTTTTTAAATGATTCTGTATCCCACCATCAGTAAAGGAGTGGAATAAAGTTACCAGTCAAATGACTCAACACTGAACACTGAGTTCAGAACACTCTGAATCCGGTTTGTCAGCAGAATATATCAGAAGGTCTCTTTTATGCTGGATTAAGTTTCCATTTAAATAAGGTTACATTTGAAAGTAATCAAGACAATTTAAAAATTAACTATAAATACCATTGAATAAAAAAACCTGCAGGCGCACTTCAAGTTTGCAATCGAAACATGGGAGTCCAACTTTCTTAACTCAAAGCCGCTTCATTCAGATTATCTGATCATTTTAATTTTTGAGGAATGAATTTTGCTGCACTATTTACAACAATAACTTAGACTTTGGCTTCGCAAAGTCCAAGGGGTAGTTTTTTTTAAGGCTTAAAGTGAGAGTTTGGGGAGTGAATTCCAAAGTTTAGGGCTTCAATAGCTGATGGTATCGCCCCGAACGGTGGAACAATTAGAATTAGGAATGGGCAAGTGGCCAGAATTGGAGGACCATGGTGACCATTAAGTTGGAGGAACCTAAAGAGGAAGGGAGAGATGAAGCCACAGAAGGATTTGTAAACAAGGGTGATAATTTTAAAACTGGGGTATTCTGGATTATGAGCCAATGTAGCTCAGCTAGTAGACGGATGATGTTTGGTGCTGGTTAGGATATCTTTTGACTCTAGTAGTGTCTCGCTTCCTAAACTCCTAAATGACCTGGTTCCAATTTTTAGGCACTCCATGCTGCATCCCCTCCAAGGTCAACAGGTTTAACCAATAATTTGCCTTCAATTCCGGGGCCTTCAACTTTAGCTAACACTCTCTCATCAAGTACTTTATCAAATACCTTCTGGAATTCCATACAACTAACATGCACTGACATACCCAAGTTCACTGCTTTAGTCACCTCCTCAAAATTTAAATCAGCGTTGTCAGGGCTACACCTGCCCTTTGGAAATATTTGGTGGCACACTCTAATCCACTAAAAACTCTGCAAGTTCTTCAGTCACCCTCCCCTTAATTATAGACAATAGTAATTTCCCAACAACTGGATGTTAGGCTAACTGCTCTATAATTCCCTAGTTTCCCTTTCTAGCCTTTCTTAAGTAGGTGAGTACACATGCAGTATTCTAATAGTTAGAATGTCTGTGATGTTCTCAACCCCAGCAGGACCTAATAGTGCCTTGAGTAGTCCAGCCAGATCCGATGATGAATGATGGAGCCAAATGTCCACTACGTGCTTTCAAGTCTGTGTCCTTTCGACATGAGGCTGAAATGAGGGAAATATTCAAAAGAGCAACCAAGGTGAGAGAAATGGGCAGCGTGGTGGCACAGTGGTTAGCACTGCTTTCTCACAGCACCAGGGACCCGGGTTCAATTCCAGCCTTAGATGACTGTCTTTGTGGAGTTTGTACGTTCTCCCCATGTCTGCGTGAGTTTCCTCCGGTTTCCTCCCACAGTCCAAAGATGTGCAGGTTAGGTGGATTGGCCATGCTAAATTGCCGTTTAGTGTCCAAAAGGTTAGATGGGGTAATTGGGTTACGGGGATAATGTAGAGTGCTCTTTCAGAGGGTCAGTGCAGACTCGATGGGTCGAATGACCTTCTGCACTGTAGGGATTCTATAAAAGCAATGGTTTTAATGGGTACAAAGGCAATGTGGGGGGTGGGGGAGCGTTTAACTAAACAGATTGTTAGCTGAAGAAATATCATGATGAATGGAAGGTCAAAGGCTAGACAGTAGGCAATCTGAAAGTGCAGTAGTAAGTGACTTCCATTGCTCAGTTTAAATTATTGGACAAATCACTTTTTATAAATGCAGAAAATAGCTGAATTACTGCGGATGTTCATTTTACACAAATTTAAACTTGTACATTTCATTACTCCATTAAATATATAGCTACAGCCTTTGGGCTAAAATGTGTAAATGGAATAAGTTTAGCTGTAAACAAATTAAATAATTCACACTGGATTACAAGGATACAAAACAAAATTCTGCTCCCTCATTAAGCATTCACAGTTAAATCAACCTGTGAGCTGAATCTCCCCTGACACTTGTAAGATAAGTGCTCCTGGGTCATTGAATAATTAATATTTAAGCACAGGAAGCTCACAGGTACAATACACAAATAAATCGTAAAAATTCCACACAGACAAAAGCAGCATCTATTACGGAGATTAGGAGTTTCCAAACGGTTAAATATTTCTTCAGCCCCCAGTTTGTTTTATATGTGTCGCACAAAGCACTAAGGGATTCAACTGCACAACGTAACAACCTGGATCCGAGCGAAAATGAGCAGAGGATGTTTAATGTCAACAACCATCAAGTTCTATCTCTAAAACCATTTCTCTTAAGCTTCAATGATTTTGGAAAAATGTACATTTAATAAGGTTTCGAACATCAATTTCAAGCTTGGACAACATATGCAAACCAATATTTACGTTGCCTTGGATACCAACCCCACTTTAAGACAGTTGTAAAGGATCTCTTTTGCAGTCTCCTCATTCATTTGTTGGTCTTTCAGAAGGTCAGGAGTTACCTAAAAATGTTTGACAAAATTAAAAATGTAATTAAGTTGGCACGCTATTAAAACACACAAGTTTAATTTTTAATTCAGCTGATAACCTAAATAACCTTTAGGTAATAGCCACACTCCGAAATTTCAGCTATTTCAAGACCGTAATTGGAGCTTCAATTCAAGTGAATTTCTTTTATTCACCCATAGGTTGTGGGTGTCATTGGCTCAGCCAGCATTTATTTCGTAGCCCAAATTGTCCTCAAGAAGGTGGCGTTGAGCTGCCTTCTTAAACCGCTGAAGTCCATGTGGTGTAGGTACACCCAGGGTGAGGTTAGGGAGGGAGGTCCAGGATTTTGACCCAGCGACAGTGAGGGAGCGGCGATATATTTCCAAGTCAGGATGGTGGGTGGCTGGGAGGGGAACATCCAGGTGGTGGTGGCTCCAGGTATCTGCTGCCCTTGTCCTTTTAGGTGGCAGTGGTGATGGGTTTGGAAGGTGCTGTCTGAGGAGCCTTGGTGAGTTCCTGCAGCGCATTTGTTTTATCAAAAGCCCAGAAATTCCTGCCAATGAAAATACTTTCACCTTTTGCAGAAGCCAAGTCATTGGAAACGGATCACATGTTTGGGAACTCGGTATTTCTGAGGCTTGAAAAAAAAAAATGATCCAGATAATTAGTCCCACTAATTACTGAAGAATTTGAATTAATTTTTTTTTAAATCTGGAAATGAAAAGCTGATGCCAGAGAAAGTGGGGCAGCACGGTAGCATGGTGGTTAGCATAAATGCTTCACAGCTCCAGGGTCCCAGGTTCGATTCCCGGCTGGGTCACTGTCTGTGTGGAGTCTGCACGTCCTCCCCGTGTGTGCGTGGGTTTCCTCCGGGTGCTCCGGTTTCCTCCCACAGTCCAAAGATGTGCGGGTTAGGTGGATTGGCCATGCTAAATTGCCCGTAGTGTCCTAAAAAGTAAGGTTAAGGGGGGGTTGTTGGGTTACGGGTATAGGGTGGATATGTGGGTTTGAGTAGGGTGATCATTGCTCGGCACAACATCGAGGGCCGAAGGGCCTGTTCTGTGCTGTACTGTTCTATGTTCTATGTTCTAAAGTGGCAAGATGCTTCACATTGTTTGTTGATGAACCAGAACTGCTCCATGGTGAACACCATGTGGAGAAGGAATTGAATATAGCGAAGGCGCAGAATGTATTGCGAGTGGGGAATCTAAATGTTCATTACCATGAGTGGCTCAGTATTACCAAAACTGTTTGTCAAGTCCAGATTGGTGCGGCTGCCCAGACTAGGCTTGTTGCAGGTTGTGAGAATAACCTACTTGACCTCTATTTCAACAATCCATCTTTTGCTGGTATGTCAGTCCATGACAACATTGGCATAAGTAACCAATGTACAGAACTCGTGGGACCAAATCCTACCTTTACAATAAGGACACCCTCCATTATGCCATGTGACACCGAGCTAGGTGGGATAGGTTAACAACAGAACCATAGGTTCGGAAACCGGGTACCTATGATGATACAGCAGAATTGTACATCACTACAATCGGTAACATCATGACCTGGTTGATCCCTTATTCCTCCATCAAGCTAGGTGACTAATCCTGGTTCAACGAGGAGATGTGTAGGAGGGCATATTCTGGTCACACAGATCTAATATTCTACTCAGGGAGCCAGATCACCATGTGGACTTTCTATGGGAAATCCTCCAGAATGGTAAAATTGGGCAGCCTGTCACATTGCTGTTGCCATTCAATGGGGGAAAAAGATAGAAACGGTGGATTTGTTAAATGATGCAGTCACCCATCTGTGCAGAGCAAATTAACGGATATGGTAGGTGCCCTATAGTGTGGCCTGGGAATGGGAAGAAGTAGGTGATATCTTGAGTGCTACTGACAATGTCCCAATGCTGGATATTGCTGCAAGTCTCTTTGCACAAGATGAGTGACCACCTACCTTTCTTCTGGCATTGCCAGCTAACACTAGATTCAGTCGGTGGCGTAACAAGGAGTTTGGCCAGTCTATCCATGACTTGCCAAGTTTGTTCTTCTTTGGCTCCTTCTTTGAGAGAGAAACGCTAACAACAATCTCTATTGGAGTGACAATCAAATGGTAACAAAATAAGTGAGCCGTTGAGCTTCAGAGGATGACTTCAAATGCTTTAAATGGGAGAGCTGCAGTCACCGGATGAGAAACTGGAACCTTACAAGGCCAACCTTGCATCCTCCACCAACAAATATCGGCAACTTTACATCAAATTAGCCTGGTAATGGATCTCTTGGCCAATCTATGCTACAGTGCACTGCTGCCTATGAATATCAGCAAATTAGCATGGTGCATGACACATGTAGTGTTGATAGGGTCCAATGTTGGGCTCCTCGCAATGTTGGCAGGAGTCAACAAACTTTGGGGGGGGGGGATGATTCATAATTATTGAGCTGCAGTGCTCGTATCAATTAATTTTATTCCTTAAGATGAGCTTATTTGTAGGGGCAGCAAGGTGGCCCAATGGTTAGCACTGCTGCCTCACGGCACCGAGGACCTTGGTTCAATCAAGACCCCGTCTGGAGTTTGCATATTTTCCTATGGATGTGTGGGTCTCACCCTCACAACCCAAAAGGTGTGCAGGGTAGGTGGACTAGCCACACTAAATTGTCCCCTAATTGGGGGGAAAAAAAAGAATTGGGTACTCTAAATTAATTTTTTTAAGGAGGAGGCTATTTGAACATTCAGACACTACATTAACATCTCAGATCTAATATTATTTTGTGGATCTATGATAGCTGCTTCAACCCGAATTATAGCAACAGCAGGACAGTATTTACATAAATGTCCTCAGAGTCAAATACCAAATTAATGCTTAATGATACATCATGTTTTGTAGAGAAAGTATTATTTAAGGTGCCACATTCTCTTTTTTTCCCAAAACTTTAACAGCAAATTCATTATAATCTGTATCTGACATTTGCTATCCCAAAGCAATATCTCACCAGTTCCCAATGACTTTTCGACGGACACCCAGCATCTGCCAATACATCACTCTTAAGGTCATTGGGAATTAAATCATCCTTTTAAAAAAATATATATTTTAGATACTCACAGCTCGAATGCTTACCTGCAAATCATGATCACGGGCAGTTTGGCTTGTGTGAGCATTGCGTTGCTTGGAATCTGAACTCTTACTGATCCCAAGGTGGAAAGGGGTTGTTTTACTAGTGTTTAGTTGTGTAACAGAAGTTATCTCCTCCTTTTTGGCTTCAGTTTTATTGTTTGTACCTGGAGGGAGTGTGGAGGATTTACCAAAGATTCTCTCACTCTGTTCATGAGTCACACCACCATTCACTTCAGTCCCACCTGGACTCTTCATATAACCAAACCTCAGGTTTCCCTGGCTTTCTGCATGTTGCGTTTGACGCCTACCAAGACTACCAGTGGTAGAAGCATAATTGGCAGGCACGTTATCACAAGAAGCAGGGTTTTGTAAACTTTGTGAGGCAGAATTTTTACGGCATAACTGCGATGGTCTCAACAAATGTTCGTTTGATGTTCCAAGTTTTTTACTGTTTTGGTCGAGACAAGCAGAATTACCTTGCGATTGAAGTGGAAAAGCACTGTCTGCACTTCGGGATCGCCTTCGATCTTCTGGATCAATCCGGTTTCTCCTTGCAGACCTACCTCGCCGGGGCTGTCCTTTTGTTCCATCAAATTTATCAATCAATTCATCCACCCCAGGAATAGAGCCCGAGTCAATATCGCGACCAGTGCCTGGAAAAAAGGGAATGTACCTCCTGTTCTCGTGGCGGTTTACATTTTCGGCAGAAAGCTCCTCGTCTGGATCATCTGACCACAGCTTGTATGAAGGATTTAGCTTGTCTGAGCCTGCTGATGTTGGAGTTGAAGATGACGACCTTCGTGATCTGGAAGCATCAAAACCTCTTCCGGTTGAATCTTGCCGACGCAAAGGAAGCAAATCTGGCCGTGCTCTCCGAGAATCTTCTGAATCAGTACTAGTATTGTTTTGGCATCTTCGATTGGTGTTCAGTGCCTCCAGTTTTCTATTGGCAGACCCAGCAGCTTTCCTGGTGGGATCTTCCATGGTTGTGGTCTTACTGAAATAACCTTTCTCATCACTGGATTTTACTGAACTCGGCAGTCTTGTATCTAACTTATCTGGAAATTCAGACTTGGGTAAATGGCAAAATGGCTTGTCTCTGCTCCTCTCTGACAACTTGCTACTAGTCGGTGTTTGTTGGCTGATGCAGTTCAAGAGGCTCTTCTCCGGGTCATACGGCTTCAGGATTTCAGGGTGCTTTTGGAAATTTAGTAAGTTGCCTGCTTTTGTGTGTTTTTTATCAACCTCGATCTTCGAGGTTTCTACTGCTGGCATAGGCAGCTGTGGATAAGGGGATGGCTTAATTGAATTGTAGTGTAGTTGCTCTGGATAGGTGAAATGGCCATTATTGGAGAACCTATTTCCCTGTCCTCTTGCAAAGGGGCCAGAACCAACCTGAGACAAAGTTTGATCAAAGTAACCATTTTCAGGTGGAGGCTCAAACATTTGCAGATGTCCTTCCTGGTTGCTGTTCAGCACTACATATGGCTGCCCATCAATTCCCTGCACCCTAATGCTGACTCCGTAAGACCCCGATTTGTTACGGGCAGTCTGAGATTTTTGTGCCCGGGTTGCTTGCTCTTGTGCATCTTGAATAAACCTGATCTGAATTCCATAATCTCGCTGCATTTGTTTATCTTGAATAGCATCAATGTACGGCTCCATCGAAAATACCTCGCAATACGCAGGCCGGTCGACTGCAAATTGGAAAATAATCTCATTAGTGATCAGTAAACTACAAAAAGAGTACTTAGTGATTAAATGATAAATTTCAAGTACACAGCAAAACATCCCAGCTCTTTTATGAGTTGAAAATGGGTTGAATTTGAGGAGGTAGAGTGAAGGAAGCTAACTGGGTTCAGTCTAAAAGATAACGGGCGATATTCTCCCCTGCCAGGCGGGGCGGGGATTCACGGTGTAGCGGAGTGGCGCCAACCACTCCGGCGTCGGGCCTCCCCAAAGGTGCGGAATTCACCGCACCTTCAGGGGCTAGGCCCGCGCCGGAGTGGCTCCCGCTCCACCGACTGGCGCCAATGTCCTTTGGCGCCACGCCAACCGGCGACAGGGCTGGCCGAAAGGCCTTTGCCAGTTGGCGTGAGTCCGCGCATGCGCCAGAGCGTCAGCGGCCGCTGACGTCACCACCGGCGCATGCGCGGTGGAGGGGGGTCTCTTCCGCCTCCGCCATGGTGGAGGCCTTGGCGGCGGTGGAAGAAAAAGAGTGCCCCCATGGCACAGGCCCGCCGGCCGATCGGTGGGCCCCGATCGCGGGCCAGGCCACCGTGGGGGCACCCTCCGGGTCCGATCGCCCCCCCGCCCCCCCCCCCCCCCCCCCCCCAAGGACCTCGGGGCTTGCTCGTGCTGCCTGCTCCCGCCGGCACCAGAGGTGGTTTAAACCACGTCTGCGGGAGAGGCCTGACAGCGGCGGGACTTCGGCCCATCGTGGGCCTGAGAATCACCGTGGGGGGCCCGCCAACCGGCGGGGCGCAATTCGCGCCCCCGCCGATTCCCGGGTGGCGGAGAATTCCGTCCACAGCGGGGGCGGGATTTACCAAGGCCCCGGGCGATTCGCCGACCCTGCGGGGGGTCGGAGAATTCCGCCCAAGGTTTTTAGGGTGTTTTTGAAAGGGGAACAATAGCCAGATGGATTAGGTTGGAAAGGAAAATACAGCATATATAAAAGGGGAGGCAGTGGCGTAGTGGTATTGTCTATGGACTAGTAATCCAGGGTGAGGCTCTGGAGACCTGGGTTTGAATCCAATAAACAAACCTGGAATTAAAAGTCTAATGACGATCATGAAACATTACTGATCGTCGTAAAAACCCATCTGGTTCACTAATGTCCTTTAGGGAAGGAAATCTGTCGTCCTTGCCTGGTCTGGTCTATATGTGACTCCAGACCCACCAGCAATGTGGTTGACTCTTAAATTGGCAATACATGCTGGCCCGCTGATAGAAATCTAACTTTTAGTATATAATAAGTTTAAAGGAAGAAATGGTTTCCAAATCAAAATGGTTTATTTAAATGGTTCAGAATTAAAATGGTTTATTAAGGTCATACAGTTCAAACAGACAGACAGTGAAAACTGCTGAATAGCAGGAGAATTATCAGATTAAAACTCCAGACAGAAGCAAGGACACATTTGTTAGTATGTAAATCAAGGCAGAGTTCCTCGTCCAGTCTTCATGGCAACGGATAAAGTTTGGTGGGAACACAGTCACACCATATCAAAATTTGATGGACAGACATTTCAATCGAATTAAATGAACTATAATTATTATGACCCAATCACAGACAGAAAGGGTCAGAACATTAACGATAGCAAGTACCTTAAAGCTAGGTGCCGGTTTTGAACAATTCAGTCCGGAATCATCTTACTTTATTTCTTCAACTATTTCCTGTGCTTTGCTCTGAAAGCCGTCATTTTGTCTATTTCCAACTTCTCTGTATTGTGTATTTTAATTTGAAGAAATCATCCAGACTGTAATTTGTATCAAATTCAACTCAGTCATCTGTACTTGCTTGGACAAAACAAACTTTCAAAAAACTCTTGGCGGGATTCTCCGTGGAGCAGAGAATCGTCGCCATTTGCGCCGGTGCATGTGGCGCGGCGACGGTCGTGGGCCACTGTCAACGGCCATGCCGCCGATTCTCCGGCCTTGATGGGCCGAGCAGGCGTGCGGAAACGGCGGAGTCCCACCGGCGCCGTTCACACCTGGTAGCTGCCAGCGGGAACTCTGTGCAAAGGGTCGGGGGGGGGGGGGGCTGTGGGGCGAGGAAAAGCGCTCCTTCCCGGGGGGGGGGGGGGGGGGGGGGGGGCTCCGATGGGGTCTGGCCCGCGATTGGGGCTCACCGATCGGCCGGCCGGCCTCTTTCTCCTCTCCTCTCTCTCCCCCCCCTCCCCCCGGGCCTACTTTGTTGGGCTTCCGGCCCCAGAACCCCCACGCCATGTTGCGTCGGGGCTGGAGCGTTCCACGCATGCTTCGGTTGCCGGTTCGCCACTCCGCATGCGCGGGTTTGCGCCGCCCCCAGTCCGCGCCAGGATGTAAGGCTGGAGCGGCGTGAACCACTCAGCGGCGTGCAGGCCCCCTGCGGGGGCCAGAAGTGCTACTGCCCGCAACCGTTTCGCGCCGTCGTGAAACGCTGAGTCCCACGATCGGTGAATCGCGCCCCCTGTATTTGCAAGCAAACTGACCTGATCAAGAGACATCTGAAAACTGACTGAATTAAGCTACAATTTACTTCACGCATGAAGCTCAGTTTTATGTTCTGTCGAGTGATATATAGTGCAGCGACACACAAGATATATTAACCAAGTACAGATCTACACCCGGCCACCAGTGTGCAAGAAGGTTCAGGGGTTTGAAACGGACTACAAAACAGGGCGAGTTGGACTATGGAGGGATCTGGAAACAAGGACATGGCTTTTGAAATCAATACCGTGAGAGGTCAGTGGAGATCTGAAAAATACGGACAATGGTTGTGCAAAACATAGAAGGAAAGAGGATGTGGTAGGTGGAATTTTGGATGAAACGATTGCCATGTCGATAAGTTAGACAATTGGAAAATTTGAGACTAGAGACAAGAAAGGCACAGGTAACATTTTCAGCACGCCTGGTGTGATGAGGTGGAGAGGAGTAGAGGTGGTCTATGCAATAAAAGCAAAGGCAGGTGTCCTTAACTATTGACTGGATGTATAATCTTAAGCTCAGTTTTGGGCCAAACAAAATACTGAGGTTGTTCATTCTATGCTTTAGTGTCGAGTCTATGTGCAGTTTCTGCGTGAGTTTCTTCCGGGTGCTCCGGTTTCCTCCCACAGTCCAAAGATGTGCAGGTTAGGTGTATTGGCCATGTTAAATTGCCGCTTAGTGTCCAAAAGGTTAGATGGGGTTACTGGGAGAGGGTGGAACGCTCTTTCAGAGGGTCACTGCAGACTCAATGGGTCGAACAACCTCTTTCTGCACTGTAGGGATTCTATGGAGCTGGGAAGAAAGATTAAATTAAGCACTAAAGTATGGAAATATCTGGCCGGAGCCAAGTACATGACCATGCCATCGGTAAAGCTGGAGAAGGTTCATGTTGCTCCAAATTGATAGCATAACGTGGTCAGACTACAGAGCACTAATTATTATGTGGGTGACAGAAAGTGGTAACAGTTGGCGCAGTTTACTAGATGACCTATGTGGATTTGATTGGTGCTAACAGTAAGGGGTTCAATTCTCACTCTGACCGGGGTGGATTCAGGACCTTCTTCCTTGCCCTGTTCAATGCGGAGATCATGGGGGTGGTGGGTCAGATCTGACTTTGGGCAGACAACTCAAGAAGAGTAGTTAGTTCACAGAACCATAGTATCTCTACAGTGCAGGTGGAGGCCATTCGCCCCACCAAGTCTGCACCAACCCTCTGAAAGAGCACCCTCCTACGGCCCAGTTCCCCACTCTATTCCACAGAACTCCACCTAACCTTTGGACACTAAGAGACAATTTAGCATGGCCAATCAACCTAACCTGCACAATTTTGGACTGTGGTGGGAAACCACAGTACCCGGAGGAATCCCACGCAGACACGGGGAGAAGGTGTAAACTCCACACAGCCAGTCACCCGAGGTCAGAATCAAACCCAGGTCCCTGGCGCTGTGAGGCAGCAGTGCTGACCACTGTGCCACCATGCTGCCCAATTTGCAAGCCCAATTTACTTACTACAGGACCTTAATTTTATATATTAGGAAACTGCAAAATAATGAAAGGGCAGTGGCAGGATTTTCTACTGAATAAATAAATGGATCACTAGAGTACTTCTTTCAATACAGTAATTCATTCTGACTACATTCTCAGGACAAATATTCACTCATTGAAGCAACTTATTCAGGTGAAGTGAACAGAAGTGAGGTCAAATTTCTAAACCACCAACTTCATAATGATCAAGACAATGGTATTTCTGGCTTAATACTGAAATGGCCATATGGCACTCCCTCAGTCAAAAAATTGTAATGATCACAATTCTGTCAGGGCATCTAACCTGCCGATGTGACAATCCATCCATTGAATTCAACAACTCAGGCACTTCTATTTCTTGCCAGTCGACATCCCATGGAATTGTATACGGGGAATCAGAAACAGATGTGCTGGTGAAGTGGGAGTCTGTGAGGGAGGTTAGGTAAATCAGTAAACACTAGGCAAGTCAGCAAACATGACAGTTGTTAGGCAGTACAATGCAAGGAGCTGGGAGATGTAAAACTGAGGGATTGCTCTACTGCCATTGACCAGAAAATGCATTGAACTATGACAGGTTTATACCAGCAGTCCCAGTACTATTGTGGAAGGAAGAATTTTTTTTTTTAAAACAGACAATTTTATTGAGGTATTTTTGGCATTGTAAACAGTAACAATGTGCATTAGTGTGCAGATACCAATTGCAAATAACAGTACCACTCTCGCAAATAGACCTGTCTATTCTTCCCCCCTACTCTACACTATTCTACCCCCACCCCCCCACCCCCAACCCCACCTGCTGATGATTAGTTCCCCGCGAAGAAGTCGATGAATGGTTGCCACCTCCGGGCGAACCCCGATAGTGATCCCCGTAAGGCGAACTTGATTTTTTTCCAAGCCGAGAAAGCTTGCCGACAGCCATACTTCGGTCTTTGGGGGCTTTGTGTCCCTCCAGGCCAACAGTATTCGCCGCCGGGCTATCAGGGAAGCAAAGGCCACAACATCGGCCTCTATCCCCTCCTGTACTCCCGGGTCTTCTGACACCCAAAAAATCGCCACCTCTGGACTCATCGCCACCCTTGTTTTCAGTACCCGGGATATGACGTCCGCAAATCCCTGTCAGTATCCCCTGAGTTTTGGACACGCCCAGAACATGTGGACATGGTTCGCTGGTCCTCCCCCACATCTAGCACACTTGTCCTCCAGCCCAAAGAATTTGCTCATCCGGGCCACCGTCATGTGGGCCCGGTGAACCACCTTGAACTGACTCAGACCGAGTCTGGCAAATGTTGCGGTTGCATTTACCCTCCTCAGAGCGTCTGCCCATACGCCTCCCTCCAACTCCCCACCAAGCTCCTCCTCCCACTCAAGTTTCAGTTCCTCAGTCCCCCGTGTCCTCCGCTCCCATAAGCTCCCTATAAATATCTGAGACAATCCCCTCTCCTACTTCACCCCTGGAAATTAGGAAGGAAGAATTTATAATCAGAAAATAGTGATTGACACAAAGTTGCAACAAAAAAAACATGTCAACTGGGAATGGGGTTTCATCAACAAAGGTAGTGTAAAAATAAGTCTTCAAAATGTTATACACAGCTATGCTTAGTCTATTTCAATTCTGAAGCCCTTAAGGTTTGTGAAAGAGAAATTCTCTGCACCGTTTTCTCAGCAGTAAATAAGCACAGGCAAAGACTTGGACGCACTCAATGTTGAGTTACTACATAATTTTTCAAGACTTTGTCTGTTTTTTGAACTTCACAGGTTCTTAAATTGCCAACTTGGGGCAAGGTTCAGTAGAATTAACAACAGAATCTGAAAGTTGTGGGTTATATATATATATATATATATATGGCAAGTTTTGCATTCCAACCAGGGATGACCATCTGAAAGCTTCCACGCATGTGACAAACAATTTGAATTTGTGCTGCTCCTTAAACATCCACCATCAATTCTTTGAAATTGTCACAGTGGAAAGCAAGACATCCTGAATCTCAGACGAGCTTTAGGAAAACCATCAGCACTTTCAAGGAATGTGTAAGATTACCCGGTATTCACCAGGAAGGGTGCAACCCTTTGTGCAAATCACGTGGGACCACATTTAACTCAAATCATCCCGTTCAAAACTTAGGAGCAAATTGTTGCATTACTGTGTTAGAGCAATAGAATCGAAGGTCTTCATACAACTATAGCCCAAGGAGAGTTGAAGCAGCTTGTGGTAATACTCTTCATTTCATTTAAAAAAAAAGCTAACAATTTATACACCAAAGATGCTTTTGCATGTTCTCTTAATTCGGATTGTGGGGTAGGGGGGCCTATGTCAGTGCGATAGCTTTCACTATTTATGCAGTTAAATTGATTTTCCAAACTTTCAGTCACTAGATGCAGTTACACCTGGAGGTATGAATCTGTCAATGGGATACAGAAAACCGATTTAGCTCCAAGCACTGGCTCCAGGGAATCAGGCTCCTACGACTAAAAGATAAAAGCGCTTTTTAAAAAAAGGAATTCTATAAGGAAAAGATGGTTAAAATAGAAACCAACCTATTATCATCACCATGTCTTTCTACCATAATCTGTTGCTTCTAGCCATCCTGACCCCGATATAATTTCCCATCCACTGTAGTTCCATTTAACCTCAACGACTGCCCCCCCCTTCCTTCCCATAATATATATTTTACAGTCAAAACTCAATTACCATTTCATAGAATTTACAGTGCAGAAGGTGGCCACTTGGCCCATCGAGTCTGTACCGGCCCTTGGAAAGGGCAGCCCACTTAAGGCCATGCCTCCACCCTATCCCAGTAATCCCACCTAACCTTTTTGCACACTAAGGGCAATTTAGCACGGCCAATCCACCTAACCTGCGCATCTTTGGACTGTGGGAGGAAACCGCAGCACCCGGAGGAAACCCACGCCGACACGGGGAGAACGTGCAGATTCCGCACAGGCAGTGACCCAAGCCGGGAATCGAACCTGGGACCCTGGAGCTGTGAAGCAACTGTGCTAACCGCTATGCTACCGTGCTGCTCCACACTGTTGGAGGATTTAAAGCACATGGCTACGTACATTGGATGCTTATAATATTTTTACGGCTCATCGTATACCGAACCTTTGTTATCAATGAAACACAACAGTCAGGATCCAGAAGAGGAAAGATGCTGATTACTGCTCAAAACCATGTCAAATGCACAACAGAATGGCTCTCTTTCATCTGGAAGGCTACTCATATTTTCCTGGCATATGTATTTAGTTACCAAACAATTATGTTGTTGAATATTGGTTGCTGTACATTCACAACACTGAGAATAGGTTTGTTTACTGATTTTGACACTGTCGGCATCCATCTACCCACCTCCCAGTAAAGAACTAGTACCATTCTGTCTGTCAGTAACCAAATATTGTTAATAGAAAACGCGCATTCATCTGCTAATCTTTAACAGAGCGTGACCCGCAACCTGATTAGAATGGGAACAGATCACTATAGCCAAATACATCAGGGTATTCTGACATGTAATAACGACAATAAAGATAAAGAGGAAGCAAAATAAACTGGTTAAATATGTTCAGAGAAAATGCATGCTTTCACCTGAATTAGTTCGATGAGAATCAATGCAAGGAAATACAAACAGATCATAAAATGGAATGGGGTGCATTTTCTTCCCCTCCTAAAATTATAACTCTTGCTAGACAGTTTTCCAAACAAACCCTCCATTACCTTGTCTAAATGGCTAACGTAAATGTGTCATCCTGGGCAGCAGGAATCAGCAGGGTATTAAATGGGATAGGCAGAATGAGGAAAATAAATGTCTCTTGGAAAACAAGTGTCAAAATGGGGTATAGGAACAGAAGATCTAGGGGTACATGGTTTCACAAGACACTAAAAGTAGCAATACATGTTAATAAAGCCATAAAAAAGAAAAATTGGGGTTCATAGCTAGAAATGAAATGAAATGAAAATTGCTTATTGTCACGACAGCAACTAGTCGCTACATTCCGGCGCCTGTCCGGGGAGGCTGGTACGAGAGATAGAATTGAAAAGGGCAAAGTTTAAAAAAAAATTAAATTTAGAGTACCCAATTATTTTTTCCAATTAAGGGGCAATTTAGCGTGGCCAATCTACCTATCTTGCACATCTTTGGGTTGTGGGGGTGAAACCCACGCATACACGGGGAGAATGTGCAAACTCCACACGGACAGTGACCCAGGGCCGGGATTCGAACCCGGGTCCTCAGCGCCGTAGGCAGCAATGCTAACCACTGTGCCACCGTGCTGCCCGTGAAAAGGGCAAAGTTAAATTAAACTGGAATTGTACCTTCACTCGATCACACGGTGACCATTTTGGATCTCCAAATTTTAAAAGATATCTAGATGCAGGAGAGAAGGTTCAAAAGAGATTTACTAGAATGATAACAAACTGAGATTCACACCGATCAGAAACGATTTAACTGGCTGCAGCTCTTTTCTCGGGGGAAAGCAAGACTGTGAGGGTGATAAGGTGGAGATTTCTAAGATTATGAAGGGTTTTTATAGGGGCGACATAGAAAAGTTGCAGGGGAGACCAGAACAAGACCATAAAATAAGACAGTCATTGATAAATCAGGAGAAACCTCTTCAGCTAGAGAGTGGTTCAAAAGTGCAACATGCTTCCACAGAGACTAGCTGAGGTGACTAGCATAAATGCATTTAAGGGAAAGCTGCATAAACATATGATGGAGAAAGGATTATTGTTGAAAAAGAGACATACTGTTGAAGCTTTTCACCTTGCACTCATTCGGACAGATGGAAGAATACCCAAATTTCAAAGGGATCAACAATATATACCACATGCAAAAAGGGTACGGATTGGTTCGTAAATTGAGTCTGATTGGTTGAGGTGCTGCCAGGGGAAATGCACCAGGGAACTAGCGTCCCCCATGCTTTTGTTTAATTCAAAAAAAAAATGCACAATCCCTGCCCATGTTCCTCCTGTTCTGAGAGGACAGGGCTAAGCCTATTAATATATGTAGCTTCTAGCAAGCATAAGCACACTGTAAACCCAATTGATAATCTTAAATTGGTGTTAGCATAATTTGTAGCATACTCGGGATTGCTCAGCAAATGTTATCCAATCATGGAACCACATCTCACGTTAGACTTTATGCGTTGAATTTTGCAAGCATGGGTTGGTCATATACGGTCAGGCCTCTGAAAGTAGAAAGAACGTAATCAGTCACTGTGCCTCGTTTTGAATTAAACAAAAGCATTGGGGACAGTAGTTCCCGAGTGAGTGCAGTCTCCATGGCAACATTTCAACCAGAGTTGACTTGCCAACAAATCAGCACCTTTTTCTTATGCAGTATAAACTGTTTCCTTTGAAATTTGGTGTTCTTGCATTTGTTCTGATGAGCGCAAGATGGAAAGCTTCAACAGCATGTCTCTTTTTCAGCAATACTTGAGAAAGGATTAGAAGTTACTGCTGATGATGTTAGAGGAAGACATGTGGAAGGCAGCTCACATGGAACTTGCTATGCTGTAAATATAACATAATTATATCTAGGCCTTCAATTCCTTGCAAAATCCTAAACACCTCACTCAAAACACCTCTCAACTCCTACATTCCAGAAATCCATTTAAGTCATCTCTTTTCATAACGAGGGGCAGCAGGGTAGCATGGTGGTTAGCATAAATACTTCACAGCTCCAGGGTCCCGGGTTCGATTCCCGGCTGGGTCACTGTCTGTGTGGAGTCTGCACGTCCTCCCCCTGTGTGCGTGGGTTTCCTCCGGGTGCTCCGGTTTCCTCCCACAGTCCAAAGATGTGCGGGTTAGGTGGATTGGCCATGCTAAATTGCCCGTAGTGTCCTAAAAAAAAAGTAAGGTTAAGGGGGGGGGGGGTTGTTGGGTTGCGGGTATAGGGTGGATACGTAGGTTTGAGTAGGGTGATCATGGCTCGGCACAACACTGAGGGCTGAAGGGCCTGTTCTGTGCTGTACTGTTCTATGTAACCCTTGCTGCCCAGGTTACATTCTGGTGAATCTGTGCGACGTCACCTTCTCAAGGGCAATTAGAGTTGGACAATAAATGTTGGCCTAGCCAGTGAAACATGAAAATAAAACTCCTACCAAGATTAATACATCCAAAGGTATGGTGCACAGGACTCTATTCAATACTCTACATATGGTCTAGCCAGCACTTTTCCAATAGCTTATGTTCAATAAATTCACTTAACAATAAGTCCTAGAGAAAGTGCGTCTGGGGAACTGATCATGGAAAGCAGGGCTACAGCTGAATTTAAACAGATATTTTGCATCAGTCTTCACTATAGTGGACATAAGTAACATCCCAGAAACAGCTATAAATCATGAAATGGAGAGGAGCGAAATACTCAGGAAAATTACAATCCTGAGGGAAGTAGGAATTGGTTCTACTTCCAAGTGGTTTGGAGCAAATTGGATGGGCTGCACCCTCAGGTCCTGAAAGAAGTGAATAATGACATAGCTGATGCATTAGTTTTAATTTCCCAAAATTCCTTAGATTCGAGGAAGGTCCCATTAGATTATTCAAAAATGGAGCGAGACAAAAAGCAGGAATCTACAGGGCAGTTAGCCTAACATCTGTCATAAGGAAAATGTAAGAATCCATTACTAAAGATGTTACAGCAGGACACTTGGGAAAATTCAAGGCAATCAGGCAGAGTCAACATGGTTTTGTGAAAGGGAAACTTATGTTTAACCAATAACCAATTTATTTCAGTTCTTCAAAGGAGTCACATGTGCTGTGGATAAAGGGAAACCGATGGATGTACTGTACTCAGATTTCCAAAAGGCATTTGATAAGGTGCCATATTAAAGGTTACTGCAGAAAATAAAAGCTCATGGTACAGGGGGTAACATATTGACATGGTCTAAATTTCGCTAGCTAAGAAGAAACAGATGTAGGGCACTTGAAAATGAAATAAATGAAATGAAAATCGCTTATTGTCATGAGTAGGCTTCAATGAAGTTACTGTGAAAAGCCCCTAGTCGCCACATTCCGGCGCCTGTTCGGGGAGGAAGGTACGGGAATTGAACTGTGCTGCTGGCCTGCCTTGGTCTGCTTTAAAAGCCAGCAATTTAGCCCAGTGTGCTAAACCAGCCCCAGATACTTTCTCGGCGATACATTCTCGCTGTGTCTACATGATTCTCACCCCCACAACTGCAACCCAAAGATATGCAGCGTAGGTGGATTGGCCACGCTAAATTGCCCCTTAATTGGGGAAAAAAAAGTAATTGGGTACTTTAAATTTATATAAAAAAAAGAAACCAGGATAGGGATAAATAGGCATTTTTCGGGTTGGCAGGATGCGACGAGTGCTGTGCCACAGGGATCAGTGGTATACCCTCAACTTTTTACAATTTATTGAAATAACCTGGACAATTAGGCAGCACGGTAGCATGGTGGTTAGCATAAATGCTTCACAGCTCCAGGGTCCCAGGTTCGATTCCCGGCTGGGCCACTGTCTGTGCGGAGTCTGCACGTCCTCCCCGTGTGTGCGTGGGTTTCCTCCGGGTGCTCCGGTTTCCTCCCACAGTCCAAAGATGTGCGGGTTAGGTGGATTGGCCATGATAAATTGCCCTTAGTGTCCTAAAAAGGTTAAGGGGGGGTTGTTGGGTTACGGGTATAGGGTGGATACGTGGGTTTGAGTAGGGTGATCATTGCTCGGCACAACATCGAGGGCCGAAGGGCCTGTTCTGTGCTGTACTGTTCTATGTTCTATGTTCTAATGGGACTGAAGGTATGGTTGCTAAATTTGCTGACAACACAAAGATAGGTAATAAAGTGAATTGTGAAGAGGACGTAAGGAGGCTACAAATGGACATCAATAGGTTAAGTGAGTAAGCAAAAATCTGGCAAATGGAGTATAACGTGGGCAAGTGTGAAATTGTCCACTTTAGCAGAAAGAGTTTTAAAGATGTATTACGAAACGGTCAGAGATTGCAGAGCTCTGAGGTGCTAAGGGATCTGGGTGTCCTAGTGCAGTTACGGCGATAGTGCGGGTTAGTGGGCCTGGGTTGGGGGTTCTCTCAGAAGGTTGGTGCAGACTCTATGGGCCGAATGGCCTCCTTCTGCACTGTAGGGATACCAAGGTATCTACGATCCTGAGGGGTACTTACAGGGTGGAGGTGGAGAAGATGTTTCTTCTTTTCGAAGAATCTAGAACAAGGGGTCACTGTTTAAAAATAAGGGATCGCTCATTTAAGATGGAGATGAGCAGAATTTTCGTCTCTGAAGGTCACGGAACTCTCTTCCTCAAAAAGGCAGTGGAAGCAGAACACTTGAATATTTTCAAGGCAGAGCTAGATAGATTCTCGATTAAAAAGGGGGAGGAGTGAAAGGTGAGGGGGGATTTATGGGGTCGAGGTTAAAATCAGATCAACCCTGTTCTTATTAAATGCCGGAGGTTCAAGGGGATGAGTGGGCTCCCCCGACCCTTATGTACAAATCACCCTTTTCAATATTTCCGGAAGCTGAACGTAGCCCCAGAACTTCAGGACTTCCCAAAGTTGGCTTTATAACCACCAAATGACTTAATGAAGTGTAGTCATTCAGGCAGCACATGGCGTAGTGTTCGTACTGCTGCCCACGGCGCTGAGGACCCGGGTTCGAATCCCGACTCTGGGTCACTGTCCGTGTGGAGTTTGCACATTCTCCCCATTTCACCCCCACAGTCCAAAGATATGTAGATTAGGTGGATTGGCCACGCTAAATTGCCCCTTAATTGGGGAAAAAAATAATTGGGTACTTTAAATTTATTTAAACAAATAATAAATTTAAAAAACACTGCAATGAAGTTACTGTGAAAATCCTCTAGTCGCCACACTCTGTTCGGGTACACAGAGGGAGAATTCAGAATGTCCAATTCACCTAACAGCACGTCTTTCGGGACTTGTGGGAGGAAACTGGAGCACCTGGAGGAAACCCACGCAGACACAGGGAGAACGTGCAGACTCTGCACAGACAGTGGCCCATGCTGGGGATTGAACGCAGGTCCCTGGCGCTGTGAAGCAACAGTGCTAACCACTGTGCCGCCCAACTCTCTGGTACAGGATTTGTACCCTCAATCTTGACTCAAGAGTCCAAAAGGGTTACCCTGAGCCACAGCTGATATTTCAGAGATTTGCAAAGATTCTTCACTATCTTAAATGCCTAACTATAATTTAACAAAGTTTAAATAAAGCAGATATCAAGCCATTTGGCAAATAAGATGCTTTAAAAAAAATCAAACTTTTCAGGAGGACAACAGCATTTCCTCTGGGGACAGGATATTGCATAATGTTATTTAATACAAGTCTGAGAAACCTTGCTTCAAACAAGCTCAAAGGCCCAAGAAACAATGTCCACAGCAGAAGCATCCTGTTTTTATGCTGAGACAGTAGAAAGGCAGGACATATATCAGGTTGGTGCTCTGTCTGAAACTGTACTGGTTGATTAATAGCCCTCATTTCCCCAGCGACCCAAATTTCCTTGCAATTTCTTTTTTTAAATAGTGTAAATAATGTAAAATAATGTCCATTGGATCAAGGCAGGATATTTGGGAAATATTTCTTCTGTCAAGGTGAAACTAAAAAGTAAATTTAATTTTCTTTATTCATTCGTGGAATGTGGGTGTTGTTGGCAAGGTCCATTCATCCTTAATCACCCTTGAACGGAGTCTGTTGTCATTTCAGACAGGGGTTAAGGGTCAGCCACATTGCTGTGGATCTGAAGTTACACGTAGACCAGACCGGGCAAGGACAGCAGATTTCCTCCCCTAGTGGGCATTAGTGAACCAGGTGGGTTTTTACAACAATCAGTGATAGTTTCATGGTCACCGTTACAGAGGCTAGTTTCCAATCTTGGATATCTTGTTTGAATTTGAACTCCCATCAGCTACCATGGTGGGATTTGAGCCCGTTTTTTCCGCAGCATTAGCTTGGGCCTCTGCATTACAAGTCCACTAACATTACCACTATGCCACTGTCCCCCTCAATGCAACAAAAGTTATTTAACTCCCAAAATTAATGCATGTTGTTCACAAGACTACCCTTATTAAAATAGTCCAAAATATAGTTTGCTAATATCATGAGAGTTGCTGAACCACACACACAGCTTTATATTTTCAAGCAGAAAGAGAATGCTTCAGAGTAATTTTTGATTCTTTTTAACAAGACAGAATATTATCCCTTTGGCCCAGAAGAAGCAGTAAAGGTTAAACCAACTTACATTTATGTTCAATTAACAATTGTATTTGTTCATGGGATGTGGGCGTCACTGGCTGGACCTACATTTATTGCCCATCTCTAATTGCCCGCGAAGGGGAAGCTAATAGTCAACCACATTGCTGTGGTCCTGGAGTCATATGTAGGCCAGATCAGGAAAGGACAGCAGATGAATCAGATGGTTTTGTTGCAACAATCGACAATGGTTTCATGGTCATCATTAGACATTTAATTCCAGATTTTTACTGAATTAGAATTTTATCATCTGCTATGGTGGGATTTGAACCCGAGCCCCCAGAGCTTCACCCTGGGTCCTCTGGATTGCTAGACCAGCAACAATATCACTACACCACTGTCTCCCCAATAATTTAGAATTTTTTTAAAGATAAATTTAGAGTACCCAATTAATTTTTTCCAATTAAGGGGCAATTTAGTGTGGCCAATCCACCTACCCTGCACATCTTTGGGTTGTGGGGGAGAAACCCACGCAAACACGGGGAGAATGTGCAAACTCCACATGGACAGTGACCCAGAGCCGGGATCGAACCTGGGACCTCGGTGCCGTTAGGCAGCAGTGCTAACCACTGCTCCACCGTGCTGCCATAATTTATAATTCTCCTGAAGCAAAGGAATGAAACCATTAGTTGGCAATGCAAGGTTCAACTGTGCAATACTCAAAATAGTCCTGGAGATAATACATTCCAAAACCTTGGGATCTTTGAACAATTCTTTTTGATGACGGTTGCAGCATGTGATTTGAGTCGATGCAGTTGATTCTTAAATGCCCTCTGAAATGGCCAAAGGGCCATTAGGGATGGGTAATAAGTGCTGGCCAGTCAGCAACGCCCGTATCCCATAAATGAATAAATAAAGAGCCTTCCCCACGATTACAGCATGGAAACAATCAACCAATTTGCCACAGGCATTCTCTTACTGTCAGCATAAAAACTCACAACAGATACCAAGTAACTAATGTACAAATATTACAAGTCGCTTCTACAAAAGAATTCTTTAAAAAGATGCGAACGTGGTAATTTAAAGATCTGAAAGCTTTGGTTCTCCAAATGTATACACTGCATATGAATATACTGTACATGAACATCCCAATATAGAGTGTGTGTAAATGGAGCAGACATATTTACAGGGCACTGACAGTGGATACCCATCTTGACCATGAGTGTTGGAACGGATAACCAAAAATATCAGCCAGGAATTTTCTCCCCTGACAGTTCAGTAAGTTTGTCCAGTGACTAGCTGAGGAATACGTGGAAACCAATCCTGGTTTTAACCTCAGTCTGTACCGAGATACCCAGTCTTTGGGCAGTGGCTTATTGCCACTGGGCTAGGGAACAAAAGGGAGCCCATATCCTGATTGTTATCCAGCAACTTCTACTACAACTGCACCTTGGCTAAAGACTGGATCAAGTTGAACGTAATCCCCCTGTAAAAAGTCCACTGATACTTGACATAATTGCTAAGTGTGCGAAACGTGGAGAACAACACCCTAGAGCAGGGAGTCAGCATCTTTAAGAGAAAGAGAAAGAAGACAATTGGCAACTGGATTTTAGGATTAGGTTAAAGTAAACTTGATTACGACAACCCTACTAACCTAAAATTGGCTAAATATGTTGAGATACAGTTCTACGGGCGACAGTGACTATGCAATAATTTCCAAGTGGTCATCCTTGGAATTTGGTCATATTTGGAAGTGCTCCAACCCAGAAGCCTCGGATGAACTTGTATCTGAGATCACCACTGCAGACGTCAGAGCAGCCTTCTCGAAGGTTAACCTACGGAAAGCCACTGGCCCGGATGAGCACTCAGGTCTTGCGTGGATCAGCTGGCGGGGGTATCCGCAGACATCTTCAACCTCTCTTTACAACAATCTGAGGTCCCTATCTGCTTCAAGAAGACGACCATCATCTCTGTACCAGAAGAAAGCCAAGCAACCTGTCTTAATAACTATCGCCCAGTGGCTGACATCCATCATCATGAAGTGCTTCGAAAGGTTAGTCATAGAACATACAGTGCAGAAGGAGGCCATTCGGCCGATCGAGTCTGCACAGACCCACTTAAGTCCTCACTTCCACCCTATCCCCATAACACAATAACCCTTCCTCACCTTTTTGGTCACTAAGGGTAATTTATCATGGCTAATCCACCCAACCTGCACGTCTTTGGACCGTGGGAGGAAACCGGAGCATCCGGAGGAAACCCGCGCAGACACAGGGAGAACGTGCGTACTCCGCACAGACAGTGACCCAAGCCGGGAATCGAACCTGGGACCCTGGAACTGTGAAGCCACAGTGCTATCCATTTGTGCTACCATGCTGCCTTGGTCATGGCACGAATCAACTCCAGCCTCCCGGATTGCCTTGATCCACTATAGTTCGCCTACCGCTGCAACAGGTCCACAGCAGACGCCATCTCCAAGGCCCTGCACTTTACCTTGGAACACCGAGATAACAAAGACACCTATGTCAGACTCCTATTTATCGACTAAAGCTCAGCCTTCAACACTATCATCCTACGAAACTCATCTCCAAACTTCGTGGCCTTGGCTTCGGCTCCTCCCTCTGTGACTGGATCCTGAACTTTCTAACCCACAGGCCACAATCAGCAAGGATAGGCAACAACACCTCCTCCACGATCATCAACACTGGTGATCCACAGGGCAGCACGGCCACAAGGCTGTGTCCTCAGCCCCCTACTATACTCCTTATCCACCAATGACTGTGTGGCCAAATTCCTCTCCAACTCGATTTTCAAATTTGCTGATGACACCACCGTAGTGGGTCAGTATTCAAACAATGACAAGACGGAGTACAGGAATGAGATAGAGAATCTGGTGAACTGGTGCGGCGAATATAATCTCTCCCTCAATGTCAACAAAATGAAGGAGATTGTCATCGACCTCAGGAAGCGTAGTGGAGAACTTGCCCCTGTCTACATCAATGGAAACAAAGTAGAAAGGGTCAAGAGTTTCAGTGCCCTGTAAATATGTCTGCTCCATTTACACACACTCTATATTGGGATGTTAATGTACAGTACATTCATATTCAGGTACAGATCACCAACAACCTGTCCTGGTCTCTCTCTCCCCCCCCCCCCCCCCCCCCCCCCATGCCGACACTATAGTTAAGAAAGCCCACCAACGACTCTACTTTCTCAGAAGACTAAGGAAATTTGACATGTCAGCTACGACAGTCACCAACTTCTACAGATGAACCATAGAAAGCATTCTTTCTGGTTGTATCACAGCTTGGTATGGAGCCTGCTCTGCCCAAGACTGCAGGAAACTACAAAAGGTCGTGAATGTAGCTCAATCCATCACGCAAACCAGCCTCCCATCCATTGACTCTATCTATAATTCCCGCTGCCTCAGAAAGGCAGCCAGCATAATTAAGGACCCCACGCACCCCGGACACACTCTCTTCCACCTTCTTCCGTCAGGAAAAAGATACCAAAGTTTGAGGTCACGTACCAACCGACTCAAGAACAGCTTCTTTCCTACTGCCATCAGACTTTTGAATGAACCTACCTCGTATTAAGTTAATCTTTTCTCTACACCTTGCTTTAACTGTAACATTATATTCTGCAGTCACTCCTTCCTTCCCTATGTACGGTATGCATTGTTTGTATAGCATGCAAGAAATAATACTTTTCACTGTATACTAATACATGTGACAATAATAAATCAAATCAAAATCCTCCATGCAAGCAACTAGACATAGGCCTTGCATGGGTTATTTGACTGCATGCCCATCATAACCAACTTGGAATTCATTTTCACTCCACTGTCAGTGTGGAGTTTGCACATTCTCCCCATGTCTGCGTGGGTCTCATCCCCGCAACCCAAAGATGTGCAGGGTAGGTGGATTGGCCACGCTAAATTGCCCCTTAATTGAAAATAAAAGAGAATTGGTTACTCTAACTTTATTTATTTTTTAATGAATTAATTTTCACTCATTGTTTGCACATCTATATTTCCAGCAAGGATCAGGAATGGAAATCATGGGGCATTTTCCATGATCCCTCTCCAAGAATGTGGAGACTTGTCATATGTTAATCTCGCCGGGGTCAACTCACTCAGGAACCAGGCCTGGCTACTTTCCCGGCCTTTGTGACTTAAGAATGTACCACGCAGCACCTCTACTGTGTTGGTGGATATTTCTTTACCTCAGAAATAGAAGCAGTAATAAATCATGTGCTAGGCATCTTGGCTGGCACACCAATCCAGGAAACTGGCAAAGATTTGCCAATAACTCCAAAATGCAGACAATGAAAACGCTCCACTTTGAAAGCAAGTAAATACAACGTTTGTCCAATGGAGTGTAGAGCATAACTTTGATTCAAAGAATGTTGGGTCTGTTTATGAAAATTTTAAAGGGATGTAAATGTTGAAGACGCGAGACTTATTTTCATGGAGGAGACTGGAGAAATCCACAAAGTGTTTGGACTTGACATTGTTGACACAACTGAAAAATTCCCTTGGCGCAGTGTATTTGACGTGAAAGCACAATAGCAACTTCCAAAAGGGAATCAGCTAAAAACTTAAAAGGGAAAGGATTGCCCGGCTGTGGGGAGGTTGGGATGAAATGGGACTAATGGGCAGCTCTTTCAGAGACGTTAGCCCAGGCAAAATGAGCCAAACTAGTCACCTTCTGGGCAGTCTGATTCTACCATTTCTCTTTCACAATCTTTATTGTCACAAGTAGGCTTACATTAACTGCAATGAAGTTACCGGGAAAAACCTCTAGTCGCCACATTCCGGCGCCTGGAAGACAGGTAAAACAGCCTTCACTCTGCAAATATCCTGAGCTAGATTTGATTTATTTCTATGTGCCGACACTGGCGATAAAAAGCATTATCTCTCAAAAAAGCTTCATTTGCTTCAAAAGAAAATTCACCTGCCCCAACAAATGTGGAAGTGACCACAAGACCGATAATCTTCATCAAGCAATTCAACTGGTGAGAAACTGTACAACAAAGTGGCATTGATAAATACCTGGTTATACCAGAGTGCTTTATTTAAAGAGGACCCATGGGGTCCATTTTACTGCGCTGCTTTATTCTCCTTATTTTGTGGTGATTGTATATCAGTGTAGATGCAATACAACTGAGCAAGCACTAGAGGGAGCACGGGAGAGCTATAAATACAGAGGAACAGAAAGTGAGGACACACTTCACAGAAGGGGGAATTGGTAGCAGGACATAGGCAAGCAGCATCGAGGTAACTGTAAGTTAAGCACTGAAGACAGAACAAACTCACAATAAAGCATCTACTTCAACTTTGAGACTACGAGCTTTATTAAGACACAAGGATCAACACATATTTTATTCATTTACAGGATGTGGATGTCGCTGGTTAGGCCAACATTTATTGCCCATCCCTAGTTGTCCTTCAGAAGGTGGCAGTGAGCTGTCTTCTTGAACTGCTGCAGTCCCCAAGGTGTAGGTACACTCACTGTGCTGTTAGGGAGAGAATTCCAGGATTTAAAAAATAAATAAATTTAGAGTACCCAATTATTTTTTTCCAATTAAGAGGCAATTTAGCGTGGCCAATCCACCTATCCTGCACATCTTTGGGTTGTGGGGTTGAAACCCACACAAACACGGGGAGAATGTGCAAACTCCACACGGACAGTGATCCAGAGCCGGGATCCAACCTGGGACCTCGGCGCAGTGAGGCAGCAGGGCTAACCCACTGTGCCATCGTGCTGCCCTGAATTCCAGGATTTTGACCCAACGACAGCGAGGGAACGGCGATATATTTCCAAGTCAGGGCGGGGAGTGACTTGGAGGGGAATTTCCAGGTGGTGGTGATGGTGTTCCCAATGATCTGCTGCTCTTGTCCTTCTAGATGGGAGTGGTTGTGGGTTTGGAAGATTTACCCGAGGAACTCTGGTGAGTTCCTGCAATGCATCTTGTAAATGGTACACATGACTGCCACTGTTCATCAGTAGTGGAGAGATTGAATGTTTGTGGAAGGGGCAGCAATCAAGTGGGCTGCTTTGTCCTGATGGTGCTGAGCTTCTTGAGTGTTGTTGGAGCTGTACTTATCCAGGCAAGTGGAACCCAAACTGAGCGTCAGTGAGCAAGGTATCGCTGAGTAAGCGCTGCTTGATCTTAAGTGTTGATATGAAAATCGCTTATTGTCACCAGTAGGCTTCAAATGAAGTTACTGTGAAAAGCCCCTAGTCGCCACATTCCGGCGCCTGTTTGGGGAGGCTGGTACGGGCTGGTCACCCCTTCCATCACTTTACTGATGGTTGAGAGTAGATTGTTTGGATGGTAAGTGGCCGGATTGATTTGTCCTGTTTCTTGTGTACAGGACACACCTGGACAATTTTCCACATTGCCAGGCAGATGCCAGCTTTGTAGCTGTACTGGAACAGCTTGGTGGCTAGCGGCACGGCAGGTTCTGGAGCACAAGCCTTCAGGAATATTGCTAAGGCCCATAGCCTTTGCAACCCCCAGTGCCTTCAGCCGTTTCATAATTCATGTGAAGCAAATCAAATTGGCAGTAGACTGATGTTTTTGATTCTAGGGACCTCCGGAGGAGGACAAGATGGATCATCCACTCAGCACATCTGGTGAAGACTGGTGCGAATGCTTCAGCCTTACCTTTTGCAGATATGCCAGGCTCCTCCATTATTGAGGATGGGCTATTTGTGGAGCCAATGAGTTGTTTAACAGTCCACCACCATTCATGGCTGGATGTGGCAGGACTGCAGAGCTAGATCTGATCCATTGTTTGTGGGCTTGCTTAGCTCTGTCTCTTACTTGCTGCTCATCATGTTTGACACGCAAGCAGTCCTGTGTTGTAGCTTCACCAGGTTGACACCTCATTTTTAGGTATGTCTGATGTTGCTCCTAGCATCCGTCCTGCACTCTTCATTGAACCAGGGTTGATCCCCTGGCTTGGTAGTAATGGTAGAGTGGGGGATACGCGGGGCCATGAGGCTATAGATTATGGTTAAGTACAATTCTACTGCTGACGATGGCCCTCAAGCACCCAGTCTTGAGATGCTAGATCTGTTCAAAGTCTATGCCATTTAGCATGATGGTAGTGCCACACAACATGATGGAGTGTATCCTCAATGTAAAGACGGTACTTTGTATCCACAAATCTAGCTCCACTTATGTGCCAATAGTTAATGCCAACTGCTATTGCGCTCTGGATCACTGATGCGTGACAAAGTTCACACTGACGAGCTAACCAGAAGTTCAGGGAAGCCAGAGAGTTTAAATTACATTTTTGAAATTACAAATTTTGAGCACCGCTTGGCACAATGCGCGTTGTCTTCAGAATAAAAGTGTACAAACTACGGAGGTCACCTGGGCAGGAGAGACTGGCCTCCAGAGAAAAATAAATTAATGGGGGGGCCAGATTTATTCATGTCCAGGCATGACAGACTGGTTTCTGCTTTGACAAGCAGCCAGTGAGTGAACTGCGTGACAAATGTCTTGTTTATCTCGAGTGGCAACAGTGGACACAGGAAGAGAATCAACAGCACAGGGGGAACAGCACCTGTATGTTTATTTTCCAGATTGCTTTGCGGCATTTTTTTTTAAAGAGTAAAAGCATTTAATAAACATGCAAGGAGCACATTGTGACCTTGCACATGCCCGCACTGAAAATGAGTAAAAACAAACGCTCTCTGAGTTTTCTTTTTAAAAAATCAATTCCCTCACGATAGTAACTCTTATTTAAAAACTGACAGTGTTGCTATTAATTACTTAGGATATGCTGCCAAGGGAATAGGGCACTCATTTGCTTGATAACATCCTGTAGCTCAAAATAAATGTTTTTGATTAATTTCCCCGCAAAGCAGCTTAAATACACACACAGCAACTTTCAATGTCATCATCTTCCCAAATTCCATTTTTATTGTGTAGATACAAACCATTTATCTGCAATGTGCTTACTCTACATTGGAATGGTGCTCATTAATCTATGTGGGTCTATATTTTTAGTCAAAGGTTTTTGTGGCCGAGGAATATCACACAATATTTGCATATTTAACCACACACAAATCTTAGTAGTGTGCACGGTGCAATGTATAAAAACTTGACAGCCAAAGATAAATATTTATTATAGTAAATAAGTACCAGCTCAAACAAAATAAAAATGAAAACCTTTCGTACAACTTGAGGATACCCACAGAACATTACACTCCCTCTACACCAAATGACAATTCTAATCTCAACAACAACAATTTACATAGCATCTTTAACACAATAAAATGCCTCAAGGTGCTTCGCAGGACGGTGATAAAGCAAAATTTAACACCAAGTTACATAAGGTGATATTGAGGCAGATAAGAATAGAGATAGGTTTTATGGAGTATTTAAAGGAGGCAGGTAGGCAGTGAGAGAAGAGTCAATTTATAGTATAACTTATCTCTGAGGTGAGCTTTTCTTATGAATGTGATTCACAATTTTGTTATTTTTTTTATCAATTTAGAGTACCCAATTCATTTTTTCCAATTAAGGGGCAATTTTAACATGTTCAATCCACCTACGTTGCACATCTTTGGGTTGTGGGGGTGAAACCCACGCAAACACGGGGAGAATGTGCAAACTCCACATGGACAGTGACCCAGAGCCGGGATCGAACCTGGGACCTCGGCGCCGTGAGACTGCAGTGCTACCACTGAGCCACCGTGCTGCCCATGTGATTCACAATTAATGTTGAGTCATTTGTGTGTTGGTTCCTCTCTGCATTTTGTATGGTCAGCCCCATGCTCTGCACTTACACCTGGTAGACACTGGGGATGAAAATTGCCTTAAGTGAGTCAGCGTGGCAGCGACTTATCAAGCTGGGCTAGATTCAAAGCCAGAGTTAATAGATGAACATTTAATGTCCTAAACCACCATTATTCTATGGCTTGTCTATGTTAATTTGTGAAACAACTTTGTATTTCACAACGCTACCTGTAACAAATTAACTCAAGAATGCATTCGACAGTTTAATTTAATAGCCTAAATCTCCTTTTTAAGAGTTAACATGTGTCACAACGAATCTCGTATTTGTGTTTGATTAATGCATTGATGGGTGATGAACAATAATAGGAGCTAGGAATGGGACATTACACAAAGGGAGGTGGTAAACTGACTGCTTGTTTAACCTATTATAGTATACACCACGTTGACCAACTGGAAATTAGAAAGCTCCTGAAACTGTAGGCACTAAATACAATTCCACCCTTTCATCAAACATTTGTCATGTAGTAAATTTGCTTCTGGGCATTATTGTACAGGAAGAAGCAGTCATGCCTATAGCTGGGCCACTATAGCACACCTCCTCCAGGTACTATGCCCTAAGGTGACCATAGTGTTATGGGCCAGGGTTTAGAGAATCCCAAAGTGTATCATGGAGTTCACCTGACCCACAACTTTTAATAGATTGTGGAATGGGGAGCACACGGCCCACTCTACAGGTGTGGTACAGCAGAAATCGAAAAGTATTTTTAAAAGCAAAACAATGTTTATTCTATAAACTCAAGTTAACCTTTTTAAAACATAGTGAACATCTTAGCAGCCATTAATTCAATTTTTTTTTTAAATGTAATGTACCCAATTCATTTTTTTCCAATTAAGGGGCAATTTAGCATGGCCAATCCACCTAGCCTGCTCATCTTTGGGTTGTGGGGGCGAAACCCACGCAAACACAGGGAGAATGTGCAAACTCCACACGGATAGTGACCCAGAGCCAGGATCGAACCTGGGACCTCAGCGCCGTGAGGCAGCAGGCTCACCCACTGCGCCACCGTGCTGCCCTATTAGTTCAAATACAGCCCCCAAAGAATACAACACTAAGTAATCCTTAATAAATTCCCAAACAACATCCAGAAGACAAAAGAAACACCTTTTAACAGAAGCACATCAGGTTTAAATTCACTACTGAAAACAGTTATAATTCTGAATTCACCAAATGATCAAGAGATAGTCTTTTCATGGCAGAGAGAACAACAGTACACCTGCTTTGTCTGGCTTCAGCTCCAACACTAAAACAAAACCAAAAAAACAGACACACCCAAGCTTTTCTCAAAGTGAAACTAAAAAGCTGATCCAGAGCTCAGCTCCACCCACACTCTGACATCACTGCAGTAACATGAGCAGCCAAACATTTATTAAAGTGACATTCTCATGACAATAGACTTGTGGTAGATTAGTTCATGATTGAGACTGGCAAAGTATGCCATTGCATTCTGCAACATGACTGTCCAGGAAACTCTCCAGTCCCATCTGCCATCAGACATATTGGGCGTGATCTTCCGGCCACGCTGTGCCGGAAAAGCATCTCACTGTGGCACAGGGTGGCCAGTGACAGCCGGGAGACCCAACTCCTGGGACCAACCCGGATCGCAACGCCTCGCGATGGGCAAGATCACTTGTGGCAAATCTGCATATTAGAGCGAGGCAGTATGAAATGAAATGAAAATCGCTTATTGTCACGAGTAGGCTTCAATGAAGTTACTGTGAAAAGCCCCTAGTCGCCACATTCCGGCGCCTGTTCGGGGAGGCTGGTACGGAAATTGAACCGTGCTGCTGCCCTGCCTTGGTTTGCTTTAAAAGCCAGCGATTTAGCCCAGTGTGCTAAACCAGCCCCATAAAACTGAAGTTACTGTGAAAAGGCCCTAGTCACCATATTCCGTCGCCTGTTCGGGAGGCTGGTACTCTAACATGCAGATCTCCAGGGGACCTCAGGCTTTGGAATTCAATCCATTCGCCTCGGAGACCTAGGGCAAGCGCTGTTCAGCACTGGTCCACACAAACGGGGAGCAGACAGAACTGCACTCGTATGGGTTTCCAAGGGGAACGGAGGCCGGCAGCTGTATGCCCTTTGCGCAGGGTGGTGCCCTGGCACTGCTGGTGCCACCTGGGTACCCTAGCTGTGCCCACCTGGGTGCCATCCTGGCACTGTCAAGGTGCAACGGTGACACTGCCAGCTGGCAAGGGCACTGCCAGGGTACCAGGTTGGCACTGCCAATGTGCCAAGCTGGCATTTTGTGCACGCGCACGATTGCCCACCATGCGTGTTAGAGGGTGCGGGGCAGTGGCTGCGGCCGGGAGACGCTCTCATATTGTATTTCGGGCTGGAGGGAGGTCAGTGATTTTATTTGTGGGCCTCGGAGATCTCTCGCTACAAAGGGCAATTTTGTGCGAGCAGAGCTCCCCGTTCTAAAATACAGGCAATGAGTTGCCTCAGCCGCGCGCTCCCCATTCAGGCCTCTTATTCAACATGAGTAGCGTTGAATAGCCACGCGTTTCTCGGCACTGCGAGCTAAACACACTTGCTCGGGGACTTCTTTGTTCCCTTTTTGGGAAGATTGCACCCATTGCTTATTAGTCTGTAAATAATTCCAATCTGTTTTAGCTATATTACGGATGTAACTTCTACATCTATGACCACCCAATCCATACGTGGGACTTTTTCAGGGTTTCTGACAGAGAGGTAGAGACACTGCCCACCATGCCCCAAGACCTCTCTGTACACTATTAGATGCAGTGAATGATAAACTCCAGAGTTTACACTTGCTTCAGTCATCTAAGGGGGTCAAAGTAGAATTTAAAAATGTTTTTTTTAATAAATTTAGAGTATCCAATTATTTTTTCCAATTTAGGGGCAATTTAGAGTGGCCAATCTACCTACTCTGCACATCTTTGGGTTGTGGGAGTGAAACCCACGCAGACACGGGGAGAATGTGCAAACTCCACACGGACAGTGACCCAGAGCCGGGATCGAACCTGGGACCTCAGTGCCGTGAGGCAGCTGTGCTAACCACTAGGCCACCGTGCAGCCGGGTCAAAGTAGAATTGACGGGGCGGCACATTAGTTAGCACTACTGCTTCATGGTGTCGAGGACCCAGGTTCGATCCCGGACCCGGATCACTCTTCATGTGGAGTGGGTGGGTCTCACCCCCCACAACCCAAAGATGTGCAGGGTAGATGGATTGGCCACACTAAATTGCCCCTTATTAGGTCTGGCACGGTGGCGCAGTGGTTAGCACTTCTGCCTCACAGCGCTGAGGAACAGGGTTTGATCCCGGCCCCAGGTCACTGTCCGTGTGGAGTTTGCACATTCCCCTCTGTCTGTGTGGGTTTCACCCCCACAACCCAACGATATGCAGGTTAGGTGGATTGGCCACGCTAAATTGCCCCTTAATTGGGAAAAAAAAAATTGGGTACTCTAAATTTATAAAACAAAAACAAAAACAAAAAAAATTAAAATGTCCAATTCTTTTTTTTCCAATTAAGGGACAATTTAGTGTGACCAGTCCACCTATTCTGCAAATCTTTGGGTTGTGGGGGTGAAACTCACGCAGACATGAGGAGAATGTGCAAAGTCCACACGGTCAGTGACCCAGAGCTGGGATCGAACCCGGGTCCTCAGCGCCGCAGTCACAGTGCTAACCACTGCGCCACATGCCGCCCCTTTTTTTTTTTAAAGTGGAATTTTAGTTTCCTATATTGGCCTGATGATTTTTCAATCCAGATTTTTTCCTTTCCAGATGATAGCATTGCTTCCGGAATGTGGCGACTAGGGACTTTTCACAGTAACGTCATTGAAGCCTACTCGTGACAATAAGCGATTTTCATTTTTCATTTTCAGGTGGGATGGAGTGAGCAATGTATGCATTTTGATTCACAAAGCATCACACAACTGTATGGGTGGCACAGTGGTTAGCACTGCTGCCTAACCGTGCCAAGGACTCAGATTCAATTTCTGCCTTCGGTCACTCTGTGGAGTTTGCAAGTTCTCCCCGTGTCTTTGTGGGTTTCCTCCAGATGCTCCAAAGATATGCAGGTTAGGTGGTTTGGCCATGATCAACACGCAGGATTACGGGGTTGGGTGGGGGAGTGGACTTGGGTAGAGTGCTCTTTCAGAGGGTCCGTGCAGACACGATGGGCCAGATTTAGCCTGGCCAATCCACCCAACCTGCACAGCTTTAGGTTATGAGAATGAGACCCACACAGACACGGGGAGAATGTGCAAACTCCACACAGACAGTGACCCGGGGCCGAGGCCGACCCCAGGTCCTCAGCGCCCTGAGGCAGCAGTGCTAACCACTGCACCACCGCGCCGCCCAAGGTTAGAATATCTAATTCAATACAAATATGTAAAGAAAGCAAAATGAAGAGAGGGATAGAAAGATGGGATTGAAAGATATCAAAGAGACAGAAAGAAAAAGTAGGACAATAAATTATAATGTTTTCCTTAAATTTCCAACAACTGAAATTTGAAAGGGTGAGATTCCACATGTCCAGTGCCAGAGAGGCCGTTCAAGACTTAACACGCTGCCAAAAATTCATACACACTTTAATGTACAAGCCTAACCTTTCTGGCACACTTAAGTGGATAACTTGTCTGACATGTGTTTCGATGTCGAGTCTCTCAGCCAGCTACCAGTTTGTGGAGGAGCAGGGCAAATCAGACAGCACTTCCTGAATTTGGTGTTTTACTGCATGGGCAGCACCAGTTTTTGCTCTCCTATTTACCTTATAACAGTGGGTACTGAAAGCCTCACCATAATTCCTGCCACAAAATTCAGGTTATAATGTATTTGTATAGTTAACCTCTAGTGTAGGGGTTTCCTGCTTAAGTATTTTGACAATGTTCACTTGTTTGTTATGCAACCCAGCCATTATACTACTATCTGCGCCACTAACCAAAAATAACGTTACCCTAGCAGGCCTGAACTATTAAAACTGTGGAAATCCTTACTTTTCCTGCAAGTATGCAAATATTTCTCCGCCAGGTAAACACAAACTAATTTCCAGTATCTAAAATCAGGTAGTGCATCCTAAATCATTGCACTGCACTATATTGTGTGCCTGACGATTAATTAACAATTGTACCAAAAAAACAACAACTTCCATTTATATTATGCTTTAAGGGGCTGGTTTAGCACAGCTGGCTTGTAATGCAGAACAAGGCCAGCAGCGCGGGTTCAATTCCCGTACCAGCCTCCCCGAACAGGTGCCGGAATGTGGCGACTAGGGGCTTTTCACAGTAACTTCATTGAAGCCTACTTGTGACAAGAAGCGATTATTATTATTTAATGTGAAAAATTGTCCCAGGGTGTTCCATGGACGGTAAGGAGGAGTTGCAGGGATTAAGGTGGAGCACCTGAAATGAAGTCATGCAAACTTCCATGAGGGATTACAAAGAAAAACCAAGTTAAGAACCACCACTTCCTCAACAAAATAAAGGGAGACAGGCAGGTGGGAAATGATCCATGTCTAAAATATTGTGAATATGCCAAGATCTCAAACAATAAGATGACAGTATGTTTATGTAGTAAAACATTTTGGGCCTTTGAGCATGGTGAAAACTCAAATGCTCCTTTCCAATAACGATGTTGTTAGAAACTGTGTAGGCGATGATTAAAACAGCCAGCATGAAATACAAAAATGATTCACATCAGGCTCGTCATAGACTGGTTGGTGAAAAATGTTGCATTTTCAATCAATTTTCTTGTGAAGGTTTGGCCCCCTCTGACCAAGAACAAAAAAATACTGTATCCTATTTTAGAGTGACTAATCGGTAAGTTCAAACAAATTGCAAGAGAAATGGCAACTAAAACAAGGTGTTCTGCCAAATCCATTAGAAATGAATGCAATCACTTCCTTCGACTTGTAAAGGAAACTTGAACAAAATGGATGAGTAATGCACCAGCTTTAATCTTCACAGAAACAATATCCACTGCAATACAATAGCTACTTTCAATCCAAGTACACTTGACTCTCGACCCTGTAAAACTTTCCTTTTATTGTGTTGCAAGACTCCTTTTGGTCATGTTGCATATTTTCATACGTGACCTGAACAAAACATCTGACATCTACATCATGGCCACAAAGTAAATTTGCACTACAAATATTGGCAGGGAGCCATTAGGGAGATCTAAAATTAACTCATTAAAAATGAAGGGAGAACGGTTTTCAGAGCGTTTGAACCATTTGCCACTTGTGGAAGTAATAATATTGGCAGTTAGTCAATTCCGACTGATCGGATTGCAACATAGTCCATTTTACATCAGACACAAATCTGGAATATCGTTACAAATAAGTATTGAGTATTAATTACATTCCAACACAAAGGATTTTGGAATGTATTTAACTTTTTTTAAGTGACCTGCGTTTTCACAAGCTCTGATTCTGCGCATCTTTGAATCCGTCTTTTCATCCTGTTGCACATTTTGTATTTGTCTTTTCTTGGGATGCATGGTTTCTGATATCTCTCGAGAAGTGTTTAGTCAGTGTTCTAGCGGGTTAGAGCCAAGATAGTATGCTAAAATTCTTGTGGCGGCCGCAATGCTCTGGGGGGGGGGGTCCTGCTTTTGAGTGGCGCAGTTGCTATTGAGCGGGTTCCTGCCTTGGTGGTGCTGTGTGCATCGGATGATGGCTCCCAGCGGAGATGTTGTCCTGGCTGAAGGTCTCGGCACGGAGCTGCAGGCCGTCAGAGCTCACTTCCAAGAACCGCGGGGTACCTTTATGGAGGTGTTGGAGACGCACGAGAAAGATCCAGAAGACAGCTCGTTGATCCTGTTTTATCCTTGGCTTTTGCTTTCTTTGTGTGTCTGGGAAGATATCTTCATCCTGGGGACTTCCCTGGACATTGCTCCCTGTTGATCATATTGTTGTTTGCTTGATGCTGTCTTTTTTCCTACAGGGGAGTATGTATCATGGGTGTGATGGCCTGTACCGCTGGTTATCTTGATTTAGCAAGTTTATGTTTAGTCGTACACAGCAAATGTGATTTGTGCAGTGTTAATTGTCAACAGTAATCATGCTTTAGAACAGTGCTTCTCAAACTATCTGATGTGGCGGACCGGCAGTTTATTTTTCAATGTGCCAGGGACCGGTGAGTGAAACAAGCCAATCCAGGATTACTGTCTCTTTCTTTTCTGGAAACACTCCACGTACCGGCAGACGATGGCTCGTGTACCGGCACCGGTACGCGTACCACACTTTGAGAAGCACTGCTAGAGTGTCTTCTAATCTTTGTGATTGAGAAAAGCAGGATCTTCATTATCACCCCCGTCACATTAGCGGGAAAATGAAGTGGGAGGTTGGGATTGGTAGGGTTAGTTCGTTGTCACCATGATGGAGGATAGACCCCAATTACAGCTAATCCGTTTTGGTGTTTTTTTTTCTTGTTCTTTTTTTGGTTTGAACTGAAGAATCCATGCGTTTACCCTTCACTGGCCTGGACAGACTTTTTGTGACACTGGGAAGGACTGGGTTCTGAAACCAAAAGGAAAATGCTGCAAAATCTCAGCAGGTCTGGCAGCATCTGTAAGGAGAGAATAGAGCTATCGCATCGAGTCCAGATGACTCTTTGGCAAAGCTAAAAGGCATAGAAAGTGGGAGATATTTATACTGTAGGGTGAGGGAATGAAAGATGAGTCTTAACCACAGAAACAAAGGGAAAAGACTGCTAATGGCAGTCCCCAGAGAGAATAAAAGATGTGAATTGCCAAACGGCAGAGAAATTAACATCAGAGGGTAAGCTGTGACAGATGTAGATGGGGGGGGGGGGGGGGGCATGAGTGGAAGAGGGGTATAATGAAAAAAAGCAGGGGGAAGGGGAAGTAAAGGAGAGAAAAGGAAAGGAAAGGGGGATAAGATAGGGGCAAAGAGTGGGGTGGGGGGATATATGTATATATATATATAGAAACACAAGAAAGAAATAAAAGGTAAAAGACAGTTAAAATGAAATGGAATGCAAAAGGGTCGAGGTGGGTAGAGCTAATCATCTCAAGTTGTTAAATTAGATGTTGAGACCGGAAGGCTGTAGCGTGCCTAACATGAAGATGAGATGTTGTTCCTCCAGTTTGCGTTGAGCTTCAGTGGAACATTGCAGCAGGCCAAGGACAGACATATGGGCATGGGAGCATGGTCTTGTGTTAAAATGGCAAGCAACAGGAAGGTCAGAGTCCTGAATGCGCACAGACTGGTTCTGCCTGACTTTTCCTTCGGGTCAAGTTGTTTTTCCTCCTTCAAGGGTCTACCTCTTTAATTGTTTTGGGTACTACTGGAGCTGATAAATTGTCTGGTCTGTTACTAACCAGGCTGAGGTGGAATCGGTACTTTGGTTAAGGATGGAGGGGGTGACTGAGGATGGCCCTGGGGATCCTTTGCATGGTGGTGGTTCTGTGAATTGGTTTGGGGTGTCTCCTTCCTGGGGATCTTTTATTTCTTCTCTCGTCTGGGTGAGCGTGGTGCTGCTCTTGGTTTTGGTCTGGCCTGGTGGACGAGGGAGTAGCTATTGGTAGATTGAGCAAAGGTGTAGAAAGGGAACAGGCCCCACCTCCCAGAATGCCCAATCGAGATGGTTATTCTCCCTCAGGATCGGGATCCCTTCCTGATTAGGGCTGGAGTGGTTCCCGGCGCCGTGGGGCTGCCCCACAATGGGAAATCCCATTGACCGGCAGCGTAAAGGAGAATCCCGGTGGCGGGTTGAGGCAGAGAAGTGGCGCAGCAGGGCGGAGCATCCAGCACCTGGCCTTGTCTCACTTCATCTTCTATGGGAGACCCTGGGTTTGACTACAGCTCGTCTCGTTCTCTCCTCATTATTTTTTAACTATATGATTGATACTGGTTCTGCTCTGGAGGCAGTTAGATGAGCACGTACCCCCCCCCCCCCCCACTTAGAATTGTGTCTGATATCCAAAAGAGATGGTTATGCTGGCTTGTTGGTGCCTGTGGTGCTGCCAGAGCTTAAGGGGTTGTGTGTTGATATGCACCCGATCTGGCTGCGTGTTCACTGTCCTGCCATGCCATGCTTTTATGACATTATCCTGCTCTTCCCTTGGTTTTTGGTGGGGTCGCGGGAATATTCGGTTTCACCCAATGAATGCACCGAACCAGTTGTGATATCGTTCTCCTAAATAGTGGATGACACCCCCTCTCTGCACCTCTTCATAGTGTGTATGTCCCAAGGCATCTTAAAATGGGCTTTGAAGTTGGACTGTAAACCAGGAAGGTTTCAATTATTCACATAGATTTCCCAGATGAAAGATGCTCTGAAAGCACCTTGGGCTTTCTTGGTGGAACCAGAGAGTCCAGTAAGCGGCTGTCATCTTCATTAGAGACATAAATTATTAAGTGAAAATAACAGGCAAGCAACAGGGCTAGCAGGCATCTAGAGGAATAATGAGATATGATTTTCCCAGTAACAAGATTAGCAGGAGTCCAGAGACATTGAGGAGCAAATGGTCACATCAGAAATATTGCTTACCAGAGATCAGTGGGGCTATACAAATGATAACTTCTACCGCCAAGGAATTTGAGAGAGGTGGACAGCAGAATCCACAGAGGGAAATATCAAAGAGACTGAACAATATATTTGCTAGCACCCTCATTGGGGACGAGATTAGTTCTCCATCCAACAGTCAGACAGGTCAGTTCCATCTGTGACCCGAGCCACAGGAGCTTGTGCCATTTAACATTTAGAGCGCGCAGCAGATTGCAAATATTCTCTAAAAGGTGCAGTTTTGTGCCTTTGCTGAACCAGGAAGAGACGGTTTCCCAGACATTGTTATCTAAGCGGTATTGTATAATAACTATTAATTGGATTTGACCCATAGAGTTACTAATATTGGATGTTACTTGGGTAAAGGGAGTCTCAATGAGTTCAGGAGCGTCAAATAACACAGTGCATTTAGTTATTCATATACTTAAATGTCATGGTGTATATTAGTCTTCTGTCATGCTTTTTCTTTTCTTTTACTTTAATAAATATTCTTTATTTTTTTAAATAAAAATTTAGAGTACCCAATTCGTTTTTTCCAATTAAGGGCCAATTTAGCATGTTCAATCCACCTACCCTGCACATCTTTGGGTTGTGGGGGCGAAACCCATGCAAACACGGGGAGAATGTGCAAACTCCACACGGACAGTGACCCAGAGCCGGGATCGAACCTGGGACCTTGGTGCCATGAGCCTGCAGTGCTAACCACTGCGCCACCACGATACCCAAGAAATATTCTTTATTAATTGTTTCCACAACGGCTGGACTGGTTCCTCACTGGGTTGTACATGGTCCCTCACATTCCAAAGACACCATTTAGAACCAGTATTTCAAATATTCTTTTGGGATTTCGAGACACTCTCGCAGTTAACATCAGAAGGATTCTTAACACCAATAATCAAAGGGTTGTTTTGATGGTAAAAATCATTAGTTTACATAGAACCATAGAAATGTTACAGCACAGAAAGGTGCCATTTTGCCTCCTGTGTCTGCGCCCCCTGAAAAAAAAACATAGCCACCTATTCTAATCCCACTTCCAAGCACCCTGTCTGTTGCCTCACAGATTACAGCACTTCATAGAACATAGAACAGTACAGCACAGAACAGGCCCTTCGGCCCTCGATGTTGTGCCGAGCAATGATCACCCTACTTAAACCCACGTAACCGTATACCCATAACCCAACAAACCCCCCATTACCCTGACACTACGGGCAATTTAGCATGGCCAATCCACCTAACCCACACATCTTTGGACTGTGGGAGGAAACCGGAGCACCCGGAGGAAACCCACGCACACACGGGGAGGACGTGCAGACTCCACACAGACAGTGACCCAGCCGGGAATCGAACCTGGGACCCTGGAGCTGTGAAGCATTGATGCTAACCACCATGCTACCGTGAGGCCCCACTTCAGTTGCAGATCTACGTACTTCCAAATGGGTTGAGGGTTTTTGCTTTAACCACTAATCCAGGCAGTGCATTCCAGACACCCAGCACATTCTGGGTGAATAGGTTCTGATAAAGTCAGAGAGTTTTTACAGCATGGAAAGAGGCCCTTGGGGCTCATCGGGACCACGGCGGCCCTCAAGCACCTATCTACTCTAAATGCCACTTTCCTGCACTTTGTCCGTAGCCTTGTATACTATGGCACTTCAAGTGCTCATCTACATACTACTTAAATGTTGTGAGGGTTTCCACCTTTACCACCCTTTCAAGCAGCGAGTTCCAAATTCCAACCACCCTCTGGGTGAAAAACCTTTTACTTCAATCCTTTTATCTTCTGCCCCTTCCCGTAAATCTATGCCCCCTGGTTACTGACCCCTCCGCTAAAGGGAAAAGTTACTTCCTATCCATGCCCCTCATAATTTTATGCACCACAATCAGGTCCTCAGCTTTCTCTGCTCCAAGGAAAACAACCCCAGCCTGTATTGTCTGTCTTTATAGCTGCAACACTCCAGCCCAGGCAACATCCTGGTGAATCTCCTCTGTACCCTCTCTAGTGCAATCACTTCCTTCCTATAATGTGGCGACCAGAGCTGTACACAGTACTCCAGCTTCGGCCTAACTAGCATTTTATACAACTCTATCATAACCTCCCTGATTTTAGATTCCATGCCTCAGCTCATAAAGGCACGTATCCCATTTGCCTTCTTCATCCACCTCTCTTGCTGTCATCAGGGAACTATGGACATGCACACCTTCCTAGGGTCTTGCCATTCATTGGATATGCCCTTGCCTTCGTAATCCTCCCAAATTGCATTACCTCACACTTTTTAGGGTTAAATTCCATTTGCCACTGTTCTGCCCATCTAAACAGCCGGTCTATACCGTCCTGTAATCTAAGGCTTTTCTCCTCGCTACAAATTTTTGTGTCATCTGTGAATGTATTGACCATACATAGAACATAGAACATAGAACAGTACAGCACAGAACAGGTCCTTCGGCTCTCAATGTTGTGCTGAGCCATGATCACCCTACTCAAACCCACGTATCCACCCTATACCCGTAACCCAACAACCCCCCCCTTAACCTTACTTTTATTAGGACACTACGGGCAATTTAGCATGGCCAATCCACCTAACCCGCACATCTTTGGACTGTGGGAGGAAACCGGAGCACCCGGAGGAAACCCACGCACACAGGGGGAGGACGTGCAGACTCCACACAGACAGTGACCCAGCCGGGAATCGAACCTGGGACCGTGGAGCTGTGAAGCATTTATGCTAACCACCATGCTACCCTGCCATTCATGTCTTGATCATTAATATACACGGCAAACAGCAAGGGTCCCAGCACTGATCCCGGCAGAACACCACTGGACACAAACTTCCAGTCACAAAAACAATGTTTGACCATCAATCACCCTCTACCACAATCCAATTTGTCAAACAGTCCTGGATCCCATGGTCTCTTACCTTCTTGAAATGAAAATCGCTTATTGTCACGAGTAGGCTTCAATGAAGTTACTGTGAAAACGCCCCTAGTCGCCACATTCTGGCACCTGTTCAGGGAGGCTGGTACGGGATTTGAACCGTGCTGCTGGCCTGCCTTGGTCTGCTTTCAAAGCCAGCGATTTAGCCCTGTGTGCTAAACCAGCCCTGTCTCTTACCTTCTTGACCAGTCTCCCATGTGAGAATTGTCAAAACCCTTACTGATGTCCATGTAGACTATATCAACTACACTACCCTCTATACCGAGTCACATCCTCAAAACATTCAATCATATTTATGAGGCATGATCGCCCTTTGACAAAGCCATTCATTATCTTTCATTAATCCTTACATCCCCAACTGGAGATTAATTTTGTCCCTCATAATTTTTCTTTTTTTATATAAATTTAGAGCAACCAATTATCTTTTTTCCATTAAGGGGCAACTTAGTGTGGCCAATCCACCTAACCTGTATATCTTTGGGCTGTGGGGTGAGACCCACGCAGACACGAGGAGAATATGCAAACCCCACAGGGACAGTGACCCTGGGCTAGGATCAAACCCGGGTCCTCAGCGGCATAGGCAGCAATGCTAACCATGGCCCCACCGTGCCGACCAATCCCCTCAGAACTTTTCCAAGAGTTTCCCTACCACGGAAGTTAGACTCACTGGCCTATAATTTTTTCCCCTACTTCCCTTCTGGAACAATGGTACCACATTATCTTAGAATCATAGAATTTACAGTGCAGAAGGAGGCCATTTGGCCCATCATGTCTGCACCGGCATTTGGAAAGAACACCCTACTTAAGCCCACACCTCTACTCTATCCCTGTAACCCAGTAACCCCACCCAACTTCTTTGGCACTAAGGGCAATTTAGCCTGTCCAATCCACCTAACCTGCACATCTTTGGACTGTGGGAGGAAACCGGAGCACCTGGAGGAAACCCACGCAGACACCTGGAGAACATGCAGACTTCACAAAGACAGTGACCCAAGCCGAGAATTGAACCTGGGACTCTGGAGCTGTGAAGCAATTGTGCTAACCACTGTGCTACCATGCTATTCTTCAGTCCACTAGCACCTCTCCTGCAACCAGAGAAGATTTGAAAATTGTCAAGAGTCTTTGCTATCTCCTCCCTTGCCTCCCAGGTTACATCTCCTCTGGGCCAGAGGCTTTATCCACTTTAAAGCCCTTTAGAATTGTAATCCCTCCTCCCTCTCAATGTTAATTTGCTCAGGTACATCACAGTCCACCTCCCTGATTTCTATACCTACATTGTCCTTCTCCATGGTGACCACAGATAATCAGGTCAGCCATGATCCTTAATGGCAGAGTGGGCCAAAGGGGCTGAATGGCCTACGTCTGCTCCTATTTCATGTGTCAAAGCTGCCTGTAACATAAGCCTATCACATTCTTTCAATTTTTTTCAACCCCATATCTTTGCACTGTCACTGGGGAAGATTCTAATAACGTAAAACCCAACCTATAGAAAATAGTCAGAAAAATGTACCCTTTCACATCAAAATAAGCTGCCAACTGGAGCTTCTCACAGAGTGTGGGAATTCCTTCTCACTGGAATATAACTATCCTTTGAGTCACCAAGTGATAGAGGATTATGTTATTCATCAAATGGAGGATTATAAATGATTTGTTAAAGGGTTGCTCAAAATAAGATGGACTTGTCAAGACAATATGAGCATGCATGGTAACATTTTTACTCTACAAAGAGCCAGATCAAAGTGTAGTGCACTGATGTTTGCAAAGTTGGCTTCCACTAGATTTATTACCACTGGCAGTCAGTTCATGAATCTAGGTACAACTTGAAGGGGCCAAAGTGATATGACCCCTTTCCCCTATAATATCTCATACAACAAAGTGGCAAAATTCCATAGGTTGCAGAAAGCAAAGGGTGAACAACATCAAAATAGTGGCAGAGTAGAGATATGAGATGTATTTTTTTTCCCATGAGCGTCTGCTTTAACATTTCTTCATGAGAATATGCAGTTTGTCACCGTTCATTCATTTCAGTCCTTCATTTGTCTGTACTTGCTCTGTCAGATTGCAGGTCCTTGGCTCATTGTCCGCTGATGCCTCATCCTGATCTGTTTTCTCTGTAGTTTTTGTCAAGAGGCGGTTTGCCATCATCTTCCACTCTCTGAAGCAGGGCGAGGAGGCAGGACCTTACTGCGCCTCAGTTGGAATGGAAATTAAACCAGTTGTTGGCATTATTTTGAATCACATGCTAGCCACCTGAGTTAACCTATCCATGTCATTACTGCAGACGCTCAATTGCTGTGGCAACTGCATCCTGGGCTAATTTCTGCTGCTTTCTGTACTTTGCAAGGAAGGGTTGGTGACACCGTACAACAAAGGCCATCAGGACAATGCACCATCAGAAGTATCTGGGTAAAGGGGTGGAATGAGCATTAGAGCAAGGAGCTATCAATTATACGTTTGCCCAGGGGCAGAACAATTGTCTGATGAGCGTCTTGTGAGCAAAGCTAAGTTTGGATATACTTTGAAGGCGTAGGAGTTATTTGGCTCTGTGACTTTGAAACCTATTTATTTTGATAACTATATTTAGCTGCAAACAGCATCTCTTTGATTTTTCAACATTACAACATGGCCATAAAAGTATAGAGAAATAATTGCAAAGAGCAGCAATGCATGTATAATAATATAGAAAATCCAATGTCTCATAAGCCCTCAATTACAAATAGTCTAAACTAAGTACTAATTTGAAAATCGACTGGAGTTTAAACATGTTTAGTTTGAAACAGGAACCGTAAATTAAGCACAGTCGTCTGGAGAAATGTGCTGTGCTTGCTCTTCCGTTTGCTTAATTCCACATGCTAAACTTCATCTGCAGTTTGCAGCCTGAAAGATGCTGTCAGTCACTGTGTTTTCAGAGATAAAGAATGTAAATTGTTAACCTGCATTAGTTCTAGTGCATACCTCATCAGTACAAGGGTTCACCCAGTAACCTGCTATACCAGACTACCGGGTACAAAAATTCATGTTTCGGCTTCACAAGACGTTTAGGCTTATCTGTGAAAACGGGTTTTTGAGCTGAGTGTGAGGAAAAGTATGTGCAGCATGCCCAAGTCATTAACACTCATTCCTGGTGACCTTTTGTGTTCAAAACCCAGTTTTGCAAATACCTTAAATGATAAACTGATAAAACGGCCTGGTGGACGATTCCCATTGTCCTGTCTGTCAAGTAAGTTGAGCATTTCAAACAAATTCTTTCAGCACCTGGTATCTATGGAATCGCAAAATTCTAATCTTGCACACAGCACAATATTGCGGGTTGGTTGCCAAAACAAATCTTCCTTCACACCAAAAGCCTTCCTGATATTAAGGCAGACTCAGGCTGCAACATATAATGGCCCAGATTTTCCGATCAAAAATAACCGTGAGGTTAATCACAGAGCCCACCATCATTCATGCATAAATCAAATAGCAATTTCAGGCAAGGGGCAAACACTTCCACAAGTTGCCATCCCTGTTGCACCATTGCATTGTTAGTTTTATTTTCTTTTACAAAGGGCACTGCATTATCCGGCTCACGACTGAAATGCATCAAGTCACCTGACATTGTTCTGCCTGCATAGTCAACATAAACTAAACACTCCACAGAAAGTTGTTACGCCCATTCCAGTCACAGGAATTTTTTTTTTCAAATATGTGAAATATTAATCACCACCAAACAAATTTTCTCACTGAAAATGTTGCATTTCAATTGCGTTGTCTGATTCCTTGAAGTTTTATATGTTGAAGATTTTTTTAAATGTTCACTTCGGAGAGCTGAGGGAGCAGTGAGCCAAGGGGACAACTTTCCACTGAGGAGAGACAGTTGGGAGGAGATTTATAGTCATAATAATAATCTTTATTGCCACAAGTAGGCTTACATTAACACTGCAATGAAGTTACTGAAAAGCCCCCAGTCGCCACATTCCGGTGCCTATTGGGTTGCCAAAGGGAGAATTCAGAATGTCCAAATTATCTAATAGCACGTCTTTCAGGACTGTGGGAGGAAACCGGAGCACCAGGAGGAAACCCATGTAGACACGGGGAGAACGTGCAGACTCCGCACAGACAGTGAACCAAGCCGGGAATCGAAACTTGGAAGACCCTGGCGCTGTGAAGCAGAGTGCTAACCACTGTGCTACCGTACCGCCCGTGATGACACAAGCACTCAAAATCATGAGGTGACTAGACAGATTTGACGAGGAGAAACACTGTTCCCATTGGTGCAAAGATCGCTAACCAGGAGGTACAGATATAAGACGCAATGGAGACATTTGGAAAAACCTCTTCATGCAGCGAGTGGTTAGAAGTCGGAATGCACAGCCGGAGAGTGCAGTCGAGGCATGTTCAATAGGAGCATTTAAAAGGAATTGGATTATCATCTGGAAAGGAAGCACCTGCAGGGTGGGAGGAGAGGGAGACGAGGTTAGAGTGGGAAAAGATGAATTGCTACCTGAGAGAGCATGCACAGACAAAATGCCTCGTTTTGTGCTGTAATTGTGCTGTAATTATTCCATAATTATATAAAACAAAATACAGCTATTTTAAAAAAGATACAAAATGCAATAAAGTGGTAGTACGAAGCTTTTTCTGAACTTGCCCAAGATCATTTCAGATATTGCCTTTTTATTAAGAATAGATACAAGGGGGACCCACTGGAGAGGACTACACAGAGAAACATGCAGAGAGAACTGGGATAAGTAACAGAACTGGATTTTTAAAAAGTTCAACAATAGTAAGGATCAGACAGAGGGCAAAGACATATCAGTCTTAAATGGGTTTAGAGAAATGATATTGGATAGGATAGAAAATAAAGGGGATAATGTTAAACGGTTAGTAGTCCTCTAAGTGGAAAAGTCACCTGCTTTGGATGGGCTGCATTTGTCTGAAGTTACGTGGAACATGTTCACACAAAAGGATTAATAGAAATCGTCGACCAGGAACGTGAATGAAGCACACGATCAGAGAGCTCAACAGGCTCAAGGGTTCTGGAGTGGTAAGGGTTTGAGAAAAACATTGGAAAAGGTGAGTCGGTAGAGTTGTTTAAAAACAGAGAAATAGGCTGTTCTTGCCCAATATAATGTTCCTTGCACTGAAAAGAAACCCTAATTTACCTGTGGCGGGACACAATAAAAAGGCAGAAGGAAAGCTCTTCACACATGATTGTGATATCTGAGAACAGTGGGAAAGTATTGGAGTGAGTTATTGAACCATAAAATGGATGTCAGCAAAGATTTATTGTGCAAACCATGCAATACTCAAGAAGCAAAGAGCAGCCAGATTCCAACTGTCCGCTATAAGAATTATAAACTGGAGACACTGTTCAATTTGATCAAAGAAATGTGGATCTGGAGAAATGAGAAGGGCAAAAAAAAATATTTTCTTACCCCCTTTTTATTTAGGTTGTGGCGGACACTACCAAAGCAACAATTATTACAGCCTACCCCCCCCCCCCCCCCCCACCACCCCCACCCCCCCCCCCCCCCCCCCCCCCCCCCCCCCCCACACCACCCCCCCCCCCCCCCACCACCCCACACCCCCCACCCCCCCACCTTCTCCCCCCCCCCCCAACCGAGTAACCCGAAGGCCATCATGATACATCCACAGCATGGGACTGGAGTCGGGGATAACCTAGGCCAGGTAGAAGATGCAGGTACCCTTCTGTGCAAAACACAAGGGAACCAATTGATTCCACCACAACCCAGCTGTGGCCAAGGTAATTTCTTCTGCTATCAGCCCACAAATGATCAGACGTATATAATTCAATGTTACATTTTTCATGGTGGGATGATGAATTCACAACGTCTAGGTTACTGGTTCAGCATCATAACCACTATATTCCCATAATCCTAAATAAACAAGTGCAAAAGACTTCAGAACAGAGTCGCACTGTCTTATAATCCTCACAAAGAGGCGGCACGGTGGTGCAGTGGTTTGCACTGCTGCCTCACGGCGCCGAGGACCCAGGTTCGATCCCATCCCCAGGTCACTGTCCATGTGGAATTTGCACATTCTCCCAGTGTCTGCATGGGTCTCACCCCCACAACCCAAAATATGTGCAGGGTAGGTGAACTGGCCACACAAAATTGCCCCTTATTGGAAAAAAATAATTGGGTAATCTAAATTTGTAAAAATCCTCACAAAGTACAGAAATCAAGTGGTTGGAATGTCTCAGGATAATACAGCCAACAACTGAGTGGGCTGCACCAGTAGTCCCTGTCCTCAAGCCTGACAAGTCAGTCAGCCTTTGCAGAGATTACAAACTTACCATCAAGAAAGGCTCAATGACCGGATCGGTATCCCATGCCGCGTATAAAGGATTTGTACACGATGTTGGCAGGTGGTCAAGCCTTCACAAAACTGGATATGAACCATGCCTACCTCCAGCTCAAATGAGATGAAACATCCAGAAAGTGTGTCACAATAAACACCCATAACGGCCTGTATGAATTTACACACCTGCCTTTCAAATCCTGTTGGCTTGTGCCATCTTTCAGCGTGTCATGGAAAACATTTCCCAGGTTATACCATATGATCCTCAGTGGCAAGATCAGAGGAAACCCCATGGATGACATGAAGCCCTTCCTCACAAAGGGACACAAAATAAGTGTTAAAGATGGTATTATCAGGGCAGCATGGTGGCACAGTGGGTTAGCCCTGCAGCCTCACGGCGCCGAGGTCCCAGGTTCGATCCCGGCTCTCGGTCACTGTCTTTGTGGAGATTGCACAGTCTCCCAGTGTTTGCGTGGGTTTCGCCCCCACAACCCAAAAATGTGCAGGCTAGGTGGATTGGCCGCACTAAATTGCCCCTTAATTGGAAAATGAACTCTAAATTTTAAAAAAAGATGGTATTATCCTGTGGCGATCCCGAGCATTTGTCCCCACCCAGGGTGCGTCCAATTCTGATGAAGTTACACAGTGGTCAACCAGGGGCATCCAAGATGAAGATGCTCACAAGGAGCTACATTTGTTGGCCGTGGCTCAATGCAGATACTGAGGATTTGGTAACGGTATGCTCCTTGTGCCAGAAGAACCAGAGGCTTCCACCTACGGCCTCTTTACACCCATGGGAGTGGCCAGGAAGACGATGGGGATGGGTGAAATTAAACTTTGCTGGTCCGTCTATAGGAGCAATGTTCCTTTTTATGGTTGACACCCATTCTAAATATTTGGAAGTACATCGCACGGCCTCCACAACCTCTCAAGCAACAATAGAAAAATTGTGGCAAAGATTTTGTACCCACGAAACACCAGAGGTCTTCTTATCCATAAAGGTAGCGCATTAGCCAACGGGAAGTTCCAGATTTTCTTGAAGTTGAACGGCATCAAGCATATTCGGATGGCATCGTACCACCCATCATCCAATGGTCTGGCCGAGCAGGGGGTACAGGCATTCAAGAATGGAAGGAAGAAACAGCCAGCAGGTTCCATGAGAACAAGATTGGCTCGTTTCCTGTTCAACTACCAAACTACGCCTCCACCACGGTGGGAGCTGCCCGAGCGGAATATTAATGACTACGCATCAGGCTGAGCCTGCTATTTCCCAATTTGATGGGGAAGACACAGTCCAAGCAGGAGACCCAAATGTGGAATTACGACTCCAGAACGCCCGAGAGAACATTTGAAACAGGAAATGCCGTAAGTGTAGGGAACCTTGGGGATGGCTCCTGGGATGTGTTGGAGAAGACAGGAGCTGTCTCTTACAAAGGTGCAAGGAAATGCCATGAAAAAGCACCTGGACCACCTGAGTAGAGAGCCCACTCTAATGGAAACTACATCCCCAGCACCAGTGGCCGCCATCTCCGGCACAGGGTCTCAGCCCGTGGGGGACCTGAGGGTTATTCCCCTCCAGAGTGAAGACTCGGGATCAGAGTTGGAGGCTGAGGAGACTGGTTTGCCTCTGGAGGCCAGCACCGGGGTCGAGACCCTTCCGTAACACTCAGACGCTCGTTGAAGAAACGGAGGTGCACAGAAGAAAAAAAAAGTCTACCTGCCACAGACTCGAGGCCTAGTGCCAAAAGATGGAAGAGGTCCCATCGCTGCAGGAGTGAAGGGGATGAAACGGATTTGAGGGGGGAGGGATATTATAAACCTCAGGAAGACCACGGTGATTGATCTCCCCATGGGCTTTGTAGAATACGAGTTCCCATGTTGAGTAGATGGAGGCCCAACCAATAGGGAGTCATCAGCAAGGCCTTAATATCGACCCCCAGACCCCGACTGGCAGTTTCTGATAAGTCCCAAGTTTTGTATGCTGGGCTGGGGTTTTATTTGCATTGGTAGCATAAACCTGCTTTGCCTTTTAACCTGGAATGGTTGCATCCTGTTTTCTGTAAACCCCTACAGGTACCTTTCAGACTCAGACAGAGCATCAAGTTAATAAGATGAAGGAATACATAGCTTTAGTGCTGCTCTGCTGACAAAAGCCCCACCCAAGCACAGTTTGAGAACCATGTGGTGGCGTATGACCAGGTCAGGAACAACTTGACAGCGATACCTGCCATCATCCAACAGCCCACCGACAATCTCACAGTGCAGAATGCAGCAGATACCAAATGCCAGTCAGCCGACCCAATTCCTGCAACAGCTTTGGGAAAGGGTTTGTAAAAAAAATAAAGGGGAGAAATTCCCAATGCTGCAAAAAAAGGTCACTTTTTTCAGGGCAGCACGGTGGCGCAGTGGGTTAGCATTTGGTGCCTCATGGCACTGAGGTCCCAGGTTCGACCCCAGCCGCGGGTCACTGTCCGTGTGGAGTTTGCACATTCCCCCCGTGTCTGTGTGAGTTTCACCCCCACAACCCAAAGATGGCCAAGGTAGGTGGATTGGCCACTCTAAATTGCCCTGAATTGGAAACAATTAATTAGGCACTCTAAATTTTAAAAAGAAAAACATCATTTTTTTGGTTCAAATAGCGATTATTTGAATGGAAGTATCTATTAAATTTTAACATTGCATGAAAACAGCTATCAGGCAAAACAAATGCAAAATTGTATGAAGAGTCCGCTGGAAAATTCAGACCCCTGACTAATGTTCAAAGAAGTGGGGATGCATGTTTTCCTTTCAAATAATATCCAGCCTTAACTGAATTAACCAATATTTGTTAATGGGCAGGGAGATGCAAAGTAAAATTTGGAATAGAATTTCCTTTCGTAACTTCAAACGACAGGAAACTTTTCCAACCGGTGTCAGAACATCTCGAGCCCATCAAGTGCTGACGGCACGGTGGCACAGTGGTTAGCACTGATGTCTCACGTCGCTGAGGACCTGGGTTCGATCCCAGCCCCGGGTCACTGTCCATTTGGAGTTTGCACATTCTCCCCGTGTCTGTGTGTACGGTGGCACAGTGGTTAGCACTGCTGCCTCACAGCTCCAGGGTCCCAGGTTCAATTCCGGCCTCGGGTGACTGTCTGGGTGGAGTTTGCACAGTCTCCCCGTGTTTACGCGGGTTTCGCCCCCACAACCCAAAGATGTGCAGGCTAGGTGGATTGGCCACATTAAATTGCCTCTTAATTGGAAAAAAAAATTGGGTACTCTAAATTTATTTTTTTAAAATCTATCCGATGTCTAGGATATCTAGGGCAGCACGGTAGCACAGTGGTTAGCACTGTTGCTTCACAGTCCAGGGTCCCAGGTCCGATTCCCGGCTTGGGTCATTGTGCAGAGTCTGCACATTTTCCCCGTGTTTGCACATTTTCCCCGTGTTTGCATGGGTTTCCATCGGGTGCTCCGGTTTCTTCCCACAACTCCTGAAAGACGTGCTTCTTAGGTGAATTGGACATTCTGAATTCTCCCTCTGTGGACCTGAACAGGCACCAGAATGTGGCGATGAGGGGATTTTCACAGTAACTTCATTGCAGTGTTAATGTAAGTCTACTTGTGACAACAATAAAGATTATTATTATGAACTAGGCTCAGTTTGCTTGGTTCATCTAAAAGAATGCAGCCGGTGGCAGCCTTGGAGAGAGTGGTCGCACACAGGGCAGCTGCTGCTTGAAGGCGTTGGTTTTGGCCCCTTTTGCCCAAACTTTGGGGAACTCGATGGGAAAGGTTGTGCGGAGAGTGGAGGGGGAAATGTTCTCCCGCAGATGGGCATGTCTCCGCGTTACCAAACTTGACAGAAGACAGTGAGAGCCCTGGCTGAAGAATTGGAGGAGACTCGTGGCACAGCATCAATTATACAAACAGTGAAGGGTCGCCATCGACTGGAAAGCTGCCAATGGAGCAGGTGATGTGTTTCATTAAGGACGAGAAGAGCCTTGAGGTTCAGGGGGCGATGATCCAGGAGGTGGATAAGGTGTTGTCGGATCAGAGTGATTGGAATGCGTCACTGGAGGCAGAGTTGGCGATCCTGGGGCATCATGTGTAAGACGCTGCGGTCGAAGGTGGAGGACCAGGAAAGTAGGTCCAGGCGGCAGAATCTGTGGATTGTGGACCGTCCGGGGGGAGGGGAAGGAACGAGTGCAACGGGCTATGACGCGAGGGTGGTGGCCAGGTTGGATAGAAGAGACCCCGTGCTGGACAAGATCCCGGAGGTGGATCGGGCCCATAGGTCCCTGAGGCAGAGGCCAAGAGTGGAGCAGCAGCCACGGGTGGCGATTCTGCATATGCACAAGTTTTAGGACAAAGAAAAGATTCTGAAGCGGACCAGGGCGCGGCAGGATTGCGAGCAGGAAGGAAACCGAATCCGGATATATCAGGGCATTGGTGCAGAGCACCTTGGGGTGGGAGTCGCCACACTAGCAAAGAATGTTAGTGAGCAGAAGTGACGTGGGGGAGGCTGCGGTGGTTAGCCAGTGTTTGGGGGGGGGGAAACACAGCGACATGGCAGTTATGAAGGATGCCTTTGGTCATGGACGGGGCGGGGGGCATCTTGGGTGGGTCCAATTCAGCGTGGGGATGGTGGGGCAGAGCATAAGGGTGATGATGGCGGTCTCGAAGGGTGACAGAAGCCTCCGGTGAGAATCGTGACATGGAATGTCTGCGGCTAAACTTTCCCAAGTGGTTGCGCACTTGAAGAGTTTGAAAGCAGAGGTGATTTTCTTGCAGGAGACGCATCTCCAGGTGAACAATCAGATGATGTTGAGGAAGGGTTGGGGGTAACAGGTGTTCCACTCAGGGTTGACGCGGATTCAAAAAGGGGGGGGTGCCATATTGTTGAGCAAGAAAATGAGGTACGGTGGAAGCCCTTCATGGCTATTGCTGAGGAAATGTTTGTTGCAGGGTGGACTGAGGGGATTAAAAGGGGAAACGTGTACAAACTATACTTTGATTGGATGTTGAGCTTGTGGGTATTTTGTTAAGTGTGTTTGGAATTGGCAGCACGGTGGCACAGTGGTTAGCATTGCTGCCTACGGCGCTGAGGACCCGGGTTCGAATCCCGGCCCTGGGTCACTGTCTGTGTGGAGTTTGCACATTCTCCCCGTGCCTGCGTGGGTTTCGCCCCCACAACCCAAAGATGTGCAGGGTAGGTGGATTGGCCACGCTAAATTGCCCCTAAATTGGAAAAAATAATTGGATACTCTAAATTTTAGAAAAAAAAAAAAAAAAGTGTGTTTGGAATAAAACATCCTTTGAAAATGACAGTCCCTTTGAGGTGTATATTATTTTTCCTTATTGGGAATTTCTAATGCCCGGTCCTGGGGGCAATTCATGAAGGACTAAGAACCAGGAAAGATGTCCAAAAATCAGAGGAAGGCAACAGCGAGGAAGAGAGAGAGCGAGAGCTCACCGTCGAGCGTGAGGACCAGCGGGGGGCTGACAAGAGGGCAGAGGTCGGGCTGCTGGGTGGAGCCGCACTGTGCCGGTAGGCGGATCCTATTGGGGTTTCTCCACCCTGTGCCCTGGCGTGATGGGGGGGGGGGGGTCTGTTGGAGTGTTTAACATTCGAGAAGGTGAAGTTTGAGTTGAGGGGACGGATGGAAGGGTCCTACAATTCATGGGCTTTGGTTATTATGCACTTTCAAGAATTGGATGGCATCACACATTTGGGGGGGTGGGGTGAGATTTGGACTGTGTGTGTTGTTGGTTGCTATGTATGGGTGGATGGTGGATTCCTGAATCCTTTTCTTTAATGTTTGTATTTAAAATGTTGAGGATTGTTTGGGGGTTCGTGGGAGGGAGGAATTGTTGGCCAGGGGATTGACACTGTATTTGTTGCCGTCGATTGTTTGTTGGTGCGTGTAAATTTGGATGAAAATATGAAAAAGGAGAATTAAAATATATATTTTTTTTAAATGACAGCGTCCCCAACAATGCAGCAGTGCCTCGGTATTGCCCTGAAGTGTCAATCTAAATGATCTGATTAGATTTCTAGAGTGGGGCCGAATGCACAAGTGTATTTATATGCTGCTATTAAAAGAAGATTTTAATTGATGTCGCATCTTTCACAACCTCGGGACTTCCCAAAGCACTTTAGAGCCATGAAGTATTTTCCAAGTACAGTCGCTGTTGTAACCTAGGAAACGAGGGGATTCATTTTGATGGAGACAATATAAAATAAAGGACACAATTCGAAATAGAGTACTGGGCAGAGGGACCTGAGGGAATGACTGCTCTAATCATTCGGCCCATAGCAAAAGAACTAGAAGCAGAGAGCAAAGTCACCTATCACACAATCATAGAATGTCTAAAATGCCAAATGAGGCCATTTGACCCATCGAGTCTGCACTTTTACTCAGAGAGTGGTTAGGGTGTGGAATGGACTTCCTGCTGTGATAGTGGAGTCGGACACTTTAGGAACTTTCAAGCGGTTATTCGATAGGCACATGGAGCACACCAGATTGACAGGGAGTAGGATAGTTTGATCTTGGTTTCGGACAAGGTTCGGCACAACATTGAGGGCCGAAGGGCCTGTTATGTGCTGTACTGTTCTATGTTCTATGTTCCTTCAAATGAGCACTCTACCCACGCCCGTAACCCCATAACCTAACTTGCACATTCCTAATTTAGCACGGCCAATCTACCTAACCTGCACATCTTTGGACAATGGGAAGAAACCGGAGCACCCGGAGGAAACCCACGCAGACACGGGGAGAACATACAAACTCCACACAGACAGGGACCCAAGGCCAGGATTGAACTGTGAGGCAGCAGTGCGAACCACTGTGCCACCCAGCAAAGCAAAAGCAGCAATGGCAACGCAAGGAAAAACCTTTTTGCACAGCGCATGGTTAGGATCTGGAATGCACTGCCTGAGATTGTGGGGAAGGCAGATTCAATCATCACTTTCAAAAGACAATTGGATAATTATCTGAAGAGAAAATGTTTTCAGAGCTACAGGGAAAAAGTGGGGGAGTGCCATGAGATGAATTGCTCTTGCAGAGAGTTAGCATAGACGCTGTGGGCCAAATGGCTTCTTTATGGGCTATAGCCAATCTATGATTCCGTATATAATATAATACAATATAATAATCTTTATTGTCACAAGTATGCTTTCATTAACACTGCAATGAAGTTACTGTGAAAAGCCCCTAGTCGCCACATTCTGACGCCCTTTCGGGTACACAGAGGGAGAATTCAGAATGTCCAAATTACCTAACAGCAAGTCTTTTGGGACTTGTGGGAGGAAACCGGAGCACCCGGAGGAAACCCCTGCAGACACAGTGACAACACGCAGGCTCTGCACAGACAGTAGCCCAAGCCAGGAATCAAACCTGAGACCCTCCTTCACAGAAGTATTATCAGACAAAAAGGGACATTGATCAGAGATTTTCAGAAGATTGACCAAAAAGAGCAGGTTGTGGGGGGAGGGGGGCCTCCTGAAAGGTAGCGGGGTTAGTGTGGCAGTTACAGCTCCTGGGCCCAAGGGAGCTGAAGACAGGGTAGCAAGATAAGGGGTTTGTTTGAATGAAGAGCTCTGATCATGGCAAAATTGTACGGCTGGGAGATTTGAGAGATAGGGATGGGCAAGGCCATTAGAGCATTGAAACATGCTGGTTAAGAATTTTAACTTGGTGCCACCAGAGAACTGAAAGTCAATCTAGGTCAGCAAGCAGGACAGGTGACTGAACAAGACTTACTCCAGCTCCGGATGCAAGCAGAAATGAAGAGTTTTAACTGAGCTGGATGTAGGAAATATGACAATCAATTTGCACACAGCAAGCTCCCACCAACAGCAAAGAGTTAATGACCTGGTGATCTGAAATTGTGATACTGAGGGATAATGGTCAGGACACCGGAGATAACTCCACTGTTCTTTTTTAAAATAGTGTCATAGGCTCATTTACGCTCACCAAGGGCTGATAGAGCCTTGGTTTAACGTGCCATGCCAAAACATTACCCTCAAAGTTGTAGCATTTTCGCCGCTGCATACTGGAGTGCAGGTCCAGATTTTGGTTCTCAAGTCTCTTTACTGGGCATGAAACCCACAATCCTTTGCTTTGACTCAGAGGCGATGTGCAACCAACAGGGCCGCTGTTAATCCACACAGGCCCGTCACAGAAAACCGAAGACTCAAATAAAAGATCCTTTTACACTGATCCAACAATGTTCTTTAAACACGAAGCTTGTTAGAACAACCTCCACAATGGAAGGCTGGAGTTGTAATTCAACAGTGCGATTGGCCTGGGAACAAGCCAGCTGCAGGATACTCTAGAAATTGTGCAAAAAGAAAATCACCCATCACCGTGAATGGGAGTCTCGATTACATTCTTCAACCAGTCATTGATTTGCTCGAGTAGGCTATCTTCTGAGTGCGAACATTGTATTTACAGCCTTGCAACTCCCTTTAGGAACACACTCCTCCACACAAATCCAAGGCCGAGGCGCTGTTTTTTTCCCTCTTTACTCCCCAATTTTCACCATTGTTCATTCCTAAACAAGCTGCTGAGCTAGTCCGATGTGTTGTGTAGTATTCTAGTCCCATGTTCATGAAATCCTGGTCAGGCTAGGTTGTGTGTGGGTTGAAAGCTCAGTCCTGGCATTGTCGGACACACATACAAAGGTGTTTCCTGTGTGGTGACACAGCCATTTCGCATAGCTGGAAAGCTACTCTGGCAGCAAGCTGTAGTCACAAGGTCAGCTGGGTTCTCCCCCCTCCCCCCTAATTCTTTCACGGATGTGGGCAATGCTGGCAAGACTAGACATTGGTTGCCCTGGATGGCATGCTCAAATCATTTCAAGGGGCACTTAAGATTCAACCATACATGTGTGTGGTAACATTGGCAGATTTCCTTCCCTAACAGGATCATGTAAATCAAATGTAAATAATCTTTATTGTAACAAGTAAGCGTACATTAACACTGCAATGAATTTGCTGTGAAAAGCCCCTGGTCGCCACATTCCGGCACCTGTTCAGGTACACAGAGGGTGAATTCAGAATTCTCAGCTGGTCCGGGAATCAAACCCGCGATGCTGGCCCTCTTCTGCATCACAAATCAGCTGTCTAGCCCACTGAGCTAAACCAGTCCTTTATCATTAAGGGATCATTAAGGGGAGGCTGTAGCATTGTGGCATTGTCACTGGATTAGTAAACCAGATGTGGCGGTCCGGTGTTGGACTGGGGTGAGCACAGTAAGAAGTCTTACAACACCAGGTTAAAGTCCAACAGGTTTGTTTCAACTCACTAGCTTTCGGGGCATTGCACCATTCACCTGAGGAAGGAGCAGCGTTCCGAAAGCTAGTGATTTGAAACAAACCTGTTGGACTTTAACCTGGTGTTGTAAGACTTCTTACTGTAGTAAACCAGAGACCTAGAGTAATGCTCTAGGGACCCAGGTTCAAATCCTGCCACTGCAGATGGTAAAATTTGAATTTTTTAAAAATCTGAAATTTAAATCTAATGATGACCATGAAATCATGATCAATTGTCATTAAAAACCCATCTGGTTCATTAATGTTAATGTCCCTTAGGGAAGGAAATCTGCCATCTTTACTGGTACCGTGGTTGACTCCTAACTGCCCCCTCAAGGGCAATTAGGGATGTGCACCGGCCTGTGATGCCCATGTCCCACGAACGAATAAAAAAAAGCTTCTGCAACTATCAACTCATATTCCAGATTGATTAATTGAATTTATATTCCACCAGTCCCCAGCATTAAACTGAGCCATTGAGCTAGAGACTGAGTGATATTACCACGACACCACTGCCTCCACAAAGGGCACAGATCAGGGATCAATTAGAAGATTTTACTGGAACATATAGCCTCAGCTTTTCACCTTCACTGGATGCAGAACAGAACCCGTTTCACTTAAATCCAGGATGTTAGTTTAACCTAAACCTATCAATAATGAGGGTGCCATTCTAATTTTGATCATTCCTTATCATTTGACAGATTTCCCAGAAACATCTTCAGATACTGCAAAGTTCATTTATAGCTGCTGTATCTGCAAACTACATATAAACTCGTACATTTTTTGAAGTGAACTTTTCCTGCAGATGCATCATTTTTAATGCATCCCCTTGTACTTAACATCAAGCGCATCTAAAAATAGGATTATTTACGCTTTGAACATGTTTCGTCCCTGTATTAACATTTCAGATTAAAATCTCATCTTTTAATAATACTGTGTCAAATTATGCATTTCAGATTTACACTGGGATTGGTGCATACTCAATAAAGATGTTTCACAAGGAGACCAGACTGTGAAGTTGGTGAAAATCAGTCAAAGCTTTCTCCACAAAAGAAACGACTTTCCAAAACCTAAAATCATTTGAATTCCTCCAAAAAATTGCATAAAAGTCAAAAACAGACCTTCAAAGATAGAGGAAAGGACACACACCATGAAAGGCGGGGAAAATCTTGGGCAACAACGACCAAAGTGTGTTTTTAAAAAAAGCTGAATACATTAAACCCGAAGAATATTCCAGCCCGTTTACAACCTTGGCACCTCCGATAGTGCCTGGTTAGTAGTGACCTTGGTGATATTCTTCATTGCGAGTCTTTTCACCTCAGAGCAAGGGGCACTTACCCAAAAAGTTTGAGTCTGATCCAATGCTGCCACCCGGCTACCCCTTTTTTAAACGTTGCTGCCCATGACCCAGAGCCTGCACCTCCGGACTGGATGCAAATCGCAACAAGTTGCGGTGAAATGGGAGAAAATAAACAACTTCAATAAACCTCCCTCTGCCCTCCGCGGGGCGGTGAAGCAGACAACTCTCTCCTGTCAGCTTGACAAGAGATTTAAAGCAAAGTTCTTTTGGTCGGGATTGGGGGGGGGGGGGGGGGGGGGGGGGGACTTCCCCACTCACCTCCTGCCAAAACGAAGTTGCCCCAGTTGCTTTCTCAGCACTGCCGAATGTCAGAATCGCCGCTCAGCGCTTCCCATATCCTCTCCGCAGCGGCGGCGGCGGCGTCCGTGCACAGAGGCAGAGGGAGGACAGGCTGGCCAGGGGAAAGAGTGTGAGTGAAGCGCGCCCTCGCCAGTGAGAGCGCGCGCGCCGCGCACGAGGAGGAGAAGCGCGTGCACGAGGGAAAGAGCGCGCCCCCGCTGGTTGACAGGCGAGGTCGGCGCGCGCGGGGAGCGCGCATCGTCCCGAGATGGAGGTGGATTAGGAAACCTCACCCCCCCCCCCCTCAAAAAAATTAAATATAAACCAAAACAAAATAAATACAAAGTAACAATAAACAAAATAAATCTTAAAAAAATCAAACGGCACAAAATAAATTTAAATTAAATAAGTAAAAATAAAAGAAAACAAAATAAAAATCGAATGGCAATAAATAGAAATCAAGTAAAAATTTAAAAAATCAAATAAAACTAAATAAAAAATAAAACAAAATGAAAAGATCAAATGAAACAAAATAAATTAACATAAAAATCAAATGCAAATAAATAAGAATCAAATAAAACAAAATAAACGTAAAAAAACAAATAAAACAAAAACAAAAAAGCAAAATTAGAATAAAAACAAAAACAATACAAAAAACAAACAAAATAAAAATAATTAAAATACAAAAAAAAATCAAACAATTGTAAAACTAACAATAAAGCAGAATACAACTAAAACAAACTTAATAAAGAACAGAACAAAACATATAAACCTGAGTTGTTAAAAACAGGCTTTGGTGTTGGGTTTGCATCTCAGTGAGTGCATGGGGCACTCCATGGGGCACTGTACCAGGGCATTCAGGGAAAGTGGCTCCTGCTTTTCTGGAGAGGGGCCGATCACCCACTACAGACACACCCACTCGGCAAAGAAACCGGAGTAACAGCGCACCCAGTTGGTTTAAAGGGAATAAGATCCTTGCACATCCCCTCTGTGTTAAGGTCGCTTTCCCCTCCGGCGAGTGGTTGACATTTCTTTTTGCGATGAAAATAACACAGTTTACAGCAAACTGCAGCTTTACTTTTTGGGTCAGACTGCACGTGTCTCTCTCTCCCCCCCCATGGGAGACAGGACGTGGAAGCCACCAAATGCAGAGTTTCTTCTACTTGTCCATCCCTGAGGGGGCAGTTAAGAGTCAACCACATTTCTGTGGGTCTGGCCAGACCAGGTAAGGACAGTGGACTTCCTTCCTCAAGGGCATCAGTGAATCAGATGGATTTTCACCACAATGGGCATGGCAGATTTTTATTGAATTCAAACATCACCATCTGCAGTAGCAGGATTTGAACCAGGATCACAAGTCTCTGATTTACCAGTTCAGTGACAATACCACTACGCCACCAGCACAACATTAACCTCAACATTGCAGTTATGAGGAAAGATGAGGGGCTTTTTATCCTCAAGGGAAAGAAGCTCACAGAGTCAGCTCCCAATAATATTCTGAAACCTGAGAAATTTAAACTGACAGTGGGGCACACCGACACCAGTTAAAACCAGCGGAAGGAAATTTAGGGCTGATAGAAAGGATTTCCTCGATAGGATAGTTGAGGCTAACAAAGAATCATTTAAGAAACAAGTGAATATTCTGGAAGGAGGTGGAGGGTAAGGAGTAGGAACTGGATTGATACCCATAAAAGATACCTGCACACAAGTCATTGACCCACAGTGAAATCAAAAATATTAATTTGATCAGCCTTGTCTCCATTCTCACCGCTCTTTCACCACCTCATCTGACCCTGCCCTCTCCGAACAAAGGCCTCAATTTTATTCCCTCACCCCCACGCAAAGGCCTCAGTTTCATTCCCTTAAAAAAACAACTTCAACACCACCAAGTCAACGATGAGAATTTTAAAATGCAGGTGTTGCATGATATGGAGCCAACGGAGATCAGAAAATACTGGGGTATTTGGAAGAGTTCAAATTTAGAGGTTAGTAAGTGGTTAGGCTAGCCATGCAAGCTTTAGAATATTGTTTGGAGGTAACAATAGGAGGGTTGAGGATTTCAACAACAGATGGACTGGGGCAGACAAAGATAGCCAATATTACAGAGATAGAAGTAGACGGATTGGTGATGGAGAGGGTATCATTTGGAAGCTCAGCTCCAAATAAGCCAAGTCAATAGGATGCCAAGGTTGTGAGCAGTGTGGTCCAGCCTCAGGCACTGGTCAGTGATGAAGCCTAAATGATCCAATATAGACACTGGACAAACCAAGCTGGAAAGAATTATCCATAGAGCTGGAAACTGCAAACAATGCTAATTCCTCATGTCTAAAAAATGCCACTTGCCTTTTTTAATATTTAAGGAGATTGAGTGTCAAATAATTATTGCATGAGATTGTGACAGATCGTGAGATAATCATTTCAAGATGTGACTGTAGGTCCATACTTTGGGCGAAAATCACGGAGGAGAGATTCCTGCATTTTGTAGCTACCAGCAAGCAAGCAACAGGACTGTGCAAAGAACTGAAAATGGATCATTTTGTAATAAGGCAGAGATGGCCACCCAGGGTCTCACAATTGAATCGGCTGGAGAGAGCTTCTCAGTAGAGACCACCGCAGGACAAAGTGCTGCTGTGAGCTGTATGCAGAGCTCCAGGGCCTACGCTGAACAACTCAAAGAAACTGAAATCAGTAACAAAGCAGTATAAAGATGATTTCTTGCGGTATGACATTGTTTCTGGCACCTGGCCAGCCGGTGTGGGGAATTGGTGATCTTCAAACAGCTTCTGGACTCACTCACATGTTTCTGAACTTGGGTCAATGCTTATTATTGCTCATTCCAACTCCGCTCCACCTGTGCCAACTTTATCCCATATCTAACTTTAACTCTGATCTCCCCCCTATCGTCTCCTCTCTATTTCCCATTTACTGTAGGCAGATATGTATCCTCATAATTGCTATGTAACCAGTCCTATCTAGAGTTTTCTCCGTACCCATTCAAGTGCATGTTTTGGGTAATCTGGCCAATCTACTTTCCTCCCTCACCTCTCCAAATACTGACCCAATGAACTCGCCTGCTTCCTCACTATCACATCTCCTCTCTGTATCACCCGCCAGACTGTCTATTCACTTGTGAACTAGACTCTTGCTATCCATGAGCTCATAGTGAGTGTTGATATCATGGCCATGACAGGAACCTAGTTGGTTGATGATTACCCCCTAAATGAAGCCTTCCCATTTGGTGAGAAATTGCAGCACCCGCCCCACTGAACCATCGCGGTGGTGGCATGGGTCTGATAACCAAATCACAACTTGGTCTGACTCTGTACATCTCTGGCATTTTCTCCCACTTTGAGCATCTAACCTTGGTCCAGCTCTCCCACCTACCATTCAGAATCCATATTTACTGCCCGAAGTATCATAAAAATGTTCTCAGTAAAATATTTTTGCTAGGCAGCACGGTGGCGCAGTGGTTAGCACTGCTGCCTCCCGGCAGCAAGGTCCCAGGTTTGATCCTGGCCCTGGGTCACTGTCCACGTGGAGTTTGCACATTCTCCCCGTGTTTGCGTGGGTTTCGCACCCACAATCCAAAAGGTGTGCAGGATAGGTGGATTGGCCACGCTAAATTGTCCCTTAATTGGAAAAATGAATTGGGTACTCTAAATTTATGGGAAAAAAATCTTTGCTGCTCTCTTCTGCCAGCCTCGGTACTGCAAATCCTCTCATCCTCTGTGAATTCTACCTCTATCTCAATCCGTCATGCTCTCCCTCCTCAGGGTTCAGATCCCTCCTATCCTCCCATAATCTCCACCTCCAGATAAACTCCCTAATCTGGATTCATAACCAACCCCTTGCCTTCTCGTGTGGCTTCTCGTCAACCACAGAAGATCATCTCGAATCACTTCCTTTCATCAATCTCATCACACCGACCTCACTTCCTTCTGGATCAGTCCTGGAAGTAATTCCATTTACTTTTTGAAAAAATATTTTTATTCTCCTTTTTCACATTTTCACCATAGAAACACCCACCAACAAATAATCAACAGTAACAAATACAATGGCAATCCCCTAGCCAATAATCTCTTATCCTACCCACCCCCAAACAGTCCTCAACATTTTAAATACCAACACAAAAGAAAAAGAATCAGGAATCCACCATCAACTAGTCAATAGTCACCAACAACTTTTATACTCCAAACACCCCAATGTTCAATGTCATCCAATTCTTAGTGTGGAGATGCCAGCATTGGACTGGGGTGAGCACAGTAAGAAGTCTTACAACACTAGGTTAAAGTCAAACAGGGTTGTTTTGAATCACTAGCTTTCGGAGCACAGCTCCTTCTTCAGGAAAACAGCAACCACGACACCACACAATCCTGCCACGGCAACCTCTGCAAGATGTGCCAGATCATCGACATGTATACCACCTTTACAAGTGAGAACACCACCCACCAGGAACGCGGTACATACTCGTTCAACTCGGCCAACGTTGTCTACCTCATACTCTGCAGGAAAGGATGTCCCAAGGTGTGGTACATTGGCGAGACCATGCAGACGCTACGACAATGGATGAACGGACATCGCGCAACAATCGCCAGGCAGGAATGTTCCCTTCCAGTCGGGGAACATTTCAGCAGTCAAGGGTCAACGGGATTCATGGCTCATTACATTCACCCCCCCCACCATCTGGCCTGGGCTTGCAAAATCCTACCAACTGTCCTGGCTTGAGACAATTCAGACCTCTTTAACCTGTGATTATCCCTCTCCCCAGTCACTCCGCCTGAACCTGTAAAGACTTAATTACCTGCAAATACTTGCATTCAAAGTATCATCTTGCATCATTGATTTTGTCTATATATGTGGTTGTGGAACCCACCTTTCACTCACCTGAGGAAGGAGCTGCGCTCCGAAAGCTAGTGATTCAAAACAACCTGTTGGACTTTAACCTGGTGTTGTAAAATTTATTACTGAATCCAATTCTTGAAAATGCATGACAAACAAAGCCCATGAGAACCCTTCTATCCTTTCCCTCAACTTGAACTTCACTTTCTCGAGCGTTAACAACTCCAGCAGGTCCCCTTCCACGCCGAGGCACAGGGCGGAAAGCCGACCCCCACCCCAACAGACATCTGCCTCTGCACCCGCTTCCAACCCCAGCTGATCTGACACCCTGAATATGGTTTCTAGGTTACCTGGTTAGCAATTCCATTCACAAGATTCCAATCAACTAATCGTTCAGCCTCCATACACCACAATATTTTTGCAGCTATCAATTTTATCAATCTACCTCCAGCTTGATCCCCATTAAAACCATTACTTTAACCCCCCCACACCCCCTCACCATTACCCCTGGTTTGGCCTTTATTTCCATTTCCTCAAGTCCAATGGATGGATACTTAAATGGATTTGGCAGACAATTGGTTTAACCATTCATCACCAGAACTGGCTGAAGCACAAAGTCCTCGACCTGCCTGTGAAAACCATTTCTTTTTTTTTTAAATATAAATTTAGTGTACCTAAATCATTTTTCCAATTAAGGGGCAATTTAGCATGGCCAATCCACCTACCCTGCACATCTTTGGGTTGTGGGGGCGAAACCCACGCAAACACGGGGAGAATGTGCAAACTCCACATGGACAGTGACCCAGAGCCGGGATCGAACCTGGAACCTCGGCGCCATGAGGCAGCAGCGCTAACCACTGTGTCACCGTGTTGCCCGTGAAAACCATTTCTTGTAAAAAGACAGATAGATAATCCCCAACTTCTTTACTGTACACCAACTTCTTAACCCTACCCCGCTCCTCTTCTCGTATCTCCTCCAGCTTTATTACCAACAAGCGTGAGGAGCCTATGGACTTCATTATCACCAAGATGGAGACCATCAATCAGCTGTTCTGTCACTTTGATTTGATTTGATTTATTATTGTCACATGTATTGGTATATACTGAAAAGTATTGTTTCTTGCATGCTGGACAAACAATGCATACCGTCCATAGGGAAGGAAGGAGAGACTGCAGAATATAATGTTACAGGTTATAGCAATGTGTAGAGAAAAGATCAACTTAATACGAGGTAGGTCCATTCAAAAGTCGGTAGGGAAGAAGCTGTTCTTGAGCCGTTGGTACGTGACCTCAAACTTTGGCATCTTTTTCCTGACGGAAGAAGATGGAAGAGAGTATGTCCGGGTGCATGGTGTCCTTAATTATGCTGGCTGCCTTTCTGAGGCAGCGGGAATTGTGGACAGAGTCGATGGATGGGAGGCTGGTTTGCGTGATGGACTGGGCTACATTCACGACCTTTTGTAGTTTCCTGCGGTCTTGGGCAGAGCAGGCTCCATACCAAGCTGTGATACAACCAGAAAGAATGCTTTCTATGGTGCATCTGTAGAAGTTGGTGAGTGTCGTAGCTGACATGCCAAATTTCCTTAGTCTTCTGAGAAAGTAGAGTTGTTGGTGGGCTTTCTTAACTATAGTGTCGGCATGGGGGGGACCAGGACAGGTTGTTGGTGATCTGTACCCCAAAAAACTTGATGCTCTCGACCTTTTCTACTTCGTTCCGATTGATGTAGACAGGGGCATGTTCTCCACTACGCTTCGTGAGGTCGATGACAATCTCCTTCGTTTTGTTGACATTGAGGAAGAGATTGTTGTCGTCACACCAGTTCACCAGATTCTCTATCTCATTCCTATACTCTGTCTCATCATTGTTTGAAATCCGACCCACTACAGTGGTGTCATCAGCAAATTTGATGACATACCTTCCACCATGCCAAACTTCCCGAAAAGCCCCCTCCAGCTCAAGAGGAGAATAAGGGCAGGGAATCTAATATATGGATAGCTATGAGTTAGGGCGGGGGGAAAGTTGGGTGTGTCACTGTGGGTTCTGTGTGTGTGTCAGACCGTTCTGTTATTTAGAATGTTAATATGTTAAATGTAAAAAATTATAAATGCCACAATAAAATGTTCCCTAAAAAAAAAAGTTCCCCCTGCTCTAATTGTGAACTTGCAACTTTCTTCAGTTTCTCTCTTATCTCCCCTTCTGCCCTCCTCAAACTCACCTTGGCCGTGAGACCCACCTCCTATTCGCTCAATCTTATTCCAATATTTGTGAACATCGTTCCTTGCTCCGACACTAGCTGATACTGTTGAAATCCTCTCCCCTCAGGCACCGTTCCCCTCTGTTGCAAATCTGCCAACATCACCCCTCTCCTCCAATCTTCAGTCTTGCATGAGTGATGTGCCGTACAAAGATGTGGAATTGTTCTCCCAATGATCTGATCAGTCAGCTGTCACAATGTAAGTTTTACCAGTCAGGAGGCTCGCGAGGATAAAGAATTAGCAATCTTTCATTACATTGGCACAGATAATTAAATACAGCTTTAAATGTCTTCTACAAATCCAAAAATAATCAATTAGAATGCCATTTCAATTATGTGCTGTTAATTAAGATTGTAACTAGCATACCCCAACGCATTGTTCTTCAGAGCTTCAAAACCCTGTCCTGGTCCATTTCTGATTTTCATGTTCCTGATGTTCCTCCTCTTGACAGTTGCAACTTTGATTGAAAATGGTGCCAGGAGCTTTGAGATTTTTCTATTCTCAGACAACACAAGCTCCAGGACTCAATTGCCCACATTGAGGGCACCTCAGCAGCTTTATTGAGTGACCTTTGGGTTCTGAACTAGACGTCTGCTTATGTAACATAATTTAAAAATCAATGAACTTGAAATATGTAAAAACAAGGTTATTGCATACACTTAAAAACAAAAGTATATTGTTCTGAAGTCATGTTGCATAGTACGTCTGGTACAATATTTACAGCAAACACCAGATAAAGCTGCAGCACCCCCTGGTGTTTGAAATGGAACAATTAGCCATTCTGAAATGACTTGTTTTCTGCAATGTAATTATTTCAGTAATGTAATTCATAGTTTTCCCTCAATTTCTATACTTATTAAGATGGAGCTATCAGTTCTGGGTAATACGCTCATCACCCAATTGAAACTAATTATGTTCACATCAGATAAAAAACATTCAGATTCAGAGCAAGGCTTCCTGTACTAAATCCCAACGTTGTCCTGTAGCTCCGTAATGTGAGCACTTTCTACTATGATTTTTGTGTCTATTTTTCATACAGGTCAACTTTATGACATTTGTGGATAAGGTGATCCATTGTGTATTTATTGGTGTTGAACCATTGTAGGTCTGTCATGGCACACAGCCATTAAAAACTGAATTTGCATAGATAAACCTACAATCGTTCCACATAACGCAGAAGGCTCAAGGCAGGTCAGTTTCCTTTGGTTCTAATAGCAGTTTCCAGTGCTGTAAGAGATAATGGGATAATCCTTCCTGGGTGAACATCTCTTCCACAAAAACTAAAGGAAGCACGAGAAAACACCTGAAAATCTTTTTTTTTTTAAATAATTTTTATTCAAATTTTCCAACAACAAATTTTATCCCAACAACGAAAAGAAAAAAAACAATAACCCCGCCCCCCAATACAAAAACAATAAATTAACAACAAGAAAGAGTGATAAGCGTAGAACCATAAGAACAAACCCCCATAACGAGCCCATAGTTCCCCCCCCCACCCCAATCTTCCCCCCCACCCACCCCGGGTTGCTGCTGAAGTTGACCACCCTCCAATGCTCCACCAGGAAATCAAGAAAAGGCTGCCACCGCCGAAAGAACCCTTGCACCAACCCCCTCAGGGCAAACTTGACCCTCTCCAGTTTAATGAACCCGGCCATATCGTTGATCCAGGATTCCGGGCTCGGGGGCTTTGCATCCCTCCACTGCAAAAGGATCCTTCGCCGGGCTACTAGGGACGCAAAGGCCAGGATACCGGCCTCTCTCGCCTCCTGCACTCCCGGCTCCGATGCTACCCCAAAAATAGCGAGCCCCCAGCCCGGTTCCACCCTGGAGCCAACCACCTTGGACAAGGTCCCCGCCACCCCCCTTCCAGAAACCCTCCAACGCCGGACACGCCCAGAACATGTGGGTGTGATTCGCTGGGCTCCCCGAACACCTGCCACACCTGTCCTCGCCCTCAAAGAACCGGCTCAGCCTGGTCCCAGTCATATGCACCCTATGCAGTACCTTTAGTTGGATTAGACTAAGCCGTGCGCAAGAAGAGGAGGAATTCACCCTCCCCAGGGCGTCTGCCCACGTCCCCTCCTCAATCTTCTCCCCCAACTCCTCCTCCCACTTCGCTTTCAGCTCCTCCACCGAGGCCTCCTCCCCCTCCTGCATCACCTGATAAATTGCAGAGATCCTACCCTCACCGACCCACGTCCCCGAGAGCACCCTTTCCTGAACCCCCCTTGGCGGCAATAGCGGAAACTCCGCTACCTGCCGCCTAACAAACGCCCTAATCTGCATATACCTAAAAGAATTCCCTGGGGGGCGACCCCACTTCCCCTCCAACTCCTCTAAGGTCGCAAACTACCCGTCTAGGAAGAGGTCCCCCATCCGCCTGATACCTGCCCTGTGCCAGCTCAAAAACCCTCCATCTATCCTCCCTGGTACAAACTGGTGGTACCCCCGTATCGGGGACCAGACCGAGGCCTTCACTTCCCCCCTATGCCTCCTCCACTGCCCCCAAATTTTGAGGGTAGCCACCTTCAACGGGTGGAGCGGCAACGGGGCCGTCACCAGCGCCTCTAAACTCGTGTCCACACAGGACGCCGCCTCCATCCTCTTCTATGCGGCTCTCTCCCCCTCCATCACCCACCTACGAATCATTGCCACGTTCGCAGCTCAGTAATACGCACACAGGTTGGGCAGCGCCAATCCACCCACCTCCATGCCTCGCTCCAAGAATACCCTCCTTACCCTCGCGGTCTTCTGTTCCCACACAAACCCCGTAATACTCCTGTTAACCCTCCTAAAGAAAGCCTTCGGAATCATAATGGGTAAACACTGGAAGAGAAACAAAAACCTCGGGAGCACCGTCATCTTAACCGACTGGACCCTGCCCGCCAGGGAGAGTGGCAACACATCCCACCTCCTGAACTCCTCCTCCATCTGCTCCACCAGCCTCGTGAAGCTTAACCTATGCAGGGCCCCCCATCTCCTGGCTATCTGGACTCCCAGGTATCTGAAGCTCCTCTCTGCCCTCTTCAGCGGGAGCTCCCCTATCTCTTTCTCCTGGTCCCCCATATGCACCACAAACAGCTCACTCTTCCCCACATTGAGCTTATAGCCAGAGAAGTCTCCGAACTCCCCCAGGATCCTCATCACCTCTGGCATCCCCCCCGCTGGATCCGCAATGTACAGCAGTAAATCGTCCGCGTACAGCGACAGCCGGTGCTCCTCCCCCCCCCCCCCCCTGCACAATCCCCCTCAGTTCCTCGATTCCCTCAGAGCCATGGCCAGGGCTTCAATTGCCAACGCGAAGAGCAGGGGAGACAAGGGGCACGCGCTTCCATCTGAAACCCCGCCCCCCCCGGCCTAAAACGCGGGCCCGCTGCTGCCACGCTGCCGGTTCCCCGCCCGCCGCCATCTTGTTCTTCCTGCCTCGCACCTTTATTTGCTCCAAAGCCAATTGTTTGACCGCCCCGCTCCTGGTCCAGTCCATTCACCGGCAGATAAACGCAGCTGATGTGTACCCCCACCGGGAAAAGTCCAGCCAGTGCCGCTACGGGCCCTTAAAAGAGCCCCAAAGACCGAAAAAAGCAGGAGCCACCGAACGTGCGGCTTAGCTCCGCATCATCGCAACCGGAAGTCAACACTTAACTGCAGCTGAGAGAGAGGAGAAAGACAGGGAATAAACAGCATCCTAATGAAGCGAGGTAAACATCGATTCTATCCGGCCAAAGCACGCGAGGCCGGTTTGTGTTTTTGGTGTGAGCGAATCAAATCACATAGAACTCCATCGAAAATCCAGCACTTAGCATTTGTCCAAAGCTCCAAGTCGAGATATCCCAAAGGTGTGCAGGTTAGGTGGGGTTACGGGATAGGATAGGGGAGTGGGCCTAGGTGGTGTGCTCTTTCAGAGTGTCAGTGCAGACTCAATGGGCCGAATGGCCTCCTTCTGCACTGTAGGGATTCTGTGGTTCTAGACAGTAATGCTATTTAGCAGATTCAAGGTGTAAAACCGCTTCAATGCCATTTATTTGAATATCATTTAATTACTAGACATAGAGTTTACACTGCAGAACGAGGTTATTCGGCCCATCGAGTCTGCACCGGCCCTTGGAAACAGCACCCCACCCAAGCCCACACCTCCGTCCCATACCCATAAGCCTGCAACCTCAACCAACCCCTTTGGACACTAAAGGGCAATTTAGCATGGCCTATCCACCCAACCTGCGCTTCTTTGGACTGTGGGAGGAAACCGGAGCACCCGGAGGAAACCCACGCAGTCACGAGGAGAATGTCACAGACATTGACCGAAGCTGGGAATCGAATCTGGGAGCCTGGAGCTGTTAAGCGACAGTGCTAACCACTGTGCCACCGTGCTGCCCTATTCATGTGGGCGGCACGGTGGCAGAGTGGTTAATATACTGCCTCTCAGCGCCAGGGATCCGGGTTCAATTCTGGCCATGGGTCACTGTCTGTGCGGAGTCTGCACATTCTCCCCGTGTCAGCGTGTGTTTCCTCCGGGCGCTCCGGTTTCCTCCCACAGTCCAAAGCAGCACAGGTTACAATAATAATAATCTTTATTAGTGTCCCAAGTAGGCTTACATTAACACTGCAATGAAATTACTGTGAAAACTTAAGTTAGGTGAATTGGCCATGTTAAAATTGCCCCTTAGTACCCAGAGATGTGCAGGTTAGGTGGGGTTACGGGGTTGTGGGGGTAGGATGGAGGAGTGGGCTTGGTGGGGTGCTCTTTTGGAGGGTCAGTCCAAAACCGATGGGCCACTTGGCCTCCTTCTGCACTGTAGGGATTCTATGGATTCCATGGAATGAGATTAAACTTCAAAGGGCATTTCAATTTGACAGGTTCAATCTCACTGCAAGTGTTATTTATGTTGTTCTTGTATCTGCTCGGAGCAGTGTTAATAACTTGTACTGAGTTGTACAGAATTTATGCCAATCTCAACATTTTACATTGCGTGCCTGAAGCCTGATAATAATTCTATTATGACTTTTTAAGAATAATTTTGTACAAACAGAAAGACAAGTTGTTGTTTCTTCCTCCCCCAACTTCCTTTTAAATTCTAGGTACGTTAAACATCAAGGCTGCTTTCTCTTTTGCCCACTCTATGTTCATAAACCATCAAATTAACTCTATCGCCACAGAAATTGTTACAAACCAGCGAAAACATCTTAAAATCCTCCGTGTTTTGTTCTGGTTGTCCAATTAAAGGAGTGATGCGCTAACAATTGCACACAAAGACTCGAATCGGTACAAGAGAGGGTTTATTACCGTGAGATAGAACATAGAACATAGAACAGTACAGCACAGAACAGGCCCTTCGGCCCTCAATGTTGTGCCGAGCCATGATCACCCCACTCAAACCCACGTATCCACCCTATACCCATAACCCAACAACCCCCCCTTAACCTTACTTTTATTAGCACACTACGGGAAATTTAGCATGGCCAATCCACCTAACCCGCACATCTTTGGACTGTGGGAGGAAACCGGAGCACCCGGAGGAAACCCACGCACACAGGGGGAGGACGTGCAGACTCCACACAGACAGTGACCCAACCGGGAATCGAACCTGGGACCCTGGAGCTGTGAAGCATTTATGCTAACCACCATGCTACCCTGCTGCCCCTAGGTAGATGTTATTCCTTCATCTGCAGCTGTAGAATTGCAGCTATGGAGAACTCATGAATATTTATACTGCTGCCTGTGGGCGGAGCTAGCCGGCAGGGGCTTACCGGCATACCTGTAATACAGGTACTGCTGTACATCCCCTAATACAGGCACACACATATACACAGTGGTAGATCACCACATTCACCCCCTGTTAAGAATGGGTCCGGCGGGGGTGACCTGAAACTATTATACATAATCCGTGATTTATTTACAGAGGGGGAGGGGAAAAAAAATCAAGTGTCCATCTTGCAACCCGGTGCCCGTCACAGGTTCAGTCTGACCGGCGGTCGGACGGTTCGTTGAGAGCAACGCAGCAGTGGTGGCGACGTCTGCACAGGCGGTGTTAGTGCTGGCGGTGTTGGTGCTGGCGGTGTTGGCGCTGGCTGGATGACTCCGGGAGCGTGCCAAAATCTTCCATGTCCTCTAGTGTGGGCAGGGGAACGAGGGATGGACCTGGTGGGGCTGATGTTGGGGGCGCCGGGGAAAGGGAGGGTGGCGCGTAGGTGGGGAGGTGTGTGGGCGTGGGATCGGCACCCGAGGGAGCCAGGTCCCTGAGCGAGACTGTATCCTGGCGGCCATCGGGGAACTCCACGTAGGCATACTGGGGGTTCGCGTGGAGCAGGCGTACCCTGTCCACCAGAGGGTATGCCTTGTGGAGCCTGACTGCCTACGAAGTAGGACCGTCCCTGGAGATGCGAGCCAAGTCGGGAGCGACACTCCGGATGTAGACTTCCTAGAGAAGGTAAAAACACGTTCATGGGGTGTACTGTTGGTTGCGGTGCACAGCAGTGACCGAATGGAGTGTAGTGCATCAGGGAGGACCTGCTGCCAGCGAGCGGCTGGGAGGTTCCTGGACCATAGGGCCAGCTGGACGGCCCTCCATACCGTCCCGTTCTCCCTCTCTACCTGCCCGTTTCCCCGGGGATTATAGCTGGTCGTCCTGCTGGAGGCGATACCCCTGCTGAGCAGGAACTGACGCTGCTCATCGCTCATGAATGAGGATCTCCTGCCACTGTGGATGTAGTCGGGGAAACCGAACAGAGCGAAGGTGGAGTTGAGGGCCTTGATGACGGTGGCAGACGTCATATCTGGGCGTGGGATGGCGAAGGGGAACCTGGAGAATTCATCGACCACACTAAGGATGTAGGTGTTGCGGTTGGTGGAGGGGAGGGGCCCTTTGAAATCCACGCTGAGGCGTTCAAAGGGGCGGGACGCTTTCACCAGGCGCGCGTGATCTGGCCGGTAGAAGTGCTGCTTGCACTCCGCACAGACCTGGCAGTCTCTGGTGACTGTCCGTACTTCCTCGACGGAGTAGGGCAGGTTGCGGGCTTTGACTAGGTGGTACCACCAAGTGACCCGCGGATGGCAAAGGCTCTCGTGCAAGGCACGGAGCTGGTCCACTTATGCGCTGGCACATGTACCTCGGGAGAGGGCGTCTGGGGGCTCGTTGAGCTTGCCGGGGCGATACAAGATCTCGTAATTATAGGTGGAGAGCTCGAGTCTCCACCGCAAGATTTTGTCGTTTTTGATCTTGTCCCGCTGCGTGTTGTTGAACATGAAGGCTACCGACCGTTGGTCAGTGAGGAGAGTGAACCTCCTGCCGGCCAGGGAATGCCTCCAGTGCCGCACAGCCTCAACGATAGCCTGGGCCTCCTTTTCAACAGAGGAATGTCGGATTTCGGAGGCATGGAGGGTGCGGGAAAAGAATGCCACGGGTCTGCCTGCCTGGTTCAGAGTGGCGGCAAGGGCGACATCTGACGAGTCGCTCTCTACTTGGAAAGGCAGTGTCTCGTCTACTGCATGCATACCGGCCTTTGGCTATGTCTGTGCGAATACGGGCGAAGGCCTGTTGTGCCTCGGCCGTGAGGGGAAATTGCGTAGACTGGATCAGTGGGCGGGCCTTGTCCGTGTATTGTGGTACCCACTGGGCGTAGTAAGAAAAGAACCCAGGCATCGTTTGAGAGCCTTGGGGCAGTGGGGGATTGGGAGCTCCATGAGGGGGCGCATGCGGTCGGGGTCGGGCCCCAGTAGTCCGTTTTGGACTACGTAGCCGAGAATGCCTAAGCGGTTAGTGCTGAATACGCACTTCTCCTTGTTATAAGTGAGGTTGAGGAGAGATGCGGTGTGGAGAAATTTGGCAAGGTTGGCGTCATGGTCCTGCTGGTCGTGGCCGCAGATGGTGACATTGTCTAAGTACGGGAAGGTGGCCTGCAGTCCGTACCGGTCAACCATTCGGTCCATTTCTCGTTGAAATACCGAGACCCCGTTTGTGACGCCGAAGGGAACCCTAAGAAATTGATAGAGTCATCCGTCTGCCTCGAAGGCAGTGTATGGACGGTCCAATTTACGGATGGGGAGCTGGTGGTAGGCGGATTTCAGGTCAATTGTAGAGAAGACCCGGTACTGTGCAATCTGATTGACCATATCAGATATGCGAGGGAGGGGGTACACGTCGAGCTGCGTGTACCGGTTGATGGTCTGGCTGTCGTCCACAACCATTCTGTGTTTCTCCCCAGTTTTAACCAACACTACTTGGGCTCTCCAGGGGCTGTTGCTGGCCTCGATAATACGCTCCCGAAGCAGCCGCTGGACCTCGGACCTGATGAAGGTCTTGTCCTGAATGCTGTACCGTCTGCTCCTGGTGGCGACGGGCTTGCAATCTGCAGTCAGATTGGCAAAGAGGGAGGGAGGGTCAACCTTGAGGGTCGTGAGGCCGCAAACGGTGAGTGGGGGTAGGGGTCCGCCGAATTTGAGGGTGAGGCTCTGGAGGTTACATTGGAAGTCTAGGCCCAGTAAAAGTGTCACACAGAGGTTGGGGAGAACGTACAGGCGGAAATGGCTGAATTCAACGTCCTGTACGGTGAGTTTGACCAGACAGAAGCCCCGGATCGGGACAGGGTGGGATCCGGAGGCCAGGGAGATCCGCTGGTTGGCGGGATGGACCGCGAGGGAGCAGCGCCTTACCGTGTCTAGATGGATGAAGCTATCTGTGCTCCTGGAGTCATGTAGGCAGGAGGTCGCGTGGCCGTTGATGAGCACCGTCGTAGAAGCGGTAGTCAGGCTGCAAGGACGGGATTGGTCGAGCGTCATGGATGCGAGTAGCGGGTGATCGTCCGAAGAGGTCGTAGAGTCTGATGAGTAGCGGCAGCGACCCGGGTCCCGTGGTCCAGTCCCGAGGGGAGGACAAAATGGCGGCATCTGAAGTACCTGCAGGGAAGAAGATGGCGGCGCCCATGCAGCGCACGTTGTGGGGGCGGGGAAAGATGGCAGCGACCATGGAGTGCACGTTGCAGGGGCGGGGCAAGATGGCGGCACCCACTGATCGCACGTGGACCTGGGGGGGGGGAAGATGGCAGCGCCCACTGGTCGCACGTGGCCCCGGGAGCAGCGGACGGCGGGGCCCATTGCACGATCGGCTGAGGAAAGGGGGAGAGTTCGGGCGCGATAGCGACAACTGCGCGGGCCTGACACACCGCTGCAAAGTGGCCTTTCTTGCCACAGGATTTACAGATCGCGGCGCGGGCCGGGCAGCGCTGGCGGGGGTGCTTCTGCTGGCCGCAGAAGTAGCAACGGGGATCCCCAGGGTGCGCAGTGCGGCAAGCAGCGCCGGCATACTGCGCGGGAGCGGCCCCAGTAGGGGGGGTCGGTTGCGGGGTCCACGAGGGGTAGGATGGGTAGGCCGCACGGCAGGTGGGGTAGGATTGTACGTTACGGGAAGCGACCATCATAGAGAGCGCTAAAGTCTTTGCCACCGCAAGATCGAGAGTGGCCCCTTCCAGCAGTCGTTGCCGGATGGGGTCCGATGCAATCCCCATCACAAAGGCAAAGGAGATTCGAATGTTCCGTGGCCATGATGGCCTGGCACTCGCAGTCCCGTACTAGAGGGATAAGGGCCCGCCAGAAGTCCTCAATCGACTCACCCGGTTGCTGGACGCGAGTGCCTCGCAAACAGTGTTCGTCGACTGGACGTAATTTTCTTTGAGAAGTTCCATGGCGCGGGCGTAGTTCGGCGTGTCCTGTATCAGCGGGAACATGCTGAAGTTCAACCTTGAGTAGAGGAGTTGAATCTTCTGAGCTTCCGATGGTGTAGGGTCCGCTGAAGTGATGTAGGCCTCGAAGACAGCCAGCCAGTGGTTAAAGTCTTTTCTGGCGTTCGGCGATTGTGGATCCAGCTGCAGGCGGTTGGGTTTAATTCTGATGTCCATGATGTGGAAAATCTCATGGTAATAAATCGATGCGCTAGCAATTGCACACAAAGACTCGAATCGGTACAAGAGAGGATTTATTACTGTGAGATGTTATTCCTTCGTCTGCAGCTGTAGAATGGCAGCTCAGGAGAACTCATGAATATTTATACTGCTCCCTGTGGGCGGAGCCATCCGGCAGGGGCTTACCAGCAAACCTGTAATACAGGTACTGCTGTACATCCCCTAATACAGGCACACACATATATATACAGTGGTAGATCACCACAAGGAGCCAGGATCAGAAGCAGCAATCAGACCTGCATGGTCTTAATGGCTGAATTGGGACAAAGGATAAAAGCTGTCAATCAGAATAGAGTTCAAAGACAAAAGTCACCCTGACGGGTACAATGGTTACACCTGTGACACAATGGAAATCTCATGCAGTGAGCAACATCGATGTAGGTATTTGTTATCCTTCTGCAATCTTGGCAATCAGCACTCATTCGGCCTGTTCAGAGGTGACTCTACTTTGAACTGACATTAAACACAAGACAGTGTTTTGGTTACACCCACAGTCTGATTTCAGCAAGCGGTAACAAATTAGGACCAGCCACAAAATGTCAATAAAGACATTAATAGTCTCTTGTGATTAAAAAGACATTCCAAATAATTCCCTTGATGCTCCCAGTTACCCCCCACCAAACCTTCCTCCGCAATTTATTTCCCGAGTTCAATGTACATATGCAGTAATTGTCCCTGCCGCCAAAACAATCACGCCCTTTCTCAAAAATCCACCTTAAATCTCTCCACGTAATAATCACCTCTCTCAAATCTGCATCTCTTCAAAGTCCTAAATTGCATAATTTCTCTATAATTCCATAACCACCACTCCCACACGTATTTTTTGATTTTCGCTCCACCCACAGGAATGATTGCTCATCAGTCATTAACTATAATCCTCTGTGGCTGTGACCCTGTTGTACCAGCCCTGTCCATTCGTAATCTCTCTGTTGCTTCTGATACTGGATTATCATATTCTTGTCCAGTTTGTCTCCTCAGTACTCCATGGTTATGCCACTAATCTCTTTTTTTATATAAATTAAGGGGCAATTTAGCGTGGCCAATCCACCTACCCTGCAGGTCTTTGGGTTGTGGGGGTGAAACCCACGCAGACACGGGGAGAATGTGCAAACTCCACACGGGCAGTGACCCAGAGCCGGGATCGAACCTGGCACCTCGACCCCGTGAGGCAGCAATGCCGCCCTACTATTCGCTTCTGACTCTATTGATACCGGTTCCAGAAGGCACCATATATCCTCCGATAATTTCTCCCCTTCGATCCCTTCCTCGTCATTGGAGATTGACTAGCTGTCCTTGATATTCTCAGCAAGCACAGCATCAGGTTCTACATTAATATTGGCGACACAGTTTACCTCCCCATCTCTTCCTGATTTCAAACTTTTGGGAAACTGATCCCTGACTTGAGCTTTGGATGAGTGGTCAGCTTCATGTCGGCCCCAATGAAGCTACTCGCTTGCATGACTTCCAGCAGCTTCCACCTGATTCTGCTCTTTATACCTTTAACCTTTCCAAATTCCATCTACGGCTGAGTATGGTGGTGCCGGACGTGTGTGTGTGCCCCTTGATCCTGAGCCAAAGTTCCTTTCCTACACCTGCCTTCTTGAACCTGCATTACATTGTCCAGCCCCCCCAACACAGCCTTATCTTTCTCATTGCTACTGACACTATTTCTCTTTCAACAGCCTTACTCATTCTATTTCAGTGGACTCCTCCAGCCCCGGTGTTCTGCTATCATTCTTTCTCTACTCCAACGCTTGGCTGCCTGTTTGCTGACATCCTCTTTATTTCACTATTGGCACTCGCCCTTTCGGCGAGCGTGATGATCCTCACTTGAAACTCCCCCAACCTATTTCCTTCCCCTCGAGGAATTTCCAAAGCTTATTTACAGTGATTTCCTCAACATTTACTGCCTCTGCCCCATGACTCTATCTACCGATTACCTTTTGTTTATGTTGTAGCCGCTGACAGGTTAGATTTGGCAATTTGAGCCAGTGGGTCTGCCCAGGTTAGTATTCTTCAACCACTTGCACAGAAATTCTTCGCCAAGGCAAAACAGCACTCCACAAAATTTGCGGGAATTCTTCTGAACATTTTGAACAAGAGCGTTCTGAATATTTTTCTCCTCAAAGTCGTCCTTGAAATTAAATTCACAGCCAAAAAAAAGCACAAATATGCAAGAGTTGACTTAATGAAGAAAAGGCAGCTCGTTATTTGCCTGACAGACACATTAGCTTTTCCATATGTCAAGTTAACTGAACAACTCCACAGGAATTTTATTTTTCCCTGCAAGACATTAAACAGCATTTTAATAAACCAAAGTCTTGATCATAATTAGAACTCAGTGACATCTTTTTTCTAATCATCGCCTTATACACGCTGCATTTTTCGGATCACAGTATTTAAAGTTGCATTCCAATTTATTTTAAAACAAGCTCGGGAAGAGGGAAATATGTTGTTCACATTATTTGTATTTACTTATATTTATAAACTGATTTGGTGTGTACATTGTTGTCTACAAACACACAAGTATCCACTATAAAAACTTATTGCAGTTGGCTGTCACATTCAAATTTCTATGTAACATCTAAAAGAATAGTATGAACAAAGGAACTGTCCAGTCATAAAAATATTAGGATATCAATATCGACATTTCAGATAACCATATCAATTCAGTGTTTACTTGTTAACAATTAACCTTGATGTCAATAGAACATTCACAATACACTCGGATATAAATGTTCCCAATCAAATTATGTATGCTCTGACTTCCAAGCAGTGCTCCGTGCGATTTGATTTGATAAAATCATGATTATGTTCATTTTAACACTTTTAGCATCACACTTTAAATCCTGGGAGATGCCACTCCAGCCTTCTGTGACTGAGTCAGTTCTGTATCCATCTTGCCACCTCACCTCTGATCCCATGTGACTTGACCTTTGGTACCAGTCTGCAAAGAGGCACCTTGTCAAAGGCTTTACTGAAGTACATGCTGTCTTGTGCTAATGAGTCCATTTGTTTCCAAATGGGTATAAATCCTGTCCCCGAGAATTCTCTCCAATAATTTACTTATTATGGATGTGAGGCTCATCGGACTATAGTTTCCAGGATTATCCCTGTTACCTTTCTTAAACAGCGGTACCACATTAGCTATTCTCCAGTCCTGTGGGATCTCACCTATAGCCAATCAGGATACCAAGATTCAGTTAAGGCCCCAGCAATTTCCTCCCTTGCTTCCCTCCGTATTCTGGGATAAATCCCATCAGGCCCAGGAGACTTATCTACCTTAATGTCTTCTAAAAGACCCAATACCTCCTCCTTTTCGATGTCAACATGAATAATCAGCTTCCACAAAGTCCTTTCCTTTGGTGAACACTGATGCAAAGTATTTATTTAGTACCTCGCCCATTTCCTTTGGCTCAACACATAGATTCCCCTACTGTCCTTAAGTGGTCCAATCCTTTCCCTGGCCACTGCTGCACCATCAATTGGACTTGAGTCGTGAAGAAGTTCCAAATATCAGGCTTTAATGAACTAGTTGTGTGCCCGGCAGTCGACTTACAGAGAAAGGCCGACTGCCGGCTGCTACGGGTTCTTATACCCCGCCTCGTAGGAGGGGCTTCCGGCCTCTCGGCCAATCGGCGAGCAGTCACATGACTGACCTCAGCCAATTGGCAGAGAGACACATGACCTGCCTGAGCCAATGGGCAGCAAGTCCTCTGCACCAATGGCAGCACTACTCTGAGGTACCGTAAACCTCCTAGTCATACCACCACAGCCACATTTTTGCTTTTTACATATGAATAAAAGGCTTTGGGATTCACCTTAATCCTACTTGCCAAGGACTTTTCATGACCTTGCCTAGCCCTCCTAATTTCCCACTTAAGTACCTTCCTACTTTCTTTATACCCCTCAAGGGTTTTGACTGTCCCCACCATTCTAGACCGTACAAAAGCCTCCTTTTTCTTTTTGGCGAGGTTCAAAATATCCCTCGTTATCCAAGGCTCCCTAAACTTCCCATACTTATCCTTCATTCTCTCAGGAACATGACTTTCCTGAATTCTAATCAATTGACGCTTGAAAGATTCCCACATGTCCGATGTTGACTGACCCTCCAACAGCTGCACCCAATACAAATTCTTCAATTCCTGAATAATGTTATCATAATTTGCCTTTCCCCAGTTTAGCACCTTAACGCGAGGGTTACCCTCATCCCTGTCCAAAAGTACTCTAAAACGTACGGAATTGTGGTCACTACTCCCAAAATGTTCCCCTACTGAAACCTCAACTTCCTGTCCAGGCTCATTCCCCAATACCAGATCCAGTACTGCCCCTTCCCCAGTTGGACTATCTACATATTGCATTAAGAAGGCTTCCTGGAAACACCTTACAGACTCTGCCCCATCCAAGCCCCTGGCACTAAGTGAGTCCCAGTCAATATGGGGGAAATTAAAATCCCCCACCACAACAACCCTGCTACTTTTGCACCTATCCAAAATCTCTCTACCCGGGGTGAAAAAGGGGGAAAATCTGTACAGACTGTATAGTTGATTGTTGGGAAGTATGTTTCCCGGGGCGTTTACTTGCTGTAACTTACTTTGATACAAGTTTGTAATAGAATACGTTTTTTTTAAAATCTCTCTACCTATCTGCTCCTCTGTCCCTAGCTAGCCTGTAGGGGGGCCTGTAATAAACCCCCAACATTGTGATTGCCCCTTTCCTGTTCCTGAGCTCTGCCCAGGTTGCCTCATTGTATGAGCCCTCCCTTGGAAAAAATAACAATTGGGTACTCTAAATTTATTTTTTTTAAATTCGAGTAGATTTGTCAAGCCTGATTTCCCTTTCGTAAATCTATGCTGACTATTATTATTATTATTACTTTGATTACACCACTGCTTCCCAAATGCTGTTTGATGAAATCCTTGATTATGGACCCCAGCAACATCCCTATTACTGACATTAGGCATCTTATAGGTTTTTAAAAACTACAACAAAAAGTAACAGTTACCTCACCAGGCAGCAGTTATATATCTTTGGGGGTGGTTTGTGAGGTAAAACATACAACTAGCTTCTTCATACCGGCGTTCTTCACAGACCCAGCTTGCTGGGAGTTAAACAGCTGTTCCTGCTGTATCTAAGGTTGGAAGCATAGGTTTAATCATCTCCTGATATAGTTTTTTCATTTTGAACCTTCCTTTATCTGAACTAACCTCTTAGGAAATCAAACTTAATTACTTTCATTTGAGTCTACCTTTTATTTATTATTTTTTTTCCCCGATTAAGGGGTAATTTAACGCAGCCAAGCCACCTAACCTGCACATCTTGGGTTGTGGGGTGAGACCAACACCCCACCTTCCCCATTTTAACCCCCTCCACTTGCTGACCCTCAATCCTCTTTGAAGAAATCGATGAACAGTTTCCACCTCCAGGTGAACCCCTCTACTGACCCTTGCAGAACTTGACCTTCTCCAGCCTCATGAGTTCTGCCAAGTCGCTCATCCACATTCCCGCTTTCGGCAGCTCCGAGTCCTGCCACCCTAGCAAAATCCATCTCCAGGCTATCAGAGAGGCAAAGGCCAAGACATCGGCCTCTCTCACCCCCTGGACTCCCGGGTCTTCCAAAACCCAAAATATCGTCACCCTCCAGACTCGGAACCACCTCCACACTCAACACAGTTAGCAGATTTAGGACTGAGTTGAGAAGGAACTTCTTCACCCAAAGGGTGGTGAATCTGCGGAATTCCCTGCCCAGTGAAGCAGTTGAGGCTACCTCGTTAGATGTTTTTAAGGCAAAGGTAGATAGATTTTTCAACAGTAAGGGAGTTAAGGGTTACGGTGAGCGGGCGGGTAAGTGGAGCAGAGTCAACAAAAAAATCAGCCATGATCTTATTGAATTGCGGAGCAGGCTGGAGGGACCAGATAGCCTATTCCTGCTCCTAGTTCTCATGTTCATATCAGGTCCAAAAACCCCTGCCAGAACCCCCTCAGTTTGGATAAGCCCAGAACATGTGGACGTAGTTTGTGGGCTCCCCTGGCACCACCCACACCCATCCTCTAACCCCACAAAGAACCCACTCATCCTCACCACCATCATGTGAAATGAAATGAAATGAATTTCGCTTATTGTCACAAGTAGGCTTCAATGAAGTTACTGTGAAAAGCCCCTAGTCGCCACATTCCGGCGCCTGTCCGGGGAGGCTGGTACAGGAATCGAACCGTGCTGCTGGCCTGCTTGGTCTGCTTTAAAAGCCAGTGATTTAGCTGAGTGAGCTAAACCAGCCCCTCATATGAGCCCTATGCACCACCTTAAACTGGATGCGGCTTAGCCTCACACACAATGAGGATGCGTTCACCCTCAGCAAGGCCTTCGTCCACCTCCTGGCCCCCAGCTCCTCCTCCCATTTGCACTTAATATCTCCCACCAGGTTCCCTCTGTAGCCACCTAAGATGGACACTGGGCTACCAAAATGGAGAACTGCTAAGGCTGCAGGGAGAAAACAGTCTTAGCCAGGACAAGCAGTTTGCAGAAGGCTAATTAGCATTCTGCATGTACAAAACCAGTTTATGGCCAGGTGCAAGATCTCAACCAAAGGTGTAAATAGCAAAACGCTTTGCATAGTAATGAGGCGATCCAGATCTGGGCCCACACAATAGAAACATTTGAGTTTGAATGGATACTTTGAGTGGACGCCCAGACGAAACGGCACCAGAAGTATCCATCACAAAAGACCCTAGAGACCGCCCCACCCATCGAGAAGAGACCCTCAGATTGGGGGATTTGTAAGATATCGATTGGGAAATGGCCCAATCGATACATGGCAGGTAAAGGCCCGCCCCGAAGAGGCACGGACATTGGGGGACCTATAAAGGTAGACCCCGCACATGGTTCTGTCTGTTGTTGCTCCGGCTTGCTGTTGACTCCGGCCCAGATCTGCTGTTGTTGCTCCGGCTTGCTGTTGACTCCGGCCCAGATCTGCTGTTGCATCCTGACTCCGACCCCAGCCTCCAGATCCTGACTTTCATCACCGGCCGTTGAGCACCAGCCATCGATCAGTAAGTGCCAAAACGACGCTCGCTACGTGAACCCGGCATTGCCTATACTCTAGCCGACTATTAGAGAACAGAAGGTGCAGTCCAGAAAGGAACAAAGGCCTTGTCCCCTGACCTTGCTGGTTCCTACTTAGATAAGTATTTAGTCGTTTAATAGTAGAAATAAGTATTAGTCTTTAGCGTATGTATGCGTATTTATTATATTGGTTATAATAAATATCAATCATTTGAACTTACTAATCGGTGTATAGTTTTATTACTTTGAACCTGACCTTGATATACTTGTGAGGTGTCTAAATACGGCACCTGGCGACTCCGAGCTGAAATTACATACACAGAGCTGTAATAGTGTTAAGCACACGGCCTTTAAACGGAGGCGTGTTAATACACTCCAATAAATGCGTAATACACTCAAGTAAAACGTGCAACACCTCACACTCCATCAATTCCTTATAGATATCCGACACCTTCCTTTCCCTTACATCATTCTTCGGCAGCAACTTGTCCTGATTATAAGCCGCTTTTAGTCCTTTTCAAAGACAAGGCAATAACCCCAAAAGCTTCAGCCCAAATTCAGCAATGGGTGCCATTCCTAGCGGCCTACCAGTACACCTTTGATCATCGACCAGAGCTCACATAGCCAATGCGAGATGCCTTAAGTCACCTTCGATTACCTGAAAGCACACACTCCCACCTCCCCACAACCGCAAGAGCTTATTAACGGTGCTCAATTTTATGCATTCCTTGCTCGTCACAGCACAGTAAGTGTGGTAGTATGACTAGGGGTATTACGGTACCTCAGAGGTGAGCTGCTATTGGTGCAGAGGACGTGCTGCCCATTGGCCCGGCTAAGTCATGTGCCTCTCAGCCTACAAGGCGGGATATAAGAACCTGTGTACCCCGGCAGTCGGCCATTCTGCTGCCGGGCACACATCTTGTGCATTAAAGCCTTTTGTTTGGATCACATCTTCGTCTCGTGTCCAATTGATGGTGCATCAGCAAGTCAAATAGTGGAGGCTCAGTTTAGTGGCGAGGATGGTTCCTTTGGGGATCCAGAGTGGCCGTCGAGAAACCAGGAAGACAATTATTAGAAGAGTTACATGGTGCTCATTCGGGCAACCCAAACATGAAAATGTTCACAAGGAACTAGGTCTGGTGGCTTGGGATTGACGCAGGCATAGAACAGATGGTAAACAGTGTGACCAGTACCAACTACAACAGCAATTACCCACCACTGCTCCCTTCTGCCCGTGGGATTGACGCAGGCATAGAACAGATGGTAAACAGTGTGACCAGTACCAACTACAACAGCAATTACCCACCACTGCTCCCTTCTGCACGTGGGATTGACGCGGGCATAGAACAGATGGTAAACAGTGTGACCAGTACCAACTACAACAGCAATTACCCACCACTGCTCCCTTCTGCCCGTGGGATTGGCCAGGTCAGCAACAGGCGAGAGTTCAAGTGGATTACATTGGCCCATTTATGGGCTCAATGTTCCTGTTGCTGGTGGATGCCCATTCCAAATGGATCAAGGTTTTCGAAATGAGGTTGACAACGTCCCACGCTACACTTTGCAGCCCATGGTTTGCCAGATGTGCTAGTTTCAGACAGTGGGACAGCATTCACTAGCGTTGAGTTCCAAAGATGCATAACTTTCAACGGCATTAAATACATTTGCACAACCCTATACTACCCCTCATCGAATGGGTTAGCTAAACGTGCTGTCCGAACATTCAAGGCAAAATTGAAAATATTGCCTGCTCCATTGGAGATAAAAGTGGTAGGTTACCTCCGGAGGCTTACAGAACCACCCTGCATACCACAACTGAGTTGTTACTGGGCTGTTGCTTAAGGACCAGATTAAGCCTCGTGATTCCGAATTGGGAGAGAAGAGCGGAGACCAGGCAGGGTTGTCAAAAGAGGAACCGCGATTCTTCGAAAATAGAGAGGACATTTGAGGTAGATGACCCAGCCTTGGTGAAAAACATTGGAAGTAGTCCCAATTGGTTTCCTGGAGTTGTGGTGGCCAGAATGGTGGCCACCATCGTCAGAGGTGCATGTTCCCAGCCAGGTGAGTGAAGAAGCAGGTGGAACATTTGAGAAGGCGGAGCCATCTCGAGAGCCAGTGCTGCCGCCTAATCCAGTTGTAGTGTGGTGATTTGCTCGAAAAAGAGTGGCTAATCAGTCCAGGGCAGGCCAAAGTGCTACTCCCATTGAAACAGAAGGAAGTGAGACACAGATTCCAGAGGAGCCGTACTGAGATAATTGCAGCAGAATCTACAACCCCAGAGGAAGAGGAATTCCCCGAAGAGACTGAGTTTCTGATGGACTGTGTATAAAAGAGCTTCTCAGTAGTGGTATTGGGATAATGTTACAACAATTTCATGTATTGTATAAAAAGGGAGAGGGATGTAGTAGCCGGTCTCCGTAAGGGGCAAACATTGGGAGGGATGTAGTAGCCGGCCTCCGTTAGGGGCAAACATTGGGAGGGATGTAGTAGCCGGTCTCTGTAAGGGGCAAACATTGGGAGGGTCATATGGCCCCATCACCCAATGGAAACTGAGCGCAAGGATCTTGGTGCAGGACATGACAGGAGCTCGTAATGATAACATTATGGAAAGATTCTGTAAATATCATTTTTAAATAATCCACATTATTCAGTCTGCACACGGACTGGTGGTCACCAATCCTTTACCACAGACCCAGAAGCCCACACTGAGAAAATAGTTTGAACCAGGTAAACCAGAGGCAAGAAGTGTTCCACAGAAACTGCCAGTACAGGCAGGGCGGTACAGGGTAACAGTGCAGGCAGGACAGGATAGTACAGGACAGGGCAGGCAGGACAGTGCAGGCAGGACAGTACAGGCAGGACAGTACAGGCAGGCAGGACAGTGCAGGCAGGACAGCGCAGGCAGGACAGGACAGGCAGGGCGGTACAGGGTAACAGTGCAGGCAGGACAGTCAGGACAGGACAGGCAGGCAGGACAGGACAGGCAGGACAGGACAGTACAGGCAGGACAGTACAGGCAGGACAGTACAGGCAGGCTGATGTAGTGGGTGAGCCGGGTGACCCCCGGGTGGCAGAGGTCATTGTGGATGCTTTTTAATCGGTCGATCTGTGCGCTGGTGCATGTCCCGCGGGATAGGGCATCCGGAGGCTCGTTGAGCTTCCCGGGTCGATATTTGATATCGTAATTGTAGGTGGAGAGTTCGATCCTCCACCTCAGAATTTTATCGTTTTTTATTTTGCCCCTTTGCGAGTTGTCAAACATAAAGGCAACCGATCTCTGGTCGGTGATGAGGGTGAACCTCCTACCTGCGAGGTAGTGCCTCCAGTGACGGATAGCCTCCACAATGGCTTGTGCTTCTTTCTCGACTGAAGAGTGTCGGAGTTCTGAAGCGGAGAGGGTACAGGAGAAAAATGCAACTGGTCTCCCTGCCTGATTTAAAGTGGCTGCTAGAGCTACCTCTGAGGCGTCGCTCTCAACCTGAAATGGGGTGGATTCATCCACCGCCCGCATGACCGCTTTGGCGTTGTCCTCCTTGATGCCGTCGAAGGCCTGGCGTGCCTCAGCTGACAGGGGAAATCGTGTGGTCCTAAAGAGTGGGCGGGCTTTGTCCGTATATTGAGGGACCCACTGGGCGTAGTAGGAAAAAAATCCCAAGCACCGTTTGAGGGCCTTGGGACAATGAGGGGAGGGAGTTCTATGAGGGAGGTAGCATACGGTCCGGGTCAGGGCCCAGGACTCTGTTTTTCACGACATAGCCGAGGATGGCTAGTCTGGATGTGCAGAAAACGTATTTCTCCTTGTTATACGTGAGATTCAGTTTCTGTGCCGTCTGGATAAAACGGTGGAGGTTGGCGTCGTGGTCCTGCTGGTCATAGCCGCAGATGGTGACATTGTCCAAGTACGGAAACGTGGCCCGCAGCCTGTACTGGTCCACCATTCGGTCCATTGCTCGTTGGAACACCGAAACCCCGTTAGTGACGCCGAAAGGGACCCGGAGGAAATGGAAGAGGCGGCCATCGGCCTCGAATGCCGTGTAGTGGCGGTCCTCCGGGCGGATTAGGAGCTGGTGGTATGCAGACTTCAGATCCACCGTGGAAAAGAGCCGGTACTGGGCGATCTGGTTTACCATGTCTGCAATCCTGGGGAGGGGATACGCGTCGAGGAGCGTAAATCTATTTATAGTCTGACTGTAGTTGACCACCATATGGAATTTTTCTCCGGTCTTAACGACCACCACCTGAGCTCTCCAGGGACTATTGCTGGCCTCTATAATCCCTCACTGAGAAGCCTTCGGACCTCTGCTCTGACAAATACCCTATCCTGTAGGCTGTATCGCCTGCTACGAGTGGCTATGGGTTTACAGTCCTTAGTGAGATTGGCGAAGAGAGGGGGGGGGGGGGGGGGGGAATTTGCAGCGTAGCGAGGCTGCAGATCATGGGTGGGGGCAGGGGCCCTCCGAAGCTGAGGGTGAGGCTCTTGAGGTTGCATTGGAAGTCTAAGCCTAATAAGAGTGGCGCGCAGAGTTCTGGCAAAACGTAGAGTTTGAATTTCGAGTAGCTAGCGCCTCGGATTGTGAGTGTCGCGGCGGTGCGCCCCTGGATCTGGACCGAGTGGGAGCCTGAAGCGAGCGCGATAGTTTGCTGCGCGGGCAAAACGGGGAGCGAACAGCGTCTTACCAGGTCTGGGTGTATGAAGCTCTCTGTGCTGCCGGAGTCGAAGAGGCATGGCGTGTTGTACCCGTTGATATGGACCTCTGCCATCGAGTTTCGTAGATTCTTTGGTCGTGATTGGTCCAGGGTGACCGCGCTGAGTTGCGGGTAGTCGGCGGCTCAATCAGCTGTGCTGGAGTGGCCCCGTGATGACTGCCCTCTGAGTTCATAGTTCAATTCGAATTCCTCCGCTGAGTTGTCCGAGCGCGGAGATGCCGATCGGGCCCGTGGATCGCACGTAGCGGGCGGTGAGGAAGATGGCGTCCAAGATGGCGGCCCCCATGGATCGCACGTGGCTGAAGGGGGCGGAGTCGGGGCATAGGCCGCAGCGTTTCGGGCCCCATGGGGCAGCGAGTGAGGGGAGCGATTACTGTGAGTCGCTGGGGAGTTGGAAGCTGGGGCCCTTTTAGCGAGGCACACTCTTGCGTAATGCCCTTTTCGCCCGCAGCTGCTGCAGGTCGCGTTGCGGGCCGGGCAGTGCTGCCGCGGGTGCTGATTCTGGCCGCAGAAATGGCAGGCTGGAGCAGCATAGTGGCTGGCTGGGGCAGCATGGTGGCTGGCTGGGGCAGCATGGTGGCTGGGCGGCCGCGTAGCACAGGCCTGGGGGAGTCGCTGTTCGGGGGCCCATGATTGGGTCGCGGGGTCCGCAGGGAACGAGTTCAGGCTGCGGAAGGAGACCTCCATCGTGGTAGCAGCTTCCACAGTTGTTTCTAAGTCCTGGGCCCCCTTTTCCAGCAGTCGTTGGCGCACATAGTTAGACCTGAGGCCCGCTACAAAAACATCGCGTACCGTCAATTCCCTGTGTTCTGCCCCGGTAACTGCTTGGTAATTACAGTCATTGGACAAATTGTTAAGTTCTCTTAGGAATTCGGTGAGTGATTCCGTAGGCTGCTGACGGCGAGTCGTGAACACATGGCGAACACATGGCGAGCGTAAACCTAATTAATGGGCCTTACATACATTTTTTCGAGAACTGCTAGCGCCTCAGTATATGAACTGGCCGAGTTTAGTTGCGTTGAGATTCTATGGCTCACCCTCGCGTGCAGTAGACTCAGCTTCTGATCCTCTGTAGTTTCGGCTGTGCTCGCTTCGGCCAGGTAAGCCTTGAAGCATCGGATCCAGTGGGAGCAGATTTCTTTAGCCTCTGCATCCTGCGGGTTGAGTTCCAGGCGTTCAGGCTTGAGGGCCGATTCCATAATCGATCTTTACTGTTCTTAAGTCGATTAAATTGATGGAACCATCAATTCACCAGACACTTATTTCCGATGTGAATCTAGGCTTTAATCGGCTTACTTCAGAGCCAGCCTGTTACCTGTTGATGAACTCGTAGTGACTCAGGCTGACTCTGGACACGGGTATTTATACAGCTGCACTAGGGGGAGAAGTCGTGGGCAGAGTCAAGGGTGGAGCCCAGTATAAGTTCCTGAGTGCTCCCAGCGCTACTCCCCCTAGTGGTAGGATAGCACTACTGCACTTACAAAGACAGTGTGAATTAACATATATACATCTATATTACATTCACCACACAGGGCAGTACAGGCAGGACAGTGCAGGCAGGACAGGGCAGGCAGGACAGGGCAGGCAGGACAGTGCAGGCAGGACAGGGCAGGCAGGACAGGGCAGGCAGGACAGGGCAGGCAGGACAGGGCAGGCAGGACAGTGCAGACAGGACAGGGCAGGCAGGACAGTACATGGCAGGCAGGACAGGACAGTGCAGACAGGACAGTGCAGACAGAACAGGACAGGCAGGACAGGGCAGGCAGGACAGGGCAGGCAGGACAGGACAGGCAAGACAGGGCAGGCAGGACAGTACATGGCAGGCAGGACAGGACAGTGCAGGCAGGACAGGGCAGGCAGGACAGTACATGGCAGGCAGGACAGGACAGTGCAGGCAGGACAGGGCAGGCAGGACAGTACAGGGCAGGCAGGACAGGGCAGGACAGGACAGTGCAGACAGGACAGTACAGGGCAGGCAGGACAGGGCAGGCAGGACAGGGCAGGCAGGACAGTACAGGGCAGGCAGGACAGGGCAGGCAGGACAGGGCAGGCAGGACAGTGCAGACAGGACAGGCAGGACAGGACAGTAGAGGCAGGACAGGACAGTACAGGCAGGACAGGGCAGGCAGAACAGGACAGTACAGGGCAGGCAGGAGAGTACAGGACAGGCAGGCAGGACAGTACAGGCAGGACAGTACAGGCAGGACAGTGCAGGACAGTGCAGGCAGGATAGTACAGGCAGGACAGGACAGTGCAGGCAGGACAGTACAGGCAGGACAGTACAGCCAGGACAGTACAGCCAGGACAGTACAGCCAGGACAGTACAGTGCACGTATGGTGAATCACAGTCGCGTAATTCACACTGTATTACACATGTTGTACTATGTCTCTGTAAGCTCGGCACACGAGCAGTTGCGCTGCTCTGCCACTAGGGGGGATGCACTGGTAGTGTACAGGAGTTTGTACTGGGCTCCACCCTTGGCTCCACCCACGGCTCCTCCCCCTAACCGGAAGTATAAAGGTTGATGCTGAGAGCCTGCCTGCCAGTTCATCTGGAGTTCACCTTGTCACAGGCAGGCTCTGTTGGAAGATGATTAAAACTACTGTTCACTTCTAACCACGTGTTGCGTGAATTGATGGTCTCATCAGCAGGCAGGATAGTAGAGGCAGGACAGGACAGTACAGGCAGGACAGTACAGTGCAGGCAGGATAGTAGAGGCAGAACAGGACAGTACAGGCAGGACAGGACAGTACAGGCAGGACAGTACAGTACAGGCAGGATAGTAGAGGCAGAACAGGACAGTACAGGCAGAACAGGACAGTACAGGCAGGACAGTACAGTGCAGGCAGGACAGTACAGTGCAGGCAGGACAGTACAGGCAGGCAGGACAGTACAGGCAGGACAGTACAGTGGAGGCAGGATAGTAGACGCAGGACAGGACAGTAGAGGCAGGACTGTGCAGGGGGACTGAAAGCCCCAGAAGATGAAGAACAGGAATTTCCAGAAACGGGAATGGGACAGCACGGTAGCATTGTGGATAGCACAAATGCTTCACAGCTCCAGGGTCCCAGGTTCGATTCCCGGCTTGGGTCACTGTCTGTGCGGAGTCTGCACATCCTCCCCGTGTGTGCGTGGGTTTCCTCCGGTTGCTCCGGTTTTCTCCCACAGTCCAAAGATGTGCAGGTTAGGTGGATTGGCCATGGTAAATTGCCCTTAGCGTCCAAAATTGCCCTTAGTGTTGGGTGGGGTTACTGGGGATAGGGTGGAGGTGTTGACCTTGGGTAGGGTGCTCTTTCCAAGAGCCGGTGCCGACTCGATGGGCCGAGTGGCCTCCTTCTGCACTGTAAATTCTATGATCTATGACAGCGTAAGATTCCAAGAGGACTGTGATGTTAAAGGAACGAGGTCCTGCTCAGTGAAGTTGAAACAAGGTGCAGACAAATGGGCTCTGAATTAAAGATACAGCTGCCCGAAGCAGATTTAAAGTAATCAAACAAGAAGCCAGACATCTGTGGTGATCCCAAGTTTGACGACACTTTAATAGGGCCTGATTTGATGAGACATTTGCAGAAGTTGTTTTGGGTTGAATTTGTCACTTGGTTTCAGAGTGTGGTGAGTTGGACTACATTTTGCTTACTGATCTACATGTGTACTTGCCAAGAACATTAGAGTACAAGATGAAGTTTGTAACATGTGTTACCTTTATAAATCTCTATTTGTAAAAGCATTGCTCGGGCCAAAGAATGGTTTATTATACTTAATCTTTTCTTGTTGAATAAATTATAACATTTACAGTGCAGAAGGAGGCCATTCGGCCGATCGAGTCTGCACCGGCTCTTGGAAAGTGCATCCTACTTAAGCCCACACCTCCACCCTATCCCCCTAACCTTTTTTGGACACTAAGGGCAATTTAGCATGGCCAGTCCACCTAACCTGCACACCTTTGGACTGTGGGAGGAAACCGGAGCACCCGGAGGAAACCCACTCAGACACGAGAGAATGTGCAGACTCCACAGAGACAGTGACCCAAGCCGGAAATCGAACCTGGGACCCTGGAGCTGTGAAGCAACAGTGCTAACCACTGTGCTACCGTGCTTTTAGCACAGGGGCTGTTTTAGGGGCTGTTTAGCACAGGGTTAAATCGCTGGCTTCGAAAGCAGACCAAGGCAGGCCAGCAGCATGGTTTGATTCCCATAACAGCCTCCCCGAACAGGCGCCAGAATGTGGCTACTAGGGGCTTTTCACAGTAACTTCATTTGAAGCCTACTTGTGACAATAAGTGATTTTTCATTTCAGCCGTACGGGAATTGAACTGGCGCTATTGACGTCGCTTCAGATCACAAACCAGCTGTTCAATCAACTGAGCTAACCGGCCCAACATCAGCTGAAGCCATAACACTTCAAAGAACTAAAATTTACCTCAAGCCAATTACTATGAACCATGAACTGGGAGTTTATTTATAGCCTGAGAGTTCTGACATCGATGTTCTGAAAAGCTGCAGCAGACGGCACAAGGTTCACGAGAAATGTATTAAAAATCAGTCAGGATGTGCAAACATCACATTTGGTTAGTTGCTGTGTTTCATCGGCAGCTGGAAGCCCTCATATTCCTCGGAACGACATCATTTCTTCATATCAACAGCACCGCTGAGTGGTTTGATATTTCAGATTTGCTACTGTGCGACTGAAAACTCAGATGTGACACGATCTGGGTAAACTCACGACCTGTTCAATGTGCAGTGCCTGGTGAAGAAAATTAAATTCACAGCTAAAACCAAACAGGGAAAGTACTTCTGCCATTTACAACTTGCACTGATATAGTGCCTTCAATGTAAAATGTCTTCACAGATTATCAAAAGAAATTTGATGCTGAGTGTGTTGTTCCTCGTGTCTTAATAAAGCTCGTAGTCTCAAATGTGGAGAAGATGCTTTATTGTGAATTTGTTCTCTCTTCAGAGCTTAACATACGGCTACCTCAAATGCTACCTGTCTGTGTCCTGCTATCAGTTCTGCCTTCTGTGAAGTGTGTCCTCACTTCCTGTCCCGGTCTATTTATATGGCTCTCCCGTGCTCCCTCTAGTGTTTGCTCAGTTGTATTGCATCTAGTTAACTTGTGATCACCACACTGAGTAACAAAAGGAGATATTAGGACAGGTAAAGAGGTGGATTTTAAGAATCATTTTCAAAGGAGAGTAAGCTCACAAGGCAGAGTTTTAAGGAGCAAATTGCAGAGCTCAGAAACTAGGTAACCCAAGGCACAATTACTAATGGTGAAGCAATTAAAATAATCTATTAACGATTCTCCATCTGTGTCTTTTAGATTATTCTCTGATCACACTTATGTCAACATTTGGCATGGATGTGAGACATTGGTTTATAAAAGATGGCCAAATGTGTATTTAGTTGTCTAATTCAATGTGGTTTTTGGTAACATAGCACGTGTAAATGTAATTGTCGTCTATTGTGGTCCTGATATTTGTGGTTTGATCTTGGATGGTCAGTTCCTCAATATCCTTTCAATATCTTACCCATGCGAGACTTCCGGTTGCGGCTATGCGGAGCTAAGTCACATGTTTGGCAGCTCCCGCTAGAAATTGACTTTTGAGCTCTTTTTAGGGCCTCCAACGGCACTTTTTCGACGATTCGCAGTGTGGGAAGGGGACAGCAATATTCCCCCAGCACTGTATGGATTGGACCAGGAGTGGAGCGGTGAAAAAAGTGGAATTGGAGCAGAGAAAGGTGCGAGGGAGGAAGACCAAGATGGCGGCGGGTGGAGACCAGGTAGCGTGGGCGCAGTGGTCACAGGAGCAGCAGGTGTTTCTCCAGCGCTGCGTCACGGAGCTGAAGGCAGAGCTGCTGGAGCCGATGAAGGCGGCGATCCGGGAGGTCCAGCAAAATGTCTCGGAGAATGAGGACGAGATCTTGGGCCTAGCTGGACCTAGTTCACGCCACTCCAGCCCGCTGGAACCCCTCCCGCCCTGCCGGGTACGGGAGAATCCCACCCCAGATATCAAATGTGGAAGCCAAATTTGTGAAATACTCAAGGAGGGACTCTGACCCATTGGGAACACTTGTGCATTCTTGTTGCTCATCTCACAAACATCTAATGATGAGCTGATAATGTATTTGATGAGCTGATAATGTATTTGATGCCCAGTTCAACATTTATAGCAATAAACTATATTACTCATTGAGGAAAAGAAAATGCCTCTACTATATAGTATGAAGAAGAAATAGCTGAAATGAAGTTGAAGGGAATTTGGGATGGCCATGCAAGCAGTTCAGTGATATTGAATCATTGGAACAACTATAAAGAAGTTGACACTTTGCTGATTAATTGCAAGGAGTTATGCTAAAACTACAGTGGCTCCTCAGCTTGAAGCAGGTATTCTGGTTTGGTTGGAAGGGACACATGGACATCAATGTCATATGGCAGTAGTACGGGGAAAAGGCATAAGGCTGCTCCTAATGTTAAAGCAACAGTTCTCAAAACTTCGTTGGCTGGCGAAGGTCCTGGCAAAGCGGCTGGAGAGGTGCGTGCCAGAGGTAGTTGCAGAAGACCAGCTGGATTTTGTCAAGTGTACGCACCTAGCAGCAAAACATCGGGTGCCTTCTGAACGTGATCATGTCCCCATCCGAGGAGAGAACACCAGAAGTGATCATCTCCCTTTCCCAGAAAAAGCCTTGACAAGGTTGAATGGAAGTACCTCAGAGGTACTGGAACGGTTTGGGTTTGGGCCCGGGTTAACCTCCTGGGTGAAACTACTGTACAGCCCTCCCATGGCGAGCGTACGGATGAACACCACCAGCTCGGAAAACGTCCGGCTGCACAAAGGCGCGAGGCTGGGATGCCCGCTGTCTCCGCTGCTGTTTAACCTGACAATCGAGCCACTGGCGACCACCCTCAGGGGAGAGAGAAAGCATAGAGTCTCACTCAATGCAGATAACCTGCTCCTCTACATCTCCAATCCCCTAGCCAGCATGGAAAGAATGAAACTCATGAAGGGGATCAGAGCCTTCTCGGGTTACAAACATAATCGGAGTAGGAGCGAAATCTTCCCTGTGAAACCGCAGGGGTGGGGGAGCAAAGCTGGGGGATACTGCCGTTCAAACTGGCCTAGACCAAATACCGTTACTTGGAGATCCAAATATCCCACGGCTGGAACCTGAGGAGTCTGGTGGAGGAAGTAAAATAGGACCTGCAGAGCCAAGGCTCAATCCCTCTCTCCCTTGCAGCGAGAGTGCAGACAATCAAGTTCAACGTGCTGCCCAAGTTCCTCTTCCTGTTCAGATCCCTCCCGATCTACATCCCCAAGACCTTTTCAACACAGTGGTAAGTTAAACATGGCTTTTATTTGGGGGGGGGGCGCAAGGATTAGGAAGAAAGGAGGAGAACTGTGGGAGGCCTGGCCCTCCCAAACCTCCAGTTCTACCACCAGGTGGTCACTGCAGAAAAAGTACGAGGATGGGTCAAGGAACCGGGAGCAGAGTGGGTGAGGATGGAGGAGAGCTGTTATGCAGAGACATCCCTCTGAGCGCTTGCCACATCCACACTCCTATACCCCCAAAGCCCAGTGGTAGTAGCCACGCTCCAAGCGTGGAATAAAATAAAAGTAATCATAGGTTCACTGCGGCAACTATGGATGGATGCGTCCTTTAAAAGAAGACGGGACGAAGAGACACTGATGGTTAGGGACATGTGCACAGATGGTAAAGAAGCGTCCTCGGAAGAACTCGGACATTCCGGATCCCGAGAGGGCACACTGCACCTCCACATGCCCAGGACTGAGACTAACACGACTAAAGATGGTGCACAGGGCACAGCTAAGCAGAACACGCTTGAGCGGGTTCTCCCAGGGGGTGGAGGCCAAGTGTGAACGGTGCCAGTTGGACCCGGCCACCACACCCACATGTTATGGTCTTGGGAGTGAGGGTGGAGCCGTGCCCAGGATTGTGGGAGTGAGGGTGGAGCCGTGCCCAGGATTGTGGGAGTGAGGGTGGAGCCGTGCCCAGGATTGTGGGAGGGAGGGTGGAGCCGTGCCCAAGATTGTGGGAGTGAGGGTGGAGCCGTGCCCAGGATTGTGGGAGTGAGGGTGGAGCCGTGCCCAGGATTGTGGGAGTGAGGGTGGAGCCGTGCCCACTAGCCGTGATCTTCGGGGTATCAGAGCAGTCTGAGCTTTTCATGGGGAGGGCGGCTGACACCTTATCCTCCCTGATCACCCGCCAGAGACTTCTGCTCGGCTGACAATCGGCAGCGCCACCCCAAGGCTGCACACTCACTGTCCGACCTGGCAGAATTTCTCAGGCTGGAGAAGATAAAGTACGCCATCCGTGGGTCGGAAGAAAGTTTCACAGGACGGGGAAGCCACTCACCAACTTGTTTTAAGACCTGTTCATAGCCAACAACCAATAAAGTAGAGGGGCAGGGGGAGAACACGGGACTAGTCATGGAACAAGGAAGAGAAAGGAAAGGAGGGGGAGGGGAGACGAATGCACCCAAAGAAGAACCTGGGACAGGCAGAAGAGACGACAACTGCAAGAGACAGGTTGCTGGCAAATTACTGCCTGAACCACAATGTATGTAAACTATTGTAAATGTATGTTTGGGCCATGTCAAGTTTGCAATGTAATGTGAAAAACCCGAACTAAAAGTACTTTTTTAAAAAAGTTGTTGGTTAAAGAACTCCTTTTCAAAATATATTAGTAATCAGACTCCTTCCTTTTTAAAAAATAAATTTACAGCACCCAATTCTTTTTATTCCAATTAAGGGGTAATTTAGCACGACAAATTCATCTACTGTGCACATCTTTTCAGGTTGTGAGGGTGATACCCACGCAGACACAGGGAGAATGTGCAAACACCAGATGGACAATCACTCAGGGCCAGGATTGAATCTGGGTCCACAGCCCCATGAAGCAGCAGTGCTAACCACTGCGCTGCTGTACCACCTAGTCAGATTCCCTCCTAACTGAAGAGTACTGTACTACAAACCTCTTATATGTTTACATTTCCAAAAAGCAAAGTTGTTACATTTTGCTTGGGTTGTCCATTATAGTGAACATTGATGTGATTGATGAAGTGCAAACTTTTACCCTACAGGTTCAACAACATGCCTGTCGAATACTGTTGCTCATTTCCGATCCCAACAGCGTCGCCAATACTGTTGCTAATATTAATAATTTTTTTTTTTTATAAATGTTTTTATTCAGTTTTCGTATTTTATATTGAACAAATTACAAATTGTTAGGAGAGAGAAACAAAAAAAAAAACAAACAAAAACAAACACGCAAAAATTAACATACATATTACAGGTAAGCATCTTCGTAGTAGTAACTGCGCCCCCCCCCCCCCCCCCCCCCCCCTCAACATGTTTATTTAGCTTGGTTTTGGGCCTTAGCTAGCCATCGAACCCCCGTAACGAACCTGTAGCCCCCCCCCCCCCCCCCCCCCCCCCGCTACCTTCCCCCGACTATTCTTCCTCTTGTACATTGGCCACAAATAGGTCCCGGAACAGTTGCATGAATGGCTCCCACGTTCTGTGGAAGCCGTCGTCCGACCCTCGGATGGCAAATTTGATTTTCTCCATTTGGAGAGATTCCGAGAGGTCGGACAGCCAGTCCGCAGCTCTGGGCGGTGCTGCTGACCGCCAGCCAAACAGGATTCTACGGCGGGCGATCAGGGAGGCAAAGGCAAGGGCGTCCGCCCTCCTCCCCAGGAATAGATCTGGCTGGTCTAAAACCCCGAAGACCGCCACTATCGGGCATGGCTCCACCCTCACTCCCACCACTTTGGACATTACCTCGAAGAAGGCTGTCCAGTACTCCACGAGTCTGGGGCAAGACCAGAACATGTGGGCGTGGTTGGCCGGGCCTCTTTGGCACCGTTCACATCTGTCTTCCACCTCCGGGAAGAACCTACTCATACGGGTTCTTGTTAAGTGGGCTCTATGTACCACTTTTAGTTGCGTCAGGCTGAGCCTTGCGCACGTGGAGGTGGAGTTGACCCTATGCAGTGCTTCGCTCCAGAGTCCCCACCCGATCTCCATCCCCAGGTCGTCCTCCCATTTCCTCCTTGTTGCGTCCAGTACGGTGTCGTCCCTATCTACCAGTCGGTCATACATGTCACTACAGTTCCCTTTCTCTAGGATACTTGCGTCCAGTAGGTCTTCCAGTAGTGTCTGTCGTGGCGGTTGTGGGTACGTCCTTGTCTCCTTTCGTAGGAAGTTTTTGAGCTGCAGGTACCGTAGCTCATTCCCCCCAGCTAGCTGAAATTTCTCTGTCAGTTCGTCCAGTGTTGCGATCCTGTCGTCCGTGTATAGGTCCCTGACTGTCAGTGTCCCCCCGTCCTGCCTCCACCTTTTGAAGGTGGCGTCGGTCAGTGCTGGTTTGAACCTATGGTTGTTGCAGATGGGAGCCCTGTTCGACATTTTGGTCAGGCCAAGTTGCTGCTGCAGTTGGTTCCAGGATTGGAGGGTGGCTTTCACCACTGGGCTGCTGGAGTGTTTTTTGGGTGGGGATGGGAGTGCTGCCGTGGCGAGGGCCCGGAGGGAGGTTCCCATGCAGGAGGCCTCCTCCGCACGCACCCACTCAGCTTCTGGCTCCTGGATCCATCCCCTTACTCGCTCGGCTGTTGCTGCCCAGTGGTAGAATTGTAGATTCGGGAGGGCTAACCCTCCCCTGGTTTTTGTTTTTTGTAAGACCTTCTTTGGGATCCTAGCATTTTTACCCCCCCATACGAACGCGCTAATATTAATAATAATGTTGGTGAACCACATGCCTTCCCTTATATCGATCAAATGACCACACAACCAGTTTGTAAATAAACATCTTTTGAACTAACTTAGACAAGAATTACCTCGACATGCAAACACAATATCTACTGCGAGTTAAACTGCACCTATCAACTACAATAACCTATACTTAACTTTAGGGAGACCGGCACTATGCAAATGGATAAGGCCTTTATCTGGATTTCACTTGGCTGGTTCGAAGAAAGTGGCTCTGTCTCTGCTGGGCTCATCCGTCAGGTAGCGATCGTTGGTCTTGAACTTAGCTGGCTGTTCCTGCTACAGTTGGGTTGGCACAGGCCGGATCCAAAAGAGACAGAACACATGCCTGTGCTCTCTTTTATTCCCCCTGAGATTGTGCACTCTTTGGGGCGGTCCTTAACCTTGGACCCAATAGTTCGACAGGGCTCTGATCACGGTCTTCAATTTCGGCCAATTAAGGGGGGGGGGGGTGCCTTGGTGGTTGGGCGAGTCCTTAGCGGTCATTGACCTTGGCAGTTGGGCTCTCTGAGTAAAGGGAGTGGTGCCGATCAGTCTGTGGCTGAACCGGTTTCTTGATTGGAGTTCTATTGCCCTGGGAAAATGGGCCATTAAAATGCAGACGAATGGGGGTTTTGATCAGGCTTGGTTACCTTTGTTTCAGATACACATAAGCTCTGTATCTGTCTGAGTCCTGGGTTGGCCATAATTCCCACAGTCCTTTGCAGATGGCCATCTTAGATGGCTACACCACTTCACTACATAACACCCCCCCTCCTCTTGCAGGATTAGCCACCGTGGCACCTGTTGGTATTATTGGTATGGTTTTGGATGCGACCCTCCATTTGAGTGTTTATTCACAGCACAGCTGATTCACATTTACTTCTCCTACCAACCCTGCCTACACTAGAATATTGCTAACACACTGCCTGGTGTAAGGTATTTATGTCATGGCGACTCCACCAGCAACTGGGACTATGACGTTAGACCAGGTCCAAGAAATATAAACAATTTCCAACAGCCCCATTCTATCCAGTTTGCATTATTTCCCAAATCACTTTGAAAATCCCAGTTCAAGAGCCACTGCTTTGAATGATTAAATTACAAAGATATCTTTAAGAAGCAGGGCCCTGAGAGTAGGTAACCAATAAGGGACATTATGGAAGTTAATAAAACACCACAATGAATTAAATCAGGCTAATTTAGGACATTACTTCTGCGTATGCTAGGAAACTAAAACATGGGGATACCAGACAGGTAATATTAAGTGCTTATCCACACTGAGATTAAAGGTTGGAATGGATCTCCACATTGGATGATGGAGGTAAATATCTTTTTTTTTCATAAATTTTAGAGTACTCAATTTATTTTTTCCAATTAAGGGCCAATTTAGCGTGGCCAATCCACCTACCCTGCAGATCTTTGGGTTGTAGGGGCGAAACCCACACGGGGAGAATGTGCAAACTCCACACGGACAGTGACCCAGAACCGGGATCGAACCTGGGACCTCGGCACCATGAGGCAGCAGGGCTAACCCACTGTGCCGCCGTGCTTCCCCGAGGTCAAGACTCATTCTACAGATAAGATGATTTGGGGGAGATGGGGAAGGACTTACTTTATTCAGAATGACCGAGCTAGATGAATAGAATGTTTGCTTCACCTGTATTTATCTTGTGATTTTTTTGGATTATATTTTCTTCCATTTGGATTATTACTTCCATCTTTTAATACGGCTGTTAATTCATAGTATTTCCATAAATAAATTCAATACGCCCAATAATTGTGTTTATCCGAGGTGCTTTTTATGCATTGGAGCACACAAAAAGGTATACCTGTTTCAGCATTTAAACTTGAAGTAAACTCTTGGGGTCAAATCCCAAGGCCTTCAGATTTGAGTTACGTAGAGCTTCCCGATAGCCAAGGAGGTCCAATCTACCACATGAATGTGTCACTATTAAGCTGACATGCCTACAGATGCTTCTATAAACTTACTGTATTACTTTGTTATTCATATACAAAGGCAGAATAGAGAACACAGTAAAACAATTAAAAACATTTGCTCATATGTAGCTTGCACTGTATTGGCCGGAGTTTAGTACTGGAAAAACTATGTAATCTTAGTCCGATTAGCGTGCTGTTTTTGAACATGCATGATGATGTCTGCCATATGAATGAGGAGTAGGCAATGCTACCAACGCAGTCAAACATGTTTTTTGTGTTGCAGTGTGAAATGCCGGAGACATCTCAACAGCCTTCATTGCTATCGGCCAGGGAAACAGGAGGGCCACGCACCCGGCTTTCATCAGAATCTTCAAGGTCATCGGCCTCCTCAGTTTAAGAATGCATTACATCGACAAAGGGATCACCTGTCAGTTTCATCATGCATTGTATGACATTGTCCACCTCCTCGTAGGTTTCCATGGCTGTCTCTGCCAGAATCTTTCCTTTGCAGGCGAGCAAAAAGTGCCCGATAATTGTGCTATTTGGTATCACTTTGTTCTTCCCGTTCTCAGTCTTTTGCCGCCATAACCTTTTTCACATCAACATGGCCTCTAGCACAGTGGGATTACAGTCTTACTTCTTACTAATGGCTTTGATAAACTCAGATCAGCTGCCATCGGTATCCTAGAATCCCTACTGTGTAGAAGGAGGCCATTCGGCACATCGAGCCTACACTGACTCTCTGAAAGAGCAAGAGCACCCTATTCCGGCAACATTATTGGACACTATGGAGAAATTTAGCATGGTCAATCCACCTAACCTGCACATCTTTGGACTGTGGGACGAAACTGGAGCACCTGATGGAAACCCATGCAGAACGTGCAAACTCAACACAGAGTTTATTCAGAATGACTGAGCTAGATGAATAGAATGTTTGCCTCACCTGTTATCCAAGGCTGGAGGTCCCTGGCGTTGAGGCAGCAGTGCTAATAACTGTGTCACCATGCCACTCCCGAAAGCATTGGCTGAAACTTGGCTATGATCAGATAGACTTTCTTCAGGCCAGTGATATTGGGATCCATGAGACAGCTGTCTATGATTTGTTTGTTGATGCGTCTTGTATCCTTTCCTAACCCATGCCTCAAAAATACCGGACATCATCCAAGATTTTATTTGCCTCACACCGTGTGTGAAGTGGCTTGACTTGCAGAAGTTTCCTCCTGGTGCTCCGGTTTCCTCCCACAGTCCAAAGATGTGCAGGTTAGGTGGACTGGCCATGACAAATTGCCCTTAAGTGTCCAAAATTGCACTTAGTGTTGGATGGGATTGCTGGGATAGGGTGGAGGTGTATACTTGGGTAGGGTGCTCTTTCCAAGAGACATCGCAGACTCAAGGGGCTGAATGGCCTCCTTCTGCACTGTAAATTTTATGATCTATGAAGCATCCTGGTTTCTTGGACTTCCCCATCATGAGAAATGGCAGCTGTTCAGTACCATCCACGTTGGTTGCACAGACCATAGTAGTGACATGTTTCTTGCTCTGATTTCCAATATTACACACGCCCCCCTTAAATATCAATGAGTGAAAAACTGTCCCAATTTCTTCCACATTAAAGTGTCTCTTAGGATGGCACAGTGGTTAGCACTGCTGCCTCATGGAGCTGAAGACGCAGGTTCGATCACGGCCCCTGGGTCACTGTCCGTGTGGAGTTTTCACATTCTCCCCATATCTGTGTGGGTGTCACCCCACAACCCAAAGATGCGCAGGGTAGGTGGATTGGCCACGCTGAATTGCCCCTTAATTGTAAAAAATATATAATTGTGTACTCTAAATTTTAAAAATAAATTTTAAAAATAATAAAATGTCTCTGTGCAGACACATTCAAGACATGGACAAGACCATTTGGGAGCCAATCTGTCATTGCTGTCTGAACAGCAGCAACCTCATGACTTACTGAGCAGAAGATGTTGTTTTGCCTCGTCTTGAATTGGTCCAGCCACCCATCACTGCAGGTAAATATCATGTGTCCCATGACGATTCCAATTTCCTGTAGGATTGGGCTGGAAATTGGCATGTTGTCTGCTTGGACTGCTTTGAACCACGTTAACAGAGCTCTTTTTTGAAGATCAGAATAGGCAGCTGATCTCATCCTTGCTGGAGAGAATGCTAGTTTGTTGAGCTGGTCCAAGGTGTTCTCCTTGGCTTTCAGACTGACTAGTGGATGCCGAACCTGTCTGCACTGTCTAATTTTCACTTCCATGCCACCATTTTCCACTCAAAACCACCTTCTTTCTCTCAGATCGACAACACATTTAATTTTCTCATAGGTTGGCTATATACTTGTGCAAATCACTCATGGAGAAATTTGAGCTTCTTTGCTACTCTGATTTTGCCATTATTTCTCTTGACAGCACCAGCAAAACCAGATCAGTGTTCAATTTTGGCTAATTAGGAACATTGTTCTGTAGTTTTTGTTACACCATTAGTGGGAATGGTTGTTAACTGGCACACGCGAATGTTATGTCAATTGAATTTGACTCATTGAGATTTCACTTTATTTTGTGTCATAAATAACAATTATTTGCTGAAAGATCCAAAATGAAATAAACAATCCAGGACAGCTGCTTTTTGCGTTTAAAACAAAATACTGGGGCAGTCATGGATAGGCATCCCACCAGCATTCCAGGCAACTGGTAATATCTTTATTTTTAAAATATTAATTGAAGGGATGTGGGCATCGCTGGTTAGGCCAGCATTTGTTGCCCATCCCTAGTTGCCCTCCAGAAGTTGGTGGTGAGTTGCCTTCTTGAACCACTGCAGTGCTTGAGGTGTACGTAAATACTCTGTGCTGTTAGGGAGGGAATTCCAGGATTTTTCCCCAGCTACAGTGAATGAACGGCGACATATTTCCAAGTCAGGATGGTGAGTGACTTGGAAGGGAACCTCCAGGTGATGAGGTTCTCAGGTATCTGCTGCTCTCATCATTCTAGATGGTAGTGGTCGTGGGTTTGGAAGATGCTAAGGAATTTTGGTGAGTTACTGCAGTGCATCTTGTAGGTGGTACACACAGCTGCTACTGTTCGTCGGTGGTGGAGGCTTTGAATGTTTGTGGAAGGCGGAGAAATCAAGCGGGATTTGTCCTGGATGGTGTCGAGCTTCTTGAGTGCTGCTGGAGTTGCACTCATCCAGGCAAGTGGAGTATATTCCATTATACTCCTAACTTGTGCCTTGTAGATGGTGGGTGGGCTGGGGGGGTCAGGAGGCGAGTTACTTGCTGGAGGATTCCTAGCCTTTGTCCTGCCCTGGTAGCCACAGTATTAATGAGGCTAGTCCAGTTCAGTTTCTGACCAATGGTAACCCCCAGGATGTTGATTGTGGGGGATTCAGAGATGGGAATGCCACTGAATGTCAAGAGGCGGTGGTAAGATCCTCCCTTGTAGGAGATGGTCATTTTCTGGCACTTGTGTGGTGCGAATGTAACTTGCCACTTATCAGCCCAAGCCTGGATATTGTCTAGGTCTTGCTGCATTTGAACATGGACTGCTTCATTATCTGAGGAGTCATGAAATTGTGCAGTCATCCGCAAACTTTCCCACTTCTTTTTTAAAATAAATTTAGAGTACCCAATTATTTTTCCAATTAAGGGGCAATTCAGCGTGGCCAATCCACCTATCCTGCACATCTTTGGGTTGTGGGGGGTGAAACCCATGCAGACATGGGGAGAATGTCCGTTTGGAGTTTGCACAGTGACCCAGGGCCAGGATCCGAAACATTCCCACTTCTGACCTTATGATGGAGGGGAGGTCATTGATGAAGCAGCAGATGGTTGGGCCTAGGACACTATCCTGAGTAACTCTTGCAGTGATGCCGTGGAGTTGAGATGATTGCCCTCCAACCACCACAACCATCTTCTTTTGTGCCAGGTATGACGCCAACCAGTGGAGAGTTTGCGACAGAATAAATGTACCCCCACAGATTAAATAACAGATAAAATGTTAAACACTCATTGGTCTTGTTAAAAAAGATGGCACATTTATTGCTACATAAATGTTATATGTACATATTATGTTTTCTGTTATCACTGACAGAAATCTTTTACTTCTTGCTGTTGCGTGGAAAGAATCATCACAATACCTTAAATTTGACACGGGTACAAATTTGCATCAACCAACAATGAAAATAGGAGAACAAGATGTGAAGCAATTTATCTCAGACATTTAGCTTGTACGATACCCCATAGGTACTACACAGTTTAGCTAAAAACTACAATGTTCTTAGGATGCTATTTTACTTTCTGATATTAATGGACAGGTTCTGGTAAATAACCTACACTTCTGCTACCTAATATAGTAAAATAAAGTAAGAAACTTTCTTTACTGAAAACTTTTGATTTCAAAATCTAGAAAGAGTAATATTTAGGATTCAAGAGATTTTCTTACAAGATTATTGTATAAAAGACTAGCTACAGTGAAAAATAAGCCAAATGTTTTCTTTTTTTTTACTTTTTGAAGCAAAGCTTCTGGGCATAATGCAGTCTATCATAGCCAAAGGGAAAGAAAGCTCAGAAGAAAAGGCCAGTGGCATGTGATCACTTCAGCACGTTTTAAGCTCAAACAACAAACTGAAGAACACGGCCACAAAGATAGTAAATTAGGTGTTGACTGTTGTTGAATTAGTCGCCACGAACCAATTAAAAGAACAAAATCATACACAATTGTCAAAAAAACCTCACTTTCAGACAAAGTTCAGCATTGCTATCAGCCAGTCATGGCAACGGACATAAATTTTGTTCTGCGGTTGCCTTAATGCTGAGAACAAGGGAATGCACTGTTTGTTAATTCTGTTGAATCAATTGTCAACAATTGTAGACAACATTCAGATAACAGTAAGCGACCTTGTCAGATATTTTCTCTCCTATGTTCCTCTGAAATGGAAGACAGTTTACATGGAAGCTAAGGAACGCAAATCCAAATAAATGGGAACCAGCTGGGGAAGAAACAAGAAGAAATTGTATGCGATTTAAAAGACGCGTATGAGTTAATTCCACAACGGCGTCAAAGCTCAGGGCAGTTTGATGACTAGCTGGATCAGTCTCTGGATCCCTCTCCGCTGATTAGCCACGCAGATAAGGAGCTATCAAAAAGCAAGCATGGTCTCAGAAAGCTGGTGACGGTTGCTCCTTTTTCCCTCCAGAATTTTAATTAAGCTGACAGCACTACTTTGCTCATTGTCAACACTACTGGCCCTGGTGAACGAAGGATTTTATCAGCTCTGAATGCTGTTTTTTAAAGAGCCTGAAACCTTTGTTTTGCATCTGTGCTTAATTACAGCAAACACTTTCACATATACTAAATGTAGTATTAACTGCTTGAAAAACAAAGCAATTCTAAAATTAGAAATTTTCTAACTTACACTTCACGTTACAAGTTTTACTATGAAGCCTAGAAGCTTAAAAGTTTGTATAATTACAAATAAAACAAATAAGAATGGACATTTACTTGAAAGTTTGAAGAAAGCTAACCTTATTTCAAGCTAAACGATGCTATGGTCAGACTTGCCCTTTCTGAATAAAAGCACATTTTGCTATTGTAGCAAATTGCTCATCACAAAGGCATTGAACATTATGTAGGAAAAAAAATTGTGACCATGAATGTTCACACAAACAGAGAACAAGAAAATAAACACTCTAACGAGGAATATTCTGATACATGGAAAATGCTATTTGTGTGGCCAATGGAATGAAGAGGACAACAAAGACTCTTCCCTCCCTTTTTTAAGACACTAATAGGTTCTGGGAATGCTAGGGGGTTAGAGGTCATTACTGCTTTGTTCTCTGCAAGTGAACAGCTTTATCAGATACTAGCATCAGCCCAGCTGAGGATGAAACAACTGAGATTTTAACATTTCCCTTTCAAAGTAGACCTTATAGTTCAGTAGCAATAAATATTTTTTTTGTCTTAAATGCGTTTCATCAACCAACAAGTTTAGGCACAAGGCAACTTCCACAGTGGAATAATTGCAACAGTCTCTGATTGTGTGGAAGCAACACTGCTTGCAACAGACTGATATGTACGATTATTGGCCAAAATTCAGATTCGGGACAAATAGGTTTAGAGTGGGCTGAATGTGATGTCATATTGATCAAGAGATTGCTTCTGGGTTTCTGCTTCAAGTGCGTTACATTTTCCAACTGTGGCTTCATGAAAGAAAGTTAGTTGGCTGGGTCCTTGTATGGAAAGATGACTCATTTGTTATTTTACAAAATTGATCCAGACTTCTGACCTGCAAGAGAGAGAGAGAAATATTTAGTGCAAAAGCAAAATACAGCGGATGCTGAAAACCTGAAATAAGAACAGAAAATGTTGGAAGTAGGCAGGTCAGGCAGAGATGCTGCGCAAATATTCTGCTAACTCAATTTTCTTTCATTTTCTCAAGAATACCTTTGTATTCTTAACAGTCAAACATAACATACAGAATTCCCCCTGGCCTTTCCAACTGAAGATAAAAATTTGGAGCGTTACCACAAACAATTTACAACATTACAAAAGCAGTGATGAACCTACACGAGATGAACTGCAGCAGTTCAAAAAAGCAGCTACTCGAGGGCAATTAGGGACAGATAATAAATGCCAGCCTCGTCAGCATCACTCCCATCCCAAGTATGAATAAAAAAGCAGCTATATTTCAAAAAGCAAGTCCTCCAATGCCTGCATATAATTTGTGGTTTCTGAGGAAATGAAAGGTGCTAAATGAATAAAAACTTGAGGGAGAGGAAACAAGTCTACAGTCAACTAAAGGACGATGTATAACAAAGAACCCGTAACCTAAAGAACAGATGGTAGGTGGAAGGAGCGCAGGAGACTCAGCAACTCTCTGACAGATGTGCAAGGCTTCTTCAGCGCAATCAAAACCATCTATTGTCCGAATATCCAAGGACCCACCCTACTGAGAGCCAAAAACAGAGACGTGCTCAAAGACAGAGAGGCAGTCAATGCCCGATGGAGTGTGCACTTCGAGGACCTCCTCAACCAAGAAGACATCCTTTGACACAAGTGCCCTCAACACTTTCCTGCAACATGCTACCCACCATCATCTCAGTGCAATCCCAGCTCACCATGAGATTGAAAAAGCCAACCACAGCTGAAAAACAACAAGGCCTCGGACGTGGATGGAATCCCCGCAGGAATACTAAATTGCGGTGGCGAGGCACTCTTGACAAGAATATACAACCTCATCATCTTTGTCTGAAAGGAAGAGAGCATGCCTGATGATCTCAGAGACGTCTTTCTTGTTTCCTGTGACTATCTTCAAGAAAGGAGACAGGTCCAACTGCAGAAAAACCAGAGGGATTTTCCCTACTCTCCGCCACCTCCTCGTGGCTAATGAGTTCCTCCCCGAGTCTTAATGTGGCTTCTACCCATCAAGAGGCTCAATTGACATGATCTTCAGCATGTGGCCAATTCAGGAAAAGTGCAGGGAGGAGCAACCACCTCTGTACATGACCCTTTTCGATCTCGCAAAGGCTGTCGACTGTTAACAGTAAGGGATTGTGGAACATCCTCCTCAAATTCGGCTACCTGCAGAAATTCGTCACTATTCTCCGCCTGCTCCATAATGACATTCAAGCCGTGATCCTCACAGACCCAATACGTGTGCAAACTGGGGTCAAACAGGGCTGCGTCATCGCACAAATGTTCTTCTGCATCGTCATTGCAGCAACACTCCACCCCATCACCCTGAAGCTCCCCGCTGGAGGGGAGCTAACCTACCAGACAAGCAGAAAACTGTTCAACCTCCAATGCCTCCAGGCCAAATCCAAGACCACTGCAATTTCTGTCATCAAGCTGCAGTATGCAGATGACGCCTATGTGCACACACACTCAGAGGCTGAGCTACAAACCATCATCAATGGTTTTTACCGAGGCATATGAGAGAATGGGCCTAAACACCCAGAAAACAAACGCTCTCGACCAGTCTGATCCTGCCACATAAAACTGCTCCCCGACTATCAAGATCCATGGTGAGCCCCTGGACAATGTGGATCATTTCCCATACTTCATGAGCCTCCTCTCAGTGCATGCAGAAATTGACATTGAAATGAAATGAAATGAAAATCGCTTTTTGTCACGAGTAGGCTTCAATCAAGTTACTGTGAAAAGCCCCTAGTCGCCACATTCTGGCCCGTGTTCGGGGATGCTGGTATGGGAACAAGCGCCGGAATGTGGCGACTAGGGGCTTTTCACAGTAACTTCATTGAAATGCAGCATTGACTCCAAAGAGCCGGTGCAGTCTTCGGCCGCCTGAAGAACAAGAGTGTTCGAAGATCAAGGCTTCAAAACCAGCACCAAGCTCCTGTATGCATCAGAAACATGGACAATGTACAGCAGACACCTCAAATCCCCAGAGAGATATCACCAATGTTGCCTCCGCAAAATCCTGCAAATCCACTGGCAGGATAGACATATCAAGGTGAACATCCTCTCCCAGGTCAATATCCCCAGTATTGAGGTACTGGTCACACTCAACCAACTGCGATGGGTCGGCCACATTGTCCGCAAGCTCGACACAAAATCCCCGAAACAAGTGCTCTACTCCGAGCTCTGCAATGGCAAGCGATCACTAGGAGGGCAGAGGAAACTCTACAAGGACACTCTGAAAGCCTCCTAAACAAATGCAATATTCCCACTGACACACAGCAATCGCATGCCTTTGCACACACAAACTGGAGAAGCATCCACGAAGGTGGCAATCACCTCGAGCGTCGCAGGATGGAGGACGCAGAAGCCAAGTGTAAACTGCAGAAAGAGAGCACAGAATTCAGAGTGTCCCACCCACCTCCCTCATCAAACAGGGAATCTGCGGATCCAGAATTGGATTACTCAGCCACCGCAGAACCGATCTCAGAGTGGAAGAAACTCAACCTCGACGGAGACACAGTAGTTAGCATTGCTGCCTCACAGCGCCAAGGTCCTGGATTCAATTCCGGGCCATGGGTGACTGTCTGTGTGAAGTTTGTACGTTCTCCCAGTGTTTGCGTGGGTTTCCTCTGGGTGTTTCAGTTTCCTCCCACAGTCCAAAGATGTACAGGATAGGTGAATTGGCCTTGATAAATTGCCCCTTAGTGTCAAAAAGGTTCGGTGGGATTACTGGGATAGGGTGAGCGCATGTGTCTAGATAAGGTGCTCTTTCAGAGGGTCAATGCAGACTCGAGGGATTGAATGGCTTCTTTCTGCACTGTAAGGATTCTGCCCAAGAAGGAGGAAATAATTTGAGACGTTCTGAAGAAATGAAAGGTGCTATACAAATGTGTGCTCTTTCGTAAGGGTAATGAGTTGTTCATATTTTTCAAAACTAGCAATGTGTGAAGAGATATGAAGTCAAGGGGAGAGAGCAGAAAATATGTGCAAGATTTTTGACTAGGTATTTGTGGGATCTCAGTAGCTTGAATTGCACACACATGAAATTCACCAACATCCATGATTGTCATGGCGGGCATATATAAAGTTCAAACATGAGACTACAACATTACATTTGTATTTATTGTCACGTGTACCGAGGTACAGGTACATCTCCCCATTTCACAATTTCTATACAATATAAATCACATCACAATGTGACTCCTTAAATCAGCGGCGTTCAGCACAAACAGGGGACAGATGGAACAACACTCTTGGGGGTCTCCCAGGGGATCGGAGGCCCCCAGTTCCATGTCCTTTGGGAAGAGTGGTGCCTTGGCAGAGCTGGTGCCACCTGGGCACTCTGCAGTGTCAGCCTGGCACACTGACAGTGCCACCTGGGTGGAAGTTTGGCATTGCCAAGGTTCCCAGAGTCGCATTGAATAGCCATGTGTTTCTCCGCACTGCGAGTTCCGGGAAAAACGTTGCTAAACGTACTCGCTAGGGTACTTTGCTCCCTCTTGGGAGAATTGCGCCCTAAGTAATCTTTCATACAATTCAAAATGTCAGTAGCGTTTAATCCAACTGCAACAAGTTTTCAGAATGTCAATGGGTAGAAAATTGCAGAACTTAGAAAATGTGATACTAAGATAAATAATCAATTTAAAGGAGTACCTGACAGTTTACATATGACCCATAGGGTTGGTAGTGTCACCGAGTCCAGAGTGAACTGCAGGGTGTGCTGGTTGTGCTTCTGCCGATGCGGCAGAAGCCTTTTCTGCTTCTCTCCTTTTAAGGCAGGCTGCTTTTGGATTCAAGTTCCTCTCTACACATTTAAAAGAACATACATATTTAGACTAAATAAAAGTAATATATGTATAATAATTCATAGTTGGATTGCAACATAATGACTGTTATATAGTTTGTATTTCAGATGAACATCATCTGAAATACAAATGCATTATTTCCATGAATATATTCACTGGTTAAGATTAGTTTTGAGTTTCAAACTAGTCCAATGAGGGATATTTTGTTGGCCATATTGCTCAGATACTTTGGTTCACAGTAAAGTACCATTTCCAAGTAGCAGCACTTTGAAAGATACATTCAATTCATGTAGTATCCCTCCTAATATGCGACAGACTGCAGCAATGGATAGGCCACAATGGAAGTCTGCTGTATCACTTTGAAAGCTAATGCCCCTGAGTTGAACAGACAAGATAACTATTTTTAAAAATCAACTGCGACGATCAACTAACTTTTAAAGTGTGAGACCTACTGCTGCAACTAGTGGAAGTTGACTACAGTTCTAGTCTTGAGCTGATCAGGGGGCAGAGGATGTACTGCAGGAGCAGCGAAACTTCTGATGACCCAGCAGAGTCAGCAGTGGTAGCCCTCTCACTCGAGTCAGAAGGTTATGGGTTTAAGTCCTACTCCAAGACTGAAGCACAAAGATCTCGGCAGATAATTCAGTGCAGTACTCAGGAGGTGCTGCACCATCAGTGGTACCATCTTTCTGGTGAGACAATACAACAAGGCCCCGTCTGCACCCCCAAATGGACAGAAAAGATCCCAAAGCACTGTCTCGGAGGAACAGCAGAGTTATTCTGGCCAATATTTATTCCTCAATCATTTTTTAAAAATAAATTTAGTGTACCCAATTCATTTTTTCCAATTAAGGGGCAATTTAGCGTGGCCAAATCACCTCCCTGCACATCTTTGGGTTGTAGGGGCGAAACCCACGCAGACACAGGGAGAATGTGCAAACTCCACACGGACAGTGACCCAGAGCCGGGATCGACCCTGGGATCTCGGCGCCGTGAGACTGCAGTGCTACCACTGCGCCACCGTGCTGCCCTTATTCCTCAATCATCACAAAAACAAAATCATATTATCTAGCCATTCTCATATTGCATTTGTGGGATTTGGCATTACGCAGAGTGGCTGCCATGGTATCTTATATTACAAGAGTAACTGCACGCCATTTTCCTATAAAGCACTTTGAGACATCCTTAGATATTGAAAGATGCGATATAAAGTATGCCCTTAAGTCCCCAATATGAGGAATCAGCACGATGCCACAGCTGAACTATAAGAACTAAACAAAAGCTTTGTTTTTTTTATTTCACGGCATTTTATAATGAATACATTAAAACATTGTCCCAATATCAACAGTAATCTTTTTGCAAAGTAGGGCCCAGGCGGGAAAATGATCCGTATTAGCATTCCTCAAGTTTTGAACCTTGTACCAAACTGTACATCACATTTGCAGGTTATAGGAAAACATTGGATCGCAACTTGAAAATTGTCACCATTAACTTGCTCAAAAGTCTAGTCTCATCAAATGATCAGCAAGGAGCATTAATAACAGTTCAAATGGTGTGTTGATGACCCATAGATATTATTTCCTTTGGTAGCTGTTCGTAAGTGTGCACCTTTTAAATCACTAGAATCTTTGGTTAGATTTCGAACCCGGATCCTCAGCGCCATAGGCCACCGTGCCACTCTCAACAACTAAAATTATGTACATTGCTGTTTACTTATAGACCAGTTGATCATGGCAGTGAATTCATTGAAATTTTTTAATTAATTTACGCGATGTGGGCGTTGCTGGTTCGGCCAGCATTCGTTGTCCATCCCTAGTTGCCCTTCAGAAGGTGGTGGTGAGTTGCCTTCTTGAATTACTGCAGTCATTGAGGTGTAGGTATATACTCTGTGTTGTTAGGGAGGGAGTTCCAGGATTTTGCCCCAGCGACAGTGAATGAATGGCAATATATTTCCAAGTCAGGATGGTGAGTGACTTGGAGGGGAACCTCCAGGTGATGGGGTTCCCAAGTATCTGCTGCTCTCATCCTTCTGGATGGTAGTGGTTATGGGTTTGGAAGATGCTGCCTAAGGAACCTTGGTGAGTTACTGCAATGCATCCGGTAGATATTACTATTGGGCTGATTTAGCTCAGTGGGCTTGACAGCTGGTTTGTAATGCAGAACAAGGCCAGCAGCACATGTTCAATGGGTTTAAGTCCTACTCCAAGACTGAAGCACAAAGATCTCGGCAGACAGTTCAGTGCAGTACTCAGGAGGTGCTGCACCATCAGTGGTACCATCTGTTACCCGAACAGATGCGGGAATATGGTGACTAGGAGCTTTTCACAGTAACTTCATACTTGTGACAATACAAGATTATAAAAATATACATACATATAATATTGGGCGCAATCTAACAGAAAAGTTTCTAATTGTCATTTGTGGAGGGTATTGCTGGGAGTTTGACCCTGGCTCTGTCGGCGAGTTCCCCATCCTTAGCTAACCACATTTAGTCATTTTCTGGGGCTCTGGGAAGATTCTCCCCGGTCATGCCCACACTTAGAATTATTTTCAGCCCTGGGAAGCTGAATTCACTGGCCAGACCAGCTTCTCAGAGATTGGGCCACCATTTTGAAAACATTCCCCGATCTCTTAGTGGGCTTGTGCGTTCCCCACACCCATGAGTTTTGTCATGCCCCACATACACGGGCACTCCCCCCCCCCCCCCCCCCAGTGATGACATCCCGCTATGGGGTTGCTGAGGGCCCCCCACCAACCATCCGGAAGCCCCTTCATGAAAATGAAATGAAATGAAATTCGCTTTTGTCACGAGTGGGCTTCAAATGAAGTTACTGTGAAAAGCACCCGTTCGGGGAGGCTGGTACGGGAATTGAACCGTGCTGATGGCCTGCCTTGGTCTGCTTTCAAAGCCAGCGATTTATCCCCGTGCTAAACCTGCCCACCTGTCCTGCATGCTACCATCCCCCGTATCCTCCTTTCATGGGCTTACCCTCTGTAGGCCCTGACTCAGTGCCACCCTGGCAATGCTCCTGCCTGTTGTGCCGTGCCAACCGAGGCACCTTGGCAGTGTCAGGGCAGCACTGCCAAGGGGCCAGCCTGACAGTGCCAAGTGCCCACGTTCAAAGAGGAGGGCCAGGGGGCCATCCTGTCCTGATTATGCAGGAGGCTCTAATGATCCGGGAGACACCCCCAGGTTCCGTTCCGCTTGGTCCACTTTTGTGCAGACCAGTACTGAACAGTGTTGGCTGGGGTCTGCCTGGGAAGGTCAGTAAATGGCGGGTGCCCAATGGATACCGGGTAAGCACTTGGTCCCGCCCATTGTGGGCAGGATCCCGATTGCTAGGTTTTGGTAGATCTCAAGAAGCGTACTGGCTGTCGGGAAGCCTGGGGGAAGTCACTCCCTGTATCAACTGGCTGCTTTGTGCTCCCATTTGCGTGCAACGTGGTTGGTAAGACTGTGCCCATTGTGTTTCAGAAGTCAGCGTAGACCCAAAACTGGATCATTAAAATTAATCACATTTTGGGCAAATTATTCATGCCAATATGATTCTGTTTACATGTTTACACGAGTGTGATCTATGACAGCATCATGACAAAACCCGATACGGAACAATCACAGGTTCCATCTACCGTCCGTTGGTATCAAAAAGTAGATAAAGTTTTCCCCAAAGAGATAAAAACTGTGAAGGAAACCACCAAATGACAAAAATATACAAATAAATGTTTTCCACGCTTTGTTCCCAACTGGGGTGCTGTTCAATGAGGAAATGAATTGGAGAATCAGCTATGGACCACAGCGTGCCTGATTTTCTAATCTGCCTAACTTTACAGTCATTTATGATTGGAAGCCACAAATTAAGCACTCTGACTTTCACATCAAACTCACTTGTGCTCCTCAGCAAGCCTCCATATATTTTTGTACAGATTAGAAGGACTGAACTAAGTTACACAATTAGGTTTGAACATAGCCAGCCACAACTATAGCCAGATGTGGACCCACCCTCCCCTAAACAATGGGTGATTGCAAACACATGTCTAATGCCACGTTACAAATATTAAATTCAGCAGAATCCACTTTTCCTCTTCCCCTATGTTTTACACTGCTATTTCCCTCTTGTTGAGGTCATGATTGCATCTGTATCAACAACTGCCTGGGCATCTCAACCGTTTACGTCCCCTGGGTCGGCTGGAGAGCATCATCACTACATTCACATGTGAATGTGGTCCTTCAGCCAAGCATCAATTCTGTCCACATGCACAATCTTTCAAGTAAAATTGATCTGAATGTTCGAGAAGAAGCCATGATTGATTTTGCCTCTTCCTGCTAATGCAAAATGATTTTTAAATAACCACCCGTGTTATTTTCTGGTTTCACAAACTACTGTGAGAATGTGGTTGCTGTCACCACCCCAACTTTGTTTTTGCACTGCTATAAACTGGTCTGTAATGCTAAACATACCTAGATTTTTTATGAGTCAGAACCCCCGGACGGGGGGGGGGGGGGGAGGAGATGAACCGATTCTTGGACCAACTGAGGTCCCCTAAGGTGGAGGAGGGGCGGATAGAGGGATTGGGGGCCCCGATTGAGATGGAGGAATTGGTTAAGGGTTTGGAGGGTATGCAGTCGGGCAAGGCTCTGGGACCGGACGGATATCCCGTAGAATTTTACAGGAAATTCTCAGAGCTGTTGGGCCCGTTATTGTTGAGAACCTTCAACGAGGCTAAGGAAAGGGGAACCCTTCCCCCGACAATGTTGCAGGCTCTGATCTCGCTCATCTTTAAGCGAGATAAGGACCCGTTGCAATGTGGCTCCTACAGGCCGATATCGCTCCTTAATGTAGATGCCAAACTGTTGGGCAAGATCCTGGCCACCAGAATTGAGGACTGTGTCCCGGGAGTGATCAATGAGGATCAGACGGGGTTTGCGAAGGGCAGGCAGCTGAACACGAATGTGCGGAGGCTCCTGAATGTGATCATGATGCCCTCGGAAGGAGGGGATGCAAGTGGTGGCAGCAATGGACGCGGAAAAAGCCTTCGATCGGGTGGAGTGGGAGTACCTGTGGGAAGTGTTAGGCAGATTTGGATTTGGCGAGGAATTCATAGGGTGGGTTAAATTGCTGTATCAGGCAGCGGTCGGAGTACTTTAGACCAGTGCTTCTCAAAGTGTGGCACGCGTACCGGTCGTCTGCCGGTACTTGGAGTGTTACAAGAAAAGGAAGAGACAGTAATCCTGGATTGGCTTGTTTCGCTCACCGGTCCCTGGCACATTGAAAAAAAAACTGCCGGTACGCCACATCAGATAGTTTGAGATGCACTGCTTTAGACTACATCGAGGAACGAGGCAGGGGTGCCCCCTGTCCCCCCTGCTGTTTGCCCTGGCAATTGAGCCGCTGGCCATTGCGTTGAGGGAGTCTATAAACTGGAGGGGGCTGGTTCGGGGTGGGGGAGGAGCATCAGGTTTCACTATGCTGATGACCTGCTCCTGTATATTTCGGATCCGATGGAGGGGATGGGGGAGCTCACGCAGACCCTTAATGATTTTGGGGACTTTTCGGGGTACAAGTTGAATGTTGGGAAAAGTGAGCTTTTTATGATAAATGCGAGGGTCCAGGAAAAGAGACTGGGAGAGCGACTGCTTAAGATGGTGGAGAGGAGCTTTGGACATACAGGTGGCTAAGAGTTGGGATGCCCTGCACAAGCTCAATCTAGCGCGGCTGGTGGATCAGATGGAGGAGGACTTTAAGAGGTGGGACATGCTGCCGCTTTCCCTGGTGGGCAGGGTGCAGTCTGTGAAGATGACGGTCCTCCCCAGGTTCATGTTCGACTTCCAGTGCCTTCCCATCCTCATCCCGAAGTCCTTCTTCAAGCGGGTGAACAGGATTATCACGGAATTTGTGTGAGCAAACAAGACCCCGCATGTTAAGAGAGCGCAGTCGGGGGGGTTGGGTGGACGGGCGCTGCCGAACTTCTGCAGCTATTACTGGGCAGTGAATATATCCATGATTCGGAAATGGGTAGTAGAGGGAGGGAGGGAAGGGGGGGGGGAGAGGAGAGGAGAGGGGGGGGGGGGGGGGGCGGCGTGGAAACGGTTGGAGGAGGCGTCTACCAGGGATACTAGCCTGGGGGCATTGATAACGGCACCGCTGCCGCTCCCGCCGACATGGTACACCACAAACCCGGTGGTGATGGCGACACTGAGGTCAGTGGAGACGGCGCAGGGAGGAGGTAGGGGCCTCAGTCTGGACCCCGATATGGAACAATCACAGGTTCCTTCCAGGTAGAATAGACGGTGGGTTCCAAAGCTGGCACAGAGCGGGTATTAAAAGGATGGGGGACTTGTTTATTGACAGGACTTTTGCTAGCCTGAGGGCGCTGGAAGAGAAATTTGGGTTGGCTCCAGGGAATACCTTTAGGTACCTGCAGGTCCGGGCTTTCGTGAGGAAGCAGGTGGGGAATTTCCGCTGCTACTGGCCCGGAGGATACAGGACAGGGTGGTCTCGGGCGTGTGGGTAGGGGACGGAAAGGTATCGGTCATATACCAGAAGCTGCAGGAGGCGGAGGAGGCCTCGGTGGAAGAACTGAAGGGCAAGTAGGAGGAGGAGCTGGGTGAGGAGCTGGATGAGGGTCTAAGGGCAGACTCACTGGGGAGGGTCAATTCCTCCTCATCTTGTGCCAGGCTTAGCTTGATTCAGTTTAAGGTGGTCCACCGGGCGCACATAACAGTGGCAAGAATGAGCAAGTTCTTTGGGGTGGAGGACAGGTGTGTGAGGTGTTCAGGGAGCCCAGCAAACCATGTCCATATGTTTTGGGCATGCCCGGCACTTACAGAATTTTGGAGAGGCTTTGCAAAGGCTATGTCCAAGGTCTTGGACACTCGGGTAAAGCAGAGTCTGGGGATAGCGATATCTGGGGTGTCAGAAGATCCGGGAGTGCCGGAGTCTTGGCCTTTGCCTCCTTGGTAGCCTGGAGACAGCTCTTGTTAATGAGGGAGGGACACGAAACCCCCAAGTGTGGAGACTTGGGTCAGTGACATGGCTGGGTTTCTAAGTTTGGAAAGGATAAAGTTTGCCTTAAGAGGGTCCTTGCAGGGGTTCTAATTTTAAAAAACTTACCTAGATTTGCTAAAATAAAAGACTTCCATTTATATAGCGCCTTTCATGACCTTAGGTAAAGGGTTTTACAGCTATTGTACGTTTTGAAGTGGGGTTGCTGATGTAATACAGGAATTTTGGTAGCCAATTTGAATACATCAAGCTTGCAAAACAGCAATGTGAAAGTGGCCAGATAATCTGTTTTACTGCTATTGTTTGAGGGATAAATAAGAACCAGGACACTGGGGATAATCCTTGTTCCAGCTTTTCTTCAAGATAGTACCCGGGGATCTTTTATGTCCACCTGAGGCACATGGGACCAGGTTTAATGTTTTATCTGAAAAACAGTGCAACACGCCCTCAGTTTCCTCTGGGTGTGTCAACCTGGGTTGTGCATTCATGTGGGCCTTGAACCCACAACCTTCTGACACAGAGACAAGAGTGCTGCTGGCTGATCCTTGGCTGACACAGTTATTTTTTTTAGAACAGTACAGCACAGAACAGGCCCTTCGGCCCTCGATGTTGTGCCGAACAATGATCACCCCACTCAAGCCAACGTATCCACTCTATACCCGTAACCCAACAACCCACATTAACCTTATTTTTTAGGACACTAAGGACAATTTAGCCTGGCCAATCCACCTAACCCGCACATCTTTGGACTGTGGGAGGAAACCGGAGCACCCGGAGGAAACCCACGCACACACGGGGAGGACGTGCAGACTCCGCACAGAGTTACCCAGCCGGGAATCGAACCTGGGACCCTGGAGCTGTGAAGCATTGATGCTAACCACCATGCTACCGTGCTGCTATGTAAACTGTGTTAGTGAAGAATTGTGAAATTAAATGGAAAATCACTATTCAAGAGTATCCACTAAGCCTAGATGAGGAATGGATGGCAGTGGGAATGTTCTGCAGATGACCATACAGGTCAAGAGCAGCTCTATTTGTAAGGTACAGAGTATTCAGAAATAAGGCACTTCGGGTCACCGAGAACCTCTTGAGCTCCAAGTTAGCTCAAAATATTGAATGGTTCTTGGCTAATATAGCACTGACTGACCTGGTGTTATCTGGCATCGCAAATAGATATTGAATCCAGGAAAATGTATCGGTGTTATCTGGCATCACAAATAGATATTGAATGCAGGAAAATGTATCGCGATACTTGCATTTTTAGGCTATTAAATGCAAAATTTAAATAATAGTACTTAATGCAAGTATTTGGGGTTAGTTCATTCATTGCAGCAGATTTTACAGTATTGGCAATTACTAGGACAAGGGCAAAGGAGGTGGAACTGGAGTAGTTAGGAGAAGGTCCATTAACTTTAAATGAGGCAATTGTGCACTGGTAGGTTTTCATCTCCTACTTTCTGACCACTGCTACTTCCTTCTTTTGGAACATACAGGATATGATTCTGCGGGCATTATTTTCCCTCTGGTCCCTTCCTTTTTTATATATAAATTTAGAGTACCAATTAAGGGGCAATTTAGCATGGCCAATCCGCCTACCCTGCACATCTTTGGGTTGTGGGGCTGAAACCCACGCAGACACGGGGAGAACGTGCAAGTGAGACGGCAATGTTAACCACTGCACCACCGTGCTGCCCTCTGGTCCCTTTCTTTTTAAAAATAAATTTAGAGTACCCAATTAATTTTTTCCAATTAAGGGCCAATTTAGCGTGTTCAATCCACCTATCTTGCATATCTTGGTGTTGTTGGGTCGAAACCCACACAAACACAGGGAGAATGTGCAAACTCCACACAGACAGTGACCCAGAGCCGGGATCGAAACTGGGAGCTTGGTGCAGTGAGACTGCAGTGCTAACCACTGAGCCACCGTGCTGCCCCCTCTGGTCCCTTTCTTTATTTATTTTTTATTTATTTATAAATTTAGAGTACCCAATTATTTTTTCCAATTAAGGGGGCAATTTAGCGTGACCAATCCACCTATCCTGCACATCTTTTGGAATGTGGGGGCGAAACCCACGCAGACACGGGGAGAATGTGCAAACTCCACACGGACAGTGACCCAGGGCGGGATTCGATCTGGTCCCTTTCTTAAAGGTATTCTTTTTATGTAAGACTTCTGTTCACTGAAGAAATTGCTGAAGAGCCGAATCCAGTTTCAAATTGGCAAACTTCTCATGGACATTAATGTAAAGTGTGTTTGGAATCACTAGCTCCTTCATCAGGTGAGTGATAAAGGAGCTGTGCTCCGAAAGCTAGTGATTCCAAACAAATCTGTTGGACTTTAACCTGGTGTTGTAAGACAGTGCCCACCCCAGTCCACAGCTGGCATCTCCACATCATGGTTAATGTAACGAATTCAGGAGTAGGAACCTGGGCACTGGAATTAACTGTGGTGCTCTTACTGCTGCAGCACACTGGGGTCTGAACATGGGATTTCCCTAAACTGCATGGATCAGTTGCTCACTGCCTGAGGCAACTGAACTGCCAGTGAAAGCTGGCAATACAACTTTAAAGACAAATACATGTTGATAATGCTGGAAAAAATACTACTAGAATACTAAGTCATAAAGCCAACCTCAAGCCTACTGACCTCGGACTTGTTGTTCCAAGTTAAGGATGACGGTAACTGCCTGATGAAGAATAAGTAGTTTGGTTTGGGGTTTTTCACTCTTCAAGTGAAGTTGACACATTCGTCCTAGCTCTTTAAATGCTTCATTGATGTCTCTAACACGAAGACGCTCTCTGGCATTATTTGCCATTCTCCTTTCGCGCTCTCTTTCTGCTTTTTGTTCAGGATTTAGATCCTCATCTTCATGACTACTGTGCAGGAATATTAATATACAGTGTGAAATTGCAGTTAAGACAAATTATACAAGATGTTGTACAGAAGCCAGCACCAATGTCTATTACCAACAAAGGATAATTAAATATTTGAATGCAGGACTTCCGGTGACGGCAGGTGGGAGGCAGCCGCACATTGGAGGGCTCCCATTTGGGAATGGCATTTTCGGGGATTAACGCCTGGTCCCAGGGACTACAGAGGCGGCAAAAGCAGGGAGAAGGCACATGAAGAAAAATGTCAAAACCAAGTAAAAAAACGGCAGTGAAAAAAGCAGCTAAAAGTCAGTCGGGGAGTGGAAAGGTCACCACGGGGACGGCAAGGAAAGTGGAGGCTGGGGCACTAGGGGAGGCCGCATTGCCCACAGATGAAGAAATGACTAAGGTGATGGCCGTGGAACTCGAAAGGCAGTTCACAAAGCACATGGAGGCGATGAGGAAGGAGATGGGGGACGGTATTGAAAGTGCTGGTGGAGAAGGTGATTGCCCCGGTGAGGACGGCAGTATTGAGCACAGTGGTGGATGTGCGGGAGCAAGATGAGGCGCTGAAGGAAGTGGAAGTGACATTATTGCAGCACAGTGATCAAATTACCTCAATGGGGAAGGAAATGCGCAAGGTGATAGAGATCAACAAGGATCTGCGAGCCAAAATGGATGACTTGGAAAACAGATCCAGGCGACAGAATCTGAGGATTGTGGTTCTTCCTGAAGGAGTGGAAGGCCCTAGGCTGGCAGAGTATTTTGCTACTATGTTGGCGAAGCTATTGGGGGAGGGGGATGACCTCTCCCGATATGAACTGGATCAGGCTCATCGGTCGTGGAGGCCTGTACCAAAGGAGAGTGAGCCGCCAAGAGTAGTAACTTTGTGTTTTTGTAGGTACAGCCTGAAGGAGAAGGTCCTGTGCTGGGCAAAGCAGAAGCGAGTGGTGCAGTGGGTTGGAGCTGGTACACACATATATCAGAACTACATGGTGGAGCTGGCGAGGAGGCGGGCTGCCTTCAGCAGGGTGAAGAATGCGCTGTACATCAGTAAGGTGCAGTGCGGCATAGTATACCCAGCTAAGTTGAGGGTGACCTACAAATCCAAGGACTTTTATTTCGGGACGGCGGATGAAGCGGAGGAGTTTGTGGCTGAATTGAGAAGTGGACATTTATCGATGTAGCCTCATGTAACTGTAATTTTTCACTGCGGTTGGTGTATGTGCTAAATGAGCTAACATTGTATATGCTTGGACAAGGGAAGAGATGGGACTTTCGCTTGAAACAATGGTTCTTTGGGGCTTGGGTGTGTATGCTGGGGCTGTGTGCTACAGGGGAGTTCTTGGTTTTCCTGGGACCGGGCAAGGGAGAAAGAGACCCGGGCGGGGGCCGCCACGCTGGCCGGTTTAAGTCAGCCAGTGAACGGGAGTGAGGTGGGGGTAGGGGCTGTGGCCATCGGAACTGGGCCCGATGAGTCTAGCTGGGGTGGAAAGTTGGGGGGGGGGGGGGGGGGGGGGGGGGGGAGGAATAGACGTTGGGGGGAGGAGTTTTGTAAAAGGAAGTGGAGGGGAGGAGTCGGGGAGGGGAGGGGGGGCTCGCAATGCGTGGGTGTCATGTACGGTACTCTTTCGGGGATTGGATGTCATTGAATGTTTTGGGGGGGGAGGGGGGGGCAAGAGAGAGAGAAGAGAAACTGGTATAGGTCCATGGTGATCATACGCGATTCCTGGTTCCTTTTTTTCCCCTGTTTTTTTTCCCCCTTTGTTTGTCCCGTCATGGGAGGGTTTGTTTTATATTGCCGTGGGGGTCGTTGTTTGGGGTGGTGGGAAGATGGGATCGTTGCTGTTGAGAAGGTATTGACTTTGTATTTGTTACCGTTTACTGCTTGTGGGTGGGGTGTAAATTTTGAAGAAAATGTGAAAATGGAGAATAAAAATATTTTACAAAAAAAGACATTTGTATGCAGTCTTACCATGACCTTCCTCGGGACTGCACCTTGATGTCTTTCTGAGATCCTTCATCATCTGATCTCTTGTCTTCAGATGAGAAAGAGTCATTTGTGTTCTCGTCTTTGTCTTCTGTTTTGACTTCTGCTGGACCCAAGGCAGAAGATTGACTCTGTAAACTCGATAGTCCTGTCCAAAAATATAAGCGCCCCGAGGTCAAATGCCATTTCTAATATCAAGCGATATAATTTACTTGGGAAGATTTAGAGTTCATATTCAGTAAAATAATGTCATTTTGAATTAGGTTGCTATAAAGAGATACCTCTGTAGTTATCCTGCGCTTGATGATTTAGTTCTGCACTTGAAGCGGGTACTGCATTGGGGAGGATCGAATGGCTGTTATGGAGACTGACAGATTCACCCCGATGAGAACCAACCTACAAAAGATGACAATTTATTCTACTATTGCCTATGATTAAACTAACATCCAGTTACAATTTTTAAATATAAAAATGTAAAAAGATCATTACTGTAGCTTCATGTGGAAATTTATAAAACTGAATTTGTGCTTAATAAGTACACCCAATTTTGTATTATCATCTGTGGAATACATTGAAGTAGGCTCCATTATATAGTGCAATACTGTGAAATACATACTGGTGGCAGTTTTCAGATTGATGATGAAATAAAAGCACTAGTGCAACATATCTGCATTAAAGTACAACTAATAATCTGATTAAGGATGATCTAAAGTGCATACAAGTGTTTTCTATTACTTAATTTTCGACTTTCCCCAAGTCAAATTGCCACAGTACTCTCCTCAGCCTGGACAACAGGCCCCAAACATTCCCAACTATACACAGTGCAATTTGCAAACTGGAGCAGTGCGCAAGGGCTGCACTCAATGCAACAGAAATGAAACACAGTCCAGAGAATAAATGTAGTTAAGGAATAGGATTTTGAACTGGGGCTCAAAATTAGGAGTATAACAATCAAACTGTAGCTATTGAGACGTGCAAAACTTTATGACCTGAAACAAAAGAGTGAAAAATAACTAGATAGGGAATTTATATATTATCACAGTAGCACAAGTGGATAGCACTGTGGCTTCACAGCGCCAGGGTCCCAGGTTCGATTCCCCGCTGGGTCACTGTCTGTGCGGAGTCTGCACGTTCTCCCCGTATCTGCGTGGGTTTCCTCCGAGTGCTTTGGTTTCCTCCCACAGTCCAAAGACGTGCAGCTTAGGTGGATTGGCCATGCTAAATTGCCCTTAGTAATCAAAAAGGTTAGGAGGGGTTATTGGGTTACGGGGTTAGGGTGGAAGTGAGGGCTTAAGTGGGTCGGTGCAGACTCGATGGGCCGAATGGCCTCCTTCTGCACTGCATGTTCTATGTTATGTTTATAGCAGCTCCATTTAAACTGATTTGCTGACAATATTATGTATTTAAGCAAAATACCAATGCTACTTTAATGCAGCACAACAGTTGCAGTGCCGATCCATTTTATATAACAACAGAACAACTAGGAGCAGGAGTAGGCCATCTGACCCCTCGAGCCTGCTCCGCCATTCCATGAGATCATGGCTGATCTTTTGTAGACTCAGCTCCACTTTCCAGCCCGAACACCATAACCCTTAATCCCTTTATTCTTCAAAAAACTATCTTTACATTAAAAACATTTAATGAAGGAGCCTCAACTGCTTCACTGGGGAAGGAATTCCATAGATTCACCTTTTGGGTGAAAAAGTTCCTCCTAAACTCAGTCCTAAATCTACTTCCCCTTATTTTGAGGCTATGCCCCCTCGTTCTGCTTTCACCCACCAGTGGAAACAACCTGCCTGCATCTATCCTATCTATTCTCTTCAAATCATTTCAGGGGCTTGTTTAGCTCACTGAGCTAAATCGCTGGCTTTTAAAGCAGACCAAGCAAGCCAGCAGCACGGTTCGATTCCCCTACCAGCCTCCCTGGACAGGCGCCGGAATGTGGCGACTAGGGGCTTTTCAACTTCATTGAAGCCTACTCGTGACAATAAGCTATTTTCATTTCATTTTCATAATTTTATATGTTTCTATAAGATCCCCCCCGCATCCTTCTAAATTCCAACAAGTACAGTTCCAGTCTACTCAACCTCTCCTCATAATCCAACCCCTTCACCTCTGGGTTTAACCTAGTGAATCTCCTCTACACACCCTCCAGCACGTCCTTTCTCAGGTAAGGAGACCAAAACTGAACACAATACTCCAGGTGTGGCCTCACTAACACCGTATACAATTGCAGCATAACCTCCCTAGTTTTAAACTCCATCTTTCTAGCAATGAAGGACAAAATTCCATTTGCCTTCTTAATCACCTGTTGCACCTGTAAAACAACTTTTTGCGACTCATGCACTAGCACACCCAGATTTCTCTGCACAGCAGCATGTTTTAATATTTTACCATTTAAATAATAATCCATTTTGCTGTTATTCCTACCAAAATGGATTACCTCACATTTAGATAGATAGAGAAATACAGCACAGAACAGGCCCTTCGGCCCACGATGTTGTGCCGAACCTTTGTCCTAGGTTAATCATAGAATTTTGGACACTAAGGGCAATTTATCATGGCCAATCCACCCAACCTGCACATCTTTGGACATTGTATTCCATCTGCCATACTCTAGCCCATTCACTTAACCTATCCAAATCTCTCTGCAGACTTCCGGTATCCTCTGCACTTTTTGCTTTACCACTCATGTTAGTGTCGTCTGCAAACTTGGACACATTGCCCTTGGTCCCCAACTCCAAATTATCTATGTAAATTGTGAACAATTGTGGGCCCAACACTGATCCCTGAGGGACACCACTAGCTACTGATTGCCAACCAGAGAAACACCCATTAATCCCCACTCTTTGCTTTCTATTAATTAACCAATCCTCTATCCATGCTACTACTTTACCCTTAATGCCATGCATCTTTATCTTATGCAGCAACCTTTTGTGTGGCACCTTGTCAAAGGCTTTCTAGAAATCCAGATATACCACATCCATTGGCTCCCCATTATTTACCGCACTGGTAATGTCCTCAAAAAATTCCACTAATTTAGCATGACCTGCCCTTTATGAACCCATGCTGCGTCTGCCCAATGGGACAATTTCCATCCAGATGCCTCGCTATTTCTTCCTTGATGATAGATTCCAGCATCTTCTCTACTACCGAAGTTGAGCTAACTGGCCTATAATTACCGGCTTTCTGCCTACCTCCTTTTTTAAAGTGGTGTCACGTTTGCTAATTTCCAATCCACCAGGATTGATTAATTATTACACATTTAAAGTCCTTCCACGGAGCATCATAAAACGGAAACTCTTTTAAAATCTGTTTGAGATGTTGGAATTGCAAAGCGACAGTTACAATATGCAAGAAAAAAAACTCAAAGAAAAACAAAATCATAAAAGATAGCAGTACACTACACACAGGAATAATAAACTTAATGTACACGCTTATAATTTAACTACATATTTATTTAGGTCTTTCATTTAGCAAAACACCCCAAGGCACTTAGCAGGACCATTATAGCAGGACCATTATGGTTCTTATGTTCTTAAAACAAGATTTGACACCGTGCAACATATGGGGATCAGATGACCAAAGGTTTCATCAAAAAGGTAGGTTTTATGGAGCATCTTGAAAGAGGAAAGGTAAATAGAGAGGTGGGTAATAGAAAAACCCAGAGCTGAGGGCAAATTAATGCAGAGGCACTGGTGGTGGATCAATTAAAATTGGGGTTCTCAAGAAGCAAAAAATTAAATGAGCACAGATATCTCAGAGGGTTGTAGGAAATTGCAGAAAGAGGTGGTTTAAACCACGCCGACGGGAAAGGCCCATCAGCGGTGGGACTACGGCCCATCGCGGGCCGGAGAATCACCACGGGGGGGGGGCCCGCCGACCGGCACGGCGCAATTCCCGCCCCCGGGGGGTCGGAGAATTCCGCCCAAGGTCATGGAAGGATTTGAAAACAAGGGTGAAAATGCTTAAAATCAGGATGTTTGCTTGACCGGGGGCCAATGTAAGTCAGCACGCACAAGGACATGTTGAGAGTTAAGGCACAGCAGCAGAATTTTGGATGGCTTCAAGTTTACGCAAGGCAGAATGTGGAGGGCAGCCAGGAGTGCACTGGAATAGTCAAGGCCAGAGGTAACAAAGACAAAACTTTAGGTTAACAGGTGTATGGAAATGGAGTGAAGTTAGGCAATGTTGTGGCGGTGGAAATCGGCAGTCTTAATGATGGCATCAATGTGGTCAGAAGCTGATCTTGGGGTCAAATATTTTTTCCCATAAATTTTTTTTTTAAAAAAAGAGTGCCCAATTATTTTTTTTCCCAATTAAGGAGCAGTTTAGCATGGCCAATTCGCCTACCATGCAGATCTTTAGGTTTTGGGGGTGAGACCCACGCAGACACAAGGAGAATTCTTGGGGTGAAATATGACACCAAGGTTTAGCCTCAGGACTGTTGCTAAGACTGTTGCTGCAGAGACTGATGGAGTTGCTAGTATTTTGAAAGTAGTTATTCTTCATTTGTTCAATTACAAATGCTCTCAGTCCAATATATTCAATATTGAACCAGACCATTCTATAATTTCATAAATACTAAGACTTGGGGCCTTTTATGGCTCCCCTTCCAACAGAGTTAGGAATAGGGATCAATAACAATGGCTTTAGTCTTCCCAATATATAGTTGGAGGAAGTTTCTGCTCATCCAATATGAGTTGTTGGATAAGTAATCTAATAATTTAAGCAACAATGCATAGTTAGCAGTTACTTATTCCTACTCCCGCCTGGGTGGATGGTAGAAGCAGGATGCCTCACATCCTTTAAAAAGTACCTGAATGAGTACTTCGCACACATTCAAGGCTATGGGCCAAGTGCTGGCAAGTGGGATTAGGTGTGGTCAGGGCCTTTCGTGTGTCGGTGCAGACTTGATGGGCTGAAGGGCCTCTTCTGCACTGTAGCATTCTGTCATTCTGTAAATGGGACATTCTGACAAGGTGTGTAGCTACTGTGTATTTCTTGTTTTGTTCTTAAGCCAGAGAGGTTAATTCACATCTATGCTAGTTGGGGTAGTTACAATCAAGACATTCAAGACCAGGGAAACAAATCATTGAACACTGAATTAAAAAGGTCTCAGGCAGGACTTTCATGGTTCTGAAGATTCAATTCAATGTATTTAGGTTCAGTGGATATTGCCCCTTTTGGAGCAATAAAAATAGATAATCAATGTTATAGCAAAGGGAAAGGACAGTTGCAGCTGATGCACTTGAGGGAGGGGATTGCTCCTAGTCTCCCACAACTGCCCACCCAATACAATAAAATGAGGAGAGTTTCAGTTGTCCTTGCTGGTTACTGGCTTGATGGATTTGGAAGTGCAAACAAAACAATCTTGCATTCCTCACGAGAAACTGTTCAAGATCAGCGAAATTAGAATTAGGACAAGCTCACAAAGTCCACAGTAATTGACATAGAATACAACTGTAAAAGCAGCTTCAGATTAACTAATTAACAAGAAGTCTTACCTGAAACCTAATAACCTCTGATGTGAAAAATGAATGAAAGGCTTGAGTGTTTTACAAAAAGTCATCCCGTTCAGAAAATATTTGCCTTCTAGAAAAGCAAAGGATCTAACCCAAGTAACCTTCCAGTAGCAGGGGAGCCATTCAAGGCCAAAGTCTCACCACTTATGAAATTATAGAATCATCTGTTTCAGTATTGAATATATTGGATGGAGAGCATTTTAAAAGAATAAATGAAGAAAATCATCTCTTTGAAAACACAGACCCTGCCCAACAGAAAAAGGAAATAGAAGGAACATTCATGTGCACTCAAGCTTTCTTAAATATCTACTAATCGTTAACATAAAACAGTCCAACTGTGGAGATAAAGCAACTAAAATCAGTTTTCAATAAAACACGAGCGCAATGTGAATCTAATCTTAGAAGAACTGTCACACAATCAAGTATTTTTCTAAAATTACAAGATAAAGGAAACAAAAATACTTTTAAAAGAAACAGGATAACAGAAGATAGCAGTTCCACAAGTTGCCCCAGCAATATATAATACACATTCATAAATAACTTGCATTTACACAGACATGCAGGAAGACATGGGAGAGTTTTTACCTTTGCAATAACAAAAAATGGATGCCTGACAGAGGTTTTAAAAAATCCTTCTTGATTCAGGAAGGAACCAAGAAAATGGGAAAAGAAGGATTTTAATGCGATTTTAGAAAGCAGAAAGAGATGGTAAAGTACAAGGCCATAGCTTTCTTCAAACAATGACAAAGATCGTCAACCCTTGGATTTTCTTTTGAGCTTCTAGGAATTGAAGATTAATCTCCAGAATTCTATAAGCTATCCAGGAGTTGATTTATTTCTTTGAACACTTCAATTTATTTAATTCTCAAAATATTGGAGATGGGATTGGGATGGGAGTTTGCAAGGCTGTTTCACCAAGTCAAAATTAATCTAGTTGGGTAACAAAAAGCCTCTTCTCTTTCTAGTCAGGGGAAGGCAGTAAGCCTGGAGGTTGGACCACATCAAGAATGTGGAGGTGGGGTGCTATGAAGTCTGTATTAGCGAGCAGAAACCACAAAATGTTAGCTTTAGTTTTGACAACATAGCTGAAGGAAATGAGCTCACTTTTGATCTTTATTAAACATATAATTTACAAAATAACTTACAAAAGTGGAATATCTATTATCTGGCAGAATCAATAAATGGAAATTGGAAGATACTCACCTTCCAAATCTTAATCTTACATGTAAGGTATTACAACTCCTTAAATAATGAAGTACTGTACAAATTTGAACAACATTGCATTTAATCTTTCATCTGCAAAGTTCCATTTTGGATGGGATGCGAGTGGTCTTACAGGCTTTGCAACAAAGTGTATCGTGCAGAAGACTTTATCCAGTGAAGATTTTAGCAGATAATTGAGTTGCCACTGTATTTATTGAGAGGAGAGAGTTAAATGTATGAAAATGGTTACTGTGCCAGTAAATTATCAACTCACCTGCCTAAGATAATCACACCATGTTATTTACTCATTCCAAGTCTTTGCAATGAACAAAATCTTCTTTGAGGGGTTTTCATCACAAATATAATTAGCCAGCATCTTCTTTCATTCATTAGAAATATCACCAAAACATGGCAAAGTATTTGTACCCAAGTAAAAATTGTGTGTTTTAGAACCCGGAACCATTACACAATGCAAGTACTTCATTACAACTAGCTACTGATTTAAAAAACTTATTTCAACCTTGTTTATTAGTTGGGGATCAAAGCGATCTGTCAAGATGAGCAAAGTCTCCCAAACTAAATGTGTTCATTTCCTACAGTCACCCAATGTTGAATTTTCTTCTGGTCGCCCTGCAATCCTATTTGAGATTACACAGCACTGTTCATTGAAGATATGTGATCTCCCTCTTAGTTACAAGTTACAAACACAGTATCCAATACTCCTGGTCAATATGAATTTCAAGGTGCATGGGCCATGTCAGATAGACTTCTGTAACAAAATTACTAATAGTTTGCATAAACTATCTCAGTGAACACAGAATACTAGTTTAATAAAAACTGTAAAAGCATAAATTAGAATCAGAGCATATTGCATCAGTACTAACATTACTAACCTCTCTCTTTTATCTTTTCTTGCAGGCTTGAACATCCTCCGAGGCCCTTGGAGACCTTTTGACCCGACCTGACCTCCGCGACCTGGAAGAAGATCGGGCCCAAACCGGACGTGAAGCTCCAACCTCGATTTGGAGCCGACCCGGACCTCGGAGCTCCCAATCCGGCCTAACTACCGACGCCAGCCCCCGGATCGCCCCCAACCCAATCCCCGGAGCTTCCGACCCGACCCCTGATGGCAAGACCCGGCCCAACACGACCCCAAGAGACCTGCCCAGCGACCCGACCCGGAGAGGCCCGCCAAAAACACGACCTACCTGGTGAGGGAAGAAAGAAAAATCCATGTGGTGGCCCGACCGGGCCTACTTCAAGATCCGACCCCAGGAGCGCCCAGGGAGGGAACAGACCACGGGACCCAGCCCAACCTGCCTCAGGAAGCCCCTGCCCATGACCCAGGACCCAGGACCCAGGACCCAGGACCCAGGACCCAGGACCCAGGACCCCAGAAATGGCGGAGACCTCGCGCGAGGACCCGGACATGCTGCAAGGTATTCCCGCGCCCGCCAGGACCCATCCAGATCGCAAACATGCCCCCCTAGCAACCCCTCTACCTCAACCAGCGCCCGGGACCCTGCCAGACGCGACCCCGGATACGTAAATAGCGCCTTGGTCCTGCTGCCTGGGGAAAGCGGGCAGCATAATCAAAGATCCCCCCACCCAGCTTACTCACTATTCCAACTTCTTCCATCGGGCAGGAGATACAGAAGTCTGAGAACACGCACGAACAGACTCAAAAACAGCTTCTTCCCCACTGTCACCAGACTCCTAAATGACCCTCTTATGGACTGACCTCATTAACACTACACCCTGTATGCTTCATCCGATGCTGGTGCTTATGTCGTTACATTGTATACCTTGTGTTGCCCTATTATGTATTTTCTTTTCTTCCCTTTTCTTCCCATGTACTTAAATAATCCGTTGAGCTGCTCGCAGAAAAATACTTTTCACTGTACCTCGGTACACGTGACAATAAACAAATCCAATCCAATACTACTGAGATTTTGGACCTAGACAGCATGTGATTCTCAACACGATTAGGATTCAACAAAGGCTTATTTAAAAAAATATGTAGAAGATTCAGGGATTTCCATCTTGGGCTATGAGAAATGGAAATTAGGGGAAAATGGACGGGAATCGGGGGAAGGTAGCCGGGGGGGGGAGGCTACGGGTTCGTTATGGGGGTTTGATGGCAAACTAAGGCCCAAAACCAAACTGTAAATAAATGCCTATAAACATGTGCCTCGGCCATATTGGGGAATGTAAAATATGTATGCCGGCTAAAGGGGGCGGCCACAGTTGTTATTATGAAGATGCTTACCTGTAAATATACATTTTTTCCCCCTAATAATTTGTAATTTGTTGGATATAAAATATGAAAACTCAATAAAAAACATTAAAAAAAAAAGAAATGGAAATTAATACAATACAATAAAAGTCAAGCCATCAATGCTTCTAGGACTGTACGGCAATCAAAAATAAACTATTTAAAATACTGATTGTGGTGAATGTGATTCACACTATATATAGTTACCAATATCACTCCATGTATATATGTTCGTTATCTACCCATTGTAAGTGAAGTTGCACTATCCGACCACCAGGGGGAGTCGCTCTGGGAGTACGCGAGAGTTTTTACTGGGCTCCTCCCTTGGTTCCGCCCAGGACTCCTCCCCCTGGGACCGATTTATAAAGATCAGTGCCTTAGAGCCAGCCTGCCATTTCACCTGAAGTTCAACGACGAATAGGCTGGCTCCATTGCAAGTGTATTAAAGCCTCTGTTCAGATCAAACTACACGTGTTCGAGGTAGCACGGTGGCCTAGTGGTTAGCACAGCTGCCTCACGGCGCTGAGGTCCCAGGTCCGATCCCGGCTCTGGGTCATTGTCCGTGTGGAGTTTGCACATTCTCCCCGTGTCTGCGTGGGTTTCGCCCCCACAACCCAAAAATGTGCAGAGTAGGTAGATTGGCCACGCTAAATTGCCCCCTTAATTGGAAAAAATAATTGGATAATCTAAATTTTTATTAAAAAAAACAAAAAACTACACGTGTTCGCTGAATTGATGGTTCCATCACTGATGATCTACCAAATCTCCAAATTCTTCTCGCACAATATCACAAAATAAATTCTGTCCACCTTTCTGAAAGCTCTCCTTGTCAGAGTGTTGGGTTGCGGCGAGCCTTTGGTTCATGACCAAATGGTTGTTCCTGATGTGCAAGCCCAGGCAAGTATCATAAACTATTCGATCCACCGTGGTTGTCCTCATTATCCACACATGCACACTTTCTAGTATGGTTAAGACACGGCAATTTAGGAGCAGGAAATACCCGTTATAATTTCCCCTCTGAAGGGAACCAGCTATTTCTGATAGGTAAAAGAGGTAATTGATTTAGCCATTTTGATGTAAATACTAAAGCCCATGTCAAAATTCATTTTGAAATGAATCCATCATAAGACTGCAAATATAACCTCAAGATTACAAAGTGTACAGCTTGCAATAATAAATGCATGGATTTGAAACATTTGAAACATCGGCAGCCTAACTAGAAGCAAATGAAACAATTCAATGAAGGACACAATAAGTTAACATGAATAAAATTAATCTGCCATTGTTCAAAATGTGAATAGCGTAACAGTCAGCAGAATCCAGATCTGATAAAAAGTGTAAGTCACATTCCAACACATAGAAAGCATCCAAAGATGCAACATATTCACATCTATGTTGCACATTGATGATTGACAACTAACCATCCAACAAAATGCATTTGAGACTCATCCAAGCCAATCAGCACATTACAAGGGTAGAGACAGATGGAGTCATACTGATAACATTTACCTTAAAGATAGAGGTCCAGACAGCCATTTCCATTCTAGAAACACTCTATGCTATTTGCCTAGCTGTCTACTATCTTTATTTCGTATTTTCATATTTCCACTCTCTCTGCGCAAGCTGTTTTGCTTTGAGCAAGAAACCATTACTGTATTTTGAAAGTTCAATTTGTTTATAAGCCACAAGTGGTTTATAAACCAGGGGCTGGTTTAGCTCACTGAGTTAAATCGCTGGCTTTTAAAGCAGACCAAGCAGGCCAGCAGCACGGTTCGATTCCCGTACCAGCCTCCCCGGACAGGCGCCGGAATGTAGCGACTAGGGGCTTTTCACAGTAACTTCATTGAAGCCTACTTGTGACAATAAGCGATTTTCATTTCAAGTTAATTATATCTCTTAAAACCTTCTGCAGGGGCTTTCTTGAGACCATTTGATTAGTAACTACAAGACGATTTCAAACTGTCAATTATAATCAATAGACACAATAAAAGATTTCATTTTGCACCCGAGACGTGCAGCGCAATTTCTACTGAGTTAAAGAGTATACGAGACTACACTTAAACCGCATGGTAGATTTCAACACCCTAGCCTGGGGATACCAAGACTTGGATCAAACCGTGGATCTTCATGGTCCATGACTCCATTGCACCACACATGGTAGACTTACCCTGAGCTTTGGCAAGGAGGGTGTGGCAGGTAAGGGGTTGACAAAGAAACCTATAAATCCAAATTGTATCTATCTGAAGCCTCAATCTGGAAGATGTTTTTGGAAATATATAACCTAATAGGTTAACCTCAAAAGGTATTTAATTAAAATAGCTTGTTCAAATATAATAGATTCAATCATGGTATGATCAGCAAGTACTAATTTTGGCAAATACAGAATATTTATACTAAATTTATAAATGCATTTGAGCTCAAAACATTAGCAACAGAAGTAACTAGAATGATATCACTTTATTTTGGTGATAGAGCTATACTCTACTGAATTACATACATTTTTCATTCAATATCCATAAAGTTAATTCACCTTCCACAACACCAGTAAAAAGATAATTATGTTCTAATCCTAGTCAACAGCTTAAAGGAAAAAAAAACAACAGTCTATCTATTAAGGCTTGTTAGCAGTGCCAATTCAATTTGCTCACTCCTAGTGAATCTCATAATCCCTATTTCTGTATGAAACCGTTTTTCAGCCCACTCATGTAAACATTAGGTAACCTGGTCTCAAAAGGAACATTAAACTCAATTAATGAAATCATTATTTTCTCAGCAATAGTCTTGGTAACTTCAGATGAAGCAGTAGTTTCCACAAGAGTAATCTGTGTAGTGTATTTCAGTTCCTTTATCCCAAACCTTCCCTACAATATGAACTTTTAAACAAGGGTGTAATTTTACACAAGGTATCTCTTTCTATTTGCTAAATCTTGTAAGAACATGATAGCAAGCTTTCTAGATGGTATATAATGACCAGGTATTTTAAGCTTGCATTTACATTACAGTTAGCAAGACATGTAGTTCCAGTTCAGGTTTCAACCAGTCAAATTCTTGTTTACTTTGTTCGAGTCCAATCTGGCTACAAGTTTCTGTATCTTTTAAACTGCTCAGTTTCATAAAAAAAAAATAATCGTCTTTTGAAGAGTTTTTAGACAGGTGAATTAGGTTGGACAGGCTGGGCTTGTTTCCACTGGAGTTTAGAAGTGCGAGGGGTGACTTACAATAATTTTTCTTAGTGTCACAATTGGCTTACATTAACACTGCAATGAAATTAGTCAGAAAAGCCCCTAGTCCCCCACACTATGGCGCGTGTTTGGGTACATCGAGGGAGAATTCAGAATGTGGAATTCACCTAACGAGCACATCTTTCGGGACTTGTGGGAGGAAACTGGAGGACCCAGAGGAAACCCACGTAGACACGGGGAAAACGTGCAGACTCTGCACAGACAGTGACCCAAGCCGGGAATCGAACCTGGGACCCTGGCACAGAAAAGCACTGTGTGACTGTGCTGCCCATTGATCGAAGTATATAAGATCCTGAAGAGTCTTCTCAAGGTGGATGTGAAAAGGATGTTTCCTCTTGTGGGTGAGCCCAGTACTAGAAGACACTGATGTAAAATTAGGGGTCACCCTTTGAGAGAGGACGACGTTTTTTTCCCCCTCAGAGTGTTGCCCGGCTTTGGAACACTCTGCTTCAGAAGGCAGTGGATGCGGGTTCATTGAATACTTTTAAGGCAGAGGCAGATTGATTCCCTTGCCTAACAAGAATCTAAGGTTATTGGGGGTAGTTGGGAATGTGGAATTCTAAACACAAACAGATCAGCCATGATCTTAATGAATGGCAGAGTAGGTTCGAGGGGTTGAGTGGCCTACCGTCTGTTCATGGACATCATGTTTACTAGGCTTTGGTCCAACTGTATATCACAAAAGTAATATGTTTAAAATATGTCATCAACTCAAATCCCTCAGTAAAGCCCATTGCCCATATAAAATACATTGGGTAATGAGAGATAATGCCAACGGCTTTGATATTTGATGGTGCATCGACCACAATTTAATTGTTAGAGGTCAAAACAGTCTAAATATGTGGTGAATCAATAAACAACAGAAATATATTCACATTAGACTTCTTAAATGCTATCCAGTACAAGTTTAAATATCGCGGGTGGCAGCTGTTAATCCTAAATTGTTCATCAGGGTGCTATATTCTCAAGACCTACATTTGTGCTCCTTTTTGGTAGTCCCATCTGCTTTGATGTGAAAGATTACAAACATTCACAGCAATCTTCATATCTGTGCAAAACAATTTCAGTCAGCCAATCAACTTGCAATACATCCCCTCCCCAACACTTGCTTCCTCTCCCAGATGGAAGTAAGAAACTGAAAAGACAAGATAAGTAAACTATTTTAAACATTTAAAAAAAATAATAGATTGTTAGAAAGAAAAAAAATGAAGAGGGAACAAACATGATGAAGAAAACATTAGGGCAGGAGGAAAGGGTTTTGGTTCAAACTGTGTTTAGCTTAGGCGCACAGTGGTGACACTACAGTATTTAAGATACCAATTGTGATTGAGAGGAAGCTTTAGCACATTTCAAATAATAAGGTTTTATTACTATCGTTAAGAACAGCTTGTACTTATACATTTGGTTTACTGAAAGGCAGTCTGGTTGAAAATATAGAGGGATTCATAGCAGAAGGAATTTATACTGGGATCCATCATTGCATTACATGAACTGAAAGCTTCCCAAACTGCTGGGTTCTACAGTGAACAACATGCGAGTTAAATCTATCTCCTAGCATTGAACACATTTCAAGCATTAAAAGACCAAAATGTTACACGTACCAAATATTTTCACATTTCAAGTGCAACTAACAAGGATCAGTACTATTTCAACAAATAGCTGCAGATGATTACTGTACCAGTAATTCAGCCTAACAGAGGCTCTTCAAAAATGTCCTCCATTGTTTTACTGATCAATTAGCACGGTTGGCATGATGAAGCCAATATTAAAAGAATGCAACGTGATGAAAACATAGAAACAGCTATAGGTCATGAAGGTAGTTATCCGATAAAAAATATTGGTAAAAGGAGGAAATAACACCACATTAGAGAAAATTAAAATTAAAAATTAAAGTGCATTTGACAGATTTGTATGTAATTTGCTGGCCATTATGAACTGCAAACTATTCATCAAGGTTGAATTATGACATACTTCTATGATAGAGATGATAAATGCTATAAAGAACTTCTGAGTCTATTAAACCAGAGGTGACTGGACAATAAAGCAATTTACTTATTGGGCGAGATCTATTGGCTGCATTGCGCCCGAAAGGCAATGTTGCGCAGCGCAACATGACTGGTTGATGCCGGGTGATACCTCTTCCAGTATCTACCTGGTTCGCCATGCACCGTGAGATCTTTTTCGTTGGCGTGAAGTTTGCACATTCTCCCCTTGTCTGCATTGGGTCTCACCCCCCCCCACAATCCAAAGATGTGCAGGGTAGGTGGATTGGCCAAAAGAATTGGGTTCTCTAGGTTTATATTAAAAATAAGGTCATTAATAATGAATCCCACACAATTGATGTTTAAAGTGTGCCAATTAAAACTAGCCATAAAGGGCAGCACGGTGGCGTAGCATAGCTGCCTCATGGCGCTGAGGTCTGAGGTTTGATCCTGGCTCTGGGTCACTGTCCGTGTGGAGTTTGCACATTCTCCCCGTGTCTGCGTGGGTTTTGCCCCTCACAGCCAAAAGATGTGCAGGGTAGGTGGATTAGCCACGCTAAATTGATCCTTAATTGGAAAAAATTAATTGGGTACTCTAAATTTATTTTTAAAATTAAAAAAACCTAGCCATAATGCTGTCGCACAGGAGTGGTACGAAAAAAGTATCATTCAACAAATACCATCAAATACCTATGCCAAACCGAATACAAAGATGCCTGCAAAGGCCATACACTGTCTATGTACAATTTGGAAAAGGATTACTCTACCAAATGAGAAAATCTAATTATGAAGTTCAGAATCAACACATTTGCACACTATAATGAAAAAAAAACTAAAATATTAGAATTTAGAAATGCAATGCAAAAGCTAAGGTTGCCAATCAACAAACACCACATCATTCTGAACACAAGGTGGCACTTCTGCATCAAATCTGCAACCAGTCACTGTTTAATACATGATTTGAAAGATCAAGTCTTATATACCACAGCACTTCAACAATATCTTTGTAGTGAAACAATTAAAAATGGTCAAGTTATATCAACAACTTTTGTTTTGCATTCCTCCCCATTTCTGTTAATATAAAATTTTAAACAAAGAAAAGACTGGAGAATTTCTGCTCACCCATTAATAATTGTCCCTAAAACAGGCAACACTCTAGAATTATTGTTAAGTGGCTGATTCTACAGCTTTATTCTGCCTTTGCTTAATGAAGCAAAAATAATGCACTTTTTCTAGAAATTGTGACCAAACACAAGATTTAGATGACACTGCAGAGAGCAGTCCCACATTCCCATCTCAGCTTGCTGAAAAGACTAGAAAACCGCAAAATTGAAAGTGAAACAGCTCATGGAATATGGTAGTTTTAGAAATACTGCATTAACTACAACTATATTTCACACTAAAAAGCAAAAGCCCAGCATGACGCTGCCAATGGAAAATGGTTTTTTACAGCTGCGTCAACACCACACTACTTCAAAAAGAGAACTTTAGATACTATATAATACTGGCCAAATTATGTGTACAGTAGAAAATGTGAATTTCCAGATATTAAAAGTCAAAATAAAAAATATTTATAGGTTGAGATTTTCATTCAAGCCCGCAGCAGCATGATTTCCCGTTAGCAGAGATGGCTTGCCATTGGCTTCCGACGGGATATTTTGGTCCTACCTATGGCTATGCTGTTTTGCGTGGCTCATTCAACTCGCGTTCCGGGAACCAGCTTTGGTTGGGGGCGGGAGTGGTTGCCATCGATGGGACCGGAACATTCTGCCAATGGGAAGGAAAATCCCACTCAGTTTTCCTTCTTATTATAGCAGCTTATCCCAAGATACTCAAGGGCCTGAATCAAGGTTAGATTCTAGGAGGGGTAGCCAACCAGACAAAGGATGCAATATATGCAAGATCCTTGCAACTTCTGAAACAACAGCTTGAAAAAGGCCTGTGGTGACAGATCTAACAGAATCTTGCAATTGTCACTGTTCTGCAAAGTTGCAACTCGCAGAAAATAAAGGAAGAGGGAGAAAAATACCTTCATTAAGACTATTGGAAACAAATATTATGGCAGGTTTGCCTGCTATGTCACTTCCAAAAATGAAACCTATTTGACTGTGTGGAGTTTGCATATTTTACCTGTGTCTGCGTGGGGTTCTTCCGGGTGCTCCAGTTTCCTTCCATAGTCCAATGATGTGCAGGTTAGATTACGGGGATAGGGCGGGGTGGGAGAGGAAGTGGATCTGGGTAGGGTGCTCTATCGGAGGGTTGGTGCAGACTCAATGGGCGGAATGGTTTCCTTCTGCACTGTAGGGATCCTATGAGTTTCTAAGCAGCAAGAATTGTACTTCCTTAAATCTTTTAACATTAATTGCTTTGGAAAAAGAGAATGGGTCAAAAAAGGGGCTGTAAACTAATTTTTCTGGACTCTTCCCCCTTTTCCTTTTCAATGTCCAACCCCATTCCTCACCTCACTTGCTTTCTGATTTGGAAATTGTTCCCTAGGTGTTGGTCAATATTTAATATATTTCATTATATATTTTGCAGTACGTTACTTTTTTAAAAACCGGTGTCACAACAGAGTGTGCTTGGCCGACTATTCAATTCGGGGGCATCACAGTCAGACTTAATGCAGTCTTCAAAAGCAAAGTACTGCAGATGCTGGATTTCTGGAATAAAAACATATCTGGCAGCATTAGTGAAGAGGCAAATGTTGGAGGAATTTTAGATCTTTTGTCGACAAAAAATGTTAATCCTGTTACTCTCTGCACAGGTACTGAAAGATCTACTATTTTCAGCATTTTCTGTTGATTTTCAAAACATATACATGTGACATCTACACAAGCCTATCATCAGCTGAGAATGCATAAAATCAGACAAAATTTTCTCTTCCAACCCAAGTTGAGATCTATTGTTACAATTCCAATGCTTCAGTAACTAAACACAATGAAATGAAATGACAATTGCTTATTGTCATAAGTAGGCTTCAAATGAAGTTACTGTGAAAAGCCCCTAGTCGCCACATTCCAGAGTCTGTTCAGGGAGGCTGGTACGGGAATTTAATCGTGCTGCTGGCCTGCCTTGGTCTGCTTTCAAAGCCAGCGATTTAGCCCTGTGCTAAACTAGCCCCTGGTGACGATAGAACTGAATTTACTGCCACTGATACTAAGAAGGCTGTCAGATTTTCTCCAAAACTTAACAAAAGCAGCCACTAAATCACAGTGATCTCTGATCATCTCTACTCACCTTACGCAAAATGTTTGACCATGTTAGGATCATAGAATTTACAGTGCAGAAGGAGGCCATTTAGCCCATCAAATCTGTACTGGCCCTTGGAAAGGGCACCCTAATTAAGCCCAAACCTCCACCCTATCCCCGTAAACCCACCTAGCCTTTTTTGAACACCAAGGGCAATTTAGTATAGCCAATCCACCTAACCGGCACATCTTTGGATCGTGGGAGGAAACCTGAGCACCCGGAGGAAACCCACGCAGACACGGGAGAGCATGCAGACTCCACACAGACGGTGACCCAAACCAGGAATCGAACCTGGGACCCTGGAGCTGTGAAGCAACTGTGCTAAACACTGTGCTAACATGCCACAGGGATATGGATATAATGAGTCAGCTGGATCAGCCACGATCTATTGAATGGCAGAGCAGGCTTCTGGAGGAATATTACCTGTTCCTGCTCCTCTTTCTTCCATTCTCATCTAAAACACACTAATCTGGGAATGAAGGGACAAAGCTTACCTAGAATCATAGAACATAGAATCTCTACAGTGCAAAAGAAGGCCATTTGGCCCATCGAGTCTGCACCGACCCTCTGAACGAGCTCCCTATCTAGGCCCATAACCCTTACACTATACCTGTCACCCCACCTAACCTGCACATTCCTGGACACTAAGAGGAAATTTTAACATGGCCGATCCAACCAACCTGCACATCATTGGACTGTGGCAGGAAATCGGAGTGCCTGGAGAAAACCCACGAAGACACAGGGAAAAAGTGCAAACTTCACACAGTTACCCAAGGTGCTGTGAGGCAGCAGCGCTAACCGCTGTGCCACCATGCTACCCGTACGGTAGCACGGTACCTCTAAGTAAACCTTCTGTTACAAAACTATAAACCATTGATAGTGTAATGATTTTTTTTCTTCAATTTTATTTATTTCTGTAATTTAAAGTACCCAATTATTTTTTTTCCCAATTAAGGGGCAATTTAGCATGACCGAACCACCTACCCTGCACATCTTTGGGGAGAATGTGCAAACTCCACACAGACAGTGACATGGGGCCGGGATCGAACCCGTTCCTCGGCACGGTGAGGCAGCAGTGTAGCCATTGCGCCACTGTGCTGCCCTTTTTTCTTAAACTTTAAACAGATAGAAATATTATTCATGTAAACTTTTACAAATTAAAACTGCAAACATTTTGGGTGTTGAGCAAGTAACTGGGCTTCATGCACTTGTCTTGAAAAGATAGTCAACAGAGTTCCTCCAATATAGTAACCTGCTCTAGCTGCTGTGAAGATGTTTTTTCCTGAACTCTTGCCTTGCAATTGGGACTGCTTTTCAAGGCAACTGGCAAGAATGCAAACATTAAGCATGTAACTTATATTAGTTTGATTCAGTTGACCTTCATCTCTGGGCCATAAGGTTGAAAATTTGAGGCCTGCACAGGGAGAACTGAGAGAATGCTTTAATAATGTAGATAGATACATTAAACTAAAGCTCAATCTTCTGTTCTGGTGCTCAAGATGGACAAGAAAAGATCTTGGGAGTACTGTTCCAATAAAAGCTGCGAGCTCCACGAGGGCTGACCAACATTCCTCTATCAACTAATTTTATTTGAAAAAGGTTATTATTGTTGCAGAACAGCAGCTGAATTTGCTTAAGTTACTGCACTTCAAAAAGGTCGAGTGATTTTAAAATGTTTTGAAGTAATGTTGCAAATACAGTAGTGCCAAATGAATCGGATATATAAACACAATTAAACTGACAAGTAGAAATTCTTTGAAACTTGACTGCTATCATTATTTCACAAACGTTCAGTCATCAATACCTTCTTAAAATGGACCATCCTCTTTTTTGCTAATCTTAATACATATTAAAATGTGGCTGGCCGACATAACCATAACAGGTGTTCAAATAGTTCTTTGTCTCAGAGCAGCAGTCTGTTCTGCAAAGGCCAGATAGTTCAATTCATTACCATACAGCTGACAGTCTGCAGTTTAGGCAGTGAATCGGAGCACTGATGACATTTGTCTACATTTCAGTTGCAAAAAAATATTTTCAAAATAAAAGCTCACTGCCAGCAAAGTTCAACATATGTCCTCAAGGAACAAAATACAACCATCTACAAGTTATACACCACTTACTCTTCTGTATGTATATTAGGTCTCATGTATGTATATTAGGTCAGAGTACTCATTAAAAGAAACATGTAACCCCTAAACTTTCTGTCACCCATTTTCTTTCCTGCCCTCCTGAAGTTATTTGCTTCTTGCTTATGAATCCATGGGCTAGATCCACTTTGTGGAACCCAACTGAGCCATCCAGGCAGTTATAAGAAAACCTTCTAAAGCAATTACGCTTTTTGAACAACTGCATAATTTTATATAATTTCATGATAACATTTGAACAGCTGGAGCTTCTTTACAAATTAATTTATTTATGACTAACTTTTTATGCTCATTAAACTTTGCATTGACCTCTTCATAGCGAGGAAAAGAACTTGCTGTTATATTCAATAGTAAGAAGTCTTACAACACCAGGTTAAAGTCCAACAGGTTTGTTTCAAACACGAGCTTTTGGAGCGCAGCTCCTTCCTCAGGTGAATTCTCAGGTGAAGGAGCTGCGCTCCAAAAGCTCGTGTTTGAAACAAACCTGTTGGACTTTAACCTGGTGTTGTAAGACTTCTTACTGTGCTCACCCCATTCCAACGCCGGCATCTCCACATCATGTTATATTCAAGTCTGTTATATTCGGTGCTATGTTACAGCAACAATTTTTTTAGATGTAATTCTTTTACACGATGTTGAAAATAATTCTTCGATCATGGCTAACCCACTCCCCACCAACACCACTAAAAATAATATGAATTCATCTAGGAAGAGAGGTAGGCAGCCCCAGTGACACTGTCTGGAATCTGTCATGAGGAGGTGCATCAACTGAACTTCATTCTTCAATTGTCTTGTATATTTCTTCCTTGAAGAAATATGTTGCTATTACAGTACTTGGTATCTTCCCTGAATTAAATGGGGAACTTGCAAATCCAAAGCCATCAATGTATATCTTAATTGTCAGAACCTTAGGGCGTGATTTTCCAGCCACGCTGCCCCAGAAAAGCAGCTCGCCGCAGCACATTGAAGCCGGTGAAGGCCGAGAGACATCACTCCCGGGATCTACCCAGCACAATCTCACGAGACGTTGCAAGGTGAATTCGTTCACAATGGGCGGGATCAGTTTTTGGCAAATCTGCATATTAGAGTGAGGCAGGAACCCTCAGTATAATGTGCAGAGTCCTAAGGTACATGAGGCTTTGGAATTCAATACCTTTGCCTTGGGTACATTGGGCGAGCGCCATTTGGTACCTGTCCCCACAAATGGGGACCAGATGGAACGGCACTTATCTCCAAGGGGAACGGAGACCCCCAGCTGCATGTCCTTTGGGCAATGCAGTGCCAAGGTACCAAGCTGCATTTTGTTTGCGCGCGTGATCGGGCCAGCATTGCCTGCAGTGGTACTTGGGTGGGGATGGGGGAACCCTCCCACATTGTGTTTGGGCTGGTGGGGCGAGGTCGGTGATTCTTTTCTGGGCCTTGAGACCGGGATGCCATTTAAAATGATATAGCGTTGCAACGGGGTCTTCCGGCGATTATGTTATACAATTTAATTCACCTATTAAAAAAAAACTTTTCATTCTTAATACCCAAGGATACACAGTAGGATGGTAAATAAGATGGATCTTTCGTATTTAGCAGAACCTGGGAGCTGGACTGAATCATCTTTAAGGGTTACACTTTTTCATATGCTCTCATCACACTCTCTCCCCAGGACAAACATTCAAGAAACCACTGAGCAGTTTGACTAACTAAACCTCGAAAACTTTACACATTGCACGTGCTCAGACTGCAGTATCTGCAGAGCCAAGGCATCAAGCCAAAATCTGAGTACAACTCAAGTGAACAGTGTTGCCCTAATGCTCCTATTTTCACCAACCTCCATTGGCTCCCCTATCTCCAAATGCAATGAATTTATGATCCTTTTCATAGAATCCCTACAGTGCAGGATGAGGCCATTCGGCCCATCGTGTCTGCACTGGCCCTTCAAATGAGCAGTCTACCCATGTATCCTCCCCTGCCCACCCAACCATAACCTGATAATCCCACAACCGAACCTACATATCCCTGGACACTAAGGGGCAATTTAGCATGGCCAGTCCACCTAATCTGCACATCTTTGTACTGTGGGAGGAAACTGGAGCGCTTGGAGGAAACCCACGCAGACACCGGGAGAACGTACAAACTCCGCACAGACAGTGAAGGCCGGAATTAGGCAGCAGTTTAAAAAAAAAAACTTGTTTTTATTCAAGATTTTACAGAATTTTTACAAAACCACTACCAAAAGGAATAAAAAATTAACAACTTAACAATACAGGGTGCAATAACTACAATTTACAAGACATACAGTTCCCCACCACTTGCCCTTCAGCTCCTCCGCCTCCTGGTATATGTCTGATACCTTTCCGTCTCCTACCCACATGCCCAAGACCACCCTGTCCTGTATCCTGCGGGAAGGCAGCAGCAGAAATTCCACCACCTGCTTCTTCAAGAAAGCGTCTGACTTGCAGGTACCTAAAGGTATTCCCCGGGAACAAACTGAATTTCTCCTCCAGCGCCCTAAGGTTAGCAAAAGTCCCATCTATAAACAAGTCCCCCATCCTTTTAATACCCGCTCTGTGCCAGCTTAGAAACCCTCCGTCCATTCTACCCGGGACGAACCTGTGGTTGTTTTGTATCGCGTTCCAGACTGAGGCCCCTACCTCCCCCAGTGCCTTCTTCACTGACCCCAGATTCTCAGTGCCGCCATCACCACCGGGCTCGTGGTATACCATGCCGGCGAGAGCGGCAGCGGTGCCATTATCAGTGACCCCAAGCTAGTATCCCTGCAAGACACCGCCCCCCCCCCCACTACCCATTTCTGTTAGGCAGCAGTGCTGACCACTGTGTCACCCTTTGCTTAGAACCTCCCTGATGGCTTAGAAGCTATCCTAACTTATGCAGCTTCCTCCAGAGCAGGTATTGCCTGCTCTCCTGGGTACCCTTCCACCTCTCCGCTTTACCACCCGCGCTTCTCAGGAGCCTTGGATGTAACACTCTAGTACGCTATCCTTCAGCATATTTGTGTTACTACAGTTGGGCTATAGGAGAAGACCCTGTAAAGAATCAATGCATCCTCGTCGTGTGTTAGGCTTTGCCTGATCCAGTTCAAGGTGGTCCACAGGGCTCATATGACTGGCCCGGATTAATAGGTTTTCTGAGGAGATGGAGGATGGGTATGGGAGTTGCGGGGAAGTCCGGTAAATCATGTACATATGTTTTGGACGTGTCCGAAGCTGAGGGGATTTTGGCAGGGATTCACAGATGTCCTGCCAGAGGTTCTGGAAGGAAAGTTGACTCAGAGACCAGAGGTGGCAATATTTGGAGTGTCGGAAGATCCGGGAGCCCGGGGGAGGGGGGTGGGAATAAATGCCTCAATAAAATGTTTCCTCAAAATAAATCTTTGTGTTACTCCCCATTTCTCTCTCTTGCCTTCTTCACTTATTTAAGCTCCAACATGAGTTGAAATTTTTACATCACTGGTACTATATAAATTCAAGCAGCAGTCATTTCCTGATAGAAAATTTTTGATGGATGCTTTTCAAAACATAGAAAATACTTTTCTTCAGGTTGCGTAGTATTTTACATACTTTAAAATTCCCACGGAAAATCCTCTTATACAGCTTTATTCACAAAGACATTTTACAATCTACGTCCAGACACCAGAACAAAAGAGGAAAGCAAAAAATCTAACTTTGTAAAGTTTGCCAATTAAAATGTTTTTTTTCCCAGCCTTTCATGTTTTAGACCAAATGTAGGAATACAAAACAGAATGCTGACATCCTGCCAGATATGATTCTCAGGGATCTAAATTCTTTGATGTTTACTGCCACGGCTGCTGAATGGGTATAAATTGTTGCTAAATGTGGGAATGTCCTGGAACCAGTTCAAACTGAAATAACGCTTCTGCAGCAACGAATCCAATTTCATTGCTATTAGGTTAGACTTTTGACTAAAAGTCACTTGACCAGGAAGGAGTGACCAACCGAGAGTCAGCGTTGGTGAGTGAGCACAAGGATTGGTGAAGAGTAGCTAGGGAACAGAGTTTGTAGTGGGGCCAAAAGACTTTCTCTTCCCAATATTTAATTGGAGGAAACTCCATTCATCCAGTACTAGAATTCCCAGCCTGGTTTTCAAATCTCACCACGGCCTCGGCCGTGCCCATCTCTAAATTCTGCTGCCCCGTAATCGCCCAAAATAAACACGCTGATCTAACTCTGGCTTCGAACATTTCCGATTTTAACTGCTCCACCATTGGTGGCTAGGCTTTCAAGTGTCGAGGCCCAAAGACCTAGAATTCCCTCTCTAAAATAATTCTGCCATTCATTTTTGCTTCTCAGTCACTATTATAACTGTCTCTTTGTCCAATTATTTGCCCATCTGCTTTAATATGTATCCTTTTGTGCCTCAGGGCTAGATATTGCTTTATAACCCTCCTATGAAGCATGGTGGAACATGTTATTACTTTACAGGTATTACATATCGGTTATTGTTCATAGTTTACATTGTGAAGGATGGAAGTCGTAGTGATGGCAAATGTTCGCATAATATCTCTTTTGGCGATTTGATTTTAATGAATTTATGAAACCTAGAGTAATAGTCTCCAACAAAATATTGTGACCCTCAAGAGACCAGGAAGATTTAATTTCACCACTGGATCTGGGCAGAATACGCAATCATATTTGGTGGCTACAGGATGCTAAAACAAATCTCAACACAAGGGATCACCAGTGAAAGAAAATACCAGAGTTTCCACCCTTGATTGCTGTTCATAGATAGACCCACTCATCCTGAAACACAGACGGAAGGGGAGACTGTATCCAGGGGGCTGGGGGAGCGAGGGCCTGAAGGGAGGGGGTTGGGGAGAGGAGCGAGGGTATGAAAGGGAGGTGCCAGACAGTGGCAAGGAAAGTGGTGTAGGAAACTGAGGGTGAACTCAGGGAAGATGAGGTGAGGGCACATGTCAAACAGGGAGACGGGGCAGAGAAGAATGAGGGTGCGCGCAGGGATGGGTGAGTGAGGGTCCACATCAGGGCTGGTGTAGAATGTGCTGAAGGGGTGAAAAGTAGCGAGAGAGTGCATGTGCGCTGTGGAGGAGAGAGTGCCTGCATGGGCAGAGAGGAGAGAAAAAGCATTAGAGGAGAGAAAAAGCATTAGAGGAGGAAGAATCTGAGGCAAAACCGTCCATTCTGTGAAGAGTTCCAAAAGTATCCAGAAAAGGTCACTGGTCAAAGGTCACCTGCAACATCGACAGATTATATAAATAGATCAGCATCAAATGGGCTGGTGGTTGCTGCGTGTTTTATAATTCTATTCTTCATATCTCCTCTTACTAAAACCACCCCTCCCTCACAGGATTAAGGGGGACAATTTCATAACAAGGATAACTCCAGGACTCATTTATGTACATTTATGTAAGCATAAATGTAGTATCATTTGCACAACATAGAGTTTTATTTTACAGTATGTAACACTTCAGGCCTGTTGCAATCATGACTAAATATGTTGAACGTGTGTCTGTCTATTTATTTCTACCCAAACAACAGCTCTAGAAACTCTACATTGGCAGCTTAATTTAAATTCCTGGAGCATATCTGTTTCAAGCTGTGCAGCTTTTCCATGAAAATTCTCTCGTATATCAATGGATCCCACATTCTGAAGACAAGATGGATTTGATTAATTGATTCTATCTGGGGACTAATCTATAAATTGTTTGCTTCAATGGATATCCACTACAGCTGTTCTCAAATCCCTTTCATTAAAAAGCTCAATTTCACAACCACAAATTAAACATTGCATTCCATCAGTTCTTGTCCCTGCTCATGTACTCTTGGCTAATTCACTTTTTCAAGTACATTTCCAAGCTTCTGCAATGCATATCATCTTGCCTGATTCGCTCCATAAAATCTGCCGGAGAACATTTGTGCCAGTAGTTACACATCTGGAAAAAATGTAAGCATAAACTAAAAATTCTCTGTGAAGGGTCTGTTTTCTCCATGCTGACTGGATTCCACAAGGCAGTAACCTCCACTTTTCTGGGCAGAGGAGAGAAGGCATTTATATCTCAAATAGAAAATAAGTTGCAGGTGCAGTTTTATCATTGGCATTCTTCCCATCAAAACAAGAACCTTGCACAGACAATTCTTTCTCCGCGAAAACCAATCAAGGAACATGTCTTTCTCCAACAACTTCAGATTTAACCATGCTTGGGTACAGGTTCTGTAGGAGAATAGAATCAATGGCAAATAGATATTTGACATTTCAAAAACCCAGAGTAAGCCTAATCATTACAATTGGAGCAACATTACAAGCCACTCAAATCACGATTTCTGAATAAACCGGACTGTCCACAAACCTGGATTCCACAACACATCTCAACACCTGAACCACTTTCTAACATCCACAAAAGTCAAGGTGGCTTTAAAAAGGTAATATCCAGTGCTGCAGTTAGTGCTGACATCAATGGAAAAGGAACAGTAAAGAGATATAAATAAAAATACCCTACGTACCTGTCATTAAAGTTTTAGATTAAAATGCTTTGTAAAGTTCTTTATGCAGATAGAATGTCATCTGACACTTGCATCTAGTGTTACTGTACTGTTACTGGCTGAACAAAGCTGCTTCCAGGTCATAAAGGCTGTTGAGACAGGAGTAGTCAGTAAAACATAAAAATGCAAGGATCACTGATTAGTACATTCAAAATACATATTAACTATATAACCTACAAACTTAGTTTGATCTTTTTGAAAGTCTTACTACAGAGGATGGATATTACCTTTTCAAATGCTCAACATTGCCACTGACAAATATACAAGAATTCTCTTTAATCCAACACTATTTGTAACCTTATTGCAAATCTGTTTACATTTCAGGTGAGCTGTTTCGGATAGCACTCGTCTTAAACTAAGAAATATCCAATAAAACAGCAACAGGTCAGTGGCAATTGCACATACATAATTCTAGCTTCAGTTATCCAAAGAAACAAGACAGAGACAAAGTGGACGGATTCAATTGCAGCAGCTTAACCCAACCACAATATATACATTTGGCATAATTATTGCAACAAGTATAACCTCTTCACCTGCAGTAACATCTCAATTGTCCAGCATTTTGAAGTAGCAAATGTACAATCAAAAAGCAGAAATAAAAGCCATTTTTCAAGGAATAATCTCTACATAATTAGATTTACTTGGTAATAAATCACACATTATTTCTCAGTAAACCTGACAATCAGCAAACCTGTGAAAATAATATGCAGACAACTAGTTGCGGAACATAGAACATTACAGCGCAGTACGGGCCCTTCGGCCCTCGATGAAGCAGAACATATTTTTTTTTACTGAACATTAACACACACAAGCAGTCATTTAATCTCAGGGTTCTATTGATTTAAATTTCAATTCCAATTGGGTTCATGTTCTCCCAACTTTATTAATATTTACTAAATATTTCCAGCAATTTAGATTCTGCTCAATTTTGATATGCGGATAAAGCCCGGACAAAAATAAAACAACTTCAGATTGGCTCGCCTTTAAATTCAAAGCTAATATAATTTAAGGGAATTTGCGCCACAATTCACAAATTTTAATTGGAGTTAACAGCATTCAAATTGAATGAATACATCCACCATACACATTACATGGCTCTTGGTAATAATTTAACTAGGTTGAACAAGCAATCTGAACTTCAATTAAAATTATTTCAACTTAAAAACTGCAATACTGTATGGCATTTCACAGACGCACAAAGCTTACTTCCTGTAAATGTACAGTTTTACTTGGATAGAGCTCAAAAGCTTCAATGGAAAACTTGCTATAAATCAGGACTTTAACAGGAAGAGGAGAAGGGAAAACCAGAAGTGCAGGATCTGAACATTTCAGATTGGTGCCCATGTTAACCCTTTCCTTGAACTAGGATATGTCGAATACAAAGTAAATTAAATTGTTCAATGCATGAAAATCTACTTTACAGAAAAGTGATTCCAAACAAATTAGTGCAATACCATAATTGTAAATGATATGTTTTATGGCATGTTGTTGTGGGGTCTAGGTTTTTTTTGTGTGTGGGGGGGGGGGGGGGGGGGGGGGGGGGGGGGAGAGAAGAGTGAGGGCGGCACAGAAATCAAATCGCAGCCTACTGTTTAGACAGTGATGTGTTCTGAACACATCCAAATCACATATATAGCATAAATATTTCAATATGCCGGATGATGCTACATCACAACTTGCAAATACACATAAGAAAATATTGTAAAACAATGTTGCAATTATCTGTGATCTCTTTAAAAACAAAACGACCCCAGGCACGCTGGTGCAGTGGTTAGCATTGCTGCCTCACGGTGCCGAGGGCCAGATTCGATCCCAGCCCTGGCTCATTGTCCGTGTGGAGTTTGCACATTCTCCCCATGTCTGCGTGGGTCTCACCCTCACAACCCAAAGATGTGCAAGGTAGATGGATTGCCCCTTATGCTAAATTGCCCCTTAATTTGAAAAAGAAAATAACTGGGCACTCAATTTATTTTTAAAAATTAAAAAAAAAACAAAGTTAATCTGGTTTCAAACAGATTTAAAACTACTCTACCTCCATACACCCAGTTATCGGTATCTACAGCTACAATGTAGCCAACATTGAAGGCATACCATTTCACATTCAGAAGCAGAAAACATTTTTTAAAAACTTAAATCAATCATCATCACATTTGAAAATAATATAATGAAGTGATAAAAAAGTGTGCATTAGTACTGTGTTAAACAACTATAAGCACAACGAACAAGGTCAACAATAATAGTGTGGCTTCACATGCTGCACTAAATTTTAAACTAGAAAGCAAACCGATTTCCTTCTCTATATAAAAAATATTAATGTGGAATTCTGGTAAAACATTGTGTGCTACAAAAACAAAAAAATTGTATTGGCCACTGAGAATAAATTTCCATGCTGCCAATTTCTCCTTTTCGTAGTATACATATTTTAAGAAGTTACCATTGACGTTTGCCGACTGGATGCGACCAGTGCAGGTGCTCCATAGTTTGAATTCAGTCCTCCAATTGGCCCATTTTGTGATGGTCCCAGTAAACTATGCATGTCACCATGGCCACCAGACATGCTTGTTGAAGGGCCAACAGCGTGATTTCGGAGAACGTGGATGGCATCATCCAATCGGTCTAGACGATCCTCCATTCGAGTTTGCTGTGAAGAAACAACATGCTGAATGAAGACATTTGCTTTGGCAACACTTCTGATAAGGTAAACTCACAGCTGGTCAGTTAATGTATAAAGCATGTCATGGATAAGAAAGGAAAGAAATAGCAACAAAAACAAACGGTCTCAACAGCAGCTACAGGCATCTGGAATATGTTTCAAATTATAAACCGGATATCTGGGGAAAGGGAATTTTTAAAAAAACAATTCACATTCAAGGGAACCACTTATTATGGGTGGGGCAATTTGAAAGTTTGCGATTTTCTCAGCACAATAAAGAGAATCATTAAGATGGTCATTTGACATGCTTTTTGTTGGGACATGTAAATTTACTTGGATATGGTATCATAGTGATCATGTTACTGACTAGTAATCCAGAGGCCTGGATTAATGATCCAGAGAGACGAGTTCCAAGTCCAACCATGGCAGCTGGGTAATTCAAATTCAGTTAATTAAGTAAACCTGGAATGAAAAGCTAGTACCAGTAATTGTGGCAATGAAACCATCAGATTGTTGTTCAAAACCCTGTTTCATTAAAGCCTTTCAGAGCTGAAAATCTGCTGTTCTTATCCAGTCTGGCTTATACGCAACTCCAAACCCATAGCAATGTGGTTGACTTTTATTTAACTGCCCAGTGCAAACGACTCCGTTTTTTCCAAACCTCTGCAAAAGCAAGTGTAAAATCAGAGGGACCATCTAACATTGTCTTAGGCACCAGATTCAGACAGGACAAAGGCACACCCAGCCCAAGCGACACTGCAAAGTCGTCTTCACAAACATCTGGAGACTGTGCCACCATTGGGAGAGCTGACCCAAAGACTAATCAAGCAATAGTCTGACCGTCATACTCACAAAATCTTACGTTTCAGCCAATGTCCCAGACTCCTCTATCACCATCCCTGCCTGTGGAACAAGACAGATGCATTAAAGTAGGTGGCACAGTGTTATACATTCAGGAGGAAGTGGCCCTTAGAATCTTCCACAATGATTCTGAACCTGATGGAAATCTTGCTGATTACCACCTTTCCTCAGCTGGTGAATTAGTACTCCCGCATTTTCAACAACATTTGGAGGAAGCAAGGGCATAGAACGCACTTTAGATGGGAGAATTCTATGCCGATTAAAAGTGACTTAGGAGCATCACTACTGACAGAGCTGACTGAATCCTGAAGGATACAGCTGCTAGATTGGGGCCTGTGGCAGGTGGTGAGAACACCAACATGAAGGGGAAAAAGCTACATGAACAAGTCCTCGCCATCTACTTGTTAAAGTTGCATCACTGTACAGTGATTGTGGGGACATCTTCAGTCCGAGGACACCCATTACCATGTTGTGTGACATTACAACTGTGCGAAATAGGATAGATTCAGAAAAGATTCAGAAGCTCAAAACTGGGCACCTATGAGGTGCTATAGGTCATTAGCAGCAGGACTGTATCCTGCCATAATCAGTAACGGCCTACCGCCTAACGTGCCACTACCATCAAGTCAGGGGATCAACCAAAGAGAGGCTCAAAAATGAGGTATCAACCCAGTGAAGCAACAACATATTACATGCAAGTTTAATAGCAGAGGCACAACAAAGGGATCATATCCATCTACAATCCTGCCACATCGAGCTATGATTTGTGGTGGGCAATTAAACAAACATGAGGCTTCATGAACATCCCTGTCCTCAGATAATGGTGGAGTATGCTAGTGCAAAAGAGAAGGCTGAAGCATTTGTAACCATTTTCATGCAGAAGGACCAAATGAATGAGGTCTGCACTACCACAGAAAGCCATCTTCAGTCAATTAAGCTCACACCACATGATATCAAGAAACAGCTGAAAGCACTAGATACTGAATAGCTATGGGTTCTGATAACATCTCATGTGGCAGTACTGAAGACCTGTGTTCCAGAAATAGCTGAGTCAACAACCATGCTGCTCCAGTATAGCTACTGCACTGAATTTACCTAATAAATTGCAAAATTGCTCGTCTGTCCTGCTCACAAAAGCAGGATAAATCCAATCTGGCCAGTGTCTACCACAGTCTACGAACTATCAGCAAAGTGATAGAAAGGGTCGTTATTTGATGTTCTCCAACTGCATTTACCGAATTTCATCTTGGGTACCAGCAGGACCACCTAGCTCCAGATCTCAATATTTCACAGTCTCAATTTCAGAGGTTGGCGAGACTGACTGTCCTCAACGTCAAAGCAGCATTCGAGTGATAATTCAAGGAGTCTTTGTAAAATTGAAGTAATTGTGGAATAAGGAGGAAAGTTTTGTACTGACTGGAGTCATACCTAGCTCCAAGGTTGGTGTTGTTGGAGGCCAATCAATCAGGCCCAGAATTTTTCTTTAGCAGTTCCTCAGGGCAATGATCTAGGCCTAATCAACTTCAGCTGCTTCATGAATGTCCATCATAAGGTCAGAAGTTCAATGATGATTGTAGTGTTCAGTACAAACTTGTAACTTCAGATAATGAAGCAAGACTTGGACAACAATCAGGCTTGGCTAAATGGCAAGTAACATTCATGCCATGCAAGTGGCACATCTTCAACAAAAAAGAATTGAACCTAATGACATTCAGCAGGGAACCCATTGATCAGAAACTTAATTGGACCAGGCACACAATGATTTTGGCACCAAGAGCAAGATGGAAGCTGGGTATTCGGTGGCAAATGGCTCACATCCTGACTCTCAAAGCTTTTCTACCACCTACAAGCAATGACTGTGGTGGAATGCCACCCACTTTTCTTGAATGAACGCAGTTTCAAGACACTCCACACCATCCAGGACGTTGATTAGCACTCAGTCACCTTGAACATCCACTTTCTCCACCACTAGGAGACCAGTGACTGTCATGTACACCATCTACACGGTGCACTGCAGAAACCCGTCAAGGTTTTGTTGACAGCACCACCCAAACCAGGGACCTCTACATCCAAAACGACAAGGATAGCACACCTGGGAAGACAGCTCCAAGTTCTCCTCCATGACATCCTGACTTGGAAATATATCACCAGTCCTCTATTGTCACTAGGTGAAACTCCTGGAACTACCTGCGCAACAGCAATGTGTGAGGGCCTCCACCACATTGACTGCAGTAGTTCAAGGTGACTCAACATCACCTTCTCGAGAGAAGTTAGGGATGGGCAACAGATGCCAGCCTTGCCAGCGATGCACACATCCAGTGAATGTATTAAAAAAATCAAAAAATGATTGAAACAGAAAATAATGTGGATTTAAAAACACTGCTTGGTACATTGTTTTAATTCATGCAGATGGTCTACAGGTCTAGAATGGGAAACCATGGATGGAAATGCACTGTCGAAAGAGAAGTAGTACCTCACAGACATCCTTTAAGAAAGACATTGCATCTTGCAAATGCTCATGGAGTTGCTGTTCAACCCGATTTTTCTGGTAAAGCCAAGACATAACAAGAAGCAGAAAGCATTAATATAAACACTTAAAAGCTATGCAAATCCAACAGGCTAAGTGAATTCATACTGAAATACAACACTACCGAATTTGGAGAATGGACGAAATATCTAAATAACAACGTAGACTGCTCAAGATATGAAATAAACTGATAAACGACATTTTTGTCAAGTTATTTTTCCCTCTCCTGTACCCTATAATTATTTCCCTTTTCACATAGTAATTGAACAAACCGATCTCCCATCTTTACTAACATCTCTTACAACTAGCACTTACCAAAACTTCACCAGAAATACAAACTTATTTTGAGGTTAAAAAACTGGAATTTTACAGCACAGAGAAGGCTCGTCATGCCTATGAAAGGTCTATCCAATTAGTCACATTCTTCTGCTTTTTCTGCATAGTCCTGAATCATGTACACCCAACTCCTGTTCGAAATGCACTACCTCTTTTTCAAGCAGTGCATTCCAGATTATAATTTGCTGCATACAAAATGTCTCTTATCTCACAAGAACTAGGTGCACTTGAACCCTCAAGCCACTAATGCCATTCAATTAGATCACAGATGATCCAACTGTGGTCTCAAGTCCACTCTCTACATATCCCCCCGATAATCCTTAGCTCCCTTGTCAATCGGAAATCTAACTAACTCAGCCATGAAGATATTCCATGACACAGTCTTTGTTGCACTTTGGGAAAGAGAATTCCACAGACAAACAGCCTGGGGGAAAAACATATCTCCTCATCTCCGTGTGCCCTAGTTCCAGACACCCCACAATGGGAAACATCACCTCAGCATTCACCCTGTCAAGTCCCCTCATGATCTTCTATGTTTCAATAAGAAACATTCCATTATTCAAAACTCTAAACAGACAGACCCAACCTGCTGAACTTTTCCTCATCAGCTAAACCCTTCATCCCAGGAATCAGTCATTCCAGCTTCTCATGCAGTTATATCGTCTATGAAGGAGACCAGAACTGTACATTACTCTAGATGTGGTCTCACTTAGGCCCTGTACGGCTGCAGAAACGCTTCCTACATTTGTGCTAGATTCCCCATTCAATAGGCACCAACATTCCATTTTTAAAAAATAAATTTAGAGTACCCAATAAATTTTTTCCAATTAGAGTGTCATTTCAAAGTCGAAGAGAAACTTGGTTACCAGTAAGCAATTGCCCATTAAATCTTGAACTAATTAACTTGCAGCTGGCGTCATCTTTCCAAATGTCCTTTCAGAATTGTGAGGTTCCAAAGCGGTCTTTATGTTTATTTGATCACAAAGTTGCTTTTTTCTTTGTAAATTATTGTTACTGAATTCCAAACCAGGCCTGGAAGGCAGTTTCTTTTCTCGCACAAACTGTAGATTCATTTTATGGAGTGCCTCACCCAATTATAAATGAGCCATCACATTTGAACAGGTTCCCTTCCCTCTGATCAAATACACAACTTTGCTTCCTTCAAGCTTGCATGCAATTATTTTGCTCATTCTCTTGGTCAGACCAATAAAGAGTTTTTCACCTTTTCTACTTAAGGTGCAGGTCCTATCCTTCCCCAACCAATTTTAGGTTCAGTCCCATGGGTGCCAGCTGTTCCAGGAATCTCACCAAAGAGATTTTTTTAAAGTTGACAGCCTGTTCATTCATGGGAAGCATTACAGACAATGCATGCCCTGCAGCGAGCAGTCAATAATGTTGAAGAACAGAAACACAAAATTATTTGCTACATCTATCCAAGCGAATCAGAGGAGTCAGCCGAGATGTGAAAACTTAATTTTTTTGGGGGGGTTGCAGTTTCAGTTCAATTTAGTTTCCTAACTCCCTCCCCTCTACATTTTTGAAAAAGTTTAACTTGCACCTCCTGTACCAAAACTTTCTGCCGAAATTCATTTTGTGCATTTCAACTTACTTCAGTTATATTTTGTGTGATTTCCTGCCTGCCAATTTGCTTGTTCAGTGACCAAGAGTGGCCTGGTAACTAAGTGAGACTCAACACACATGCAGTTTTCATGATGAGAATGGAAATGCGCAAGCAGAACTTTAGATTTTAACCAATATGAATATTCCATCTTCAAGATCTGTGAAAGGGTCCGATGGGGATTCATTGAACTATTTTGCTTAAAAACATAGGCTGTTCAATATTACCTATCCTATTCAATGCCTTCTTCAATGGTGCACTGGATTTCAGTATTAGGCTACTTAAGATTGTTCATTCCAGAATTTTTTAAAGAAATGTGTTTATTTTGTTGCCAAACCAATCCAGAGTCGACTATCATTCCATTTGCCGCGTTGAAAAATGATAAAGTCAATGATGTGTTGACAAGTGAAATAATGTGTTCTGTGCAGTTTAGAGGTGTTGTTGATGGCACTAATAGTGCAGGAATTCTATGATTCACGTTCAGATCCAAAGCCTCTGGCAGAAGCCAAGTTTTGCCATCGATAGAGTTGGCTGGAGTTTAAAAAAAAAGGTTGCTCTGGCTTTCTTTTGTTCTTGCGCATGATCCAAGATCAGGCTGTGAATTTGTGCACTGAAAATAAATCAGCTGGCCAGAAGATAAAGCCCCCAACATTATGATCTGGATAAAACGGTTGGTGATTAGAAGTTCAGCACATGTAGCATTGGATGCAGACATCCAGAACGTCAACTTTCTGAAATAAACATTCAGGCACAGCACAAAACTAGCATCCACTGCATCAGTGAAGAAGGTATTGAATAGAAAAACTAGTATGCAGCCTAGGCATTTTCTTTTTAAAAATGAGTCAATGAGTTTCCCAACCTGCAAGTTCTCCTGTGTAAACCCTTTCACCACATTTAAGATTGACCCAGATTTGAGAATTCACAGGATAAAGTAGTTTCCACAAGCAGACCTATGCCACCTCTGAACTGTAACCTGTGTCCTTGTGATGCAATAACAAATTTTTACTACCGTTCTTTGCACCGGAGACAACATAAGCTGACCACCACGTTCTGATGTCCACTTTAAAACTATCAAGCTGCCAGTCTGTATTGTTCAGGCTAAAACTAGTAAAATGTATTTACAAATGATAATCGGACAGAAACAGACTTACATAAAATTTAAGTATTTGAGAAACATCCTTGTAGCTCTTTCCAGAATCTTATAATGGTATTTCTAGCATCTCATCAGCAATTATCACAACAGAATTCCTCATATTGGCTTACATGGAAGCAGAACAGTGAAAGACTTCAAAATCAAATGCTCAACTTTTAGATAATTTTTAGTATTTCAAGTTTCAATACCCAGATTATTTGGAGGGTGGCACAGTGGTTAGCTCTGCTGCCTCATGGCGCTGAGGTCCCAGGTTTGATCCCGGCCCCGGGTCACTGTCCTATGTGGAGTTTGCACATTCTCCCCATATCTGCGTGGGTCTCACCCCCACAAACCCAAAGATGTGCAGAGTAGGTAGATTGGCCACACTAAATTGCCCCTTAATGGGTAAAGAAAGAATTGGGCACTCTAAATTTATTTTAAAAATATATACATATATGTGTATGACAAACCAGTGAACAATCTGACACACCATTAAAGTTTTTTTCCTTCTTTACTCAAAATCTTTACTCGCAATCTATTTCTTTAACTACGCTTCCGATCACCCATCTCACAGCTTTCTCTGGCTTAAGGTTATTCTTTTCCCGCTACGCCCCTGAGAAACAATGTTTTTTCAACATTACATTGGCTTTATCAATGGAAGCTGTTGTTGTGCCACACATGTCAAGGGGTTCAAAAACAATAACATACTGGAATTTCAATCAGGGTAAAATATACTTAATCCTAAACTTAAGGTAATGAGTTTCATCAGTCCCTCGTATTGCACGCGTACATATGTTAACATTTCAAAAACTTGAGGTAATTTCTGACACAATTAACTGATGAATACCACCACAGGTAGCTAACATGGTTGGACTGTGAAGGCGGATTCCTCCAGCCAGTTTCATAAATTGCTTTTCTCTCCCAACACCAATTCAAAAAAATGTTCTCAACACAAAGGTCATAACAAAAATGATACACTGTAGAATTTGTTTGTGATGAAACAACAGTTCTGCTTCAATTCTATGTTTGGTGAGGAAACATGGTACCCTCTGTTTTAGTATGGTAATCAATGGGAAGAGGGGCAAGCAACGGAAGCAGCTGGTCAAGTCCTTGAGCTCCTCACACTGCTGTTTAGTTTGAGGCTGGAGAGGGGTTTAGTAGAAAGTTGGTGGTGAAAAGAGAAGCAGGGGTTATCTTTTCTCTTCAGGGCATTCCTGGAGTAGTGTGCAGTTTCAACTGGGGAGAGTGATGGTGCTTGATGTGGCCCAGCCAGATCTGTCTCCTCACAATTGCCCATCATTTCTAAGATTCTATTGGAACATGGATACCAGTACATTAAGTTGACTTTATTTTTCAACACTTGTGAACAATAAATCTGAGTAATAATTTGCCACTGCTCGGTAATTCTGGTTGTTAAGCACAAGAAATTGTGTATCTTTTGGTCCTATTACCTCATGCTCTATTCTGTTTTCAGGCCCGATCATTCACTGTACCTAGGCTCTAGAGGTCCTGTTCATGCTTCAGTGTCAGCATTTTTGCCACCCAAATATGAGCAAGACATTACTAAGTGCTTTCAAATTTCCATACATACAAGTTATGTTTTTTTGAAGCATTCATCAAAGACAAGAGGATCAGGAGGGTTGGAATGGATGCCATCAAGGATGATAATGGGGCGGGCGGCATGTGGCGCAGTGGATAGTACTGGGACTGTGGCGCCGAGGACCCGGGTTCGAGTCACTGTCCGTGTGGAGTTTGCACATTCTCCCCATGTCTGTGTGGGTTTCACCCCACAACCCAAAGATGTGCAGGTGGATTGGCCACGCTAAATTGGCAAAAATGAATTGGGTATTCTAAATTTATTTTAAAAAAAGAATGATAATGGGAGTGACCTCCAGATTTATAATTGACCTGAACTGTTGTCCTGGTGCTGGCCAAAATATTTCAAAAGAAAATATAATATGGCACTGATCCCCAAGAGGAGTCATGATTTTGTATTTAGAAAGATTAGCTAACTTGTGGGACTATCTGCACGAGTTGTACAGAGGAGCAAAAAGAGATTGATAAATCAGTCTTTTTTTAAAACATTGGTGACAGAGCATTAGGGATGCCAATACAGAACTGACAATCTGAGCAAAGAGTTTCAGAAGGAAAATTAATAGAGAAAAGCAAGAAAAAAAACTGGAGACAACAGAAATATCTTCAAAAGAAACCACAAAAATCTTTGATCTTTTCATCTATGAGCCAAGTCATGAGACATCATCGAGTACACAGACGTAAGCTGGGGTTAAGTGCCAATATACACTGCCAGTTCAGGAGCAGCATTCTCAGACGCTTGTGTGGAAATCTGTTGCTCGCTCCCTCTCTGAAATATAGTGTGTCCTGCAGAGTCTCAAGGTTGAGGTAGAAAAAAATAGAACGTAGCAATTAAGGAATGATAGAACACAGAGCAGGGATTGAGCAATATTTAGAAAAGGGAAAGCTAAAACAAGGGTTTTGGGAAGGATCATTTGAGACAAAACTGCCCACGTCTTTTACTCGGAAGGTTCACTTCTGAACTAGTTTCTCAAAACTGCCGGTATGTTCTGACATGAACTAAAATTGCACCAACTTAAGCGGTTTCAAAAAGGGAACATTAAAATAAAAAATTCTAATGTGTATCGAAAAAGTCAGCAATTACTGAGATAGTAGTCAAGATTTCAGAATTCCCCTTGCCAGCATTCAAGATTTCAGAATTCCCCTTGCCAGTATTCAAGATTTCAGAATTCCCCGTGCCATTTTTGAGAGCATGTTTAAAGAAAATGGACCAATTTGCAATCTGGAAAACAGACCACACAAAATTTGCAGTTTCAAACTTCCAAATGGAAATTAAGTTTTGCAACAAATATTTGAAAGGCAGAGGCAAGAAGCAAATGTGACAGCAAGGACATTACTTTAGCTACGAGTCAGTCAGTTTAATATCAGTGATGGGTCAAGCTTTAGAAGCAATAATCGGGGAAATAATTAACAGGTAGTTGAAATTTAGGTTCAGCATGGTTTTGTATAAGGCGCATTATGCTCAACCAATCTAATCAAATGTTTTGATGAACAGAAAAGGTTGATGGAGTAAATGCAACAGATGTTGTCAAAATGGATTTTAAGAAATCATTTGGGAAAATACGACATTAAAGGCTGAATAACAAAACTGCAGCTCATGAAATACAAGGGTCAGTGTCAGCTCAGATAAAAAAAATTGGTTTAAGGACAGAAAATAATGAATCATGGTAAATTATTGTTTTTTTCCCCCAAACTGAAGGATGGTAGAAGTGTTCCCCAGGGTCACTGCTAGAACCACTATTTTTTTGATACATCAGTGATTTGGACAGAGTAAACTTTGAGGTGTGGCAAACAGTGAAGGTGACACCAATCGATGAGACTAGTAACCAAAGAGAAAATGCTGGAAAATCTCAGCATGTCTGGCAGCATCTGTAGGGAGAGAAAAGAGCTAACATTTCGAGTCCAGATGACCAAATGAGACTAGTAAAATGACAGACATGTGTCCGATACAGTTGAATATGGGTGTAGCATTTTGCGAGAAGAGTTAGAGAAAAGCAATATATACTTTAAAGACACATATCTAAAGAGTGCGCAGAGACAGAGGGGCCTGGGAGTTCATAGGCATAGATCTTTAAAGGTGGAAGCACACATTGAGGGTAGTCAGCAAAGTATATGGAATCTTGCACTTCATAAATAGAGGTATTGATTACAAAAGAAGGCAATTTAGGTTGAACGTTAAAAAAGCTGGAGTTAGGCTAGAAACAGTTCTGGTCATCACACTTTAGGAAGAATGCATAATGTAAGGGTCCTTCTGGTTTATTCCCTTATTCCCCCTTTCTATTATTTTGCCATTATAATTTTTGATCCATGGGTGATTTAAAAAAAAGTATTTTTATAAGGTTTTGCAGAATTTTTCATATAAATCAGTAGTAACCATAATAACAAAACAAACTAGTGTGAACTGGAACATAGTGCAAAAAGAGAATATACAATAACAATTAAATAGACATTACTCCACACGACCCAGTCTTCCCACATCATCCCAATGAAGCACTCACCCCCCCCCCCACGGATTGCTGCTGCTGCCATTTTAATTTTCCCCAAGAAAGTCGACGAACGGCTGCCACTTCCGAGAGAACCCGAGCGTAGACCCTCATAAGGCAAACTTTATTTTCTCGCGGCTGAGAAACCTAGCCATGTCGGTAACCCAAGTCTCTACACTTGGGGGCTTCGAGTCCCTCCAGATTAATAAAATCTGTCTCTGGGCTACGAGGGAGGCAAAGGCAAGATGTCGGCCTCTTTCGCCCCCTGAACTCCCGGGTTTTCTGACACTCCAAAGATCGCTATCACTGGACTCGGCACCACCCGTGTGTTAAGCACCTTGGACATTGCCCTCGCGAACCCTTGCCAGAACACTCTAAGCTCCGGGCATGCCCAAAACACGTGGACATGATTTGCAGGGCTGCCCTTGCACTTCATACAACTGTCTTCTACCACAAAAAACTTGCTCATTCTCGCTGCCGTCATGTGTGCCCGGTGGACCACATTAAATTGAATTAGACTGAGCCTGGCACATGATGAGGAGGAATTAACCCTGCCCATGACCTCTGCCCACAGACCCCATTCCAACTCCTCACCTAGCTCATCCTCCCACTTGCCCTTGAGCTCCTCCACCAGGGTTTCCTCCGCCTCCTGTAGTTCCTGGTAGATATCCGACACCCTCCCCTCCCCCACCCAGGTGCCAGAGACCACCCTGTCCTGTATCCTCAGTGGCGGCAGCGTCGGAAAGGCCACTGCCTGCTTTTTCAGGAAGGCTTGTACTTACAGGTGTTTAAAAGGTGTTTCCTGGCGGCAGTTTAAATCGAGCGCCTTCAAACTGGGAAAGCGTCCGTCTCTGAACAGATCTCCCATCCTTCTGATGCCTGCCCTCTGCCAGCTCTGGAACCCACCATGCATCCTACCTGGGACAAACCTGTGATTGTTACATATTGGGGTCCAGACCGACACTTCCTCTACTTTCTTGTATCTCCTTCACTGTCCCCAGATCCGCAGTGTCACCACCACCACCGGACTTGTGGAGCAACGGGTTGGCGAGAACGGCAAAGGAGCCGTTATCAAAGCTCCCAGACTAGTACCTTTACATGACACCCCCCCCCCCCTACTCGCGGGGACTTATTCGCCCACACAAAGCCCATAATGATCCTACTCACCCGCGTAAAAAAGGCCTTGGGGATGAAGATGGGGAGGCACTGAAAGACAAACAAAAATCTGGAATCTGGGGAGGACAGTCATTTTCACGGTCTGCACCCTCCCTGCCAGTGACAACAGGAGCATGTCCCACCTTTTAAAGTCCCCTTCCATTTGCTCCACCAACCGGGTCAGGTTGAGCCTGTGCAGGGCATCCCATTTGCTGGCCACCTGTATACCCAGGTAACAAAAACTTTTCTCTACCATCCTGAGCGGCAGCTATTTCAGTCTCTCTTCCTGCCCCTTGGCCTGGATCACAAACAACTCGCTCTTTCCCTTTTTCAGTTTGTACCCTGAAAAACGACCAAAATCCCTCAGGATCCGCAGAACCTCCCACATCCCCTCCACAGGGTACGAAATGTACAGGAGCAAATATATATAGCGAGACCCGATATTTCACACCCCCCCGAACCAGTCCCCGCCAGTTCCTCGAAGCTCTCAGCGCCATAGCTAGTGGTTCTATAGCTAGGGCAAATAGTAACGGGGAGAGGGGACACTCGTGCCTCGTTCCCCAGTGAAGCTTGAAGAACCCTGACCTCAGCCGGTTTGTACATACACTTGCTACAGGTGCCTCTGGTACAGCAATTTCACCCAGCCAATAAAGCCCTCATCAAACCCGAACACCACAGCGCTTCCCAGAGGTACTCCCACTCCACCCGGTCAAAGGCTTTCTCTGCGTCCATCGCTGTTACCACCTCCGCCGCCCCTCCCTCTGAGGGCACCATAATAATATTCAAAAGTCTCCGGACATTGGTATTGAGTTGTCTGCCTTTAACAAACCCAGTCTGGTCTTCCTCTATCACCCCTGGGACGCAATCCTCAATTCTTGTGTCCAGAATCTCAGCTGGCAATTTGGCACCCACGTTTGAAAGCGAAATCGGCCTGTATGACCCGCAATGTCCCGGGTCCTTCCCTCGTTTAAGAATGAGTGAGACCAAAGCCTGTGACATTGTTGGGGGGAGGGTTCCTTTCTCTCTAGCCTCACTGAAGGTCCTCATCAGGAGTGGGCTCAATATTTCCGAAAATTTCTTATAGAATTCTACCTGTTAAGTGTCCGGCCCCGGGGCTTTACCCGATTGCATGCCCTCTATACCCGTGACAATCTCCTCTAATTCAATCAGGCCCCCCAGCCCCTCCACCCAGGTCCTCTGCCACCTTTGGAAACCTCAACTGGTCCAAAAATTGCCTCATCACTTCCGCTCCCATCAGGGGCTCCGACTCGTATAGCTTAATATAGAACTCCGTAAAGACTCAGTTCACCCCTCCTGGATCCAAGACCGTGTTACCCTCCTTATTCATTACTCCCCTGATTTCCCTGGCCGCCTCCCTCTGTCACAGTTGGTTTACCAGCATTCTACTCGCTTTCTCCCCATACTCATAGACTGCCCCCCTTGCCTTCCTGAGCTGTGCTACCGCTTTCACTGTAGTCAGCAATTCAAACTCCACCTGCAGACTCCGCCGCTCCCTCAGTAGCCCGCCTCGGGGGCCTCCGCGTATCTCCTGTCCACTCTGAGTATCCCCTCCACCACTCTTTCCCTCTCCGCTCTTTCACTCTTTTCCCTATGGGATCGAAGTGAGATGAGTCCCCCTCTGACAACTGCCTTCAGAGCCTCCCCCTCTGACAACTGCCTTCAGAGCCTCCTAGACCGTTGCCGCTGCTACCTCACCCGTATCGTTTGTTTCAAAGTAATCCTGGATGTTCCTTCTAATCCGACCGCAAACCTCTTCGTCCGTCAGCAGTCCCACATCCAGTCTCCAGAGTGGGTGCTGCCCTCTCTCCTCACTAAGCTGCAGGTCCATCCAGTGCGGGGCATGGTCCGAGACTGTGATTCCTGAGTATTCTGTCCCCGCCACCTTTGGGATTAACGCCCTGCTCAAGAGAAAGAATTCTATGCGGGAATAACCCGTATGAACGTGGGAGAAAAAAAAAAGGAGAACTCCTTCGCTCTCGGCCGCGCAAACCTCCAGGGATCCCCCACCCCACCTGCTCCATAAAACCCTTCAGTTCCTTAGCCATTGCTGGTCGCTTCCCTGTCCTGGACTTTGACCGGTCCAGCTCGGGGTCGATGACTGTGTTAAGGTCTCCCCCCATGATCAGGTGGTGTGACTCTAAGTCCGGGATTTTGCCGAGCGTGCGTCTCAAATTTCACAACATCCCAATTCGGAGCATAGACGTTCACAAACACCACCCGGACCCCCTCCCACTTTCCACTCACCATTAAATACCTGCCCTCCTTATCTGCCACAATTCTCCCAGCCTCAAATGCCACAACTGTACGGATCAGAATTGCTACCCCCCTGGTCTTCGAATCCAGCCCTGAATGGAACACCTGGCCTACCATTCTCAATCTCGTGTGATCTGCGAGCTTTAAATGTGTCTCCTGAAGCATCGCTATGTCTGCCTTTAACCCCTTTAGATGAGTGAACATGCACGCTCTTTCGACCGGCCCATTCAAACCCCTCACATTCCAAGTGATCAGCTTGGACGGGGGGGGGGGGGGGGGGGGGGGGCTAAACCCCCCCCCCCCCCCCCCCCCCACCCCGCCCTTCGCTTCCTTGAGCGCTGCATGGAAGACTTGATCCATGGGTGATTAATGGACATGTATCTTTAAATAAAGCAGCAGCGATAATGAGCAACTCAGAAGTCATGAGAGAGAAAACACTCTGCTAGCCTGAACAGGAGTTTCTGACTTTTTAGCACCAGAGAGATATGGGGTGGGACTCTTGTTTGATTTGATTGACTAGAGGCCAATCAATTGGCCAAAAGGCTGCACTCTGCCAGATAACAGGCAGTGTTTGATCCTATTCTGGTGGGCGGGTTCTCAGAGATTTCAGGGAGAAGTTGAAAACCAGACACAGAAAGACTTTTCTCTCCCTCCCTAGAAAGGCTGAGAGTGCTGGATTCCTGAAGCTGCAGAGAACCTGAATGAATGAATCTACAGGAAAACCATTACAGGATGCAAACAAAGACCAGAACACTCTTGTTGTCTCGAAAGCTCTAGGCGTGTATTCCTGAAACTACAGAGGCCTAAATGAGTCGACAGTAAAAACCTCAAACTCACAGCAAAGTCCAAAAAGAAGTAAGGTGCTGGAAACAAATATCCATCTGAAAACAAAGACTCTTTTTCTCTTCTCCTTATCATTTAAAAAAATCCCCTTCCTTCCCGTCTGGGCTCGTCTGTCTTGTGTGCATGTTGGGGTCAAGTTAAAGTGGGGAATTTAGGAATTAGTTGTTTTGCTGCATATTCCTTTACAGTTCTTGTTATAAATAAAGTTTAAAGTTACAAACCTGGCTGAAGACTTCAGATATTTTTCTAGTAATTATTGGTTAATTCACTTGTGTTGGGACTCTGGGTCAAGTGGGGCTAGAATTGACCGCATATTAGCCCAAGATGTTGAAACAATAAATATCCTCAAATGTGTGCAGAGGCATTTACCAGAATGATTCCAGGTGAGGGAATAGCTACATGGTTAGTTTGAGGAAGCTTAGGTTGGTTTGGTTATGCTACTTGAAGCAAAAGAGGTTGAAGGGAAATCAGATAGAGGTCACAAGCTTATGGCAGGTTTAGATAGGGTAAACATTAAATATGATACAAGGACTAGCAGATACAGGTTTAAGGTTATAGTGAGTATGGGGAACGTTTTTCTAAAGTCAGCAAGCAGTAGTCATCTGAAACTCAGGTTCCACGAAGATGGTAGGAGCTGAGATGATCAATGGATTTCAAAAGGAAATTAGCTAGGCTTTTCTGAAGAAATAAACTTGCAAGGCTATGGTGACGCAGGAGAACGGACCTGATGAGATTTCTCTCGAGAACCGGTATGTACTCAATGGGCCATATGTCCTTCTGGCCATAATGACTCTACAATTCTATAATTTTTAGTAAACAGAAGCTAGAGCTGCCTGTACAATGCAGGTCTGAAGAATGGATTGATGAATAGACAATAGAGATATAACCTTCATGCCGTCCATTTTGCAAACCATTTATTGGCATGGAAACTGTTATAAAAGTGACATGACAATTCTTCCCAAATAGCACTGCTATTTGTCATCTCTTTAACTTCCCAACTTAAAATGACAACACAACACAGAGACATTAGAAGTTCTGGCCTGCCTCACCAGCGAGTGAAGAGAGTTTTCGTAGCTAGGAGACGATGGGGTCCCTCCTGGTCTCGACCACTGGTTAGCACCTATGCAAAGTTAAGACCCAAAGTAAGCCATTCACGTAATATGCACTTAAAAGAAATACAGATTTGTACTTTTCAACAAAAAGCTCACATCTGATTGGAGATAACGTGTTGCTGTTTGGCAAGTGTTCAAATAATCAAAACATGATAGGATATACCTATGGAAAAAGCTAAACATTCATATAAATCAAGGCTTTCTACTCATAAGCTTTAAGGAATTATGAAGACACAAATCTTTACAAGATATGACATTACAATTAAGGACACTAAATCTGAAATTATAAATTGGATTGAACCACCACTATTCATCAACAGTGCAAATTTATAAATTTCTACCAACATAAATAACAAATTACCCAAGCAACAAGACCAGAAAAAGTTAGAATCTGGAATCATTCGGTTTGAGCTCACTCTTTATATTTAGATACTGGCATAGGTGAACTATCCCCATTAAAAGGTTCCAGTGGAAAATATTTATAGTTTGCATCACACATGATTTTTGCAGATTATTTTTCCATAAAATTGCAAAATCAATGATTTCTTACAAAGCAGAAGGAAACCAATGAAGTTAGATTTCACAGCGCCAGGGTCACAGGTTCAATTCCCGGCTTGGGTCACTGTTTGTGCAGAGTCTGCACATTCTCCCCGTGTCAGTCTGTGTGGGTATCGACCGGGTGCTCCGGTTTCCTCCCACAAGTCCCGAAAGACGTGCTGTTAGGTGAATTGGACATTCTGAATTCTCACTCTGTGTACCCAAACAGGCGCCGGAATGTGGCTACTTGGGGCTTTTCACAGTAACCTCATTTCAGCGTTAATTTAAGACTACTTGTGACAATGAAGAATATTTTTTTAAAATCTGAACTCCCTTTATCATTGTAGACTGTCATGAAAATCTGCATGAGCCTTTGAGTATTTTAGCTATTCAGAACATACATTATATGCTGTCTTTAACTCAAATTATTTCTTCGGTAGCCAGGTCTTTCAGTATTTTCCCAGTTGTGACACGAGATCAATTGTTCTATCCAACTATTTCAGTTGTCTGCTGAGAAGCTGAACAAGCATATTCCGACTATGTATTTTTACAACAATTAAATATAAACTCTACAGATAATGAAATAATGAAAACACAGCAAGAAAGTCAGACCAAACTTGGACATGGATGATCCGAGTCTCAGGGGTTCCTTGTATTGCTATACTTTAGCATCAATTGCCACAAGTTTTGGGACCAACTGTGAAGAATGGAAGGGTTCCCTCTCAGGTACATCCAAAACAACAGCTTCATTTTACTATAATGTGTGTCAGTAGCCGGACACGGGCTAGATATTTAAACCCCAAACAAAAAGGGGTAGATTTTTCTGCACCTGTGGGATGCAAGTACAATTACTCTAAAAATAAAGAGCGTCAGTAAACTGGACTTTATCTATTACATATGTCACAACGTAGACTCCTTGCTCAGTATCTTTGATGTGGTCTTTTTACTTAATTGTAAAACTAATTTCTAATTTGCAAATTACTATACACAATCTACAGCCATTTTGTTCAACTACAGTAGACCTGAGCTTAAGTATCTTCACACCAAATTTTCTTTGGTTATAAAAGTGCAATTTCAACTTCACAAAGATGGCAATTTCAAAATACATTTTAAATTGCTGTTCCTTTGATAAATGTTTTTTTTATAATTGACTCGAATCAAAATGCTAAATTCAAATGTAATGTTTAAATCTACCCACTTCTACGCATTTGAAATTAAAAGGCCCTAGGTTTTGCTGTGGCAATGATGGCAAAACTGTGATGTCAGCGTTTACCATCATTACTGAAAGTGACAGTAACTCGGGAGTCTGGAAATAAGCAGAGTAATACGGAAAAAGAGACACTGGCTTCTGAGCATCTAGCTCCTTCATAGGATGTGCTGCAGAGGTTCTCAGAGCATCAACACAAATAAAAGTTCATTGACTTGAAACCTTAACTCTTGTTTCTCTCGCCACAGGAGTGACCAGACCTGCTGAATATTTCTAGTATTTTCCATTTTTAATTCACTTGAAACTGTTAGTTTCACTTCGAAAACCTTTGAAAAAGGTAACATTTTGTTGAATAAGATTAACTAGGTTTAAAACGATGCACTAATTTCACAATTACTGTTAAGCACCATTACGGACTCTTATAGACAATATTCCATGCAGTCATGCAGCAATCTGAAGTTAATATGCAGTCCGTATACACAAGTATTCCCATGCACGCACAGCTGCACCAAAGAAATCTAGCAGTACAGCACATTAGCTGCATGCAACAGAGAGATGGTGTTTGTGGAACTTACAATTTCTCCACAAGGATAAAATTCCACAATTTAAAAAAAGGTTTTTGCGACAAGCCTACTTTAACTTTATTTCACGTTCTGTCTTAATACAGTTAATTTGCTATCTGAAAAGCTTAAGTAAAGAATTGTAACTGCTTCTAACCCCTTGGGTTTTGTGTGTGTGAATTGGTTTACCTGCTTGCGAAAGTGTCTGCCTCTGCATGCCAAGACATTGCCTTGACCTGGATTTTAACTGCCATGGGAAAGGAAAAATTGCCATCACAGAGATCACTAGACTTTTTTGGGCAATCCTCTTTCAGGTCAGCATCAATAACCCAGCTTTGTTGCTATCACAAACCCTAGCCAATATGTTTAAGCAGCACAATGAAACAGATCTAAATCCAATTGATAATTCAAAGGAGCACTTGGGCACAAGGTGGCATTTAAAATAAAACAAAAACCTGACACGAGAGTTTGCTGAAACTGCTCAAGATTCTCTCTTCTTTTAATAATATTTTTATTGAGATATTTGAAAATTGTTATAACATGAACAAAAATAACATCCACATGTCAAAATGAACATTTCCCCACCCCCCCCAACCCAATCTTCACCCACCTTAACCAAACAACAACACCCCCCCCACACTCCTTATAATAGTGCATCTGCTGACATTTTAATATTCCCCGAGAAAGTCGACGAACGGCTGCCACCTCCGGACGAACCCTAACATTAGCCCTCTGAAGGCAAACTTTATTTTCTCGAGACTGAGAAACCCAGGTCTCTACACTCGGGGGCTTCGAGTCCCTCCACATTAACAAGATCCGTCTCCGGGCTACCAGGGAGGCAAAAGCCAGAATGTCAGCCTCTTTCACCCCCTGAACTCCCAGATCTTCTGACACTCCAAAGATCGCTACCTCCGGGCTCGGCACCACCCATGTTTTTAGCACTGTGAACATTGCCTTAGCAAAACCCTCTTAGCTTCGGCATGCCCAAAACATGTGGATATGATTTGCTGGGCTTCCCGCACACCTATCCTCTACCCTGAAAAGCTCATCCTAGCCCCCGTCATGTGTGCCCGGTGGACTTCCTTAAATTGTATCAGGCTAAGCCTGGCACACAATGAGGAGGTATTAACCCTGCTTAGGGCATCCGCCCATAGACCCACCTCTATGTCTCCACCTAGCTCGTCCTCCCACTTGCCCGTAAGTTCCTCCACGGGAGTTTCCTCTGCCTCCGAAAGCTCTTGGTAAATATCCGATCCCTTCCCCTCTCCCACCCAGGTACTGGAAACTACTCTATCCTGTATCCCCCATGGTGGCAGCAGGGGAAAAGGCCGGCACCTGCTTTCTCAGGAAGTCTTGCACCTGCAAATACCTAAACCCATTCCCTGCTAGCAATTTAAATTTATCCTCCAAAGCTTTCAAGCTGGGAAAGTGCCCATCTATAACTAGATCCCACATCCTCCTCATTCCTGCCCCCTGCCACCTCCGGAACCCACCATCTAGCCTACCCAGTACAAACCTATGGGGCTGGTTTAGCTCACTCAGCTAAATCGCTGGCTTTTAAAGCAGACCAAGCAGGCCAGCAGCACGGTTCGATTCCCGTACCAGCCTCCCCGGACAGGCGCCGGAATGTGGCGACTAGGGGCTTTTCACAGTAACTTCATTGAAGCCTACTTGTGACAATAAGCGATTTTCATTTTCATTTTCAAACCTGTGGTTGTTATAAATCGGGGTCCAAATCGATGCTGGCTCCACTCTCTTACATCTCCTCCATTGCCCACAGATCCTCAGAGCCGCCACTACCACCGGACTTGTGGAGTATCGGGCCGGCGAGAATGGCAGAGGTGCCGTTGCCAATGCTCCCAGGCTATACATAAAGCTGCCTCCATCCGCTCCCATGCTGATCCTTTCCCACTACCTGATCATGGCTATATTAGCTTCCCAGTAGTAATTGCAGAGGTTCGGCAGCGCCAACCCCCCCGGACTGCGCTCCAGCAACACTTTCTCCACTCACAGGGTTTTACACGCCCACACATCATTTCATTCATTTTCATTTCATTTCACAAGGCCCAAAATAATCTTATTCACCTGCTTGAAAAAGGCCTTAGGGATGAAGATGGGGAGGCACTGAAAGAGAAACAGAAATCTGGGGAGGACCGTCATTTTCACGGTCTGTACCCTCCTCCCTGCCAGTGATAGCGGGAGCATGACCCATCTCTTAAAGTCCCTTTCCATTTGTTCTACCAATCAGGATAGGTTTAACTTGTGCAGTACCTCCCATTCCCGGGACACCTGGATTTCCAGATATCGAAAGCTCTTCCCTACCATTCCAAGCGGCAGCTCTTCCAATCTCTTTACCTGCCCTCTTGCCTGGATCACAAACATCTTGCTCTTCCCCATGTTCAATTTATACCCCGAAAAACTGCCAAATTTGCCCAAGATTCGCATTACTACCCCCATCCCCTCCAGCGGGTCCGAAATGTACAAGAGCAGCTCATCTGCGTAGAGCAAGACCCGATGCTCCACCCCACCGCCCCCAACCCCCGAACCAGCCCATTCCAGTTCTTAGAGGCTCTTAGCGCCATGTCTAACGGCTCTATGGCCAGAGCAAACAGTAATGGGGAGAGGGGACATCCTTGCCTCGTCCCTCGGTGTAGTTTAAAATACCCCGACCTCAATTGGTTCGTACGCACACTCGCTACTGGTGCCTGATAGAGCAACCGCACCCAGTCAATAAAGCCCTCACCAAACCCAAACTTTCTCAGCGCCTCCCACAAGGAGTTCCACTCCACCCGATCGAAAGCCTTCTCCGCACCCATCGCTTCACCTCCATTCCTTCTGCGGGAATCGTAATAACATTTAGAAGCCTTTGAACATTGGCCTAGAGTTGCCTGCCCTTAACAAATCCCGTCTGATCTTCCCCCATCACCCCCGGGACCCAGTCCTCTATCCTTGTGGCCTGTATCTTAGCCAGCAGTTTGGCATCCATATTCAGTAGAGAAATCAGCCTGTATGACCCCAATTGCTCCGATTCCTCACGTTTTAGGATCAATGAAATCGAGGCCTGCAACATTGTTGGGGTGAGGACTCCCTTCTCTCTTGCTTCATTAAATGTCCTCAACAGCAGTGGGCTCAATATTTCTGTAAATGCCATATAGAATTCCACCTGGTAGCCGTTAGACCCCGGGGCCTTGCCCGACTGCATGCCCTCCAGCCCCTTGATTATTTCCTCAATCGGGACCCCCAGCCTCCTCCACTCTCGGGAACCTCAACCGATCTAGAAATTGCCTCATCCCCTCCACCCCAGCTGGGGGTTCCGATTCATATAATTTACTATAAAAGTCCTTAAACACCTCGTTCACCCCCGCTGGGTCCAGGACCGCATTACCGACTCTACTCTTTACTCTCCCCATCTCCCTGGCCGCCTCTCTTTTCCTGATCTGGTGCGCTAACACTCTGCTGGCCTTTTCCCTGTACTCATAGATCATCCCCCTTGCCTTCCTCAACTGTTCCACTGCTTTCCCTGTGGTCAACAGCCCAAACTCCACCTGTAACCTCCGCCGCTCCCTCAGGAGCCCCGCGTCTGGGGCCTCCGAGTATCTCTGTCCACCTGGAGTATCTCCTCCACTAATCTATCCCTCTCAGCCCGTTCCACCTTTTCTCTATGGGCCCGTATCGAGATTAATTCCCCTCAAAGCTTCCCAGACCGTTGCTGCAGAGACCTCCCCCGTATAATTTGTTTCCAGGTAGTTCTGGATGGACTTGTTAACCCGCCCACAAACCTCCTCATCCGCTAGCAACCCCACATCCAGTCTTTACAGCGGGCGTTGCCCTCTCTCCATTCTAACCGGTAGATCCACCCAGTGCGGGGCATGATCCGACACTGCAATTGCCGAGTACTCAGTATCCACCACCCTGCTCAGAACAAAAAAGTTGATGTGAGAGTATTACTTGTGGACATGTGAACAAAAGGAAAACTCCTTCGTCCTCAGCCGTCCAAACCTCTATGGGTCTACTCCCCCCATCTGTTCCATAAAACCCTTCAATTCCTTTGCCGCAGCCGGCCTCCTCCCTGTCCTGGATTTTGACCGGTCCAATTCCGGATCAATGACTTGATTGGAGTCCCCTCCCCTGATCAGGTTTTGTGACTCTAAATCTGGGATCTTATCTAAAACCGGTCTCATAAATTCCACGTCGTCCCAAACAACAATTTGGAGCATTTATGTTCACAAGTACCACTCGCACCCCCTCCAGCTTCCCACTCACCATTATGTACCTGCCCCCCCTTGTCTGACACGATTCTCCCTGCCTCGAATACCACTCGTTTGCAGATCAAGATCGCTACCCCCTGGTCTTTGAGACCAGTCCTGAGTGGAACACTTAGCTAACCCACCCCTTCCTCAATCTCATCTGGTCTGCAACCTTTAGGTGTGTCTCCTGTGGCATTGCCACGTCCGCCTTCAGTTCCCCCAAATGTGCGAACCCTCTTGACCGGCCCATGCAGTCCTTTCACGTTCCATGTGATCAGCCTGGATGGGGGGGGGGGGGGGGGGGGGGGGTTCTCTCCCCCCCAACCCCCCCCACCGCCAAAAAACCCAATCCCCCAAGTCAAGCTCTAGCTTAACACCTGTCTACTCCCCACTGCGCTCCGAGAGTCAGCTGACCCATGCTGACTCGATAGCTCCCACCCCTGGCATCAAGCCGTCTGTCTCCCAACTGTTCACCTCTCTTTCTCCCCCCCCCCCCTCCCCCCACATGAATAAACATTTTCACAGCATCACATTCCCCAGTAAACAAACAGAAAAAAACAGTGAAGAAACAAACACTTTAGAAAATGACACCCAAAAAGCAGAACTAAATTCAAAGCCCAGCCCCCCCAAACAAGATCCCTGCAAAACAAAACAACCTTTAACCATCCACACAGCCCATTATTTCACACAGAACTACTTGAATTTTTACAATCCAACACCACAAATCGTTGCCACAGAACTTTTCAGAGGCTTAAATGTCTTTTAATTCACATCCTGCTTCTTTTCTTTAATAAAGGTCCATACTTCGTCTGGTGTTTCGAAGTAGAAGTCCCTTTCCTCATGTGTGACCCACAGACGGGCTGGGTACAGCATCCCAAACTTCACCCCCTTCTTAAAGAGGATTGTTTTTGCCCGATTGAACCCAGATTGCCTCTTGGCCAAATCTGCTCCCAGGTCCTGATAAATACGCAACTCACAGTTCTCTCACTTGCTGCTCCGTTCTTTCTTGGCCCAGCACAAAACGTGTTCCTTGTCCATAAAACGGTGAAAATGTCCCACCATGGCCCTCGGTGGTTCGTTCGCTCTGGCTTCCTTGCGAGGGCTCTGTGCGCTCTGTCCACTTCCCAGCCCCAGCCCCCATCAACTTCTCCAACATGTCCGTCACATAGGCCCTCGCATCCGATCCCTCACTGCCTTCAGGGAGGCCACTTCCAGGGGTCGAGGGAACGCCCTAGCCCCAATCAACTTCTCCAACATGCCCGTCACATAAGCCCTCGTATCCGATCCCTCACTGCCTTTAGGGAGGCCAACAATTCTGCGATTCTGCCTCCTGGACCTATTCTCCAGGCCCTCCAGCTTCTCCTGCATTCTTTTATGGCGGTCATTCATCATCCTCACCTTGTTTTCCAGCACGATTATATACTCTTCGTGCTCGGACAACTTTGTTCGACCTCCTGGATCGCTCTCCCGTGGGTTTCCTGATTCTGAACCACTTGATCAATCGAAGCCTTGATTGGGTCCAGCGTGTCCTTCTTCAGCTTGGCGAAGCAATCCTCGAAAAACGTCACCAGCTGCTCCATCGACCACTGTGTTGTCTCCTTGCGGCCCTTGCCCTCCGCCATGCTGTCCCATGTTACCAGCTCTGCTTGCGTCTCCCTTATATGACTTTGTCGACTCATCCGGCCACTTCTGGTCCACTTCTCCATACTATCTCACTCTTCACTGATTTATCCCATAAAATCCGAACAAAGCCGGGGGAAAAAAAGGTCCAAAAGTCCGTTACGGGTAGGAAACTATCAAATGTGCGACCTACCCCTCCATGGCCACCACCGGAAGTCCCTCAAGGATCTCTCTCATAGCCATCATCCTCTCCCTTGATTTTTTGAAAAAACAAAAGCACCATTCATATGTTCACATCAAAACTAGAAAGCGGAATGGGTCGCATTCAAAAATTCAAATTCAAATGTTTTTAAAAAATTTCATTTTGTGCTTTTTTGCGGTCCTTTTTTTAATGTCTTTCCTCTAAACAAAAAGGTGCATTTAAAAGGGAGATGTGTTGTGTTAAATACCAACAGCTTTTTAAGGGCTGCTTCTGTGCTTAATCATTAGCAAATTACACCTGTGTAAACCTTGAGTCGCATTCAGGAATAAAAAACATTAAATGAATATCGATACAAGTATCATCTGCAATGCGATCCACTGAATCAAATGAGAGACTCATTAATCCCTCATTATATAATCCAACAAGGAGCTTTCAGTTAGTACTGCAAAAATTGCCTAAAGCAGCTGTTCAGTGCTAGCTCGAAGGATGTTCATTATCAGATGAAAACGTCCGATTTAACAAAGGGTAAAACCGCACACAATTATGAGCTTCTCTCATAAAATTGTAGCACCGATTTCCAATTATTGTACTGGTATGTCACAATTTAAAAATGAGTATATTAAAGCCCAGTGGAAATCATTTTCCCATTGTATGATTCCAATTTCCAAGCAAACAAAATGCATCTTTTGGAGTAAGTCACACATGTAGCAGCTAGTTTAGCTGGAATCAGCATCTAATACTCATCATTAACAAATGATAGGAAATGTCTTCCACTGCAAAGCCAAATCTACTTAACACTAGGACTAACAGTTCACAGTGATCAATACTGCAGCAAATGAGTTAAATAAACAATCTGGAGAGAGTGCAGAAGAGGTTCAAGAGAATAGTTCCAGGGATGCAGAACTTCAGCTATGAAGGTTGGAGAAGTTGGAACTCTATTCCTTGGAGGAAAGAGAATTTAGAGGTTTTCAAAATCATGAGGGCATCCTAAAAGTTGAAGTATGTTGCATTGTGCAGTGGGGATTGAATACAATTTGCAAAACATGCAACACAACACATGTTTTCATAATTGAAACTGGAAATGTCTTTTTTAAAGAAAATATTTTATTGAAGCATTTATAATTTTCACAGTTTACAGTTTAACACTTTAACATTCCTTAAACAACCGCGCGGGTCGACACACGCAAACAAAACCTAAAAATAATGTCCCCTACTACCTCCGATCTATTTCCTAATTACCCGTGTACTAAGTTCCCTGTCTTTGTCTTACATTACCATGGCTCCCATTCCCCCCCCACTGCGGAAGTTCCATTTTCCTTGAAGAAGTCAATGAACAGCTGCCACCTCTGGGTGAACCCCTGAATTGATCCTCTCAAGGCGAACTTAATCCTTTCCAGTATGAGAAACCCCGCCATGTCACTGATCCATGCTCCTAACTTTGGGGGTTCTGAGTTTCTCCATCCCCGCAAAATCCGTCTCCGGGCCACCAGGGAGGGGAAGGCCAGAACATCGGCCTCCTTCCCCTCCTTGGCCCCCCCGGATCTTCCGATACCCCAAATATTGCCAATTCTGGACTCTAAGTCATCCTCCCTTCCAAGACCTCTGACATAATGGCTGCAAATCCCTGCCAGAATCCCTTCAACTTTGGACACGCCCAGATCATCTGTACTTGATTCGCCGGGCTTCCTCTACAGCATCCGCACCTATCCTCCACATTTGCAAAAAACCTGCTCATCCGGGCTACCGTCATGTGGGCCCTATGAACCACCTTGAACTGGATCAGGCTAAGTCTGGCACAAGACGAGGATGATTAACTCTCTTCAGGGCCTTTTCCCATATTTCGATTTCCATCGCCCCTCCCAATTCTTCCTCCCACTTTCTCTTCACCTCCCCAATAGGGACTCCTTCCCACTCCATCAACTCCTTATATATCTCAGAGACCCTCCCCATCCCAATCCCCGTTTATGATATCACCGTTGCCTGTTCCCCTCAGGGGAAGCGAGGAAAGCTTGCAACCTGCCTCCGGACAAAGTCCTGTACCTTTAGGTACCGAAACCCGTTCCCACCCGGCAACTCAAACTCTTCCTTTAATGCCCCCAGGCTCGGGAAACCCTAAATGAAGAGACCCCCAAATCTCTCAATCCTTGCCCGCTGCCACCTCCTGAAGCCTCCATCCAACCCCCCCTGAAACTAAACGGTGATTGTCACAGATCGGTGACCACACTGACGCCCCCTCCAATCTCATGTGCTGTCTCCATTGCCCCCACACCCTCAGGGCTGCCGCTACCACTGGGCTTGTGGAGTACAGAGCTGGCAAGAACAGCAGAGGCGCCGTCAATAAAGCCTCCAAACTCGTACCCTACAGGATGCCGCCTCTACCCACTCCCAAACTGACCCCACCCCCACTACCCTGACCATTGATATGTTGGCTGCCCAGTAATAATTAATAAAACTCGGGAGAGCCAAGCCCCCTTTTCCGCGACCCCATTCCAGGAATGCCGTCTTCACCCTCGGGGTTTTACCAGCCCATATAAAACCAGAGATCGCCACATTCATTTTCCTAAAGAAAGGCCGTCGGGACAAAAATCGGGAGACATTGGAAAAAAAAACAGCAGTCTCAGGAGGACTGTCATCTTCACCGTCTGCACCCTCCCCGCCAGTGTCAGTGAGAGCATGTACCACCTGTGGAAATTCCTTTTAATCTGATCGACCGCTTTACCCAGAATTAACTTGTGGAGCTGTCCCCAATCCTTAGCCACCTGGATCTCCAGATACCTAAAGCTCCTCCCCACCAGAATTCGCGAAACACAACATTTATCGTTCCCGGGTCCAGCACTACCTCCCCCCTCATATCCTTTACTTTCCCAATTTCCCTCGCCGCCTCCTACTTCCTCAGTTGATGTGCGAACAAGCCAACTGGCTTTCTCCCCATATTCGTATATTGCCCCTTTCACCCTCCTCAACTGCCCTTCTGCCGTACCTGTGGACAGGAACCCAAATTCCATTTGGAGTCTCTGACACTCCTTCAGGAGCTCCTCATCTGGACATTCTGCATATCTTCTGTCCACCTGTAAGATTTCACCTACCAGCCTGTCCAACTCCGCCCGTTCAGTCTTCTCCCTGTGGGCCCAAATCGAAATAAATTCCCCTCTGATAACTGCCTTCAATGCATCCCAAACCACCTCTGCCACGGTCTCTCCCGTGTCACTGCTCTTTATGTACCCCCAAATGGCCTCCCTCACCCGCTCACAAATCTCATCCTCCGCTAACAGCCCTACATCTAACCTCCACTGTGGACGCTGGGTATTTCATGTGCTGACCCGTAGGTCTATCCAGTGTGGAGCATGGTCCAGCACCACGATTGCTGAATACCTCAGTGTCCTCCACCCCTGCTAAGAGTGTTTTGTCAAGTACGAAAAAGTCTATCTTAGAATATACCTTGTGCACTTGGGAGTAGAATGAATACTCCTTGCTCCTTGGCCTCCCAAAACGCCAAGGATTCCACCCTCTCATGCGCTCCATAAACCCCCGCAGTTTTTTTGCCATTGCTGATACTTTTCCCAACCTGGAACTCGATCGTTCTAGTCTCGGATCCAGAACCGTATTAAAATCCCCCCATAAATCAGCTGGTGTGAGTCGAGGTCTGGAATCTTCCCCAGCATCCTCCTGACAAACGCAACACATCCCAGTTTGGGGTGTATATACTGACCAACACCATTGCCATTCCCTCCAGCTTCCCACTAATCATAGTAAATCTTACCCTCCCCAGTGTCTGCCTCAATCTTCCCCACCTCGAACACCTTATTATTAACCAGGATTGCCACCCCCCTTGTTTTAAAACCCAAACCCGAATGAACAACTGTCCGACCCATCCCTTCTTCAGTCTAACGTAATCTCCCAGCTTCAAGTGCAACATGGCCACATCCGCCTTCAGCTGCCTCAAGTGTGCGAACACCCGGACCCTTTTGACCAGCCCATTCAGTCCACGAACATTCTACGTAACCAGCCTGGTCGGGGGGAACCCTCCCCCCCTTCCCCTGTCGATAAGCCATGACCTTTCCGAGGCCAGCCTTTGGCCCATGCCCCAACCTCACCTGGCCCGTCCCTCGGCAGCTAACGTCATCTACTCTCCTCCTCTAACTTCCTGAAAGTCCCTTTCTCATCAGCTGCTTTCCCCCCCCCCCCCAACTATGTTAATCTTCAGCTCAGCCCCCCACTTTGCTTCCGTGGACTAGCCCTCCCAGCTAGCCTGGCAGCTCCCGCCCCCGGCACTTAGCATCCTACCACCTGCTGGTTCCCCTCTCCTCCACTCTTAGTATAAGTCACCAAAACAATGGCACAAAGCACAAAAAAACAAACAGTTCCGCCCAAGGTCCAAGCACAGAGGCCCACCCCTTCTCCCTTAAAATCTTATCTAATACCTTCAAGCAGGACCATATAGAAAAGACCAAAGGAAAAAGAATTATACATGTAAAAACACAGCTTTTCAAACATCGCAACGTAAATTAGAGTTATAAGACTAAGGATTTAAAAGGGCAACTGCATAGCTTCTAAATCAGCTCTCCACAGTCAAGGTTTAAGATCCTTGTTTGTTTACCAAGTTATTGTCCTTCATGAAGTCCGTCATGTCCTCCAGCAAGCCAAAGTATAGCTCCTGACTCTCATAGGTCACCCAAAGACGGGTAAAGCAGACCAAACTTTATTTGCTTCTCGTACAGGGCTGCCTTGACTTTATTAAAACTCGCCCTCCTCTTTGCAAGTTCTGCTCCCAAGTCCTGGTACAACCGGATCTCAGAATCTTCCCACATGCACTGTTTTGTCTGTCTGGCCTATCTCACGATGCGTTCCTCATCTAGGAACCAACGTTGCCGTACCATCACACCCCTCGGGGGCTCACACCCCTAGGGCTTACGCATAAGTGCCCTATGGGCCCGGTTCACCTCCAACTGCTTGGGAAACGTACATTCCTCGATCAGCTTCTCTAGCATCTTCCCACATATGCACCGGCATCCGATACTTCCTTCCCCTCTGGCAGACCGACGATCCGGATAGTCTGTCTCCGAGAACGGTTATCCAGATACTCCACCTTCTCCAGCAGCCGTTTCTGTTGGCCATGTAGCATCCCGATCTCCACTGACATCGCAGTGGACTGCTCCTCTCTTTCCACCGCCAGCTCCTCCAACCTCTGGATCGCCTGTCCGTGGGTCGTCAATCTCTCCTCCACACGGTCGACCACCGCCCTGATCGAGTCCACCGCCCGGGTCAGGTGCTCTGCACATTCCTTGCGATGTTCAGTGAACTTCTCAGTCAAGAAGTCCACCAACTGGTCCGTTGGCCATTGAGCTGGCGGGGTCAAACCTTGTTTCCCCACCATTGCCTCCTTCAAACATTGGTCCTCGCTTCCAGCCAACTTTTGATTTCTCCTTTTTCAATTTTTCCTCAGGTGCAGCTCCATAAACTAGGAGTCACCACCTTCTCCTCTCATTTTTACACCCTTATTCTGGAAAATTCCTATGGAAATCCAGCTTAAAAGCCACAAAAGACCACCAAGAATGGGAGCTGCCAAATGTGCAACCTTTGACTCCATAGCCGCCACGGGAAGTGAAACTGGAAATTTCTAAACATCAACATTCCAGATTGTGCAGCCAAAGTTATCAAAAGCGCATTTTGCTGCTCCTTATAAAACACAATTGAACAGTTTGAAACACATCACTTCAGACTGGCAGGTGTGTCCATCCTAAAGCATAAACTCCAAGTATAGAAATCTTAAAAATCGTGACCCAAAATAATTCTGAAAACTGTTCACAAAGGACACCAAACAATTTCATAGGTCAACCAATTTTAGAGTCACAATTTAATATCAAGCAATGTAAAAACAAATGCAAGATTTGGAAGCAATTCCATTTGTTGTTCAATAAATGTTCACAAAATGAAAATCTAATTTTATAGTCATTGCATATTGTGTGTTAGCAAATTCAAGATTTTTGTAGACCCAGATCATAAACACACTTGGCTAGCTCTCAGCCACATTTAGGTTCTCCAATATATCAACACAAGTCAAATCTTACCAGACAAAGGTGATGGCGATCCAACTGGCGTTGATGGATTTGATGGGAAACTACTACTCGTGTGATCAGGTGAATAAATCTGGGGGGAAAAAACGGCACATTTAAGAGGTAAATTTTAATTCACTTCTTCTGCTTTCAATTGCTGGCTGGAAAAATTATATCCATCAACCCAGCTGGTAAGACTTCCAAGGAGCTACAGAATACAGCATTGCCGATTAACTTTCCAAAGTCTATGTACAATAATGTGTCACTAGCCATTGTAACAATTTCCTGAAGTCTTACTCTTCACCATTCAGATCCTACTCCAGTGGTTCAAAGGTGATCACCATGCACCACTCTTCCAGGTTTGCACAAGCATTTTGAACCACACTCCTTGTACACATCGAAAAAAACAGAAGTGTTACTAAAGCATGCAACAGGCCAATGTTATGATCTGGTAGGAACTTAAAGGGCGTTGCTTATAGTCCGTTCTGCATGCTCAGAGTGGGGCTGGCCGGCATCAAGTAAGCAACTGTCAAGTGTTAACATGGCTCCAAATCAGTACACTTTCATCATTGAATATGGAACTGTGGTATTCACAGTTCTTTAGTTCAGAAGTCTGGGGTTTACAGTTGGAAATGCTGACATGTCTGCCATCGCCGACATTATTTTCAGATCAAAAGTCTCTTCAAAGAGGTGGGAACAAATTAACTGGGGATATCGAAAAAATGCCCCCAAGGATTAAAGTAATTCTGTACAAGCAATAGTGTTAGGTGATCTATTAAAAGTTGGACCTATTAATAAGTTTTGCAATCTTAACATTAACTATGACTGTATCACTGTGCAAGGAGGAGATAGAATTAATCACCTGTGATCAAACTAACTAATAAAATTCACATCCCTGTAGGAAGAAACAAGACAGGGCAAGATGGAGAACAAAAACAAGCCTTTTGGTACTTAGAATTCCTTTTGAAAAATATGTACAGACAACCATACATATAACAAGTAATCTAATATTCCTCCACGTAAAACTTCTATGTCCAGTGTCCAAACAGAATAGAAAGCTGGCTCGGAAACACTTTCATGCCCAAGATGGTGCGCTGTTCTTGTTCTGCATCCTAAGAACATGACATGAAGGTTCAAGTATTTGCCTTGTCGGTAGATTGAAGAGAAACTTTGTATATATTGGTTCATAAAATTACCGCAATGTATTTCAATCATGTGACACAACCTTCCTTGATGAGCTTTTTGCTCAATTAGGCAGCATACCAAAATCAGGACAAGCAAAATGAGGCATTTTGTGAGCAAAATGTATACCATCACCCATGAAAAAAGTTAGATCTCAAGCAGCAGTTAACTGACAAATAAAGGATTTGGCCTTTCAGATTCATTTCACCAAACTAGGCATTCTAGATGTTGTTCTGTTCGAGGAATCAGAGTGCAGGAACACCAGTAGTAAAACATTTTTGTTCTTGTTTACACAACCTGTTGTCCTTGTGGATTGGTTTATTAAACTCACTTGTTTCGGAGTGAGAGTCATCAAAAGGTGCAGGATTCGTGAAGTCAGAGGATGTGCATACAATATTACAGCTTAAAAAACATTCCGACAATAGTCCTAAATTGCCCAAAAGTAGTGAGATGACAAGATAGGTCACCAAATGAGCTCCGTTAAAGGATTAGTTCTCTGCTGATTGTATCTTGCACATTTCTCAATTTTTCTCATTTCTTGAAAGATTTACCATTTGTTGGATGTATGCCAGGATGTAACTTAGAGGGAGCTGTTCTGTATATCAGTTGCATTGATTGGGACAGATCAGGTCGCTGCATTGGGTTGAGACTTAAATAATTGTAGTTTGAAGGGTTTTGAAAAGAAAGAAAACCTGAAATCTGGCCCAGGTAGAAAATGCAAAATGACACCCTGCCAAGGATTCTGTGAACATTGTTTTCAATTTTTCTCTTTGCTCCTTTCCTCTAGATTTATTTGTTCTAGCATTTTAGACCGAGTTGTGACACCAAATGCCTTGAATTATGTGCTCACAAGCCTTATCCGGGAAAACACCCAAGCTAACAAACAGAAAACTCTTTTCATTACTTTAAAACAATTGGAATTACCGCATGCCTTCACAAGGTCGCTCTAGGTGTTGAGCAATAACCACACTGAACTATTTTGCATTTGTTAAACAACGAGCAAGTGAATGTTTTTGGAAGTAGAAATTCTGGTAACCATCTCCTTGAAATGAAAACAATAAAAATGCTGCTAACTATATGGCAAACTGTTACTTAAAATTTTTTTGTTAGGTTTTCATAACTGCCAGCCATGCAAACATTTAGTAGTTGTTATATCTTTAACCACAAAGTCTGTATATATTTGAAACATAGTGGCCCCTCTCAAACCTGCATCATGGAAATAATAGCAAACTGCCACAATATATGCACTCAATACAGGCTGGGATAATACAAGTATACTTTACAAAATCTTGTACGAGTTAAAGAGTTAACTTTATAATTAATTTTATAAAACCTTTATTTTATAAAAGGTTAAATATAATCACTTGTACTGGATATTGAAAGCTCATGTACTTTCTTCAGGTTCTTCAATCCCTGTATTCTTGAGATCAAGGACCTTCACCGTCCACCCAAGTGCTCTAACTAATTTGCAGTAGCATCTAGAATTAGCCCTTTAAAAAAAAAATTGTTCATGGTATGCTGGCATTGCTTACTGAGAAAACTCAACATTTATATGAACTTCAGAATGGATCTTTTTGCAATTCCAGTTGTCCATTTTCTCAGGCTTCTGGACAATTAGGCTCTTTTCATTGCACTGAAGATTTTCTGTACTTGGGGTCCACATGAAATCTACAATATAAATTGCAGAAACACTTTATTCTTCAGTAGCTTTGGTAAAGTTGCCAACTGTCCAAGATTGGCCTGGAGTCTCCAGGACACTGCTGGTCCCTCATGGCAGACTGGTACACAAGGTGAAGTCACATTGGATCAGAGGTGAGCTGGCAAGGTAGATACAGAACTGACTCAGTCACAAAAGAGAGGGTAAGCGGATGAAGGGTGCTTCTCTGAATGGAGGGCTGTGAATAGTGGTGTCCAGCAGGGATCAGTGCTGGGACCGTTGCTGTTTCTAGTGTATATAATGTTATGGGCCAGGCTTTAGAGAACCCCAAAGTGCATCATGGAGTTCACCTGACCCACAACTTTTAATAGATTGTGGTATGGGGAGCACACGGCCCACTCAACAGGTGTGGTACAGCAGAAATGGAGAAGTATTTTTTCAAGCAAAACAATGTTTATTCTATGAACTCAAGTTAACCTTTTTAAAACATATAGTGAACATCTTAGCAACCATTAATTCAAATACAAGCCCCAAAGAATGCAACACTAAGTAATCATTTAAGCTTTCCTTTTAACATCCATAAGACTTAAATTTTTTTTTACCAGAAGCATATCAGGTTAAAGGCACTACTGTTATTAGTTTCAAATCACCTTCTGGCTGTGACTGCTGCTATCCAGCTCTGAAAACAAAACTAAAACACACCGTGCAGCAAACAACCTAAAACAAAAGTAAAAAGCTGACAGACAGCCCAGCTCCACCCACTCTCTGACATCACTGCAGTAATAAACACTAATTTCTTAAAGGTACTCTCACTACAGATACTTATATACAGACCCATTTATAACCACCCATTTCTTAAAGGTACTCTCACATGACAACAAATGATTTGGAGGAAGATGTAGCTGGTCTGATTCACAAGTTTGCGGACGACACAAAGGTTGGTGGAGTTGCGGATAGTGATGAGGATTTGGGCAGAGAAATGGCTGATGGAGTTTAATCCAGACAAATGTGAGGGAATGCATTTTGGAAGGTTTAATACAGGTGGGCAGTATACAGTAAATGGCAGAACCTTTAGGAGTACTTATAGGCAGAGAGATCTGGGGATTTAGGTCAACAAATCACTAAAAGTGGCAACGCAGGTGGATAAGGTAGTCAAGAAGGCATACAGCATGCTTGTCTTCATCGGCCGGGACGTTGAGTATACAAATTGGCAAGTCATGCTGCAGCTGCACAGAACCTCAGTTAGGCCACACTTGGAATATGCATACAATTTTGGTTGGCACACTACCAGAAAGATGTGGAGGCTTTGGAGGGGGTACACAAGAGGTTTACCAGGATGTTTCCTGGTCTGGAGGATATTAGCTTTGAGGGGAGGTACGATAAACGCGGATTATTTTCACTGTAACGCCAGAGGTTGAGAAGCAACCTGATAGAAGTTCATAAAATTATGAGGGTTAAGGGCAGCACGGTGGCAGAGTGATTAGCACTGCTCCTCACGGTGCCAAGGACCCGGATTCGATCCCGGCCCCGGGTTACTGTCCATGTGTCGTTTTCTCCGTGGGTCATCAGAAAAAGAAACTTAAATTATTAAAAGTAATTTGAATAAAATAGGTTTGCACCAAAATACACCCCCTTTTTTTTTATAAAAGAAAACACGGCACTATTCATCAGTGATTCATTCTGGCCATTGGCCTATCAATATGCCACTGCACAATAATGAAGGAATGATCATGTTGCTATGGGAATGTCCCTTTAAGAAATGTTTGTCTTCTCAAATGGCTGCAGCGATGTCATTGTGTGGGTGGAGCTGGACTGTAGCTCTAATTTTTACTTTCATTTTGAGCTGGAATTTGTTTGTGGCTCTGAGTTTTATTTTCCGTTTAGACAGTTGGAAGCTGCATTCAGACAAAAGAAGGCTTGTCTGCTCTCTCTGCATGTTAAAAAGTCGTCTCCAGATCACTTGATAACTTCAAAGCAATAACTGTGTTCTGGAAGGAATTCAAACCTACTGTTTTGGGTAAAAGGGTTTTTGTTTGGTTTAAGGATGTTGTTACTTGAGTGAAACTGTAAAGTACTATAGCTGTGTGGGGTATTTATGTTTGTAGTTGATAAAATGTTAACTGAATTCTAGAATAAACTTTGTTTTTGATTTAAAGTGCTTAAGGCCTTCTGTTGAATACAACCTGGAAAGTAGGCCCTTGTGCTTCTCATAACCAAAATCTATAAACAGTTGTGGCAAGTGAACTCCATGATATACTTTGGTGTTCTCTAAACCTTGGCCCATAGCAATGTGCATATGATGGTCTTCCCAAAAAGCCTATCCGAGAATTCTTAACTGATGGGACTTATTGGTTCATATAAACACTGTATTTATATTTCACAGAAGCTTTACTGTCCTATTTTTATTGAACTCACAATTTATTCTGTACGCTATTAAGTTATCTTAGATGAACAAACCAACCAAGAATATAGGGCTGGATTCTCCTCAGCTCCGTGCCGAAATCGCGTTCGGCACAGGGGCGAAGAATCCCCATTTACACGGAAATTGTAGCAGGCGCCGCTGTCCCCAGAGAATCGCTCATACGCGGTTTACGCAGCGAGGAAGGCCCCCCCCCCCCCCCCCCCCCCGAGATTCTCCAGGCAACATTGGCTGAGCTCCCGAAGGCGTGGTTCTAACCACGTATTGGCCGTTGGGAACCTCGGGTGGCAGCTGCGGAGGGAGGCGGGGGAATTGAGCAACGGTGGGGGGGGGGGGGGGGGGGGGGGGGGGGGGCTCCATGGGCGGCCAGGGCAGTGATTGGGCGGCTCGGATCTGCAGGCGCATGCCATCTTGGAGGGACCTATATTAACGAGGTCGGTCCACGGTCCGAGAACGTAATCACGTACGGTGCGGTCGTTGCAGGCTGCCACCGTGCGCTTGCGACCGGAATTGTGGGGGCCCGTACCCGCAGCTGAAGCTGCGAGACACACTCCGGGGCCCTATCAGCCTCTGCAATGTAGGAAAATAGTTTTAGACTTTTCTGAGGAAAGTCAAGAGTGAAACGCCAGCGTTTTTACGCTGGCATGTGGACATAACCCCATTTTTAGAGAATCCAGCCCAGTATGTCAAAGGTTCGTGCAACTATATACATATAGAATGAAACACCTCCATTATTACAGTAAATATTGATCTAAAAAATACTTGAACTCTTATTGGGAATGCAAGTATTCTGAATTAGCATTAGATGTTGACAAAAAATGTTTTTGTTGCAGTACAAAGCTGTGGGCAAAACTTTAAAAGAATATTGCTTGACAAATGTTCAATAAAACTTTTCATAAATGGCACAAATGGCCAGATTTTAATCTGGAATCGACTCTAATCTATGGAATTTGACGACTTTCCAAAAATGTTTTACGCACAATGTGCTTTATTTAGGTTATAAAAGATACTTTATTTTCCTGGTTACTTTATCCACAGAAATATTCTTACAACAATTCCAGAGTAGATTCACTTTTGACAGACCAAAGTTTGTTTGCATTAGGTAATGAATGAAAAATGACATGCAAAAATGTGGTTATGGTTGGATAGATTAGAATAATTAGGATTGAAGATTTAAAGGGAATTGTGATCAACAACGCCTGCTTGTCGAATATTAAGTTTGGAGAGAAGACTCAGCGAGACGAATGGCAGTTTCATTTAGATGGGATATCCTTGAAATCATCTTCAAAGCGAGGGGACAGAGGAACAACAAATACAACTTTTATTTATCTCAAGTGACCATTAAAGTATTAACTTCAATGTGTCATTTTGACTAGCAGTCAGTGCAAAGTATCAGCAAAGATTGGTGAACCTTGACAAGACAAAATTCAGACACCACAAAAAGCAAGTAGAATAAATATTGACAAATGAAATACCATGGCTAATTGCAAACCCAATTTGCTCCTTCAAAAAAAATGAGTTTGGTAATTAATTTTATGAAAATGGGTAAAATGTGACACATAAAAATCAACATATGGAATTTCCCGAAGATCTATTTCGCATCTTCAGATAAACCTTCAGTGTCAATGCAATAAATAACCAAGTGAACTACCTATTTAAGATTTGAATCTGCATGAAGGACATAGAATATTCATGAAATAAATTTCCTATATATGTTTCATATAAGAAAAAACGAGCATATTTAAATGCAGTAACTGGATCTTAAGTGTGCAAATGGCATTTTATATCATTATGAAGTAAAAACTGTACAAAGTCATTTTCACCAAATTACTTCTATTTATTTTTAAATTTTTTCACCGAAGAGGCAATTTAGCATGGCCAATCCACCTCCCTGCACATCTTTGAGTTGTGGGGGTGAGACCCAAGCAGACACAGGGAGAATGTGCAAATGCCACACGGACAGTGACCCGGGACCGTGATTGAACACTGTTTCTCAGCATCGTGAGACAGCAGTGCTAAGTGGGTCACGCCGCCCACCAAGTTACTTTTAATTAATGCAATAGTGCATTAATTAAATCCAGCTAAAAAGGAATCTACCAGTACATTAATACAATTCAGAAATTAGAGCTTGATCACTTTTGCGAATCAAACTGATATTTTGCCCCTATAAGAGCATTACAGAGCACTACAAAAATGCTTTCTCATAATTTACCTCTTCTATTCTAGACCAGCATTTATTGCTCATCCTGGAGGGCATTTAAGAGTCAACCATATTGCTGTGGATCTAGAGTCACACGTAGGCCATACCAGGTAAGGACTGCTGATTTCCTCCCCTAAAGGACATTAATGAACCAGATGGGTTTTTACAACAATTGACTGGTTTCATTATACTTTAAATTCCAAATTTTTTATCAAACTCAAATTTAACCGCCTGCTGTGGTGGGATTTGAACCCAGGTCACCAGAGCATTGCTCGGAGTCTCTGGATTACTAGTGCAGGGACAATACCACTAAGCCACCATCTCCCCGATTGAGATTATTCTTAATTTGTCCCTGCACCCTGGCCAATAGACACAAGACAACAATTTGCATTTGAATAATATCCTGAATGTAATAAACTATTTTACAATGCTATGCAGAGAAGGATAACAGGATTAGAAGTGTATCTTTAAACAGGGATAAAAATATCTGCTTTGAAAGGGCTTTAAAAGGAAGTGGACAGTAAATTTATGGATGAAGTTCCATCAAATAGGATCTAGATACATAGCTGAAAGCTTTGTCATAAGTGAGAAGTGGCAAGGATAAGCTAAAGATTGTAAAGCAGCAGCTCTAAAGTTGTGCTAGAAGAGGTCAGAGAGTGGGAACCACAGAGCAAGTCGTAAATATAAATATTGTTGTTTTTAAAAAAAATGTACTGGGAATAGGATAAAAGTGGAAGCAAGTGACAGGGGTGGGTAAGAAAACGGGACGCAATGTCCATGAAAGTTCTAGGAATGCTGCAGTTAGTACTGAGGGGAAGGTGGGAAGCTAGTGAGGATGACATTTGAAAGATGAAATTTAGAAATATAATTTTTGAAAAAAACATACCTGACTTTCTGTGGCATCACTTTCCCAAGTTTCAATTTTGCACCTTCAGAAATTCAGTTTAGATTTAGTCCACAGGACTGTCAAGTAAAAATGGCAATTTACAATGCTCAATTCTGCCGATATTCAGGACGCCAAAGCGTGTAGTGACGCAGTGGGGAAGGTAACACTGACAAAGGAGAGTACTTGCAGGCACGGAGATGGGTTGAAGTGTGTATACTTCAACACAAGAAGCATCAGGAATAAGGTGGGTTAACTTAAGGCATGGATCGGTACTTGGGACTACGATGTGGTGGCCATCACGGAAACTTGGATAGAAGAGGGGCAGAAATGGTTGTTGGAGGTCCCTGGTTATAGATGTTTCAACAAGATTAGGGAGGATGGTAAAAGAGGTGGGGGGTGGCATTGTTAATTAGAGATAGTATAACAGCTGCAGAAAGGCAGTTCGAGGAGGATCTGCCTACTGAGGTAATATGGGTTGAAGTCAGAAATAGGAAAGGAGCAGTCACCTTGTTGGGAGTTTTCTATAGGCCCCCCAATAGGAGCAGAGATGTGGAGGAACAGATTGGGAAACAGATTTTGTAAAGGTGCAGAAGTCACAGGGTTAGGGTCATGGGTAACTTCAACTTCCCAAACATTGAGTGGAAACTCTTTAGATCAAATAGTTTGGATGGGGTGGTGTTTGTGCAATGTGTCTAGGAAGTTTTTCTAACACAATATGTAGATTGTCCGACCAGAGGGGAGGCCATATTGGATTTGGTACTTGGTAATGAACCAGGGCAGATGATAAATTTGTTAGTGGGGGAGCATTTTGGAGGTAGTGACCACAATTCTGTGACTTTCACTTTAGTAATGGAGAGGGATAGGTGCGTGCAACAGGGCAAGGTTTACAGTTGGGGGAAGGGTAAATACACTGTTGTCAGACAAGAATTGAATAAGTTGCGAACATAGGCTGTCAGGGAAGGACACAAGTGAAATGTGGAACTTGTTCAAGGAACAGGTACTGCGTGTCTTTGATATGTATGTCCCTGTCAGGCAGGGAAGAGATGGTCAAGTGAGGGAACCATGGTTGACAAAAGAGGTTGAATGACTTGTTAAGAGGAAGAAGGAGACTTATGTAAGGCTGAGGAAACAAGGTTCAGACAGGGCGCTGGAGGGATACAAGATAGCCAGGAGGGAACTGAAGAAAGGGATTAGGAGAGCTAAGAGAGGGCATGAAAAATCTTTGGCGGGTAGGATCAAGGAAAACCCCAAGGCCTTTTACACATATGTGAGAAATATGAGAATGACTAGAGCGAGGGTAGGTCCGATCAAGGACAGTAATGGGAGATTGTGTATCAAGTCTGAAGAGATAGGAGAGGTCTTGAACGAGTACTTTTCTTCAGTATTTACAAACGAGAGGGGCCATATTGTTGGCGAGGACAGTGTGAAAAAGACTGGTAAGCTCGAGGAGATACTTGTTAGGAAGGAAGATGTGTTGGGCGTTTTGAAAAACTTGAGGATAGACAAGTCCCCCGGGCCTGACGGGATATATCCAAGGATTCTATGGGAAGCAAGAGATGAAATTGCAGAGCCGTTGGCAATGATCTTTTCATCCTCACTGTCAACAGGGGTGGTACCAGGGGATTGGAGAGTGGCGAATGTCGTGCCCCTGTTCAAAAAAGGGAATAGGGATAACCCTGGGAATTACAGGCCAGTTAGTCTTACTTCAGTGGTAGGCAAAGTAATGGAAAGGGTACTGAGGGATAGGATTTCTGAACATCTGGAAAGTCACTGCTTGATTAGGGATAGTCAGCACGGATTTGTGAGGGGTAGATCTTGCCGTACAAGTCTTATTGACTTCTTTGAAAAGGTGACCAAGCACGTGGATGAAGGTAAAGCAGTAGATGTAGTGTACATGGATTTTAGTAAGGCATTTGATAAGGTTCCCCATGGTAGGCTTATGCAGAAAGTAAGGAGGCATGGGATAGTGGGAAATTTGGCCAGTTGGATAACAAACTGCTAACCAATAGAAGTCAGAGAGTGGTGGTGGATGGCAAATATTCAGCCTGGAGCCCAGTTACCAGTGGCGTACCGCAGGGATCAGTTCTGGGTCCTCTGCTGTTTGTGATTTTCATTAATGACTTGGATGAGGGAGTTGAAGGGTGGGTCAGTAAATCTGCAGATGATACGAAGATTGGTGGAGCTGTGGATAGTGAGGAGGGCTGTTGTCGGCTGCAAAGAGACATAGATAGGATGCAGAGCTGGGCTGAGAAGTGGCAGATGGAGTTTAACCCTGACAAGTGTGAGGTTGTCCATTTTAGAAGGACAAATATGAATGCGGAATACAGGGTTAACGGTAGGGTTCTTGGCAATGTTGAGGAGCAGAGAGATCTTGGGGTCTATGTTCATAGATCTTTGAAAGTTGCCACTCAAGTGGATAGAGCTGTGAAGACGGCCTATGGTGTGCTAGCGTTTATTAGCAGAGGGATTGAATTTAAGAGCCAAGAGGCGATGATGCAGCTGTACAAAACCTTGGTCAGGCCACATTTGGAGTACTGCGTGCAGTTCTGGTCACCTCATTTTAGGAAGGATGTGAAGCTTTGGAAAAAAGGTGCAAAGGAGATTTACCAGGATGTTGCCTGGCAAGGAGAGTAGGTCTTACGAGGAAAGGTTGAGGGTGCTAGGCCTTTTCTCATTAGAACGGAGAAGGATGAGGGGCAACAAGAGGTTTATAAGATGATCAGGGGAATAGATAGAGTAGACAGTCAGAGACTTTTTCCCCAGGTGGAACAAACCATTACAAGGGGACATAAATTTAAGGTGAATGGTGGAAGATGTAGGGGGATGTCAGAGGTAGGTTCTTTACCCAGAGAGTAGTGGGGGCATGGCATGCACTGCCAGTGGAAGTAGTTGAGTCGGAAACATTAGGGACCTTCAAGCGGCTATTGGATAGGTACATGGATTATGGTAGGATAATGGAGTGTAGATTGATTTGTTCTTAAGGGCAGCACGGTAGTATTGTGGATAGGGCAGCATGGTGGCACATTGGTTAGCATTTCTGCCTATGGCGCGGAGGACCTGGGTTCAAATACCGGCCCTGGGTCACTGTCTGTGAGGAGTTTGCACATTCTCCCCGTGTCTGCGTGGGTTTCGCCCCCACAACCCAAAGATGTGCAGGTTAGGTGGATTGGCCACGTTAAATTGCCCCTCAATTGGAAAAAATAATTGGGTACTCTAAATTTATTTTTAAAAAAGCATTGTGGATAGCACAATTGCTTCACAGCTCCAGGGTCCCAGGTTCGATTCCGGCTTGGGTCACTGTCTGTGTAGAGTCTGCACTTCCTCCCAGTGTGTGCGTGGGTTTCCTCCGGGTGCTCCGGTTTCCTCCCACAGTCCAAAGATGTGCAAGTTGGGTGGATTGGCCATGATAAATTGCCCTTAGTGTCCAAAATTCTATGATAATCTATGATTAATCGAGGACAAAAGTTCGGCACAACATCGTGGGCCGAAGGGCCTGTTCTGTGCTGTATTGTTCTATGTTCTAATTACAAAATTATTCCGTCTATTTGTCCCACTATTGTCAAACAGGATGTTTAATGATGTTTGCACTGAAATATAATACACACGAATGTGTACACTAAAGGTACATGGGAGGTCAGTTGTATCCTGCACATTTAACAAATGCTTAGCACTTATAACATCCTAAGAAATTGTGATTCTCTGATAGTAATGTAAATATAGGCAGCTTTTAGATTCAAAGCATTTACTGAATTTTCTAGAAGATAAACTATGCCATAAAGACCTTTGACATTATTACAATCAGCTAGGTTCATGACACTCAAAAGTCTGATCATAGAATCTTAAACTTATTTATAAACTTTATTTATACTGTCGATTAGGCTAGAACTTATTAGGGCAGCACGGTGGCCTAGTGGTTAGCACAACTGCCTCACGGCGCTGAGGTCCCAGGTTCGATCCTGGCTCTGAGTCACTGTCCGGGTGGAGTTTGCACATTCTCCCCGTGTCTGCGTGGGTTTCGCCCCCACAATCCAAAAATGTGCAGAGTAGGTGGATTGGCCACACTAAATTGCCCCCTTAATTGGAAAAAATAATTGGGTAATCTAAAAAGTAAAAAAAAAGCTAGAACTTATTGACCTAATGATGGAATAAATATTCCAGCAGAAGTTCTGGGATCAGGCAATGCTGATGTGATTTTGTTCTTTTAACAATCAACTCAAGTATTCCCTTGCCTTTGCTTATCAGAGCTCCAATCATGAATTCTAGATGGTTTACATTACATGATACTTTCCAGGACTATGTCCTTGATTCTCATCATAAACTTGCCATCCATGAAATAAAAGTGCAAGGAAGGGATGTTACCAACCAGTCATCCTAGGGCAACACGTGAAGATTTCCTGAAGACACACATAGGTTACCCCAAAGGTGGTTAGGACGATTAAAAACACTTGAAGAGGCCAGCCTGAAGAATACAAATGTATTGCTAACAGAAGCAAACCCTACGCATGAAATTTGAGCTGATGGTGATGTGGAAAATAGCATTGTGGTATCCCAAAGCACAAAGGCAATCTTGCAAACTATATTTATGGTCATGGACATAGCAATCATTTCAATCTTTCACTTGAGGTAGTTTCAGACTCCTGAACACTCAATTTGCTAAATACTCAATTTCTACACTTAGCATGAAGCTAGGTTTGGACATTTTTGATATGGTGTTCAATGTAACACGAAGCTCTCCAAGCACATCATGAGATAAAACTCAATTATTTTCCTTTATCTTCCTTCAACAAATAAACTGGGCCGAACAAAATTAGTATGTAAATTACGTTAACAAAACTCTCTCTAAGATTCAAACTTCAAGTCTCTAAAGTACTTTATTCTGCAAAGACCTAGACAGGCATTATGCAAGACACTCGTGTTTTCTTTTGGGAATAAATGCTGAAAAATGAATCAATTTTGCGTGGTAGAAAATGACCTGTGGCAAGATTTGAAATACATTTTATCTGACCTGAGAAAGTTTGATGCTGACTTTGGGAAATTTCCCCAAAGTGACATTACCCGCCACAAGAATAATTTTATTTTAAATTAATACAAAATTTGAATATTCATGTCGTAGATCCTGTTTTATAATCAAGATGCTGAAGTACAACTTGTGTTTCACTAAACTGCCATATCTTCCATTCTCAATTTTTCCTCACACGGTTGAATTGCCACTAAAAGTCACAAGAAATCAAAGTTAACAAAAAAAGTAATTTTTTTAGAAGTCAACTAAGCGTTTTAGTGTTGCTGTTAATTTTATCCTATTTACCTAGATGCCTACATGACAAAGCCACTTTCTCTCATCAATATGCCCAAGTGTCCACCAATGCCGAACTGAGTAAATAGCAACAGTAAAATACATTAGAAAAACCCTCACTAATGATTCAGTGAGTCAGAGACCAAGGAGGCTGCAGGATCTTTGTTCAGTATATGCAGAACACAGCCAAGGGGAGTAGCAGGAGCATTAGAATCAGTTTTCGGAATTAGGAAAAAGGAAATGATTTAAAGTTTTATTCCATCTTTGTTCATGTGTTACATGTCATATCGAGATGGGATAATTTTAAGAAATTAGAATTTCCAGTGACCAACTTAAATGAATTGCACAACAAAATTTAATGTTTTAAGCCTTTTGCTCCAACAAACATAAAAGCAACATTAACAAAGCACAATTTAGTAGGCAACGGAAACTCCTAAATTACCAAAAAATTATCCCATTTAATGTGACTGAAAGCCCCACATCATAGTTATACTTCATTGCTCGCTCTCTACAGATTTGCTGTATTTACAGGAACCAGTCGAATGTCACTCCCAGCTTCCACCAGGTTCGCCTTGCTCCATCACCCAGAATCTTAATATTGAGCGACCATCAAATGGTGTCTTTCTCAATTTTCAGAGGATTTCTGAATTGACTGCCAGGAGCATGATAGTCTCTGGTGAATTTTCCTCCTAACAAAGCCAGGGCAACTTCATCCAGAGTTTTTTTTAGATTGTCACAGGATGTGCCTCTTTGACACAAGTCTGTCTTTTCTCCCACATCCTGTTCTTTTGGCTTGCTGAGAACTTCCAACTTATTCTCTCTGCTGATCACACAAGCTGCTTTTGTTCTGTGCGAGACCTCTCTCTCTCCCTCTCTCTTTTTCCGTCCATAAACGTGGAGACTGACAGATTACCTGCAGTTAGCTCAACTGCTTTTGCTTTCAGGTGTCTCCATTTTTACTTTGCTCCTTGTTTGCCTGACCCTGGGCCTCCCTATCCCCATGGTAATCAAGCCACCAAGACTTCTGTCAGACAGGATTCATAGCAGATCACACGACTCTCGTCACTAACCTATTTTACCTTGAATTAAAGAGACAGTCCCAAACCAATCATCTTATAAAACCTCACATTTACGGGGCGGCACAGTAGCGCCGCGGTTAGCACTTCTGTCTCACGACGCCGAGGACCCGGGTTTGATCCCAGCCCAGGGTCATTGCATTGTGGAGTGTGCACATTCTCTCCGTGTCTGCATGGGTCTCACCCCCACAACCCAAAGATGTGCAGGGTAGGTGGATTGGCCACACTAAATTGCCCCTTAATTGGAAAAACTAAAAACAAAGAAAAAAATGAAACCTCACATTCATAACATGTGCGCATGTGAGGTTAATATCAGGCTTGGCTGTTGAACAACACACCAGGACTCAGTACCAGGGATCAAATTTCAACAATGACCACTTGGACAAAGAAAAAAAAGGATAGCCAGTGTGCTACCAAATAATCAATACCTTCAACGGGGGGCAGGAAGAAAGTCAACAAGCTGAAGGAAAATTAACAGTAAGAAAGGAGTGAAAACAAAAGCTCAACTTAGATCACGATTTTAATCTCAGCAAATTGCCAGGCATTAACGTATAGTCAGAGGCACTGCTTTTGAAAACTTTAGCACTGGGAACAGAGAACTGCTTGCGCACAATCAATTATTATTTTGAAAACTGAGTTCACAAGGTAGCAATATAAATGCATTTTGAACCAAGTACAACTTTCATCAGGTTCTATTTAAAATCAACTTCGCACAAGATTTCAAATATAAATCCCGTGTGAAGTTGAAACTATATTTAAAAAGCAAAGCTGTATCCACTGCGGTTAAACCATAAATACATCTGTACTGATGTTGATTTAGTCAATGACTTACCAGGTTGTGCAGCACAACAACAGTACTGTCAGCATATTCAATGGGTTTCGTTCAAAGACTTAATTGTTAATGACCTGCTATCCCCTGCAAATGTTCACAGCAGCAATAAATACCTGGGGAGTCCATGTCTAAAAACATAGCTAAATTAATACTGTGTTTATGGCTCGCTTACTAGCATTTTCTTTTCACATTATGATTTGAACCAAATATCTTTTTAATACTTCATCTCATTTTAAAGCAGCGTGCCTACCTCCTCAGGAATATCATCTAACTTCAAAAATGCCACTCCCAGTTCTTTCCGAGATAGATCTTCGAAAATGATCAAAAAAGTCTCCCAGACAACTGCAGCTTCAAAACTGTCACCTGATACTCTTTCCATATTGCAACAACAATCATTTCAGGTATGTACAACTAAATACTTGTGATTATTTCAGTACTGTAGCTCAAATATCGGAAGGACTGCAGCTTCAAAACTGTCACCTGATACTCTTTCCTTATTGCAACAACAACCATCATTTCAGGTATGTACAGCTAAACACTTGCGATTATTTCAGTACTGTAGATCAAATATCGGAAGGACTTTGGTAAAGCTGACGTAATAAAAGAATTACCACTTTCAGACAAATTAAAGTTGTTGTTCCAGGTTTTACTGCAAGCTTGTATATTGTACAGCCTATCAGCAGGTGCAAAAAAAGTTAATTTACTGAATCGATTTGAAAGAGAACTCAAATAAAAAACCATAAAGATATAATGTGAGAAAATTACACCGGAAATGTTAATTAACCCTTTGAGTACTGAATGTCCCTTGCAGCTTTCAAAATGTGTGCATTTTCTATTATATTTGCAAATGCGCTCATTTAAATGTTCTGAGTTTTGTGCAGAAATATTACTGCTGTTCTCAAAGGGTTAAATTGGCACACTGAAGTGTTGATAATGATCTGTGTTTGAGGACAGTATTTTGGCAAAATGTCAAACGTACAAGTGATTTTTTTTTTGTTTCCCCGTGAATTATGCTACTTAACAATTTTTTTTCTTTTGATCTACTTTGGGTAAATATAAAGTTTTAAAAGATGCCAAAAGGTTTGACTCAGTACTCACAGACGCCAAAGCTTTTCCAAGTGCATCACCTGTCTGTGAACCCCCAGCTGCATTTCCTCTGCTCCCTATACACAATATAATTGGGAGCATAAAATACTTTGATTATTCAAAAGTTCAGCATTTTTTTCTGCACTTGAATACAAATTTTGATTTGTATATCTGCATATTTATTGCACGATATGATATTTATGGATTAATGTTAAAGAACAAAATTGCAATTTTGTAGTTGCATATTAAGCAACATCATTTTAATAGCCAGCTGATTACTACTTCCCACTTGGACGTGGCAATTAATGTTTCTTCTAACATACCCAAATGATTTTCTGATCCATTGACTGGTGGGGTGTGAGAGGCTGCAACATACGGGGAGCTGGTACTCCCTTGATGGAAGCTAGACATTGGGGGAAGACTGGGGTTGATGTCTGTAGGTGAAACTGAGTGCGGTGGATAGTTCTATAAAAATAAAAACACCAAATAATAACCCTGGATAAGTCAAATAAATACAACAGAACGTGCTTAATATCGATCCCAAAATGGCACAGAAAGTTCATGTTAAGCTGCACTAATTCTTAACAGAACTACTTAATACATAAAAACAGAATATGTTGGCAAAGAACCTTTTTTAAAGGAGATAACTGGTCGGATCTTGATTTACAATCAGGAAGCCTGTACACACTGATATACTGATTAAGTTATGATACATTTACGAGCGATATGGTGAATTTATTATAGTGGTACAGCTAGGCACATGGAAAGCTACATGACCATAACCACATAATTATCTGTCAATCAGTACAACACGAGATGAGCACACACTGAAAAATCACAGTGCACCAGAAAGCAATGTTGATCTGAATTTAAAACACCACTTCTATATGTTTTATGCTGTCATCTGTTAATCAAAGAGTGAAGGTGGTGAGTGAACTGATCAGAGCAGATACTTTAGAACAATGCAGAAAAACAATGCAGCAGTCCAGCACCACCAATTATGAAGTGTTGCAGGATGTGAATTAATCTCCAAACAATATCACATCGGAAGTTTGCGATCAGGGTTATCAGAGTAGTATTCGCCTTAGTGGGACAATGTACACGTAACAAAAGATGACAGTGATCAGGGGAGATTTTCATTCTCATACAAGCTCAACAAACCAAATTTGCAGTAGTTGTGTGAAGAACGGGTTTATGCAATGTATGCAAGATTGTTTCAGGTTCGCACTCAAGAAAACTGTCTATTTAGACTTAATATAATGAGATCAAAAGGGTTTGATTAATAATTTTATAGTGAATCAACATCTAGGAAATTGTGATCATATGATAGAACTTTACATTGATTTTGAATGTGATTTAGTCGAGACAAAACTAGGTTCTTAAAATCAGAACAGTAAAATCTATATAGATATGAAAGACGAGTTGACTTAAGTAGGATTGGGAAACTAGATTAAAAGATGTAATAGTGGGTAAGCAATGGCAAACAGTTAAAGAATTAACTAACAATCAGTAACAGATGTACATGCCCTTAAAGAATAGAAAACCCTCTTGGAAAAGTGGTCCAACTGGGACTAACAAGAGAATTAAAGTCAGTGTTAAGTTAAAGGAAGATATTTGTATGTATATATAGTATTGCCAAAAAGACGTACACCAGTTTTAGAAACTAGGAAATGATACACCGACAAAGAAAAAGCCGAATACAAGACTAAACAAGCAAAATGAAAATCGACAGGCGAATCATAGAAATGTTTACTAAGTAAACCTGGTTTTCTCACAGACAAGAAATTACAATGGCAAATAAGGAAATCAAACAAATATTTTGTACTGAACTTCATGGAAGACTCCAACAAAAACAAAATCAATTTGGAAATAGTGCTGAATCAAGGGTCGAGTGAAGATGAGGAAATTAGGGACGTTATTAATAGTAAGGAAACAGCTCTGAGAAATTGATGATACTTAAAGTCAACAAATTCCCCAGAACTGATAGCCTGCATACAAGTGTTTTAAAAGGTGTAGCTGATGCATTGATGATGATGATTACCTCAATTCTAGAACAATCCCCATTGATTCAAAGTAGAAAATGTAAACCCGAAAAGAGAGGGAGAAAACAGGCCAATTGAGGGCAGTGAGCCGGAGATCAGTTGTCAGGAAAACACAAGAACCTATTATTAGGAACATGGCAGCAAGGCACTTGGAAAACCATAATATGATTAGCAGAGCCAAAATGGACTTGTGGAAGGGAAATAGTGTTTGCCATATCTCTCAAGTGTTTTCTGAGGATATAACTAGTAGGGTGGATAAGGAGATGCAGGATGTGAGATTTCAAAAAGCATTCAATTAATGCCACAGAAGAGTTTACTGTACAAAATTAGGACTCATTGGATTAGGAACAATATAGCAGCCTGGATGAAGGACTGGCTAACGGATAGAAAACAGACAGTAGAAATGCACAGGTCATTTTCAGGTTGGCAACTAGCAGGTCACCATGACAAACAGTATTTGGGTCTCAGTCAGTATGAATGATTTACATGAGAAGACAAAGTGAAATATATCCATGTTTGCTGAATACACAAAGCTAGGTGTGAAAATAAACCAGAGGAAGGATGCTAAGGTGCTGTTAAATTATATAGACAGGTTAACTGTGTAGATAAGAAAGCCCACAGATGTATGCTATTTAGACCCTCCAACCTGTCCCACAATTCAATGCGATCATAACTGATTTGTAATAAATCCAGATGCCCACCTTTTCCCATATCTGTTCACACCTTTAGATATCAAAAATCTATCAATCTCGGATTCAAAATTTACAATTCGATAGCATCAAGTGCCATTTGCAGAAGTCTCAAAATGCTCTGGCACTTAGCACGTAGGTGCAATTTTTAATGTCATTCACGGAATGTCTGGTTCTAATATTTAGACCTATGCCCCTGAGACTTCCAAATATAGTCCCAGATATACTTTTTCTCCAGCTACTCCGTTTCCTTAAACTTGATAACTTCAATCAAATCACCTCTTTTTAAAAAAATATTTTTTATTCTCCTCCTTTTTCACATTTTCTCCCAAATTTACACCCACCAACAACAAATAATAATCAGTAACAAATATGTCAATCCCCATATCAGTAACAACGATCCCATCCTCCCACCAAACCCCAAACATTAGCCCGCATGTTCACACAAACAAATGACAAAAAGGAATCAGGAATCACCCATAGTCACCATCAACACCCCCCCCCCCCCCCCAAACTAATGTTCGATGTCATCCAGTTCTTGAAAGTGCATGATGAATAATGCCCATGAATTACAGAACCCCTCCTACCTTCCCCTCAGTTCAAACTTAACCTTCTCAAGAGTCAAGAATTCCAACAGGTCACCCCCACCACGCCAGGGAACAGGGTGGAGAGATTGCTCTCCATCTCATCGGGATCCACCTTTGAGCGATCAACGAGGCAAAGGCTACAACATCTGCCACCGCCACCGTTTCCAATCCTGGCTGGTCCGACACCCCGAATATGGCCTCCCGGGGCCCGGGTCCACTTTCACGTGCACCACTTTAGAATTACCCTAAAAACCTCCTTCCAGTAATCCTCTAGCTTTGGACGGGACTAAAACATATGAACGTGATTAACAGGGCCCTTCCCGCAACGTTCACATACATCTTCTACTCCTTCAAAGAATCGGCTCATTCTCGCCCTCGTGAGGTGTGCTCTGTATACCACCTTCAGCTGTATCAGCCCCAACCTCACGCACGAGGTGGAGGCATTCACTCTCTGGGGCACCTCGCACCAGAACCCCTCCTCCATATCCTTACCAGACTCTTCCTCCCACTTTGCTTTGATCCCTTCCAGTGGTGTCTTCTCCTCTTCCAAAATAGCTCCGTAAACCGCTGACACTACTCCCTTCTCCAGTCCTCCTGTCGTCAGCACCTCCTCCAGCAATGTGGAGGCCGGCTCCACTGGGAACCTCTGTATCTCCTTTCTGGCAAAATCTCGAACCTGCATCTATCTAAACATTTCCCTCTGCTCCAGCCCATACTTCGCTTCCAGCTCCTTCAGCCCTACAAACCAACCCCCAAGAAACAAATCTTTTAGTGTCTTAATCCCCTTCTCCTCCCATTTACGAAAATTTCCATCCCACCTCCCTGGCTCAAATCTGTGGTTCCCCCGAATCGGCATTTCCCTTGACCCTGCCCCCAACTCGAAGTGTTGGCGAAACTGCCTTCAAATTCTCAATGAAGCTATTATTACTGGACTCCCCGAGTACTTCCCTGGGGCTATCGGGAGCAGCACTGTTGATAGTGCTTTCATTCCCGACCCCCTGCACAAACTCGCCTCCATTCTGACCCACTGGGAATCAACTCGTCTGACCCAGCTCTGCACCTTCTCTACATTCGCCTCCCAGTAGTAACACATCAGGTTCGGAAGACCCAAACCCCCTGCCTGCCTTCCCCCCTGCAGCAGCACCTTTCTAACTCTGGCCACCTTCCCTCCCCATATGAATGAAGTAATCCTTCCCTCAATCTCTCTGAAAAAAAGCCTTTGGCAGGAAAATCGTCAGGCATTGAAAAATAAACAGAAATCGTGGCAGCATGTTCATTTTAACCGCCTGTACCCGACCCGCCAGTGACAGAGGGAGACCAGCCCACCTTGCCAGATAGGCTTTCACTCTCCCCACCAAACTAGAAATGTTGTACCTGCGGAGCCCCCCCCCACACTCCCGGGCAACCTGTACCCCCAGGTACCTAAAGTGAGTCCCTGCCCTACGGAATGGCAGCCCCGCCCAGCCCTGCCCCCACCCCCAGCCACGACACCACAAAATACTCACTCATCTAGATTTAGTTTGTACCCAGAGAAAGATCTAGACACTCTAAGCACCTCCAATATTCCCCCTATTGACACACTCTGTTCCAACACATGTAACAGCAAATCATCGGCATACAAGGACACCCTATGCTCTGTCCCCCCGCCCCCGCACTATTCCTATCCATACCCCGAATCTCTTAATGCGATGGCCAACGGCTCAATCGTGAGTGCAAACAGCAGGGTGGACATAGGACATCCTTGCCTAGTCCCACAGTGGAGAGAAAAGTATCTCGAGCGATGCAGTTTGTGACTCGTCCTCGGCTCCTTATATAATAGCTTTACCCAGTTCACAAATCTTGGTCCAATCCCAAACCGCTCAATAACTGCCATCAAGTACCCCCATTCTACCCGGTCAAATGCCTTCACAGCGTCCAGTGCCACAAACACCTCTACTTCCTTCCCCTCTGCCGGTGCCATAACGACGTTGAATACCTGTCTAATGTTTCAAAAGAGCTGTCTCCCTCTCACGAACCCCGTCTGATCCTCACCTATCACCTTCGGGAGGCACTCCTCCAGCCTACCAGCCAGTACCTTCGCCAATACTTTTGCGTCCACATTCAGAAGCGATATGGGCCTATACGACCCACACTCTGTCGGATCCTTTTTTTTTGGCAACAGGGAAAACGATGTCTGCCCCAAAGTTTGTCGCAACACCCCCTTCCCTATCGCCTCTTCAAACATCCCCACCATCAGGGGTGCCTAATTAAATCACCTCTTGACCGTCTAAAGTTCAAAGAATACAACCTCAGTCCATGTAACGCAAATGTATTGGAAGCAGTTCACTGAAGGTTTTCTGGATTAATACCTGGAATGGGCAGGCTGTTTTCAGAGGACAGGCTAGGCTTGTATCACTGGAGTTTAGAACTGTAAGAGGGGACTTGATCAAAACATACAAGATCCTGAAGTAGCTCGACAGAGTGGATGAAGAGAGGATGTTTACTTCTTGTGGGAGAATCTAGAACTAGAAATTACTGAGAGAACTTTAAGGGTGGCCCATTTAATACAGAGATACGGAAAATATTTCTTGGAGGGTTGAAAGACTTTGGAATTCTCTTCCGTACAAAGTGGTTGAGGCAGATTCTTTGAACATCTTTAAGGCAGAAGTAAATAAATATTTGATAAGCAAGGGCTGAAAGGTTAACAGGGAGGAATGTGAAGCTCGGGTTAAAATGAGATCAGCAATGATCTTATTGAATGGTGGAGCAGGCCTGAGGAGCCGAGTGGCCTACTCCTGCTCCTAATTATGTAATCTCTCATTGCAATTTAACCCATTGGAGTCTAGGTATCTTTCTGGTCAGCCATGCTGCATCACTACGAGGTTAGCATATCCTTCCTCAAGTGTGGTGCCCAGAGCTGTTCATGGTACTTCAGGTATGATTGAACAAGGCCTTTGTATAGCTGAAGCATGACTTCTCCCTCTTGCATTCTCAATACTCTAGATAGAAAAGGTAGTATTTGGTTTTCCTTTTTTATTTCTTGCAGTATCTATTCAAAGGAGCCAGCCCCAAAAGCCAGAGTGTCTCTCCGTACCATTCAGAAAGTGCTGTATCCGTGTTTAGGCCCAAAGTGGATGACCATTTGCCACAGTTTTGCCCATTCATTTAATCCATCAACATACTCGCATTTTGCTTCAATCTACAGTTTACATTGCCACCTATCATTATTGTCATTGCCAAATTTGGATATGTGGCTTTCTATCCTATCATGTAACTAATAAAATATGGTGAAAAGCCGAGGCCTCAAACACAAGAACGTGACAGGTAGAATACAGTATGGTGAAGTGTGGATTCATCATCTTTGAATGGAAAAATTCAGAAGCATAACAGTGAATTAGTGAATAACTCATTATTCAGAGGGACCTGGGTGTCATTGTACATGAATCAAGGTAAGTTTTAAATATAAATTTAAAGTGCCCAATTATTTTTTTTCCAAATTAAGGGGCAATTTAGCGTGGTCAATCCACCTACCTGCACATCTTGGGTTGTGGGGATGGGACCCATGCAGACACAGGGAGAATGTTCAAACTGCACGCGGACAGTGGGGCTGGAATCAAACCCGGGTCCTCGAGTCGTGAGGCAGCAGTGCTAACCACTGCACCATCGTGCTGCCCCGAATCACCGTAAGTTAACATGCAGGTACAGAAAATAATCAGGAAAACAAAAGTTGTCATACTCCAAACTCCTAATAAAGTTGAAGGTCTAAATCGTCTTACTGGAATTGTCAAAAGCTTTAGTGAAGCCCACCCCGAGTGCTGTGCACAGTTTTGGTCTCCTTAACCAAAGAGGGGTACAATTGCCTTGAAGGATCCCTAGACTAATTTCTGGGATAACAGGATTGTCCTATGAAGAAAAAAAAAACATAATAGGCCTATATAGTCTTAGTGGAATTTAGAAGAATGTGAGGTGATCTCATTTAAAAATGAAATTCTAAATGGACTCGATAGGGTAGCATGTGAACGTTACCCCGGTGGAGAAGTCTGAAATTAGCACGACACAGTCTCAGAATAATGGTCGGCCATTTAGGACTGAGATAAGGAGAAATGTTTTTCACTCAAAGGGTTGTGGATGTATGAGTATCTACAATCCTCTGGAGAAGAGAATTCTTGCCATTCGAGTCTACACCAGACACTAAGGGCTGGTTTAGAACAGTGAGCTAATTCACCATTATAGAACACATTCAAGTATTTGTGACAATTCAATGTCTGGTATTTAAGTCTTACTGGCTTGAGTTTATAGGTCATGTATTTAATAATATTTATCAAGCAAATATAGGAGGATAACTTTGCAAGAAAGAAACCGTAAAACATCCCATTGTCCAAAGGAGCAGCTTACCATTTACTTAATTTGCTGGTGGAATCACAGCCAAATGCATAGTCACGTCAGAGTTATCCATCATTAAACTAGCTCCCAGTAGTTCTTCCCAAATAATTAAAAATAAGTATTAAAAAACACTTTTAATTAAGTCCAATTTCAAAATTGGATGCTTCCTAGATAAATTTAGGTTACAACTTATTTTATCTGACTCAACTGTTGCCAATCACATTACGGTTCTGAAACAGATCCCATTTCCATATCTGTGATCTCCATTCTGAAATAGTTGCCAGAAATCACACTTTTCCAAATAGTAAGCATTAAGGAAATACCGTCATCATTGCAGAATCAAGGGGCAGCACGGTGGCACAGTGGTTAGCTTTGCTGCCTATGGCGCTGAGGACCCGGGTTCGAATCCCGGCCCTGGGTCACTGTCCGTATGGAGTTTGCACATTCTCTCAGTATCTGTGTGGGTTTCACCCCCACAACCCAAAGATGTGCAGGATTGGTAGATTGGCCACTCTAAATTGCCCCTTAATTGGAAAAATAATTAGGTACTCTAAATTTTAAAAAAAAAAAATCATTGCAGAATCAGACATGTTTTTATTGCAATTCTCCAGGATTGCTTTAATTCACAAATGGTAGACGGAAACAAGATACAAACCACAGCTATGTCTGCAGTATTGTAGATTTTTCCTATTATTCTGATAATCATTTTTGTAACTTAAATGATTCAAATAAGCTCAAGCCAAGCCTCACTTTAGAACAAAAATCCACCTTCCTCAAGCTTGATAAATAACACCTTATTTACCAAGTATTTCAGTTCATTAAGTATTTGCTTAGAACTAGACAGAATACAATTACTCCTTCCAGTTACTCTTCACGTTCTACTTATTACTTTCACATTTAAATAGAGCATGGAGTCTTCAACCTGGAACTTTATGTTTTCTCCGAGTCATGGAAACTCAGCAAGGATCGAGCAATGTTTGTATTACACAGAGTGCACTACCAATATAACGACACTTCAGTTTACCCGAAGCTCATCCGCGATATCACATAGTCCCATTCATTCAATCTACACTGACTTGCAGACCCCCAAAGCCAGAGATTTAAAATCCTTGTCATCCTGTTTGAATGCTGCAACATCGACTCGCCTACAAATCACTCTCCCTCACCCCATAGATCTCATCAATTCTCCAACTTTGGACTTTGTTTTTTATTCATTCTTGGATGAGCGCTTTTCTGACAAGGTTGGTATTTATTGTCCATTCCCAAATCCTCTCTTGTGTACCCAGTTGTCTTCATCCCACCATCAACAACCATGTGTTCAACCGAGACCCTATTCTCTTCAATTTCCTCCCCAAACACCTCTTTTTTTTTAATAAACAATTTTATTGAGGTAGTTTTTGGCTTTGTAAACAGTTCCAGACATCAACAGAAAGAAAGCAAAAAAAGGCAAAAATGTGCAAACATCCATGTACTTTCAATACTTCAATCTTAACATACTCCACAAGCCCGCTCCTCTCCCACCGGTACTACCCGCCATTTTTTCCCTCCTACTCTATTCTAATCTACCCCCCCTGCTGATGCTCACTCTCCCGCAAAGAAGTCAATAAATGGTTGCCACCTCCGGGCGAACCCCTGTACAGATCCCCTCAAGGCGAACTTAATTTTTTCCATACCCAGGAAACTCGACATGTCCGCAAGCCACAACTCAGTCTTCGGGGGCTTTGAGTCCTTCCACGCCAATAGTATTCGTCACCGGGCTATCAGGGAAGCAAAGGCCAAAACATCGGCCTCTTTCTCCCCCTGGACTCCCGGGTCTTCCGAAACCCCAAAAATTGCCACCCCTGGACTCATCACCGCCCTTGTTTTTAGCACCCGGGACATGATCCCCGCAAATCCCTCCCAGTACCCCCTCAGCTTAGGGCATGCCCAAAACATGTGAACGTGGTTCGCTGGTCCTCCCGTGCACCTAGCGCATTTGTCCTCTACCCCAAAGAATTTGCTAATCCGAGCCACCGTCATGTGGGCCCGGTGAACGACCTTAAATTGAATCAGGCCGAGCCTGGCACATGTGGCGATCGAATTTACCCTACTCAGGGCTTCTGCCCACAGCCCGTCCTCCATTTCCCCGCCTAGCTCCTCCTCCCATTTAAGTTTCAGTTCCTCTGTCTGGGACCCTTCCTCCCTCATGAGCACCTTATAAATACCCGAGACTCTACCCTCCCCTTCTTCCCCCCTAGAGACTATTCTGTCTAGGATCCCCATTGGCGGGAGGCGTGGGAAAGATGGGACCTGTCTACGAACAAAGTCCCGCAACTGTAGGTACCTAAAATCATTTCCCCTTACCAGCCCAAATTTCTCCTCCAAGCTCCTCAAACTCGCAAAGCTCCCCTCCAGGAACATATCGCCCACCCTTCCCACCCCTGCCCGCCGCCATACTCGAAACCCCCCATCCATACTCCCGGGGGCGATGGTTGTCGCAGATTGGCGCCAACACCAACGCCCCCGTCTCCCCTACATGCCTCCTCCACTGGCCCCATATCCGCAGGGTCGCCACCACTACCGGGCTGGTGGAGTACTTGGCCGGTGGCAGCGGTAGAGGAGCCGTGACCAGGGCTGCCAAGCTGGAACCCCTGCACGAAGCCGCCTCCACCCGCTCCCAGATAGACCCCGTACCCACCATCCACTTCCTTATCATAGCGATGTTGGCCGCCCAGTAATAATTAATCAGACTTGGCAAAGCCAGCCCTTCCTCGCTGCGGTTCCTCTCCAACATCGCCTTCTTCACCCGCGGGGATTTTCCCGCCCAGACAAAGCTCATGATCATCCTGTTAACTCTTTTGAAGAAGGACTGTGGAACAAAGATCGGGATGCACTAAAAATCAAACAGAAATCTAGGGAGGATTGTCATCTTTACAGTCTGCACCCTCCCTGCCAGCGACAGCGGGAGTGCATCCCATCTCCAAAACTCTCCCTTCATTTGCTCCACCACCCTGGCCAAATTTAACTTGTGCAGCCTGCCCCAGTCTCGTGTCACCTGGATTCCCAAATACCGGAAATTTTCCTCAACCAGCCTAAACGGTAGTCCCCTCAGTCTGTTCTCCTGGCCCCTTGCTTGTACCACAAACATTTCACTCTTGGCCGTATTTAATTTGTATCCTGAGAACTGGCCGAACTTCCTCAACATTCCCAGTATACTTCCCATCCCGGCCACTGGGTCCGACACGTACAGGAGCAGGTCGTCTGCGTAAAGAGAGGCCCTATGTTCTACCCCGCCCCTCACCATCCCTCTGCGGCTCTCAGCGCAATCGCCAGCGGCTCTATGGCCAGCGCAAACAGCAGCGGGGAGAGCGGGCAGCCCTGTCTGGTCCCTCGGTACAACCTAAAGTACTCCGACACTTCTCTGTTAGTCCTGACGCTGGCCCTCGGGGCCTGATATAATAATTTGATCCAATCTACCAATCCCTCCCCGAACCCAAACCGTCCGAGCACTTCCCATAGATAGTCCCACTCCACCCGGTCAAAGGCCTTCTCGGCGTCCATCGCCACCACTACCTCCACCTCCCTACCCGCCGGGGGCATCATTATCACATTAAGTAATCTTCTCAGGTTGGCCGCCAGCTGCCTACCTTTCACGAACCCAGTTTGGTCCTCCCCAATCACCTCCGGTACGCAGTCCTCCATTCTAACCGCCAGTACCTTTGCCGGGAGCTTGGCGTCAACATTAATCAGGGAGATTGGCCTGTAGGACCCGCACGCCTCCGGGTCTTTACCCGGAGGCGTCACTATTATCAATATCAGTGATATAGTGGCTTGCGACATTGTCGGCGGCAGGGTCTCTCTGTCCCTTGTCTCATTGAAAACCCTCGCCAAGACCGGGCCCACCAGCTCAGAAAACTTCCTATAGAACTCTACTGGGTATCCATCCGGCCCCGGGGCTTTCCCCGACTGCATGGCCTTCAGGCCCCCCAATACCTCCTCCACTCTAATCGGGGCCCCCAGCTCATCCACTCGCCCCCCACCTACTGTTGGGAAGGTTAACCCGTCCAGAAACCTTTTCATCTCCTCCGGTTCTTCCGGCGGCTCCGAAGTATACAGCTTGCGATAGAAGTCCCGGAATACCTTATTCAATCCTGCCGGGTCCTCCACTTTGCGCCCCTCCCCATCCCTCACTCTACCTATTTCCCTGGCCGCCTCCCTCCTCCTGAGTTGCTGCGCTAACAGTCTGCTAGCCTTTTCCCCATGCTCGTACACCACTCTCCTCGCCTTCCTAAGCTGTTCCACGGCCCTACTCGTGGATAGTGCCCCCAGTTCCGCCTGTAGTCTCTGCCTCTCCCGGAGTAAAACCTCCCCCGGGGACTCCGCGTGCTCTTCATCTATCCGACCAAATTCCCTGACCAATCTATCAATCTCTGCCCTGTCTGCCTTGGCTCTGTGGGCCCCAATTGAAATCAGCTCCCCCCGCACTACTGCCGTTAGCGCCTCCCACAGGGTCGCCGCTGAGACCTCCCCCGTGTCATTCACCTGCAAGTAATTTTGCATACACCTCCGAAGCCTCTCACAGATCACCTCCTCCAACAGCAGTCCCACGTCTAGCCTCCATTGCGGGTGTTGGTAGCTCGCTCCCCCGATCTGCAGGTCTACCCAGTGCGGGGCATGGTCTGAGATAGTAATTGCCGAGTATTCCGTGTTCTTGACCTCCCCTATACAATCCCTGCTTAGTACGAAGAAATCTATCCTAGAATATACTTTATGGACGTGCGAGTAAAACGAGTAGCCCCTTCCTGTCGGCTGTCTATCTCTCCAGGGGTCCACTGCCCCCATTTGCTCCATAAACCCTTTCAGCTCCCTCGCCATTGCTGGGAGTCTACCCGTTCTGGGACACGACCGATCCAAAGTCGGGTCAAGGACCATGTTAAAGTCCCCCCCCCCCATTATTAGCCTGCGAGAGTCCAGGTCCAGGATCTTCCCCAGCACTCTTTTAATGAAGTCCACGTCATCCCAGTTCGGGGCATATATATTCACCAGCACCACTCTTCTCCCCTCCAGTCTGCCCCGTACCATCAGGTATCTGCCCCCGTCTGCGGCTATGCCCTCCACCTCAAATTGCACCCGCTTGTTGATCATAATTGCCACCCCCCTGGACTTCGAGTCCAAGTCCGAGTGGAAGACCTGGCTAATCCAGCCCTTCCTTAGCCTGGTCTGGTCAGACACTTTCAGATGAGTCTCCTGCAACATAATTACGTCCGCTCTCAGAGCCCGCAAGTGCGCGAACACCCTCTTAACCGACCCATTCAGTCCCTGGCCCGCCCGTTGGCTGCCTCCACCCTCGACCTCCTTTCCAGTGCCTATTTCAAGTCCCTCCCACGTCAGCAGAACAAACCCCCCCCCCCCCCCCCCCCCAAAAAACCACTTCCCCGATACCCCCACCATCCACTGGCTGTGATCTCCCCCCCCACCTGACTCCCTTGACTAGCCAATCTGCTAGCCCGGTGACTCAACACTCCAGCGCCTTCCTGTCTCATTCCCATTGTTTCCCCGTCCTCCTCCCCACTCCCCGGCGCCCCATCCCCCTCTCCAACCCACCGGAGCAAGCCGCTCCAGTGTCCTCCGTGAGCTGCACAAAAAGTACAAACCCGCCCAAAAGGAAAAAACAGAAAAAAAGAGGAAAAAACAAAAGCATGAGAAAAAAGAAACCCCCCCCCCCCCCCCCCCCCCAAACCAATGTCCATGAACAAAGGAAAGAGTCCCAAATGTTCCGCTTGGCACCTTTGACCCAGCAAACCGTTGAACAGCAGTCCAGGCCCATTCGGCGTACCTTCCCACGGTAATCCTCGGGCCCTAATTCGTGTCCGTGGGGCCTATTTTCGGGACCAGCCCCTGATCCCTTGCAAAATCCATCGCTTCTTCAGGCTCGGCGAAGTAGTGGTGTTGACCCTGGTGCATGACCCATAGGCGAGCCGGGAACAGCAGACCAAACTTCACGTGCTTCTTGAACAGCACCTCCTTGACATTCTTAAAGGCTGCTCGCCGCCGAGCCACCTCCTGGCTTAGGTCCTGGTAAATGCGGAGAACACTGTTGTTCCACGTGCTGCTCCTGCTCCTGGCGCTCTTTGCCCACCGCAGCACCCGCTCCTTGTACACGAACCTGTGGAACCTAATCGCCATCAGGCGGGGGGGTCCGACCGCCCGCCCCTGCCTCGCCTGCACTCTGTGTGCTCCCCAAACACCTCTGCCACTCTTGTGTATTTGCTGGACATATTGAGAAATACCCAGGTATGTTTGGTTGACAAAAAGCGGGTCAAATCCACTCTTGCCAATTACCAGCCCATCAACGAACTTTGAATTATCAGCAAAGTGATGGAAGGAGCCTTCGACAGTACTATCAAGCAGCACTACTCAGCAATAACCTGCTCAGCCTGAATTCTGCCATGGCTACCTGGCTCCAGACCACATTTTCCCTTGGTACAAACATGGACAAATGATCGGAACATCCAAAATAAGATGACTGTGACTGCTCTTGACATCAAGGCATTTAACCAACCGTCACATCAAGACGTTCTAGCAGAATTGAAGTCAGGTCAGGGTGGGAGTTACTCGCCACAGAATTCCTAGCCTTTGACCCTCTCTGGTCACTACTGTATTTATATGGCGAGTCCAGTTCCGTTTCTCGTCAATAGTACCCCCTAGGAGTAGGATGTTGATAGTGGAGGATTCAGTGATGGTAATGCCACTGAATGTCAAGGTCGATGGTGAGATCCTCTCTTGTTGGAGGTGGTCATTGCCTGGCACTAGTGTGGTGCAAATGTTACTGTTAATGTCAGCCCAAGCCTAGATATTGTTCAGTATTGCTGTATTTGGACATGAACTGCTTCGGTATCTAAGGAAGTGCGGATGAAGAACATTGTGCAGTCACCTGCGAATATCCCCATCCAACCTTACTACAGATGGAAGGAAGCAGCTGAAAGTAGTTGGACCTAGTGCACTACCCTGAGGAACCCCTGCAGTGAAGGCCTGACACCGAAGAGGATTGACCTCCAACCAACACAGCCATCTTCGTTTGGGCTAGCTATGACTCCAACCAGGGTTTTCCCCCTAATTCCCATTGACTCCAGTTTTTCTAGGGCTCCTTGATGCCATACATGGTCAAATGCTACCTTGATGTCAAGGACTCTAACCTCACTTTTGGCATTCTGCTCTTTTGTCCGTATTTGAGCCAATGCTACCATGAGGTCAGCAACTCAGTGACCCTGATAGAACCTGAACTGAGCATCCGTGAGCAGGTCACTGCTAAGTGAGTGCCGCTTGATAGCGCTGTGGATGACTCCTTCCATTACTTTGTGAGGTTGGTTAGGGTGGCAATGACCGAGTTGGATTTGTCCTGTTTCTTGTGTACAGGATATACCTGGACAATTTTACACATTGCCATTTAGATGCCAATGTTGCAGCTGTACTAGAGCAGCTTGGCTAGAAGCATGGCAAGTTTTGGAGCACAAGTCTTCAGGACTATTGTTGGAATATTGTCAGGGCCCGTAGCCGTGGCAATATCCAGTGACTTCAACCCTTTCCTGACATCACGTGGAGCTGAAGACTGACATCTGGAGATGGATCATCCAATTGGCACTTCTGGCTGAAGATTGTTGCGAATGTCTCAGCGGTCTTCTGTATCATTGAGGATGGGGATATTTCTGGAGCATCCTTCGAGAGTTGGTTAATTGTCCCACACTATTCACGGCTGAATGTGGCAGGATTGCAGAGCATAGATCTGATCCGTTGGTTGTGGAATCGTTTAACTCGGTCTATAACTAGCTGCTTAACTGATGTCAGTCTTCAGCCAATTCGATTCGCTCCACGTGAAGTCAGGAACGGCCGAAGACACTGGATACTGCCAAGGCTATGGGCACTGACAATACTCCAATGTTTGACCTGGTGCCATGAGATTTCATGCGGCTCAGAGTCGATGTTGAGGACTGCCAGGGCAACTCCCTCCCTTTATGTACCACTTTGCCGCCGCCATCTCTGCTGAGTCTGTCCTGCCGGAGAGACAGGACATACCCAGGAATGATGATTGCAGTGCCAGGGACATTATCTCTAAGGTATGATTCCGTGAATGTGACTGTCAGGTATTACTTGACTAGTCAGAGACACGGGTCTCCCAATTTTGGTAGTTAGTAAGGAGGACTTTGCAGGTCGACAAGACTGGGCTTGCCATTGTTGTTTCCAATGCCTAGGTCAATGCCGGGGGGTCCATCCAGTTTCATTTCTTTATTTTCTCTTTGATAGTGGTTGAATACAACCAAGTGGCCTATCAGGGCATTTAAGAGTCAATCATATTGCTGTGGGTCCGGAGTCACACATAGGCCAAACCAGATAAGGCAAGCAGGTTTCCCTCCCTAAAAAACATTGGTGAACCAGTTGGGTTTTTACGACAATCAACAATGGTTTCATCATCATTAGACTTTTAACTTCAGATGTTTTATTGAGTTCAAAATTCTACCATCTGTTGATGGTAGAATTTGAACCCGGTTCCCCAGAGGATTACCTTGGGTCTCTGGATTACTGGTCCAACGACAATGCCACTTATTGCATCACTTTGTGTCATCAGCTAAGTCACCAATAAATATTATGAAAAGCAGAGCTCAGCACAAATCCCTGGGTGATACCATTCGTTATATGTGCCATTTGGCGTACATAGCCATTATCCCTACACTGTTACCTTACTCTTAACCAGTGCCAAAAAAACGTTTGCCCAAATTGCGCACACTTCATTTTCACCGAGTCTTTTGCATTAAATCTACTGAAGCAGCTTAGGGTGTTTTTCTACATTAAAACAAATGTGAAATCCAAGTTGTAGTCAATCTGAATGCAAGAGCAAGCAGTAGGAATTTGGGGAATTCTCTCTACTGAAATCCCATTGAATTAATTTTTGAACCATATTGAAATGGGGAGACTAATCTCTTTGGTATTTTTATAGAAATCAATGCACTCTACATCTCACCCCTGAAATGCTTCAGCAGCTACCCAAAGTGTGACTAGCTTCTGACATTCTGTAGAACATGTACTGGAACATTTAATTGATTGACTTAACTTATCCTTACCAAGCGATCATGCGTATGCAGACTGCTATAGCTGCTAGATTGAGAGACATGTGAGGAAGAGCTTCCCAACATTCCTCCGTAACTTGGCTGGTGCATCCCATTCGATGAATTCCAAAGATCAGAAGAATTGTGATTTCCATCTTTTGGGGAAAAAGGATATTTTATTAATGAAGTTTAACTGAGAAAATTCAAACACTTCTATTTGATATCTAATCCTACTGTTCACAGCTGAGAAAACACAAACTATTGTGTGTAATCAAGACTTTCAATGACACCAGGTCCACGAGCAACATAGTAATAAATCTCAGCAGACCATGGTCAATCTTTGGCAAGAAACAAATTCATTACAAATAGATGTGAAACATTGCAGCTTTGTTTTAATAAAATTGAAGCTTCCAAATGTCAGTAAGTTTTCATTTGTTTGGAAACATACACTGTAGATTCAATGCAGATTGCACAGCAGTAACAAGCAACATAAAAATCACCTCCAGCACAAATTAGTGTTGGACAGCTCTTCAAGTACACTTTCCCACAGGCTTTATTTTAATATTATTTAAGAACGGCAACTTGCCTTGCATAAAGAACGCACTGGCGAACATGTTGCTGGGTGGTTTGGGTGATGGGTAACTGGGAGATTCCCTGTTAAAATCATCTGAGCTCGGAGAAGGTGCATAAACCTGCAGAAAGGAAGAAAAATTAAAATAAATCAGTAAAATGCTGCTTTTAAGTTTACAATGTTTTCGGGTTTCTGCTTCAAATGTAGGCAGTTGAAGATCAGAACAAAACTCAAAGCAGATGACGGCGTTTTATTTATATAAATAGAGAGGACACAAAAGAACGTAAACTACAAAAAGTGAAATCGTGTTTTGGAAAATTTGGTGGCCTATGGTTCAATTAAATTCAACATATTATTTGCAGATTTAATAGTTTTTACGTGTCACAACCATTTAGCAAATAAATCAACTTCAGGTAAAGGAAATACTTGTACTCATGTCACACACACCAGATCAATTCATTGCATAATACTTTATAGAACATTTACTTTCTCGACCATTTTGGCGTAGTTTGTTTACCCAAAAGTAATCCATGGCCTGACGTTGCTGTGTTATCTTAGGTTTCAATATTAAGCAATCTTCCAAAGGTTGCCATTAATCATGACAGGGGAATGACAAATGTTTCCCTTTGCTTCAAAATAAAGCCATGTACGAGCATTCTCAACTGTCAAGTACTAACCATCAGATCAAGTTTAGAAATGTTGGGGAAACAGAGAACCCACCCTTCCCTATCAAATCCAAACTGCTAGCTGCAACAGGCACAGCTCTGGGGCAGCTAGCTGCAACAGGCACAGATCTGGGGCAGAGCAGAAAAAAATGACAAAGTGTAACAGGACAGCTCAGGTTTAGAAAATATCTTTTTGTCATGTGTCACTTCAAATACATTAGCTTAAACAGGTTTAGTGGCTTCTGTCTTTGTATCACAAACAAACAGCATATGCCCAGGCAGTTGGTTAATCCATCACTGTCAACTAAAACTGAAGAATAAAGGCAACTTCATGGAGAAGATGTGCTTTGATCAATAAGAGAAAGCACTTGATGTTGTGTTACAAAATTGGAAATGCGAGCTGCAGTGTATATATATTTTACATCAGAGATCACCTATAGGAGTTCTGCTGTATTTCCACTCAGCCCAATTTTTATTTGAATGTCATATTTAACAAATAAAATAAGCAAACGACTCATCCATTGCTGAAACAAGATTTATACCCATCAAGTAATCTTAGCTCCAAATAATAGCAGTATGAATATTTTGTGAGCAGCATCTGTTATTTTCTACTTTCGAGCCTATCCAAAATACGCATACCTCTCAGCTTTTACGAACAGAAATAACTGCTCAGTTATGAAACAAGCTAGTGCCAGCCTTGATTCTGGGATCAAAGGCTTTGTGCGCCAAACCATATTGATGTGGTCTCAATAATTTCATTAGCTCCAGATGGAGTCTAAATAGTCAGCCAATGCCACAGAAAGACCAAGTTTCTCAGAGTTATAATCAGAACAGTCCACAAATTAGAAACAGATCCCTCGTGTCATCTGATCTCCTGCACCAATTCCTGTTTTTAACAGGCTAGTCTTGAGGTTCATTTCACTATCACAAACCAGAGAGCTAGGAGCTAAAATGACAAGCTGCTTTGCGTACATGATTATTTAAAGTTACAGATCAGCGCTCCCCTGATAGCTCAGTGAGTTTATCCAGTGAATAGTTAATGCATGCAGATCAGAAAAGGCCCGAGTTTAATGCTTAATCTGTGCTAAATTGGATCTCAGCTGGGGAGTTTACAGTCAATACAACAGTGGTTCCCAAACTGGAGCCTATAGAGACTTTCCAAGGGGTCTGCCAAGCCATGTGAAATGCAAACTAAAAGGAAGAGGACCAACTGCAGCCCCACATTTGCAGCATGGAGTGAACTACTCATCTCACTTAGGACAGGAGCAAACCACCTCCATATTCCTTTGAATAGGTGTGAATCACTGGATTATAACCAGCACATGGGAAGTGGAGGCCTGATCACTGTTCAGCTATTCATGGCAGTGGCCATGCTCACAAAGCTCAGCAGTGATGACTCCTTCAGTCGCATAGCCTGCTGACACTCTCAATCAAGGTTCGCACAGGAAGGGTCAAAAAGATATCAGATGACAAGTGCCTGTCAAAGTACTTGAACAAAAATTCAACTACTTCATTGAAGGAGAAAAATTGTCACTGCGGGTGACAAAATTCAATTTAATTACAGCTCAATAAATGATCCTTCATCAGCAGTAATTATTCAAACATCCATTATGAAACTAAAATTGAGCAAAATTTTAATTCTTGAAACGTTTTTATAACGCAAATCTTTAATTCATGGGTTTACAAACTAGAACAGATTGAACAAATGAGCTTGTCATTCTTTGAATAAGTACAATTTAACAGTATAGATCAGACCGTATTGCACCTGATCCATCCATTCCCTTGCTGCTTTGATGTGCTGGTGGAAATGGACATAACCTTCATGCTGAAACATCAATAAAGCATATTGTAGACAACACGCCTGTCTGGCAAGGAACAGAGCTCAATAGAAACCAAGAGCAGTCCACAGGAGTTACAGCAAAAAGCCAATAAAACTCATCTCTACTGACACAAATGGCAACGTTCCCACATCCTCCCCAAAGGCAAGGCAGATTAATCCAAAGACAGAAGTGACCTTCATTTATTGCTTAAAACAAACTCTAAAAGTCACAGAATAATTTTGAACTATAGCAGCAATACTATGTTGCCACTGTTTTGATGGAAAGATTAAATTTTAGCATTTATATATTCCCTATTAAGAATGGACTAATTTCAGTATGGATGAGTATTCTTGAACTGAGGAATACCTTCATGAACAGCTGTAGTCAATGGAAATACTGACTCAGATTTGATGAGAGTTTCTGCTACAAGTAACCATCAAGTAATTAAAACCCAACTTAAGTTGAAAAAAAGATCAGAAAGACCAATTATTATTTGAATCTAGCAGAAGCATCAGCTTTGCACTCATCTCAATAGCATATGTTGAAATATGCACTTAATTATAACATATTCCCGAAGCAAAATGGTCACGCTTTAATAAAACCGTTAAATATCAAACCAGAAATTGCTGAAGTCCCATGGTGAGAAAGCCTCACTTCATATCAATGCATAAACATTAAAATCCAACAACCAGTCCCTTACAAATTTTAAGACGAATGGGTGGGGTAGGGTGTTGGAAGAACGAATAAGAACAATGTCACACAAAAAAAACAGGATTTGGGAGGATAATTTAATGCCTGGATTTTGTCTCCACAATTTTTAATATGTGATGATTTTTTAAAGGCACTCCAGCCCTCAATTCCTATGATTTGGCTATTTAATTTTGAATTTAACCAACAACAATAAATGCCCAAGTCAAGAAATGATCAACCCACTGAGGAAGAGGAGAGAAGCAACTGTTCCATTTCATGCACTTCTTGCTGTTAATCTGGAAAAAACATGGATCACAGAGGCCTGAGGGCCAGTCGCTACAATCATCCATACAGATGATTCAATAAAACAAGAACAGTGCAAAACCTGCGTTATTAACTTCACTTTGGTTATACCGTTTTAGTATAATATTGTCTTCGGGTGTTCTTTTTGAAATGGGTGGGACTTTTTCTTTCTCATTGGGTCTTTCTAACAAGTGTAAAAATAATGAATTTCAGTGCCTCTTATGTGCCACATTTACGTTCATTAATATCACAAAAACAAATTACCTGTCATTTAGCACATTGCTGTTTGTGGAAACTTCCTGTGCGAAAGTTGACTGCTGTGTTTCCTACCTCACTGACTACATGAAAAGTATTTCATTGGTTGTAAGGTACTTTGAGCCGCTCAGAGGCTGTGGCAGATGCTCCATACATGCAAACCTTTCTTTTTCATCTTAAAAGGGAAGTCGAGGGGCAGAGCAACTTTTTTTTTTTGTTCATGGGACGTGGGCACCGCGGCTGAGCTAGTATTTACTGCCCATTCCTAATTGCCCTTGAGGGAGCAATCCAGAGTCAACCAAATTGCTGTGGGCCTGGCGTCACATGTAGGTCTGGCGTCGCATGTAGGCCAGACCAGGTAAGGATGGCAGATTTCCTTCTCTAAAAGGACGTTAGTGAACCAGCTGGGTTTTTTATGACAATGGTTTCATGGGCATCATTAGACTTATAATTGCAGATTTTTATTGAATTTAAATTTCACCATCTGAAGTGGCGGATTTCGAACCCGGGCCCCAGAGTATTTCTGGTTTACTAGTCCAGTGACCAAATCACTACGCCACCACCTCCCCTTATTTAGTACTCCAGTACTTGGGTCTTTGGCATCTGAAGGCACGGTACCCAATGGTGGGGAAGATGCACACAGGCCAAAATAAAATGTGTCAACTGCAGTTAAAGCCAAAGTGATCCAGACAAATTTACAATATCTCTGGAGTGGAAAACTTCACAAATGCATGAAATACTGAGAAATATGAATTTTCCTTATTAGCTTTAGAAATTATAATGGTCTAAGTATATAATTTTAATATAATGTAAGGGGGTCAGGTCATTGGAAATGTGCCCCATTTGTTTTAGGAGTCCTTACAATAAAGCATGTTGTAAAGCTGTATATACTTGATATTTCACTGGAACATAGGGACAGGAATAGGTCATTCAGCTCCTTAATACTGCACTGCCTTTCAATAAGATCGTGGGTGACCTGTATCCTTACGCCTTCCTCCCACTTTGCCTCCATATTCCTCAATATCCCTGGCTAGCAAAAATCTTATCCATTTTAGAATCACTCAGCATCCACAGCTTTTTGTGGGAGCGAGTTCTTGTCTTCTACCATTCTTTGCACGTTGAAATACTTCCTAACTTTTCTCCTGAACAGCCTGGCTCTGATTTTCTGCCCCATTATCATCGTCTAACACACCAGCAGATAAAAATTCTCTCCATCACCCTTGCAATTCCTTTCAAAATCCCAGGGAATATAAACCTAGTTTATGTAATCTTGTAAACCTAGTTTATGTATTCTTGTAATTTAACCCTTGGAACCCTGGCAACATGCTGGTGAATCTACAATGAACCTGCTCCTGGACTAAGATATTTAAAAAGAAAATAAGTACATTTGACAGTTAGAATAAAACAGGCCCACTTCGAATCCAGGTTATGAATGTGAACAAATTATAACAAAAGCAAAATACTGCCCGATTCTGTATATCTGAAATAAAAACAAAGCGCTGGAAACATTCAGCAGGTCTGGCAGCATCTGTGAAGATAAACAGAGTTATCATTTCAGATCAAGGCCCTTTCTTCAGAACTGAAGGGAGATAAAATGTAATAAGCAAGTGAAGGCGGAGAGAGAGAGACAAGGAGAGAGAGAGAGGAGAGAAGAGCAGAGAGAGAGCAGAGAGGGAGAGAGGAGAGAGAGAGAAGAGAGGAGCAAGAGAGCGAGAAAAGGGAAGGTTTGAGATAGAATACGAGTGTGAGAGAGATGACCTGACAAAATACTTCATGGTACAAAAGGCAAGGAGTGTGATGATGGTTGCAATCTTTCGAGTCAGTTTCCCATCAGTTCCATCACTTTATGTTCTAAATGGAAGGTTGTGCAAACAGCAAATACAATTACCGTGAGAATTTTTGCGACTCAATGAAGACTACTTTAGGCACTCAATGTTAAAATCAACTATCCTGAGGTTAAGTTTAGTATAGTGTCGGTTAGACACAGTGGTTGAAACTTATTGTACTCTGCCCAATCTGCATGGTGTCCAAAACGTCTTTATAGCTCCATCCCCAGCCATACTTATAGGCTCAAGCTGACCGATTGAGCACTAATTGAACAAAGAAATGGGAAGTGAAAGAGAAAATGCTGGAAAATCTCAGCAAGTCTGGCAGCATCTGTAGGGAGAGAAAAGAGCTAACGTTTTGAGTCAAATGACTCTTTGTCAAAGCTAACAGACAGAAACAGTGGGAAATATTTATACTGTGGAGTGAGAATGAAAGATGAGTCATAGCCACAGAAACCCAGGGAAACCGGGTGCTAATGGCCACAGAAACCAAGGGGAAGGAGTCCACAGAGAGGACAAAAGATGTGAAAGGTCAAACAGCAGGGAAACTAACATCAGAGGATGAATGGTAGATGTGGGAGGGAGGGGAAGGGGGAAGCAAACAGGAGAAAGGTGAAGGAAAGGTGGATAAGATTGAGGGGGGAAATTAAATGTATATTAATAAAGAAAGAAATGGTAAAGGACAGTTAAAATGAAATGAAAACAAATGAGTCGAAGTGGGGTACAGCTGATCATCTGAAGTTGTTGAATTCGATGTTCAGGCCGGAAGATGAGATGTTGTTCCTCCAGTTTGCGTTGCGCTTCACTGGAACATTGCAGCAGGCCAAGAACAGACATGTGGGCATGGGAGCAGGGTCTTTTGTTAAATTGGCAAGCAACAGGAAGGTCAGGGTCCTGAATGCGCACAGGCCAAAGGTGCTCAGCAAAGTGATCACCCAGTCTGCGTTTGGTCTCTCCGATATAGAGGACTGTTTGCACCTATGGATTTACCCCCCAATTAGCAAGTGCGAGATTGTTCAATGGCACTGAGAGTTTGCCTAAATAATTTCTAAGAGAGGCTAACTCCCATCAATTCAGTGAAATTGAAATCTAGCACCCAGACACACCTGACTCAACCAATGGACAAATTTTAAAAATCCAACAACTTACATAAAATGAAATGAAAATCGCTTATTGTCACGAGTAGGCTGCAATGAAGTTACTGTGAAAAGCCACTAGTCGCCACATTCCAGCGCCTGTTCGGGGAGGCTGGTACGGGATTTTCTCCAATTGCTATTTTAACAAATTAAATTTTAATCAGTCAATCACAGAAAGCTTTCATATGTCTGGATTACTAATAAGCTTGAGGGAAAAATGCAAGTAAGTACACTTAGAGCAGAGAAGGAGCTGTTCCACGTATGGTGTCAGTGTTAGCTCTTTGCTGAAGTATCCAAAATTAATCCCACATCCCTGCTCTTTCCTCACAGCCTTGTATCGTCTCCTCAATCTTGTATCATCCTTTGCTTCAAATGTTTATCTCTAGCAATGAAAACTGGTCATGCTACACGACCAACAGTCTCATGGCAATTGCTTCCGGCTTTAGTATTTCTACTTTACCTAATCACTGTATATTAATCTATAATTTTGTCTCTTTATCAAGGTTGGTAACTGTGTGCAATTGTGCAACAAGTATAAGTTTTTAAATCACACTGATGGGAACCAAACATCCACAGTATTTGTTAGAAGTTAATTACGAGGTGAAAGTTTTTCTCGAAGCAGAACAATACATGTTAAAATGAGATTCTTGTTGCATTTAGATAGGGTAATTATAGTTGAAGAGAGGTGGATAAATATTCCAATTAGACTTTGTGCAAATCTATATCTCCATATGGCAACCCCAATATGCTAAATGCAAGCCACTGCATCACCGCTCTCTCTATAGGCACAAGGTGATCCATCATCTGGTACAACGATGACCCCAGTCTTTACTGCATGGTAGCAATTTCACAGAAATACAAAGTCAATTATCTCCTACTTTGTAAATGTCATGGCAGTGGGTCATTATCATTTACTTAAAAACCTGAATAAATGGAAAACATACAAAGCCTGGAATGGCATGCAGATGGCTCAGCTTCAAACTTTACAACCAACGCAGTGTTGATCACCACAAAAACTGAATTTTAGTAGTCTGATTTTCCGGCTTTAAACAAAGCCAAAGATAAAACACCTTGCAGTGGCAAGACTTTCTTGGGGAGCAAATCAGAGCACAAATCAGCAGGCACAAGTATCCAAGCACAGGGTACCAATCCAATAGACCCCCAGTAACAGCAGCTGTGGAAATGTCCATTGTCCAACAGATCCCACCCTCCTGGCTAAAGGAGGGCTAAATGTCGACGTAACAGCAATTAATTTATAAAAAGGATCTGATTTGACTTCAAAATAAGAACCACGTCTGGAAATATGCAAACAGATTAACTCACAACAATATACCAAGTATAATTACTTTACGCGAACACACTATACAATTAATTATTTTCTGGTATCAAAACTGCAAATTTTAGATGTGGTTGAATTTTGTGGAGTCTTAAAATACAAAGCTTGCAGCTTAAAAAGATGATAAAGACAGTCTTTAGACCACTGACCCCAATCACCTATTCTTTCCCCCACTCTCACAATTAACGTTCCAAAAGTTATTTTATGTGTTTATTAGTGTGTACATTTCATAAACGCACAGGAAAAGTTGCAGGCTCTTATTTGGCACAACCTCCTGTAATTAATTATTTGGAATTCACAGAGGATTTTTAGGGCATTGACATCTGCACACAGGTCTCTGGCATAATTTATTATCTATTTACTCACTGTGCAAGCTCAGAAAGGTCACCTTTGACCTACTGCAGGCACATGCTATCAATTTTCTTCGGATTCCCCTCAACAATATCCAACCCTACTATCCCTTACGAGCTGGAAATACTTAAAAGATCAAAGCTGTGCTTTACTGCTTCAAGAACAAAGAGCATGTTCTAATGAAGAAATAAGGCAAAACACAAAATTACATCAACTTTCTAAGTCTACTTACAAGCCCCAACACACACCACCTACTAACAGCTGCAATTAAATTAAAAAAGCAGCATTTTAAATAATACTCGAGAACCTCCTCTCATTCATCAAATCTAATTCCACGCCAGACAAACTTACGCTGCATTTATTAGACCTACATTTTCATCTGATAAAGAATGATCTAAGTTAATAGAAGAAGGAGCACACAATTCGGAATAAAACTATTCACAAGCACACATCAAAATCAGATTTTGAATTTTCCAGTTTAGGAGAGTTTATGAAATTTTTGACAATGCTGTATTTCCTCATTCACCTAACACACAATAATATTGTTGGGGAAAGAAACACCTGATTGGTCACTTCCGACCTACACAATGCACCATGTCGCTGGATAAGGTGTAAAACTGTGTACAAAGTCCTGGGTTTCAAAGAGAATATCAGTGACATGACTGAGAATTAGATTTAACTCCCTGTAGGGTCAAGAATGCTCATTTGATTCGAAACAGATGGAACAATATGAAAGCCAGTTTCTGGACCTCATCTTTAAACAGGAAATTCAGAGCTAACCAACTGGCTGTTTCGTAATTGTTCCCAGAGACTCTTATTGCGCTTCTAAACTTTTTTTGTTGGTAAACAGTCCTTAATCTTTCCATTTATGTTTGATCAATGTTCAGAATGTAACACAAACAATTTGCACTAAAATTTATGTTGTAGGCAAAACAAGTTATAGAGGAACTAGTGTATTTTGTGCAAATGTGCACGAATAAAACTTATGCAGCATCAAAAAATACACTAGACGCTCTAGACATACAAACACCAATTACTTTTCAGAAATACAGCCAAGTAGAATATAACTGCTTGCTTTATACACTAAAATATTACAACTGTTGACAACTCTGTGTCTATTGTGCCACTAATCATGTTATCCAATTACAACACAAATGTCACACAAAGGAAATTGACACTCACCGTTTTCCTATTGTAATAATACATAAGTGAATTGCTGCCCATACCAGGCACTGTGTAAGCGCAATACATGTTGCTGGCTAAATCTAGTGCAGAGAGATCAGCAACCGTGCACTTCACAGTGCAACACATTCAACTGCACAGTTTCAGGCAGGCTAATTCTTTAATCTTTCCACACATGGATCTACTCAGAAGGAACTTATGCAAAGTAGACTGAACCATTCTACTCTACAACGAGGGGAGGGAGGTGGAGCTTTATTGGCTGCATTCCATATTCAGTCTTGGAAGTGGACTTGTCAAAGCATAGACACAATTAAATGGGAACATTGAAGTACAGCAGGAGAGAAAATAGTTATCTCCAAAAACTGTATAATGGCTAACTATCTTTTCATATCCTTTATTGTGATCATTAGCTTCATTTAATGAAGCAAAGGCTAAAATAGAAAAAAAGCTACATTTAATCCATTTGCTTTAATTAAATTAGCACACTTGTAGTAATAAAGACTTGGTCTAATACACTCTGGCAACACAGCCATCTGTCTCGGTCCCAAATTACCAAGTATGTAAATAAAGATATGAACAAAGGCATTTTACATGAGAAAAAAGTGACCACTGTAAATCCATGGTGCAGAGAAACAGGAAACTACTCAAATAGAGCTGTACTCTCTAAACTCATTATAACATTTCCCAAGAGCCCAACATTTGATAGTTGATAATGCGGCTCATGGTATAATGAAGGTCTGGTTGTTTTATATTAAGAGATAATATTACATTGCAGTCTTATGACAAGACAGTGCAATTGAAAAAAAGCCCTGAAACATGAAATATAAAGTGATTGAATTTTCTTCAACTATTTTGTGTCCTGTTTAACTTAGTAAAAAAACCAAAGGACGTGAAAGGCATTCAGAAGTACAAAATACACCAGAGTAGAAAAAGCAAATTCATTAACACGCATACACAAGCCTCACTCTGGTGAAGCTGAGAAGCAGCTGCAAAAGGACAATATACGTCAGGCTAATAAAATGCCAGGCAAAATGACGTGCAACTTCCTCCAGAGACCACGAGGACCTATTTTGGTCCTGTGAGGCCAGTGGAAAAGCTTTGATTTACAATTAACAATTCCATTCACTGAACCTCCTTATAAATGTTTTGTCTCTTCAGGCAGTGATATGTTAAAAAGGGCTTTAAATCTCCCCAAGTCTCCCTTGATATTGATATTGCATGACACGAAAAAATTGAATCGCTGCAAAACACTGTTTAGAAAATGGAAAGGAAAGAACATTTTACTAGATACCAAAATTCTGTGCTTTAATGAATTGTTTGCACAGTCTTACTACAAAAAAAAATCAACATCGCTGATTGAACTATTATGCCTCAAAATTGTGGTATATCCACATTCAAGCTGAAACTATCAAATTGAACGATACCTCTTTTCTGGACAATAGCAACTCAAGGCAACTATTTATCACATTAACGTCACGGAAGTGTTAATCCTAGCTTCTGTCGGCCAAACAAGTCAGCTGGAGACGCTTTTAAACCTTTATTTTAGCCAGACATAATTACTGGGGGAGACGCACAGAAAGTGACCTGAATTACTGCCACTTCTGACCTTGCATCCTGTACTGAGCAGTGACATCAGTCATGCACAAACTGTATTGAATAATTTGAGCAAAATCTTCCGGCTGTTCATGCTGGCAGTGTTTTCCAGTCCTGCCTATGGCACACCCCCACCACAGGTTTCCTGGCAGCGTGGGGTGGAGTCAACACGAAATGCTGTTGGCAGCGGTGGGACCAGAAGATCCCGCAGCCAGCCAATGGCGTGCCACCTCTGGCAGCAGAGAAACATGCTGCGGGAGGCCAGACAAACTCGCCGGTTATTTTTATTTTTTTTTACAAAGATAGGATTTACAACACAAGACAGCGTTAGAGGCTTAGACATTTTCCACGGTTATCAAGAATTGTGATGTCACGCAAAGATTAATCCATGGCGTCCGTCAACAATAATCATCAGCTCTAAACCCAAAAGGATGCTGCATCCAAATGATGTTTCCATTCATAATCAATTGTGACCGACATTTTGTTCCGAGAACTGAATCCCTTCACCAGGAATTGGGTCAGAGTCGCCAAGTCGACAGGAAATATATAAAGATCTTAAAAGATCCTTAAAATTAGGCTACTGATCTGATTAGCTGGGATCAATTCAAGGGTGATTAGCCTTTTGTAATATATAAAAAACACAGAAATACAATACGCTTGATTATATTTATGTGGATATACATTTACTAAGATAATCTTGAAGAAGGAACATGTTCTATTGCATTACATAATTCTCAATGCCCTAAAAATTACATCTTGGTGTTCAATCAGGTTTTTTGATCGTACTTACTTATGTTAAATATTTTTCAATACTGGGGTCAGTGGTGACCTGCAAAGATTCTACGCATACCTCCCCCTTGTACTAGGCCAAGTTTCATTCATTACTTACAGGAATAGCAAAAAAACGTGATGACATATGAAGTGGGATTCTCCATAACACATCAACTCTCAGATTATCTCAATTAGCTGTTTTAGAAGAGCACTGGACAATAATTACAAAGTGGCAGAAGTAGTGGCAGGTGCATGGGCATCATTCCATTTACAACATAGATTGTGACAATTCATAATAAAGCTTAACCCGTTTAACAGTTTTGAAAAGAACTTATCAAAAAAGAGATGTTATTGAAGTCTTTTTTATATTTATAATATTAACAATTACAGGCACACATTCCCAAATAAAATTACGAAGCAGGTGCAGAATTTAAACAGGTTATCTATTTTCTAGATTAGGTGCCAAATAAAGAACTCAATATGATTTGCTGCAACTTAGTTACCAGAATAGGAAACCCCCTCCCCACTACAAAACCGAAACATATGCTGAACTCCGTGGTCAGTGTCTGTGTGGCCTTATGATAATGGATTGTGAGACTTCCGGTTGCGGCTATGACCAGCTAAGTCGCACGTTTGGCTGCTCCTGCTACAAAGGTGTTTTCGGGCCGATTGGAGGGCCCCAACGGCGCTGTAAGGACAAATCCCGGTGGGGGAAGGCTCCCTGAAGAGAACCAGACCAACTTTATGGTCGGTACCCGGAGTGGGGTGGTAAAGAAAGCAACAGCAGCTCCCAAAAAAAAGCGGGGGAAGAAGACCAAAATGGCGGCCGGTGGCGCACCCGAGGAATGGAGGAAATGGGCGGAGGAGCAGCAGGCCGCTCTCCTGCGCTTCTTTACGGAGCTGAAAATGGAGCTCTTGGAGTCAATGAATGCGACGACCACCAGGCTGATGGGAGCCCAGGCGACCCAAGAGGCGTCGATTCGGGAGCTGCAACAGGAGATGACTGTGAGGGAGGAGGAGGCCACGGTCCTCGTGGGAAAGGTAGAGGTGCACGAGGCACTCCACCTGAAATGGCAGAGCCGTTTTGAGGAGCTGGATACCCGAATGAGGCGGAAGAACCTGAGGATCCTGGGCCTGGCAGAAGGCCTGGAGGGGTCAGACCTCCCGGGATATGTAGCAGAAATGCTGAGCTCCCTGATGGGGGCAGGGGCCGTCCCCTCGCCCCTGGAGCTGGAAGAGGCCTACAGGGTCATGGCTAGGAGGCCAAGAGCAAATGAGCCCCCGAGAGCGGTGCTGGTGCGGTTCCAGCGACTCAGCGACCGTGAGAGAGTGCTGGAGTGGGCCAAGAGGGAAAGGAGCAGCAAGTGGGAGAATTCGATGGTGAGGGTCTACCAGGACTGGAGTGCGGAGGTGGCAAAGCGGCGGGCCCGGTACAACCGGACGAAGGCGGTGCTACATGCAAAACGGATCAGGTTCGGAATGCTGCAGCCAGCGCGCTTGTGGGTCACCTACAGGAACCAACACCACTATTTTGAGTCCCCAGAGGAGGCGTGGGCCTTTGTACAGGAAGAGAAACTGGACTCGAATTAGACCCAGGGGATACTTGGCGGCCGTAGCCGCTCGGGTACTTTCAGCTGAATTCTCTGTTTGGATTTTGAACTCTTGCTGTGGTTTTTCTTCTGATGTTTTTTCCCCCTTTGCCAACTTCCCTTAGTTATTGTTATTGTGGTTATTCATGGTTATTTATGGTTATTTATGCTGTTTGGTAGAGGGCGACTGTTAAGTACATCGTTATTTGTTATTTATCTGTTATTTATAATGTTAAGTTGGGGAGGTGGGACGGGGGGGGAGAGGGGCCCCTAGGGGGGGTTCTTTTACAGGCATGGACGGGGACGGGGGTGGAGCTGAAGATGGCGGGGTGGGGGGTGGCAGGGCGAAAGCGCGGGCTTTCCTCTGTTTTCCCGCGCGTGGGGCAGAGGAGGGGGGGAGGGGAGGAGTGCGGGGCGTGGCTAGCAATGGCGACCTTTCCCGCGCTGGAGCGGGGCCAGGGAGGAGTGGCAAGGGGGGGGAGGCCCCCCCCCGAGCCGGGGGGAGTCGGAGTGTGGCAGGAGCAGCCGGGTCAGCGTGAACCAGCTGACTTACGGGAGTACGATGGAGGGTACATCGCGGCTAGGAGGGGTCCTAGCCTGGGGGGGGGGGGGGGGGAGGGGGGTTAGGGAGGGACACCGGGTTGCTGCTGAAAAGACCAGAAACGGGAAGTGGAGGACTGGAGAGGTGGGGGGAGGGGGACATCGCCATGGGGAGCGGGTCAGAAGGGGAGGGTCGACCCGGGGCGAGCAGGGAACAGGACATGGCTAATCGGCAGGGGAAGGGGGCGGGTCGTCCCGCGACCCGGCTGATCACTTGGAACGTGAGGGGGTTGAATGGGCCGGTCAAGAGATCAAGGGTATTCTCACACCTGAAGGGACTGAAGGCTGATGTAGCAATGTTACAGGAGACCCATTTGAAGGTAGTGGACCAGGTTCGCCTGAGAAGGGGGTGGGTGGGACAGGTGTTCCACTCTGGATTGGACGCAAAGAACCGGGGGGTGGCGATTCTGGTGGGAAAGAGGGTGTCATTCGTGGCGGAGGAGGTGGTGGCGGATAAGGAGGGTAGGTATGTGATGGTGAAGGGTAAGCTGCAGGGGGAGAAAGTGGTGATGGTCAACGTATATGCCCCGAACTGGGATGACGCGGGTTTTATGAGGCGCCTATTGGGCCTCATTCCGGGACTGGAGGCAGGGGGCTTGATCATGGGGGGGGACTTTAACACAGTGCTGGACCCCGGGCTAGACAGATCGAGCTCAAGGACCAATAGGAGACCGGCAGCGGCAGAAGTGCTGAGGGGGTACATGGAGCAGATGGGAGGAGTAGACCCATGGAGGTTTGGTAGGCCGAGGGCGAGGGAGTATTCCTTTTTCTCCCACGTCCATAGAGTGTACTCCAGAATCGATTTCTTCGTGTTGAGCAGGGGGCTGATCCCGAGGGTACGGGAAGCTGAGTACTCGGCCATTGCGATCTCTGATCATGCACCGCATTGGGTGGATGTGGAAATGGGGGAGGCGCGGGACCAGCGCCCGCTGTGGCGGCTGGATGTAGGGCTGTTAGCGGACGACGAGGTGTGTAAGAGGGTCCGGAAGAGCATTGAGAGCTATCTGGACTTGAATGACACGGGTGAGGTGCAGGTGGGGATGGTCTGGGAGGCCCTGAAGGCAGTGATCAGGGGAGAGCTGATCTCCATAAGGGCGCACAGAGAAAGAAAGGAGAGGCAGGAGAGGGAGAGGCTGGTGGGGGAGCTATTGGAAGTGGATAGGAGATATGCGGAGGCACCAGAGGAGGGGCTGCTGGGAGAACGGCGCAGCCTGCAGGTCAAGTTCGACCTGCTGACCACCAGGAAGGCAGAGACGCAGTGGAGAAGGGCACAGGGCGCGGTCTATGAGTATGGGGAAAAGGCGAGCAGGATGCTGGCACACCAGCTTCGCAAACGAGATGCGGCTAGGGAGATTGGGGGAGTGAAGGAGAGGGGCGGGAAGGTAGTGCAGAAGGGGCAAGAAGTGAACGGGGTCTTCAGGGATTTTTACAAGGAGTTGTATCGGTCTGAGCCGCCGACGAGGAGAGGGGGAATGGAGGACTTCCTAAACAAATTGAGGTTCCCAAGGGTCCAGGAGGGGCTGGTAGAAGGGCTGGGGGCGCCAATAGGGCTAGAGGAGCTAGTCAAGGGAATAGGTCAGATGCAAGCGGGGAAGGCGCCGGGGCCAGATGGGTTCCCGGTGGAATTCTATAAGAAAAATGTGGACTTGGTGGGACCGGTACTGGTACGAGCCTTTAATGAGGCGCGAGAGGGGGGGGGTTCTGCCCCCGACAATGTCGCAGGCTCTGATCTCCCTGATATTGAAGCGGGATAAAGACCCCGTGCAGTGCGGGTCCTACAGGCCTATCTCGCTTCTGAACGTGGATGCCAAGTTGCTGGCAAAGATCCTGGCAGCTAGAATAGAGGATTGTGTGCCAGGGGTAATCCATGAGGACCAGACGGGGTTCGTGAAGGGGCGGCAGCTCAACACGAACGTGCGGAGATTGCTGAATGTAATTATGATGCCGGCAGTGGAGGGGGAGGCTGAGATAGTGGTAGCGCTGGACGCGGAGAAGGCATTCGATAGGGTGGAGTGGGAGTACCTGTGGGAGACGTTGGAACGGTTTGGGTTTGGGGAAGGGTTTATTAAGTGGGTGAAGTTGCTCTACTCGGCCCCGACGGCGAGTGTAGTGACAAACGGGAGGAGGTCGGAGTATTTCGGGCTCCACCGAGGGACCAGGCAGGGATGTCCCCTATCCCCCCTACTTTTCGCACTGGCGATTGAACCGTTGGCGATGGCACTGAGGGGTTCAGGGGGGTGGAGAGGACTGACTAGGGTAGGGGAGGAACATCGAGTATCGCTGTATGCGGATGATCTACTGCTGTACGTGGCAGACCCAGAAGGGGGAATGCCGGAGATAATGGAACTATTAGCAGAGTTTGGGGACTTTTCGGGGTACAAACTAAATTTGGGCAAAAGCGAGGTTTTTGTGATACATCCGGGGGACCAGGGAGAGGGTATTGGGAGACTCCCCTTCAAGCGAGCAGGAAAGAGCTTTAGGTACTTAGGGGTGCAGGTGGCAAGGAACTGGGGGACCCTCCACAAGTTGAACTTTTCCAGGCTGGTGGAACAGATGGAGGAGGAATTTAAGAGGTGGGACATGGTACCGTTGTCGCTGGCGGGGAGGGTGCAGTCAATCAAAATGACGGTCCTCCCAAGGTTCTTGTTTTTATTTCAGTGCTTGCCCATCTTCCTCCCTAGGGCCTTCTTCAAAAAGGTGGCGAGTAGCATCATGAGCTACGTGTGGGCGCATGGCACCCCAAGGGTGAGGAGGGTCTTTTTGGAGCGGAGTAGGGACAGTGGAGGGCTGGCACTGCCCAATCTCTCGGGGTACTACTGGGCGGCAAATGTGTCAATGGTGCGCAAGTGGATGATGGAAGGGGAGGGGGCAGCTTGGAAACGAATGGAGAGGGCGTCCTGTGGCAACACAAGCCTGGGGGCCCTAGTAACGGCACCATGGCCGCTCCCCCCCACGAGGTACACCACGAGCCCGGTGGTGGCGGCCACCCTCAAGATATGGGGGCAGTGGAGGCGACATAGGGGGGAAATGGGAGGTCTGTTGGCGGCGCCAATAAGAGGGAACCATAGATTCATCCCGGGGAACATCGGCGGGGGATTTCAGAGCTGGTACAGGGTGGGCATACGGCAGCTGAAGGACCTGTTTATAGAGGGGAGGTTTGCGAGCCTGGGAGGGCTGGAGGAGAAGTTTGAGCTCCCCCCGGGAAACATGTTCAGATATTTACAAGTGAAGGCATTTGCTAGGCGGCAGGTGGAGGGGTTCCCCCTGCTCCCCAGTAAGGGGGCGAGTGATAGGGTGCTCTCGGGGGTCTGGGTCGGAGGGGGGAAGATATCAGACATCTACAAGATAATGCAGGAGGCGGAAGAAGCATCAGGGGAGGAGCTGAAAGCCAAGTGGGAAGTGGAGCTGGGAGAGCAGATAGAAGACGGGACGTGGGCGGATGCACTGGAGAAGGTCAACTCTTCCTCCTCGTGTGCGAGACTGAGCCTCATTCAATTTAAGGTGCTGCATAGAGCTCACATGACGGGGACAAGGATGAGCCGGTTCTTTGGGGGTGAGGACAGGTGTGTCAGATGTCTGGGAAGCCCAGCGAACCATGTGCATATGTTCTGGGCATGTCCGGTGCTGGAAGGGTTCTGGAAGGGGGTGGCAAGGACGGTGTCAAAGGTGGTGGGGTCCAGGGTCAAACCAGGATGGGGGCTTGCGATCTTTGGGGTCGGGGTAGAACCGGGGGTACAGGAGGCTAGGGAGGCCGGAATACTGGCCTTTGCGTCCCTAGTGGCTCGACGAAGGATATTAATTCAATGGAAGGACGCGAGGCCTCCAAGCGTTGAAACTTGGATTAACGATATGGCTCGCTATATTCAGCTAGAAAGGATCAAATTTGCCCTGAGAGGGTCGGTACAGGGATTCGCCAGGCGGTGGCAACCTTTCCTTGACTTTTTAGATCAGAGATAGACGTTCGGGGTCGTGGCAGCAGCAACCTTGTTTGTTAAGGTTGCCTGGGGGGGGGGGGGGGGGGGGGGGAGGACTGGTGCGCGCGAGAGGGCGGGCGAGGGAGGGACATTTGCCTAGAGGGATTGTGTTGTAAATAATTTAAAAATTAGTAGGGGTAAATGTCTGTATGGAAAAACTCTTTCAATAAAAATTATTTAAAAAAAAAAAAAAAAAAAGATAATGGATTGTACTTGGAGCACAAGATTCTATTCTGTAAAGTGATACAACATTATTCGAACTGCTTCCATTTGAGCAGATTATGCTGCAGTTTTAAAAATTTATTCATTTACAGGATGTGGGCGTAACAGGTGAGGCCAGTATTTGTTACCCATCCCCAGTTGCCCTTCAGAGGTGGTGTTGAGTTGCCTTCTTGAACCGCTGCAGTCCTTGAGGTGTAGATACACCCAATGTGCTATTAGGGAGGGAGGGAGTTCCAGGATATTGCCTCAGCGACAGTGAAGAAGGGGTGATATATTTCCAAGTCAAGGTGGTGAGTGACTTGGAGGAGAACCTCAAACTGATGGGGTTACCAGACATCTGCTGCTCTTGTCCTTGTAGATGGTAGTGGTCGTGGGTTTGGAAGGTGTTGTCGAAGGAACCTTGGTGAGTTACTGCAGTGCATCTTGTAGGTGGTACACACAGCTGCTACTGTTCGTCGGTGGTGGATGGTTTGAATGTTCGTGGAAGGGGGAGCAATCAACCAGTGTCGAGTTTCTTGAGTTTTGTTGGAGCTGCACTCATCCAGGCAGTGGAGAATATTCCATTACACTCCTGACTTGTGCCTTATAGATGGTGGACAGGCTTTGGGGGATCAGGTGGTAAGTTAGTTGCCGGATGATTCCTAGTCTTTGACCTGCCCTGGTAGCCACAGTATTAATGAGGCTAGTCCAGTTCAGTTTCTGACCAATGGTAACCCCCAGGATGTTGATTGTGGGGGATTCAGAGATGGGAATGCCACTGAATGTCAAGAGGCGGTGGTAAGATCCTCTCTTGGTCATTTTCTGGCACTTGTGTGGTGCGAATGTAACTTGCCACTTATCAGCCCAAGCCTGGATATTGTCTAGGTCTTGCTGCATTTGGACATGGACTGCTTCATTATCTGAGGAGTCGCGGATAGTGTTGAACATTGTGCAGTCATCTGCAAACATCCACACTTCCTCAAAGTCCAGGGACATTCTTCTTCATGTTGGACAGAAATAAAAATGCAATTGAAAGAATCACCTATCCTGCAGCGATGCTCCAACTAAATACTCTTTGAAAATTCTAAACAAACAACATTCAAATCTCACTTAATACATTCAAGTTTACTTGGTTGGATTTAAAACTATCCGTATTTACTTAAATAAATGTACGATTAGTAATAGGTCCAATACTGCTGCACTCAGCTTCTAGTTCAATTATAAAATTTCGGAATATTTTTATTCAAGCAAGATAAGTACAACAAATCCCAACCCCGTACTATGCCAAAAGTACACCCACCCAATCCTAGACCACTCCCCTCAGAGAGAAAACAGAACCTTAATAAAAAATATAAAAAGACAAACCCTCCAAAAGATGGCGGTAATCAGTTCCCTAAAAAAGGAGATGAAAGGCTGCCACCTTTGGTATACTTGATCTTCTGAAGATGCAAAACTTCCATCAAGTCCCCCAACCAAGCTGAGGCCTTGGGTGACAGCAGGACCGTAGCAGCACTCACCTCTGGGCTATTACGAGACGAGGACTAGAACATCTTCCCTCGTCCCCGTCTACAGCATCGGCGAGCCCAGTACTGCAACACGGGCACGGCTCCAGCTGAACGCCCCAAATCCCTGACATTGTATCAAAATAAAAGAGACCCAGAAACTAAGAGGTTTCGGGCAAGACCACCAGCATGTCCGCAAATGACCCATCGATGATTACATACCTCCCACCTGGTTCTAATATATTAACCACAGAAAAAAATTAAACCCGAGTGATATACCTGCCCTACCCATCCCTTCCGCAAACTTGTTTGATTCTGGATTCTCAAACGGGTCTCCTGTAGAAAAACCGCATCTGCCTTCAAACTTCTCAGGTGCGCAAACACCTGGGACCTTTTTACTGGGCCATTTAACTCCCTCACATTCCAAGTTATAAATTGGATAGGGGCCTCTGACCCCCCACCCCAGGATAAGCCAGAACCACCTTGAGGCAATCCAGCAGTGCAAAAGCTGCACCAGCTCCAGGCCCACCCAAGTACATAAAATAAGATAAGAAGAGTTTTTTTTACAATGTAGAGAGAGAGGCAAGAAAAGACATTTGACCACTGGTAAATGAGGGTGGAGAAGTAGTAATAGGAAATAAAGAAACGGAAGAGGAACCGAATTGTTACTTTGCATTACACGGTGGAAGACACCAGGACTCCAGGATAATCGTGGGCAGAGGTGAGTGTAGTGGCCATCACTAAAGAGAAGGTTTCTGGAGAAACTGAAAGGTCTGAAGGTGGATAAACCACCTGGAGAGGATGGACTACACCTCAGTGTTCTAAAGGAGATAGTGGAGGAGATTGGGGAGGCATGGTGATCTTTCAGGAATCACTGCAGGGTCCCAGAGGACTGGAAAATAGCTAATGTAATGCCCCTGTTTCAGAAGGAAGGGAGGTAGAAGACAGGAAATTATAGAGAGAATCATAGAATTTAGAATGCAGAAGGAGGCCATTTGGCCCATCGAGTCTGCACCAGCCCTTAGGAAAGAGCACCCCACTTAAGCCCATGCCTCCACCCTATCCTTGCAACCCAGCAACCCCACCAAGGGAAATTTATCATCGCCAATCCACCTAACCTGCACATCTTTGGACTGTGGGAGGAAACCGGAGCACCTGGAGGAAACCCACGCACACACGGGAGAAGGTGCAGACCCCGCACCGACAGTGACCCGGTTAGCCTGACGTCGGTCATTGGTAAGACTTTAGAGTCCATTATTAAAGGTGAGGTTGCGAAGTACTTGGAGGTGCATGATAAAATAGGACTGAGTCAGCACGGCTTTGTCAAGGGGAGGTCATGTCTGACAAATCTGTTACCAGAGTTCTTTTTGGAGATAACAAGGAAGTTCGCCAAAGAGAACCAGTGGACGTGATTTATTTAGATTTCCAGAAGATCTTTGACAAGGTGTCACATAGGAGGCACATAGGTGTATTGTACACACCCCTGTCTGCGTCAATGGTGCAGAGGTGGAGACAGTTGACAGGTTCAAATTACTAGGTGTGCACATCACCGACAATCTGTCCTGTTCCACCAACGTTGACGCTACCACCAAGAAAGCACAACAGCGCCTATACTTCCTCAGGAAACTATGGAAATTCGGCATGTCCACATTGACTCTTATCAAATGTTTATAGATGCACCAGAGAAAGCATCCTATCTGGCGGCATCACAGCCTGGTATGGCAACTGCTCGGCCCAAGGCCTTAAGAAACTACGTAGAGTTGTGAAAACAGCCCAGTCCATCACACAAACCCGTCTCCCATCCATTGACTCTGTCTACACCTCCCATTGCCTTGGGAAAGCAGGCAGCAGAATCAAAGATCCTCTCACCCACGTCAATCTCTTTTCCAACTTCTTTCATCGGGCAGGAGATACAAAAGTCTGAGAACACACACTAACAGGTTGAAAAACAGCTTCTTCCCCATTGTTACCAGACTCTGGAATGACCCTCTTTTGGACTGAACTAATCCCTTCACACATCTTTTCCACTGAGTAGTACTACACTCCGTATGCTCATCCGATGCCTGTGTATTTACATTGCGTATGTATGTCCTATGTTTTCTCATGTATGGATCGATCGGTCTCGATTGTATGCAGAACAATACTTTTCACTGTATCTCGGTACACGTGACAATAAATCAAATCCAAAACCAATCAAATCCAATCCACTCCCAAGCCCTCGCCCACATTACAAAAATCCAAGTACAGATGAACTAAAAAACGGACAAGCAACAAACACCAGATTTCTTTTTTTGTAATAAATTTAGAGTACCCAATTATGTTTTTCCAATTGAGGGGCAATTTAGCGTGGTCAATCCACCTACCTTGCACACCTTTGGGTTGTGGGGGCGAAACCCACGCAAACACGGGGAGAATGTGCAAACTCCACACGGACAGCGGCCCAGGGCTGGGATCGAACCTGGGACCTCAGCACCGTGAGGCAGCAGGGCGACCCACTGCACCACCGTGCTGCCCTCAAACACCATAGTTCTTAAGCACTTTAGTTCATCCTCGGGCCATTCTTCTTGACAAATTCATTCACAATTAAGTAAGTCTCTGTCCTTGAAAGCCACCCGAAGACGAGCTGGGAACACCATACCAAACCTCACCTTGGCCTTATTAAATGCCACAAGCCTTCTCGCAGGCTCTGCCCCAATATCTTGGTACAGTCTGATGGCATGACCCTCACATCTACAGTTTCTAAAAACCAGAACCTGTGTACAATTGTTCTTGAGATTTGGGCTAATTCCAACACAGAGAAGTCATAATGGCATAAAATGCTTTAAACAAGTGATTAACAGATGCATATGGGTAATTATGTTTAATGTTACTATTGTGTATAACACTCAAATAAAAAAATGGCATTTTAGATATGGATGAATGTTCCAAGAAAACTGTAAATTCATATATTCATACATCTTCCATTTATTTCATTGCTTTAGTTTATAATACGTTTGTCAATAAAATGAAGATCAAATATTTTTACTAATTTTGTCCGGTTGTATAAACTTTAAGATGTGCAGTACAAATTGCTGCACTTTTTCCATAATCAAATATATGGAAATACTGATTCAATAACAGTCTATAATTACAAGGCTACTGATGAGCATGATTCCATTGTTGATAGTTGTAAAAATACATCTGGTTCACTAATGTCTTTTTGGGAAGGAAATCTGCGGTCTTTGCCAGGCCTGGACTACATGCGACTCCAGATTCACAGCTATGTGGTTCACTCTCAAATGCTGTCCGAAATGGAGGGCGATTAATGATGGGCAATAAATGCTGGCCCAGCCAGTGATGAGCACATCCCGTAAAAGAATAAAAATACAACAGAATTTAATTGTTGTCCGCAACTAAACTAGGTATTTTTAAAGAAACTCAGAATACTGCTGAATTGAAAAGGAGCACAATGTAATCAACAGAGAATGTTTGGAAAATGAACTGAAAATGTTGTGAAAGAAAAGTACTGAAATAATTTTGAAGATTTGAAATGGCAAACATGATTTAGAAATGGAATTGGATCAACAAGTATAAAACGGCAATCAGAAAACACAATATCCTCAAATTAAAAGACTACACAATTATTTTGTTACAGAACAATTAGATAAAGCTTCAAAATAACTGTGTTTGTGTGTAAATATCACTAAAATATGCGTGAACTTCAAATGTCTGAAAATATTTTCTAACCATCAGGGTCAATAAAAGGTTAAAAAGGCACATGCATCATTATATGTACAACGTACAATTTTCCATGCAAAACGCAAACCATCTTCACAGGCAACATGGGCTAAAACCAAATATCTACATTATAATAGTAATTACGCATCACAAAACTGTAAAACACTTAAGATGCCTGGTGGCCGTGAATAATGCTACATAAATGCAAGTATTTTTTCTCTTTAGATACTGCCATCTGGCGTTGCACACAAAGCAATTACAGATTCTAACAGCTGCTGTTGCAGGTATGATTTATTGCATGATAGAAGAAATGCATCAAGTTCAGTAAAAAGTAGCAAATCTAATGAAAGCAATCAGGTTACCAGCCTAACTCACATGGCAGTTTATATTTCTCAAATGGCTCTCCTTCACAAATTAGGGCAGAAGTAAAACATTCATCTCCCTATTTAAGTAGTTCTAAATAATTTTATTTTTCAGCAAGCTAGCTGTGTTTCAGGGTCCCGGCTTGATATTAAGACCTGCAAAAGCAGACGTGTAAAATCTCTCGCCAGGACAGAGTGAAGAAAAGATCAACTGGAAAAAACAGCCACCCAACGCGACTGGGGGAGGGGATGGGGCAAAAGAGAGCATGCGGAGGGTGCTATAGAAAGGGCTAGAGAGAGCACGTGCAGGAGGCTTTGGAAGGGGTGATGGAGATTAAGCAGGCGTGTACCATGGAAGGGGCAAAGGAGCACGCATGGGAAGAGGTGGGATGAGGAATGGGCAAGATCACTCACCGGAGGGACGAAATAGGCAAGATCACCCGTGGGATTGGTCAAGTGGTCAGATCGGGAGGGGACAGCACAAGTGTAACCATTTATGTTGTGGGTGGAGAGAGACTGACTTGCTCTCTTGGTTTCGCAAATTAGTCTGCATGAGCAATACAGGTGGGTTTGTAGGCCCATCAATGAAAAACTGTTTCAATATGAATCAATTATAAAACATTTTGGTATAAGATTTAAATATGCAGAAAACTGCTTGAAATTACAAAATGGCCCAATATTATAAGCCAGTGCTAAAAATGTGATCTTTTAAAAAAATTTACCTCTAAGATCAGATATCATCTTATTAGCCCTGTCACCTAGTGTGAAGGGCTGTCTATCACGATGGATTTCATCTAAAGTCATTTCATGTCCCAGTCCATTTGTTTGTACCTGCAGCACTGTAATAATTTCTGCACAAGATCACATTTTACGTTAGATTATCTAAGACTATTGTATAATCATTTCAATGTGCTTTGACCAGGGAAAGACGGGTCAATTGCTGCTTCATGCTACAGCACCTCCAATTGACCAACACAAAGGAAAAAGCAAAACAAGTTTGACTCAACTTGTACATTTTGGACAAGCAAAGAAAATCCTCACTTATTGCACAGGGTTTCTATGAGACAAACATAACCTTCTGGTTAATCAGAGTGAAATACAGCATTAGAAAAAGACTATACTCGATACATGATTAAAAAGTGAAATGTTGACTTCCGGTAGCGGCCATGTCCGAATAGGTCGCGCACACGGCAGCTCCTGCCGGGATCGGAGTTTCGGGCCTTTAAACGGAGCGGCAACGGCACTTTGGCAGTGATTCCCAGCGTGGCAAAGGACGCTGGAGAGGTTCCCCCCACTGCTGCATGGAGGGAACCAGGAGTGGGGCCATTAAAAGAGCGATTGTGGGGAAGCGAGCGGAGCGGGTCCGGGAGGCCAAAATGGCGGCCGGCGCGGACCAAGCAGGGGGGCCCAGTAGTCGAGAGAGCAGCAAGAGTTTTTGAGAAGCTGCTTCGCAGAGCTGAAGACAGAGATGCTGGCCCCTATGAAGGCCTCCATGGAAAAGATGGTGGAGACTCAGAAGGTCCAGGAGAAGGCGATTAAAGAGGTGGCGAGGAAGGTATCCGATAATGAGGATGAGATCGAGGCGCACAAGGCCCTACACAAGAGATGGCAGGAGAGACTGGATGACCTAGAATATAGGTCCAGGAGTCACAACCTGCGGATTCTGGGCCTCCCTGAAGGTGCGGAGGGGGTGCATGCGAGCACGTATGTGACTACAATTCAGGGGGCGCTGATGGGCGTGGGGGCCTTCCCGCGGCCCCTGGAACTGGACGGGGCGCATAGAGTCCTCGCGAGGAAGCCTAGGGCGAACGAACCACCGAGGACGATGGTGACAAGGTTCCATCGCTTCACAGACAGGGAGCGTATCTTGCGTTGGGCAAAGAAAGAGCGGAGCAGTAAATGGGAGAATGGCGAGATTCGCATATACCAGGACTTGGGAGCTGAACTGGCTAAGAGGAGTGCGGGATTCAACCGGGCTAAGGCGGTCCTCTACAGCAAAGGGGTGAAGTTCAGGCTCCCGCATCTGGCGAAGCTTTGGGTAACGTACTAGGACACGCACCATTACTTTGATACGCCGGACGAGGCGTGGACATTTATTAAACATGAAAAGCTGGACTTGAAATAAGGGGTAGCTGCATGTGGGTGAAACACTCTGGCGGTGATGTGTAATCGGTTGTTGGCCTGATGCAAGATTCACAGTAGAATTTAAGTTGTTCGCTTTTCTTTTTATGGGGTTTTTCCCATTTTAAAAATTCTGTGCACGGGTAACGCCCGGGTTGTGTTTTCCGTTGCATGGGAAGAATTTAGATGGCTCTTGCCCTCTTACCCTGTGGGGGAGGGGGGTTGAGGGCCCGAAGGAGGAGACAATAGTAAGCTTGGAGATAGAGGCGGGAGCGGCCGGGGTCAGCTGACTTACGGAAGCGTAATGGGGGAGAAAATCAGTGCTAAGCGGGTGCTTGGCATTGGGGGTTGGGGCGCTGCTTTGCTGACTGACGGGGAGCCAACTGTTGGGGACGGATGGAGAGTCGGATTGGGGGGCCTCCGGCGGGAGGGCTGGAGCGAGCGGGGGACACGGGCACATGGCTGGCCAAAAAAAGGAAGATGGCTAGCCAGCAAGGGGGGGCAGCCCCCCGTACAGGCTGATCACGTGGAATGTGAGGGGTCTGAATGGACCGGTCAAAAGGGCTCACGTGTTCTCATATTTAGAGGGATTAAAGGTGGACGTGGCCATGCTTCAGGAGATGGAGAGAGAGAGAGAGAGAGAGAGAGAGAGAGAGAGAGAGAGAGAGACTTACTTTAACACTGTCCTGGATCTGGCACTGGACCGGTGGGGGGCGTGGACCCATGGAGATTCACGTGGCCAAGGGCGAAGGAGTTCTCCTTTTTCTCCCACGTCCACAAAGTCTACTCGCTGATTGACTTTTTTGTGTTGAGCAGGGCATTAATCCCGAAGGTGGAGTGGGTCGAGTAGTCGGCAATTGCAGTCTCGGACCATGCCCCGCACTGGGTGGACCTGCGACTGGGGGTGGAGCGAGGGCAGCGCCCTCTCTGGAGACTGGAGCCCCCCCCCCCAAGGAAGGGCTGCTAAAAGAGCGCCGGAGATTGCAGGCGGTGGCACATCTGAGGAAGGTGAAGGGAGCAGTCTACGAGTATGGGGATAAAGCAAGGAGGATGCTGGCGCACCAACTTCGCAGGAGATAGGAGGCCAGGGAGATCGGGGGAGTAATGGATAAGGAAGGCAAAACGGTCTTGGGCCCAGAGACGATCAATGAAGTCTTCAAGGAGTTTTATTGTAAACTGTACGAGTCAGAACCCCCGAGGGGAAGGGATGCAGCAATTTCTGGATTAATTGAATTTCCCAAGGGTGGACGAAGATCTGGTGGAAGGACTGAGGACCCCGATTGAGTTGGAGGAGATAGTTAAGGGCCTAGCAAGTATGCAGTCGGGCAAAGCCCTGGGTCCGGACGGGTTCCCTGTAGAATTCTATAAGAAATTCTCGGAGCAACTGAGTCCACTCCTCCAAGAACCTTTAACGAGGCAAAGGAGAGAGGAACCCTCCCCCCGACGATATCGCAGGCATTGATCTCGCTCATTTTGAAGAGGGAAAGGATCCGCTTCACTGTGGGTCCTACAGGCTGATATCGCTCCTGAATGTGGATGCCAAACTGCTGGAAAAAATTTTGGCGACCAGAATAGAGGACTGCGTCCGGGAGTGATTGAGGAGGACCAGACGGGTTTCGTCAAGGGCAGACAATTGAACACAAATGTGAGGAGGCTCCTGAATATCATTATGATGCCCTCAGAAGGAGGAGACGCAGAAGTAGTGGCTGCAATGGATGCAGAGAAAGCCTTTGTTAGGGTGGAATGGGAGTACCTGTGGGAAGTGTTAGGTAGGTTTGGATTTGGTGAGGGATTCATGGGGTAGGTCAAGTTACTGTATCAGGCCCCCATAGCAAGTGTATCCACGAACCGACTGAGGTCGGAGTATTTTAGACTGCATCGAGGGACGAGGCAGGGGTGCCCCCTGTCCCCGTTACTATTTGCCCTGGCAATTGAGCCATTGGCCATAGTGCTGAGAACTTCAAGGAACCCGAGGGGGGACTTTGGGAGCTTCTCGGGATATAAGTTGAACGTGGGGAAACGTGAGCTATTTGTAATCCACTCGAGGGGTCAGGAGGAGAGACTGGGGGAGCTCCTGCTCAAGATGGTGGACAGAAGTTTCCATTACCTTGGTATACAGGTGGCTAGGAACTGGGATGCCCTACACAGGCTCAATCTATCGCGGCTTGTAGAGCAGATGGAGGGAGACTTTAAAAGGTGGGACATACTCCCGCTTTCCCTGGCGGGAAGGGTGCAGACTGTGAAGATGACAGTTCTCCCCAGATTCCTGTTCGTTTTTCAGTGCCTTCCCATCTTCATCCCTAAATCCTTCTTCAAGCAGGTGAACAGGATTATTACTGGATTTGTGTGGGCAAACAAGACCCCCGTGAGTTAAAAGGCTGTTTTTGGAGCCTCGTTTTTGGGGGGGGGGGGGGGGGGGGGGGGGGGGGGGGGGGGTTGGCACTGCCGAACTTCTGTAGCTACTATTGGGCGGCTAATGTGGCCATGATTAGGAAATGGGTAATGGAGGTGGGGGCGGTGTCATGCAAAGACACCAGCCTAGGGGCACTAGTAACGGCACCACTGCCATTCTCACCGGCACGATACACCACAAGCCCGGAGGTGACGGCGGCGCTGAGGGTCTGGGGTCAGTGGAGAAGGCACAGGAAGGAGGAGGGGGCCTCAGTATGGACCCCAATACGGAACAACCATAGATTTGCTCCGGGGCAGAATAGATGGGGGGGGTTTCAAGGCTGGCATTGGGCAGGCATTAGAAGGATGGGAGACCTGTTTATAGATGGGACGTTCCCTAGATTGAAGGCGCTCGAGGAGAAGTTCAGCCTACCCCCGGGAAATGCCTTCAGATACCTCCAAGTCCGTGACTTTCTCAAAAAACAGGTCGGGACATTTCCGTTGCTATACAGGACAGGGTGTTGTCTGGCATCTGGGTAGGAGAGGGGAAGGTGTCGGACATCTACCAAGAGCTGCAGGAGGCGGAGGAAGCCTCGGTGGAGGAACTGAAGGGCAAGTGGGAGGAGGAGCTAGGTGAGAAGCTAGATGAGGGCCTGTGGGCTAATGCCCTGGGCAGGGTGAATTCTTCCTCATCATGTGCCAGGCTCAGCTTAATTCAATTTAAGGTGGTACACCAGGCTCACATGACGACGGAGAGAATAAGCAATTTCTTTGGGGTGGAGGACAGGTGCGCGAGGTGTTCATGGAGCCCGACGAACCATGTCCATATGTTCTGGGCATGCCCGGCGCTTAAAGAATTCTGGCAGGGCTTTGCAAGGACTGTGTCCGAGATCTTGGACATGGGGGTGAAGCAGAGTCCAACAATAGCCATCTTTGGGGTGTCAGAGGATCCGGGAGTGCAGGAAGCGAAAGAGGCCAAGGTGTTGGCCTTTGCCTCCCTGGTAGCCCGCAGTCAGATCTTGTTAATGTGGAGAGACTCAAAATCCCCGAGTGTGGTGATCCGGATTAGTGACATTGCTGGGTTCCTCAGCATGGAACGAATAAAGTTTGCCTTGCGAGGGGTCCTTGCTGGGGTTCTCCCGGTGGTGGCAATCTTTCCTTGACTTTCTAGGGGAGCGGTAAAATGTCAGCAGCTGCACTTATTTTTATGCATGTGTAGAAGCTCCAAAACATTTCACATTATTTACTTTTAAGCAGCTACATCACCATTACAGACGTCCATCTTATACAGGTAAATCCACATAGAAACATGACCACATATTATTTGAACAGTTGGTAGTATGAAGACAGCAATTTCCGATGTCTGTTATCCATGAGCACACGTTATCAGTTAAATCACTACAACAGTGAATTATAATACATGCAAAACTGATTTACAGAGCTGCAGTTCTAGACGGTAAGGTGGTGCCACATCTGATTTCCAGTAGATGGCACTTTTAACAACAGGTTACCTTGCATTTTTAATTATAACCCTAATGTAAGATGTTTGTCAGGCACGGAAACAATTTGTATGTGAATAATAAATGCACTCTTAAACCTCACTGCCATCCATGGCAATTTGCTGTTCTCCTGCCATTGGTATAGGTGAGGAGATAAGCGAGATACTAAATGAATACTTTTCGTCAGTATTCACTCAAGAAAAAGATAATATTGTGGAGGAGAATGCCGAGACCCAGGCTATTAGAATAGATGGCATTGAGGTGCGTAGGGAAGAAGTGTTGGCAATTCTGGACAAGGTGAAAATAGATAAGTCCCCGGGGCCTGACGGGACTTATCCTAGGATTCTCTGGGAAGCCAGGGAAGAGATTGCTGAGCCTTTGGCTTTGATTTTTAGGTCATCATTGGCTACAGGAATAGTGCCAGAGGACTGGAGGATAGCAAATGTGGTCCCTTTGTTCAAGAAGGGGAGTAGAGATAACCCTGGTAACTATAGGCCGGTGAGCCTAACGTCTGTGGTGGGTAAAGTCTTGGAGAGGATTATAAAAGATACGATTTATAATCATCTAGATAGGGATAGTCAGCATGGTTTTGTGAAGGGTAGGTCATGCCTCACAAATCTTATCGAGTTCTTTGAGGTGGTGACTGAACAGGTAGACGAGGGTAGAGCAGTTGATGTGGTGTATATGGATTTCAGTAAAGCGTTTGATAAGGTTCCCCACGGTCAGCTATTGCAGAAAATACGGAGGTTGGGGATTGAGGGTGATTTAGAGATGTGGATCAGAAATTGGCTAGTTGAAAGAAGACAGAGAGTGGTGGTTGATGGGAAATGTTCAGAATGGAGTTCAGTTACGAGTGGCGTACCTCAAGGATCTGTTCTGGGGCCGTTGCTGTTTGTCATTTTTATAAATGACATAGAGGATGGCGCAGAAGGATGGGTGAGTAAATTTGCAGACGACACTAAAGTCGGTGGAGTTGTAGACAGTGCGGAAGGATGTTGCAGGTTACAGAGGGACATAGATAAGCTGCAGAGCTGGACTAAGAGGTGACAAATGGAGTTTAGTGTGGAGAAGTGTGAGGTGATTCACTTTGGAAAGAATAACAGGAATGCGGAATATTTGGCTAATGGTAAAATTCTTGGTAGTGTGGATGAGCAGAGGGATCTCGGTGTCCATGTACATAGATCCCTGAAAGTTGCCACCCAGGTTGATAGGGTTGTGAAGAAGGCCTATGGTGTGTTGGCCTTTATTGGTAGATGGATTGAGTTCCGGAGCCATGAGGTCATGTTGCAGTTGTACAAAACTCTAGTACGGCCGCATTTGGAGTATTGCGTACAGTTCTGGTCGCCTCATTATAGGAAGGACGTGGAAGATTTGGAACGGGTGCAGAGGAGATTTACCAGGATGTTGCCTGGTATGGAGGGAAAATCTTATGAGGAAAGGCTGATGGACGTGAGGTTGTTTTCGTTAGAGAGAAGAAGGTTAAGAGGTGACTTAATAGAGGCATACAAAATGATCAGAGGGTTAGATAGGGTGGCCAGCGAGAGCCTTCTCCCGCGGATGGAGGTGGCTAGCACGAGGGGACATAGCCTTAAATTGAGGGGTAATAGATATAGGACAGAGGTCAGAGGTGGGTTTTTTACGCAAAGAGTGGTGAGGCCGTGGAATGCCCTACCTGCAACAGTAGTGAACTCGCCAACATTGAGGGCATTTAAAAGTTTATTGGATAAGCATATGGATGATAAGGGCATAGTGTAGGTTAGATGGCCTTTAGTTTTTTTCCATGTTGGTGCAACATCGAGGGCCGAAGGGCCTGTACTGCGCTGTATCGTTCTATGTTCTATGTATGCAATGTGGAGTTGGTATGCACAGAAAGCAAGGTATGGTGGAGTGAGTGAGAGAGGGAGCAAGAGAGAAAGCGAGAGAGTCAGCGAGCGAGCAAGAGAGTGAGTGAGGGAGTGAGCAAGAGCTTCTATATCCCTTAGCACTTCCATGTCCTTGGGGCACAATGCTATCTCAAATCAAGATAAAAGCAACTTTCGGTGCAGCATGTAATGGAGTGGCCACATGTGGAGGAGCTTCCACCGGGGATTGTGATTTTGTTCCTTTTTTTTTAAACTGGGAATTTGCACCCAAAGCATTCAAATTTATTTGTTTAAGCCCCCCCACAGGTGCTTGCTTCGGCAGCACATATACTAAAATTGGAACGATGCAGAGAAGATTTGCATGTCCCCTGCGCAAGGATGACACGCAAATTCGTGAAGCGTTCCATACTTTTTGATAGATGTGAACGGTGCCAAGGAGGCCTGGCCAACCACGCCCAGATGGTCTGGTCTTGCCCCAGACTTGCAGGGTACTGGACAGCCTTCTTCGAGGCAATGTCCAAAGTGGTGGGGATGAGGGCGGAGCCATGCCCGAAAGTGGCGGTCTTCAGGGTTTCGGACCAGCCAGATCTATTCCTGGGGAGGGCGGACGCCCTTGCCTTTGCCTCCCTGATTGCCCGCCGTAGAATCCTGTTCGGCTGGCGGTCAGCAGCACCACCCAAAGCTGCAGACTGGCTCTCAGACCTCTCAGAATCTCTCCAAATGGAGAAAATCAAATTCGCCATCCAAGGGTCAGACGACGGCTTCCACAGAACGTGGGAGCCATTCACGCAATTGTTCCGGGACCCGTTTGTGGCAAACAAACAAGCGGAAGAATAGCCAGGTAGCCAAGAATCAGGGGAAAGTCGCCATAGCATGAGAGGGAGAGATAGACTGGGGGGCAGGGGGGAAAGAGACAGGGAACAAGAGAGGAGAACCAGGGAGGTGGGGGTGGGGGGGGGGGGGGGGGGGGGGGGGGGAGAGAGAGAAGAGAGAAGAAGGGAAATGAGAGCCGGAAGGAAGGCATGGGATAAAATAACGAACATGGCATCTCCAGGAGCAGGGAATGAGGAGAATAAAGACGAAAGACGGGAGGAACGGCAGAAGCGGAGGTGAGCGCGAGACGGCAGCGAGATCCGTCCAGGAGAAGCAAGCGACAACACCAACACCAAACCCATTTGAGTATTGCCCACTGTAATTGTTTCCCCGGCACCCAAATGTATATTTACCACCCCCCCACCACCAACAGTCGCCGACATGTGTTGAAAATAATTTTGCCAGGTGTACAGAGTTGCTGCTGTTGAGCTGGTGCACAATACCGTACCAGTTATTCTATTTTATTTTTTATTGTACTTTTAAAAAATTATTTACTATTTTCTTTTCTTTGGTATGTTTGGGTGTGCCCTTCTCTCCTATATATGTGTATATATATATATATATATATATATATATATATATATATATATATATATATATATAAATATATATGTCTCTTATCCTGTGTACATAATGGTAAATATACTTTGTTCAAAAACCCAATAAAAAACATTTATAAAAAAAAGCCCCCCACAGCAAGAGGATGTGGAATAGGTGTCAAACCACTTACGAAAAGAGGAAAGAAACAACTTTAAAATGGGAGACCTGGAGAGCATCAAAGGGAAAAAAATGGCAGCGGAAGGAGATCACAGTGACAGAGGCCACACCCCTAACCATGAAGATGTTGGCAGCTGAGTTACAGATGCTGCGGCGAGAGGTTTTGGAGGATCATGCGAAGGCGATCCGAAGTGGCGATTTCTTTGATCCTCGGGGCCCTGGCCATGGTAGACGAGGAAATGAAGTAGCATTTGAGTTACAGAAGGTAAGGGTTGCTCTGTCAAGGCAGAGCGACCAGATCGTTTGCTTGGAAATGGAAATAGCGAAGATGGCGACCAATAATAAGGATCTGAAGGCTACGATAGACAACCTTGAAAATAAGTCGAGAAGACCTAATTTGAGGGTGGCTGGTTTGCCAGAAGGGTTGGTGGGCCCAAACTCGATGAAATTCATGGCACAGGTGGTCTGGAGGGTAGTGGGGGAGGAGATAATGGAGGCCCCTCCGGAGCTGGATTGTGCCCAGTGGTCACTGAGACAGAAGCCTCGTGCTGGGGAGCCAACTCGGGCATTTGTGGTCCGGTTCCGTAGTTATCAGGCGACGGCAAAAATCACCACTTTGAGAGTCGAGAGGAAGCTGAAGCATTCATTCAAAGCAACAGACTGGGGTTGAAATGATTGTATTGTATCCGAATTGAAGGAAAATATAGTTTCGGAAGGGGGGAGTGTCGTTTGGAGTCTTTTGGAGGGTTTTCTGGGGGCGTACGATGTATTTGTTCATTCCTGTTGTTGAAGAGGTACAGATGGGGCTGTGTGTTGCTTTATATGAAATTTACTGTTTCTGCTGTTCTTTTTTTTTAAATTTAGATTAGCCAATTATTTTTTCCAATTAAGGGGCAATTTAGCGTGGCCAATCCACCTACTCTGCACATTTTTGGGTTGTGGGGGTGAAACCCACGCAGACACGGGGAGAACGTGCAAACTCCACACGGACAGTGACCCAGAGCCGGGATCGAACCTGGGACCTCAGCGCTGTGAGGCGGTTGTGCTAACCACTAGGCCACCGTGCTGCCCAGTTTCTGCTGTTCTTATTGGAATTTATACATCGGTTTTGGGCAAAAGGGACTGGTTGGGTATTTTGCAAGATTAATTAGTTAACGGAATGAGGAGATGGCGTTATCTGGCCCACATGAGGGGGGATTCATTTAGTTTAAGTTTAGTGGTTATAGTCATGGGATGGTTGAGGTATGGTAAGGGGTAGGGTGTTTGGGGCTTTGTATATAGTTCACCTGGTTGTTTGTGAGTGGTGTCGGTGGGTGACAGGGTGGGGCGGGTATAGTTCTCAGATGGTGACTGGAGACTTTTCTTTGTCGCTTTGTGCTTTGGGATTCGGTGGTCATCTTGGATGGGTCTGGCGTTGAACTTTCCTGGAGGATTTCTGGACTGCCTCATGGGGCGGGAATGACTGGTTCCAGTGGGGGGAGGGGGAGTGGGGGAGTGGGTGGACACCCCCCCCCCCCAACCCCCATATGGCTGGTCATGTGCAATGTGAGAGGGTTGAATGGCCCGGTTAAGAGATCCAGGGTGTTTACTCACCTCAAGACTTTGAGGGCTGATGTGCAGGAGACCCATTTGCGAGTTAGAGACCCGATAAGGTTTGAGGGAGTGGGTGGGGCAAATGTTTCATGAGGGTTTAAATGCAGGGCCTGGTTGACTGCGACCCTGATCAATAGGAGGATAGCCTTTTCAGAGGGGTGGGTTTTGACGGACCAGAATAGGAGGTATGTCATGGTCAATGGGCTGTTAGCAGGTGCACAGGTCGTCCTAGTCAATGTATACATCTCAAATTGGGATGACACAGCTTTTATTAATAGCTTGCTGTCGCTGATCCCAGATTTGTATTCACACTAGCTGGTCATGGGTGGGGATTTTAATTGCTTTTGGACCTCCAACTGGACAAATTGAGACCCAAGGCGTTAAGACTTACTGGGATGGCAAGGCTCTGTTGTCCTTCATTGAGCAGATGGGGAGAGCTGACCCTTGGAGGTTTTACACCAGGGGAGAGGGATTTCTGATTCTTCGCCTCGGTCCACCAGGTCTATTCGAGGATTGACCTTTTTTGTTGTTGGTCGGTCCTTGCTGTCGGGGATGGTAGAGTCGGGGTACTCAGCAATGGTGATCTCAGATCACGCCCCCCACTATGTAGATATTATGGTTGGCTCGGGTCCCGCTCAGCACCCCCCCTTTGGGGGTTAATACTTTGCTGGTGGTGGATAAAGGTTTTTGCAAGAGGATCTCCTCTATCATCGAGGAATATGTGACCTTAATAGGAGTGAGGAGATTTCTCCCTCCACGTTATGGGAGGTGCAGAAGGTGGTCAATGGAGGGGAGATTATCTCCTTTAAGGCACATAAGCAAAAGAACGAAAGGACAGAGATTGGCGGATGCCATCTTCGAGGTGGACTGCCAATACTCGATCAATCAGACACCAGAATTGCTGGTTAGCAGGAAGAAGCAACAGGTATAGTTTTGGCTTCTAACCATGGACAGGGAAGTGTGCTTGCTGTGACGTTCATGGGGAGCTTGCTAGAACACGTGGAGAAGGCTAGTCGCCTGCCGGCACATCAGCTGAGATGGAAGGCAGTCTCTCAAGAAATTGTGCAAGTCAGGGACGGGGTGATTATACTGGTCTCCACCTCAACCAAGGTTAATGGTGCATTCGATGCATTCTTTTGGAACCTATAGAAGTCAGAACCCCCAGAGGATGAATCCTTTTAGACGGTCTGGCCTTCCCGGTAGTGGAGCAGGAGGAGATGGGGGAATTGGAAGCTCCGCTGACTCTACAGGAGATTAAGGAGGGTACGCAATTGATGCAGTCGGGGAACATGCCGGGACCAGACAGGTTCCTCATTGACTTTTATAAAAGGTTTGCTGGGTTGCTGACCCCAGTGCTGCTCAAGATGTTCGAGGACTCTGACTTGTGGGACATTGCCGACCTCTTTGGTGCAGGCAACAATCTCCTTGATACTGAAGCAGGATAAAGACCCGATGGAGTGTGAGTCGTACCGCCCAATTTCTTTGCAGAAACAAAGTTGCTAGCGAAATTATTGGCAAGGTGCATGGAGTCCTGCCTCCCGGGAATAATTTCAGAAGAACGGACAATATTTATCCAGAGGAGACAACAGTCAGCTAATGTCCGGAGGGTGCTCAACGTGGTTCTGTCCCCCTCTCCATCCCCTGAAAAGGAGGTGACTATTTCTCTGGATGCAGAGAAGGCATTCAATAGGGTGCAATTGAGCTAGTTCTTGGGAGGTCTTGGGCAGGTTTGGCTTTGGACCTAGCTTTGGTATACGGCCAGTGTCCAGACAAATGATTTAAACTCAAAATACTTCCGACTGTGAAGAAGCATGAGACGGGATTTCCATTGTCTCTGGTACTACTTGTCCTGGCTACTGAACTCTGCTTATCGCACGGAGGTCATCTACAAAGTGGAGGGAATAGGTAGATGTGGCAGGGAGCACAGGGTGTCCTCATATGCAGATGACCTGTTACTGAATATAATGGATCCTATGTCTAGTGCAGAGGAGATAACAAAACTGCTCGAGAGTTTTGGCTCCTTTTTGGGGTACAGATTTAACCTAGGTAAAAGCGAATGTTTTCCGGTGAGTCCCCTCAGGAAGGGCAGCCAACCCGAGGAAGTTGCCTTTTCGCCTGGCCAGGTCCAACTTTGGTTATCTGGGAGGCCAGGTGGCCCACGACTGGGCTTCATTACAGAAGCTAAATTTTGGGATCCTGATCAGAGCAGTGAAGGAGGAGCTGCAGATATGGCTGGAAGGATGCAATCTTTAATATCCTCCCAAGATTTCTGTTTTTGCTTCAGTGCCTTCCAGTTTTCCTTCCGAAGTCTTTTTTTTATATATTCAGGAGCTGATACGATGACCTCCTCTTTTATTTGGGTGGGTGGGACCCCATCGGTTTACAAAGGAAAAGACAATTGGAGGTCTTGCGTTACCCAAAATGTTTATATTATTATTGGGTGGTGAATATTCAAAAGGTGCGGGGGTGGCAGAGAGGGACGGAGTCCATGCGGGAGTGGATGGAGAGGAATGACTGTACAGGTACCAGCTTGAGGTTATGGCTCCCCTTTTGTTTTCCCAATGAAGTGGACTACCAATCCGGTGGTGGTGGTCACTTTTAAAATATGGGAACAATTTAGACAGCACTTCAAGCTGGGTGCGATGTCAATGTTGGCCTCAATCTGTGTGAACCATTATTTTGTTCTGGTGGTTTTTGATTCGACCGTCAGCGTTTGGAAGAAGGGGGGATTGTAAACTTCAGGGACTTTTTATTGATGGCAAGTTCCTGAATTTTGAGGAGTGGCTGGAAAGGGGTAAACCCTCGAGCCAACCAGTTTCGATATTACCAGGTACAAAACTTTGCCCGCAAGGAGATTGCTTCCTTCCCTTTGGCTCCCCCCTTTGATGGGTTCTTTCTGCAGCAAATGTAGGAGAATGATGGGTGTTGGAGATCTGTCAGCTGATGTCAACAGACCAGGTCCTGTTGGCCAAAATTAAAAGAAAATGGAAGGAGGAATTATGCCAGGAACTTGAGGATGAGGAGCAGAGTGAGGTTCTAAATAGAGTCAACTCTACATCTGTGCCCTTGGCTCAGCCGAATACAGTTCAAGGTGGTACATTTCACCAGGGTATGAATACCGTGTTTTCTTTTTGCAGATGTAGGGGATAGATGCGATAAGTGCTCTGGAGGCCCTGCCCATCACACACGTTCAGTTCCTGCCCTGGGCTCATGAACATGTGGGTCTCCTTCTTCAGTACCAAATGGGGCATTCTCGGTGTCGACTTGGAGCCTTTTTCTTTGGTGGTTATTTTTGGGATCTCAACCTTTCCGGAGTTACAGACAGGGGCGAAGGCTGATGCTCTTGCCTTTACTTCCTTCATAGCCCGTAAGCAAATCTGGTTTGGCTCGAGGTTCTCATCCCCGCCTAGTGCAGCAGCTGGGCTCGGCGACTTGATGGAATTTTTATACTTAGAAAAAAAATCCACTCCCCAATGAGAGGGTTGGATGAGGGATTGTACCTCAGATGGAAGGAGTTTATTTCCTTTTTCAGAGTTGGTCACCATCAGATGCTAGTGGGGGAGGGATTGGGGGGGGCGGGGGCAGTTAGGTCATTAGGGATTGGTTGGCGTTTCTTTTGGGTTTATGGGAGGTGGATGAAAATGTTGGAATACTGCCAATGTTGTATAAATGGTTGTTTGGTGCTATTCTGGAAAATTGTGAACTAAATAATTTTTTTTTTTTAAAATGGGGACAGGTTGGGTGGTGGTTTTTTTTTGTACATTGTACGAGTCTGGTTGAATATTTCATATGTTTGTAAACTGAAAACCTGAACAAAAATATTTATTTTTAAAAAAACCAAGACAGCACACAATAAACCCAGCCTGTTGCAAGATCCAACAAGATTAGTTTGAATGACTTGTCAAAAGTGGGATGACAATCTTCTGATCATTCACTGCCAGGGATAGAGCCAGCACGGCATGTTTGCAGGAGGTCAACGTTTGAACATTGCCTCTTTCCACAAGATGCTTAAAGCACTGCCGAAAAGGTACAGAACCTCAAAGTCAAATATTTACTTGCCTTTTACAGGGTTTTCATTAAGCTTCAGGGTTTAAAAAAAACTTGCAAAAATAAAACTTTCCACCAATCTTCTTTTCGACCAACTAACTAACAACTTGTGCACCAATGCTCACCTTGGATTTCACAAGGACCACCTGGCTCCAAAGTACATCCATGGTGCAGCCACGAGAAAAGCTGAATTCATAGGAATGAGAGCATCATCATCTAAGCAGTATTTTAGAGAGTGTGACCTCAAAAGATCCCTGGTAACATGTTGTCAATGGGATCAGGAAAAGCTCTCTCCCAAGGCTGGAGTCACACCTAGCAAAATGATTGTGATTACTGGAGACCAAACATCTCAGCACAAGCAAATATGTGCAGGAATCAGGCCCAGCAGGGTCCAGGGCCTAATCATCTTCAATTCCTCCATTAATGACCTTCCCTCCATCATTAAATCATAAGACAGAACGTGGTTTTTTTTTTTTTAAATTTAGTGCACCCAAATAATTTTTTTTTCCAATTAAGGGGCAATTTAATGTGTTCAATTCACCTATCTTGCACACCTTTGGGTTATGGGGGCGAAATCCACGCAAACACGGGGAGAATGTGCAAACTCCACACAGACAGTGACCCAGAGCCGGGATCAAAGTGACCTCGGCGCCCTGAAGCAGCAGGACTAACCCACTGCGCCACTGTGCTGCCCTCAAATCTTTGTTGATAAATGCAGTGTTCAGTCCATTCACAACTCTTCAAGTAATGAACAATCTATGTCCCCAAGCAGCAAGAACTAGGCAACATTCAGTCTTGGACCTGGGTTCGATCCCAGCCCCAGGTCACTGTCCATGTGGAGCTGCACATTCTCCCCGTGTTTCTGTGCGTCTCACTCCCACAACCCAAAGATGTGCAGAGTAGGTGGATTGGCCATGCTAAATTGCCCCTTAATTAGAATTTTTAAACAAAAAAGTTCAACACCATCCAGAACAAAGCAGCCTGCTTGATTGGTACGCCATCCACCGTCTATAATAGCATAGCTCGACCACAGAAGCACAATGGCTGCACTGAGTACCATCTGCAACACTGTTCTTCAAACGTTTTCTCCTGGGACCCACTTTTACGAACCTCCTGACCTTCATGACCCATGCCAGCTGACCTTCACAACACACCATTTTCACTGACCTTTAACACAACAGTGAGCCTGCTTGGTCCTCACAATCTCACTTGCTTTGTCATTCAACGTTACATTTCTGCTAAGAACTTCAGCCGATGATTTAACTTCTCACTGCATCCTTTGAGAAAAATAAAAAGGTTTGTCCTTGAATTTGCCATGCTTAATCTTCAAATATCTTTGAAATTTTGAGGCTTTTAAACTTTAATTTTCAGGGGCAGCATGGTGGCACAGTGGTTAGAACTGCTGCCTCACGGCGTCAAGGACCCAGGTTCAATCCTGGCCCCGGGTCACTATCCATGTGGAGTTTGCATGTTCTCCCCGTGTCTGCATGGGTCTCACCCCCACAACCCAAAACGATGCGTACGGTAGGTGAAATGGCCACGCTGAATTGCCCCTTAATGGGATAAAAAATAGAATTTGGTACTCTAAATTTATCTCAAGGTATAAACTTAAATTTTCCTACACTTCTTTGCATATAACACACGCAGGATTTGATTCCCGATTTGCATTGGCACAATTAACAAAGCCATACCTCAAGAAATCATTTTTACACTGCTTGGTTCCCTATTTCATTTTTTTCTTTTCTTTAAAAAGATCCATCTGCAGTTCTTCACAGTCCTGTTGCCCTGCTTGCTCGCAGCAAAAAAATGGAGGAATCTCTCCTCCGTGATTTTGCGTCAAAAACACGGATGTACAGGGTGACATCAGTGTACGTGTCGCTGCATGACCTGATCTCTGCCGCCACTTCTGGCCGGAAGACTGAAACATTCTTTTTAAAAGACATTGGGCACTTCTCCCACGCTAGGGAACGCCACGACCGATCACCCCCCCCCCCCCCCCGACATCTACCTGTGGGTCGCAAGCCGCAGTTTGAAAACCCCTGATCTACAAGTGTCCTGCAGCAACACCTTCCAAACCTGCAACCTCCACTACCTGGAAAGGCAAAGCTAGCAGTTGCATTAATCCCCATCACCTCCATGTTTCCCTCCAATTCACAAAACATACTGACTTTGAAAAATCTAGACATTCCTTCTTCATGACTGGGCTAAAATCCTGAAACTCATTCCATAAAAGCACTGTCAAAGAACCTGCACCAGTGGTTCAAGAAAAGGAACATCACCAGCAACATCTCAAGGTCAATCATGGATGGACAATTAATGCTGGCTCTCCCAGCAACACTTGCAGAGCACGAACAAATCAAAAAAGCTAACCTACCCAGTTTTACAGTTGCTGACGAAACAATGCTCACATTTCCATTCAAACGTTTTGCGACCAATTATAACCCTGAACTGTAATAAATTAAACGTAAATTACTCACCCTAGTTTTAGGCAATGCAAATTTTCCTGGCCTAGGGAATAATGATTGGAAGCTGCGTGTTTGTTCTGTTTATCAAGCAACTATCCAGCCTCTAGTGGGCCAAGTGCTTATGCAAGCACTTCTGTTAAGAGAGTCTGCAGCTGCAGTCAGGGCTTCCAGGTAGGCTGCAGGTTTTATACACAGCTGCCCACAGCTATACCAACTACTGCAGTCCCATCCGGAACGAAGGTCATAATTTCCAGCATCAGGCTTTCTAATTTCCAGCATCAGACTTTCTAGTTCAACAGAAACCATTCTCATTAGGCATCTTGTAAAAATTCAGTCAATGCGGACAAAAAAAATGTCTTCATTGCATTCAGCTTCTGTCACATGCCATGCATCAACTAGTCCATTCAGCATATACTCATCCAAGTACACGTGCATCTGTGTGTTAGGTGAAGTGCTGACAAATAAAAACTTTACAACCCTTTGTGAAACAAAGGAATGCATCCTACAAGGCGATATCACTTTCTCTTGTGTCTGTTTCACTAACAACTCAGCTTCCCTTGGCAGCTAGTGTATTTTTTCTTACTTCACACAGGATTTTCAACAGTTATTTACAACTTTGTTATTTTGAGGAATAAAGCACAATTAATACCACAGTACACCCTGAAAGCAATAGATTATCAGAGCTATTAATGATTTTTACCAAACCCTACCAACCTTTATTCATCAAAGCATTTTATTCTCAAAGGATAAATTTCAGTGCAAAGAGGGATCAACAAACGAGTTGCTTGAAAGCCTTTCTGATGGTAAGCCTGAAGTTAGAAAAGGCTTAATGAAGGCTTTAAAATCCACCAGGGCTTCACAATGAACATCTGACTTGGTGATTTATGCATATTAATAACCTCAGCCTACTGAGGCAATCTGAATTGTACATGTCCTCAGAATCTTAATGTCTTCAGCTCCACTGGGATTATTACAAATGTAAATTTCTAAGATTCTGAGCTATTAATCTCTGTCTGTCCTCCTGTTCAGCAACATAATGACTAATTAAACATCAAAAGACCTGTACAGGCGATCTTCTTTGACAGTTTCTGTCCTGGATTCACTCCCAAGAGGCGACTGAAATGGCTGGGACAAGGGGCAAGATTGTACAAATAAGCCACATATCATCATTACTAAATCTAGCTACTAGGCAGTTGCTATCAATTTAAACATTTCATGACAAGTTTTTGTTGTCATGTTCTCAGCATAGAATTCATAAAAAGATTTAGTCAAAAAGACAACATTACAGTGCACACATCCTAACAAAAAAACTATACTCACAGATGAAGGCAAACCGGGAGGCACCTTTCTTACTTTCTTTGTCTGAGAGGGATCTGCACAGGATGAAATGTAGATTGTGACTACAGTACTTTTAAACAAAAAAATTACTTTTCTGTTAAAATTATAACACCAACAGCAGTTTTAAAAGGGGACGTGGGAAAATGTAGGAAGGGAACTTTTAGCAATGGGTCAGGGGAAAGGGGGTGGATTCCACAAGAACCTGGAATTAATAAGAATGGAAAGAGCATTGGGAAACCTTGTTTAAAAAATAGAACAGAGTTAAGCATTGGGCAAGAATTTTAAATTTGGGGCAGGGGGACCTGGAGCTCATGTAATTAAGTGACAATCTGTCACCTTGCCTGAAACTCAAAAGAAATTGGCCACTGCAGCCTTGTAGGACAGTCATTCATGGGTGAATTCCGCCTCCTGCCACTCAGCCAAATTTCTAGCCAGGTCAATAATTCGCCTTCAATTTCATGAGCTTCAACGTTAGCAAACAAGTCTTACGAGGATCTTCATCAAATGCTTGCTGGAAGTCCAGATAGTGAACATGCAGTGTTCACACACTGTTGGGCTGTTAAGGAAATCTGGCTCATTACTTATTATAGCCTGTCCACTTGTTGATTTGCCCTTATAGGACAGAGATTAGGAGAATTTCTTTGGGGTTTGTGTTACTTTGAAACTCCTGCCTCAGAAGGCATGGAGGCAGGGTCAGTGAATATTTTAAAGTTAGAGGTAAATTGATTCCTTTGCCGAACAAGAAACTAAGGTTATTAGGCGGTGATGGGCATGTGGAATTCGAAACACAAGCTGATCAGTGTTATTTTATTGAATGGCAGAGCAGGCTAGAAGGGCCAAATGGCCTGCTTCGTCACCTATTTTGTATGTTCGCATGTTGCAGGAAACTACCTCAGACACATAAGAAATTTATTAACTTGCGAATATGTGCTAGAACCCATCACAACTACATGAATGTTAAAACCCTGCACCAAAACCACCCCGTCTTTAATACATGCATGCTCCTTCTGTATTTATACAATCTGCAACTTCACAGCTAGCGCCAGGAATCCCCACTACAATCTTAAACCTTTTATTATTTCTTAACTCTACCCTAAAGTCTCCAATGCTTGCGTACATCTCCGTATCCATCTTTTACCATCACTTACCTTTCATTCTTAACCACAAAGGTTTTTCCTCCCCTCTACCATTTTTCCTATCTTTTCTGCAGACCTTATAACCTGACATATTAAGTTCCCTGTTGTGAGCATCTTGCAGCTATGTTTCAGGAACAGCTCCCATGTCATACCATCTCAGTTACATTTATGCCTGTAATTCATTTATTTTGTCCCTAATAAACCAATACTCTAATGTTTTACTTGCATCTCCTATTTCTCTTTCCTGGTTTAATTTAAATATTTTTGTTTATCCCTACCTATATTGCTTAAAATACAATTTCTGACCGTCACTCTACTCTCTCCCTTTTCATTTATTTATAAACTATTATGCATGCTGACTTTTCTAACCAAGTCCTCTCCCCCAACATTTATCAGTTTCAAGTACTTGTGACTACCCTATTTAGCCTTTCCATTCGTAATCCAGTCCCGCTACAGTCATTCCAATCCCGCTACAGTCATTCCAATGATTCAGCTCTTATTGTCCCAGTACTGGTGTTAGTGACCCACAAAATGGAACTCCCACACCACTCCTTCAGCTAAATGCTTACCAACCCAATCGGTTTATGCCTACATCAATTTGTATACATGTCAGGCAACAACGGAGAAATTATAATTCTTTAGGTTCTATTCTTCAATTTAAAAGACTTCTGACTTCCCAGAGCCAACATCAAGGAAAGAACTAGTGATTTAAAAAAAAACGTGGACACTACTAAGGATGACCATGGGGAACAGATTAAAGAGCGGCCCAGGGCAGTACCGTAGCTAGCACTGCTGCCTCACTGCCAGAGACCCGGTTTGATTCCCACCTTGGGTCACTGTGTGTGGAGTTTGTACTTTCTCCCAGTGTCTGCGTGGGTTTCCTCCAGGTGCTCCGTTTTCTCCCACAGTCCAAAGATGTGCATGTCAGGTGGATTGGACATGCTAAATTGCCCCTTAGGATGAGCTTATTGCATCTTTCGAAAGGTCGGTGCAGACTCAATATGCCTCTTTCTGTAGAGATTCTATAATCAACAGCATCATTATCTACACCCCCACCACTTTAAGACAATAGACTAATTTTTTCTGGTCTAGTTTCATTCTTTAAAGTCTTAAATGAGCTCTCAAACTATAAATGTAAACACAAACCAAGTGCTGATGTGTCATGAAGCGGTCTTCTGCGTGGATTTGTAGCTGTAAAAGGATAGTACACCGTTCCAGGTTTCCCTGAAGATGGTACAGGACCAAGACTGCCTATTTCTACATCTGATCGAAGGATGCCAGACTGCAAAACAATGCAAAAATATCAGTTAATTTTGCACTGAGTTATCCATCAAAGCATTTCAACCATGACTCATCACAAGGATAAATAAGCTGAAAAATATTTCCTAGTTTGAGATTCATAAATAATGGGCAGAATTTATTGCATAACCCACCATGTGTTTCACAGAGGGGGTAGGTGGCCCATCATTGGCTGGTGATGGGGTATTCTGGACAACGGGATTTCCCGTTGAACGTGTCCCTCGCCATTGGGAAATCAGAGCAGGTTGCGCCGTCAGCAGGACAGGAGTATCCTCCCCGCGTCAACTCAACCGTCAAGCAAGTAGCCATGATGTGGAGATGCCGGCGTTGGACTGGGGCGAGCACAGTAAGCTCCTTCATTAGAACTCACCTGATGAAGGAGCTGTGCTCCGAAAGCTAGTGATTTCAAACAAACCTGTTGGACTTTAATCTGGTGTTGCAAGACCTCTTACTTCAATCAAGTATAATAGAAGCCACTTCATAATAACTAGATAAAATTTGAAGTCAATATTTAATACATAAAAATCCTAGTGGCAGAGCAAGAGGAAAGTGTACAAGAGTTTCCAAATTTAGCAGACAATTTTCATATAGCTCCATTCTTACTTGATCTAAAGATTAAAGTGCTGCAACATTAACCAAAGGCCAACATTTGAGGCAATAATAAATAAGTTGCCCACTAAGTTTTCAAAGGGTTCAACAGTGGATTTGATTAAATTTAAAAACATGACTTAGTTATGTTAAATGGCTTGGAGTTTTCTTTTTAAATAAGGTCGCACGCAGACACAACTATAATCTAACCAATGCACTGATCCTTTGTCCCAAACAGGATATAATCCCATAATGAGCAAATGCATGATGGAAAATCTTCAGCATTGACAGTTGGATATCCTGTTTACATACAGAATAAACTCAGCTTTTCAGTAACAGGCATGAGATTTTAACTTACGAAAATATTATCAGAAGTTTAGCAAAATGTTTGGACTCATAATACAAATTTCATTCAAAAAGTGAAGGCAATGCAATGTTCTTATTTAGCAGCAGATTCCTGTTATTGTCATTACAAAAAGTCAGCCAACGGTCAAATTTATTTTCATTGCCAATTTGATTAGTATTTGCATAGTCCATTTAAAATCAACACAAATTGGACACAACACAAAAAATACATATTGTTTGACCAAGAAGCAGTAACAATAAGGAAAATTTGTAATTACTTCAAAATGCTTGGGGAATTTGTAACTGTTTAAAAAAATATTTGAAAAAGGCTTAAGTATTTGTAATTTGTATCACTTGGAACAGGATTCATTATAATTTTGGGGTAACAAGAAATACTGATCCTTGTGACCTAGCGATCTTTGAGTTGGAAGCAGTACCAACAGGGAGGAAGTTAAAATGCGGAGACCACACAGCAGGCAGAGATAAAGGGGAGAGAGAAAGCAACCAGCAAGCCAGGTTGAAGAGCTGTATTTTTGAGGGTCAGAAAGCACCTTTTTAAGATTGTCGATGCAGTTTGGCTCACTTCATTCTGGTAGGTCGGTCCACACCAGCACGAACCACAGAAGCTGAGTTGAAATGGTTCCAGAAAGAATTGTTCCATTGTTATAGGATTGAATGGGCACAACCCTGTTTATGCGGAACCTTCTGCCTGAAGTAAAGGGACTGGAATTCAGCTTCAGTAAGACCCAAGTACGGAGCTGAAACTTGTGCCTTCCAGGTGGAGTGACTGCCTAGTAACTCCATGAGACAATTTTGTTGCATTCGCTGTTCCACATGTAATTTATAGTTTGTACTGAGTGATTTGCTTGCTGATGCATGTTTAATTTACATCAATTCTGGTTGGCGTTGAAGTAGGAATTACAAAATTTTAAAGTTTCATCTGGTAATTTCTTCATAGGGAAGGGGTCATGTGGTAAATCTGTGGGCAGGGTGGAAGAGGTTTGATTTACAGATTTCCATATGGAATTTAATATAATGCAGATTATAATTGCTTGAAGATTAAGGAAGCTAAATTGGATCGCCTCTGAAACAGAAGTGGGGATTGCAAATCCGCACCTGCTAATTGCAATGCAGGCAGCACATCTGCGCGTCTGAAGGATCTTTACTACAGCTCACTTCACTGTTCATTGGTTGCATGCATCATCAAGGAGTCAATAGCAAAAATGATTAGCTCCACTTAAAGATGGACTTGACCACTAAAGTTAGCCTGTGCCCTGTAAGGAAATGGTGTGGCACTCCACAAACCCCAAAAAGGCAGGAGAGAGCCATGGAGGTCAATGTCAGGAGTCAAGTCCTAAGGACTGTAGGAAAACAAAAAATGTGCCATCAAAGCTTTTCTATCCTGATGAGTACAAGACAAAAAGCTTTGACAGCATTTTTAAAAAATCAGTCGGTAAATACCTTCAAACGTCATATCTCACCAAATTCTCAGATGCTGTTCAAATTACCAAAGCACCATCACTCACTGACCAACAATCTCGGTCAAGCAGGGCTCAATTGCATGTGCTTCAACTGACCCACAAACAGTGAGCACTGCAGCAAGTTTCACACCTACAGTTTGCAGGTTGCACGCGAGATTCAACCGTGAAAACCACATCAGCTTAACAGATACCCGACAATCACACATATTTCCTTCCCTTCCACAAGGAGGCACCCAACCAGAAGCAGCTGGAGTTAATCGAAGGGGAATAAGTGAGCCTGCATGTCCAAATACCAGCAGATAAATCAATGCTGGCCATTATTAGGACAGCCAATGCTGAGACCATGGTCAGAGATAGCTGAAGCCAAAGATGACAAAACATCCTCATATACAATCTTGCTCCTCAATCCCACATTTTACACTCTCTCCAGATTTAAGAGCTGCAAATGATGTAAACCTGCACCTTCACCCCATTCCTATCACTGCCCTTGTGCCCAAGAGATGCAAGTTGGTCAGACAGTGGAGGAATACTAAGAAGAGCGTGAAGGTGTAGACACAACGACGTCACTTGAATTCATACTTGCAGCCATCAGTTCAAATATCAAACAGTGCAAATCATCGAGGATAGATTAGAGATCTGCACACGACGAGTCACCAGGCAAGAGTTAACTGCAACCAGGACAGGGAGAAAGGAAAGCATAGCCTCCAGACGGAAAGATTGTCCGCGGGTTCCACTGTAGAGGATTCAGGACTAAGTTGGGGCAACCTATAGAAGGACGTTGAGGAGTATGCACAACAATATGCTTGGTGCACTCCCAGAAGTTTGAGATCAATATTAAGGAGCATGAAGGAGTCCAGTAACAACTCGGCACACAGTTTCAGGTAAGGTTTGGAACCTATCCATTCCAGTATCGAAGAGGAAGCCGACTCGATTCGCACATGCGAACCAAGCTACAGTGCAGCATCCAATGTTGGATCTCTCACCGTAGCATAAACAGCAGCCACCCAACATTGGAGTGCGGCAGTGGAAGCTCAGTTTGCTCTCTTACAAAGTCAGCGGGTTGCCATGCAAGCTCCTACTGCTGTCATCACTGTTATGGATTAGTGTGTAAAGAGGCTTGCAGGCTGTCATAGCAGCCCAGCAATCAATTACCTGGATTAGTGAGGTGCTGCCCCAGGAGTGTGGCAGGAACCACACGTGTTCTCTCGAGGAGGTAGCATTTGTCCTCCACCACTGCTAAACCATTCACGCCTTTGCTGTTGCCTGTCAGCCAATGCTAAGACGAAACAGTTGGCAGCCAGACCTTAAAAGACTGTCCAGTAAGGACTGCTGAACAGTGTAGTGTAGAAGTGGAGTACACTACCAGTAATTATAATCTCAATTCCCATTCATCGATACACCCGTTGGCCACTTGTTGGGTGGCTGCTGTTTATGCTACGCTGAGAGATCCAACATTGGATGCTGCACTGTAGCTTGGTTCGCATGTGCGAATGGAGTCGGCTTCCTCTTCGATACTGGAATGAATAGGTTCCAAACCTTACCTGAAACTGTGTGCCGAGTTGTTACTGGACTCCTTCATGCTCCTTAATATTGATCTCAACTTCTGGGAGTGCACCAAGCATATTGTTGTGCATACTCCTCAACATTCTTCTATAGGTTGCCCCAACAATGTACTTCAAAGCCATCTGCAGTTTCCCCAACTAAAAGCCATGGTGCAGGCCCTGGGGTATCACTGTGCAGCAGCGTAAGGGTAGCAAAGGTATACAGGTGACAGGTACTAAGGGAAGGCACAACGTTTACTAGTTCATTCGTGATCAATATGGCATGACTGTTGATAAATCTGGTTTGGAATGTCTGTTTTGTGGTGGCTTTTATTTCTGCTTTGCCATCAAGTGCATGCTGTGATATCAGTGACAGAGGGAAGGCAAGGAGTGCGGGAGTATCGATGAATGGGGAATTGAGATTATGGTTACTGGTAGTGTACTCAACTTCTTCACAGCTTCAGCAGTCCTTACTGGACAGTCTGGGCAATTAAACGCTGGCTAAGCTGCCCTCTTCGCTTATCATAGAATTTACAGTGCAGAAGGAGGCCATTCAGCCAATCGAGTCTGCATTGGCTCTTGGAAAGAGCACGCTACACAAGCCCACACCATCCTATCCCCATAACCCAGTAACCCCACTCAACCAACACTAAGGGCAATTTTGCATGGCCAATCCACCTAACATGCACATCTTTGGACTGTGGGAGGAAACCGGAGCACCCGGGGGAAACCCACGCACACACGAGGAGAACATGCAAACTCCCCACAGACAGTGACCCGGCCGGAATTCGAACCTGGGACCCTGGAGCTGTGAAGCAATTGTGCTAACCACAATGCTACCGTGCTGCTTCCTTGAGACGGTCACTTTGTGGGTTAAATAGGGGAATCTGACTGTTGGGGGAGATGCTACACTAGCCATAAGGCTGGTGTACAGGAGTACAGCGAAGGGAGATGCCGCAGCACGCCTCCTGGGATGGAGGGATTGCCTGGCAGAGGGAAAGGGAAATACAGAACTTCAGGGGAAACAGAGGGCAAAAAAGTAGAGGCGAGGGAGGTAAAGAAGGGATTTAAGTCAAGCGGGGAGGGGGGAAACTAGGAGGGGAGCGCACAAGTGTAGAGGCACAGGGGAGATACAGTGGGGGGTAGGCAGAGGGTAGAGTGCTGGTTGCTTCAGACAACGCATGGAGATGGCAAAAACGAGGAAGTAGTTGGCAGCCATTCTGAATGGCCCGTGAATAAGGGCAGTCCCAGACAAACAGGGCCAGGCCCACAGGGCGAGTATGGTTGATCCACAAAGGTGGGTGGGGGGGGGGGGGAGCAGCACCCCCTCTCATTGATCACCAAAAAGGTTGGGGGAGGGGGGGGGTAAATTCTCCTTCTTTGCCCAAGTGCACAAGGCCTACCCGTGTATAACTCATTTGTCATAGGGAATAGGGTGCCTCCAGGGATAACAAAGGCAGAATATCCTGCAATTGTAATCTCCAACCATGCTCTCCATTACATGGCCACAAAGTTGGTGAAGTGCCCGGCCCAACGCCCTCCCATAGAGGCTGGGTGCAGCTCTCCTCGGCGATAAGGAATTCTGTACAAAGATATCCCAAGCCACCAACAGTTATGTAACCCGCAACCAGAATGGGGAGGTATCACCCTCCATGTTCTGGGAGGCACTGAAGGCAGTGATCAGGGGCAATTTCATAGCCCTTAAGACAGAAAAGAAAGGACAGCCAAGCAGCGTCTCATCAGCTCCATATTTGAGGTGGATTGGCAGTACTACATTGCCCCAACCGTGGAGCTGCTGCGGAGAGGAAAAAGCTGTAGATGGAATTTGTTCTGCTCTCCACAAGGAAGGCGATCCACCAGCCCCGCCAGGCATGGAGGGCCTTCTACGAACATGGAGACAAGGCCAGGACATGCTGGCACACCAGTTGAGAAAACAGGTGGCCGCAAATGAGATAGCTCAAGTTAGGAACGAAGTGGTGGGGTGGTTGCAGACCCAAACTCAGTTAGCGAGGCCTTTAATAATAATCTTTATTATTGTCACAAGTAGGCTTGTGAAAGTCGCATAGTTGCCACACTCCGGCACCTGTTTGGGTAGACAAGAGCAAATTCAGAATGTCCTATTCACTTAACATTATGTCTTTCGGGACTTATGGGAGGAAACCCACGCAGACACGGGGAGAACGTACAGACTCTGCACAGACAGTGACCCATGTGGGAATCGAACCAGGGACCCTGATGCTGTGAAGCAACAGTGCTACCGTTACAAACTTGTATAGATGACTATACTACTCCGAACCCCCAGAGGGGTACTCGGTAATGGAACAGTTCCTCGAAAGATTGGATATACCGGTGTGGGGGAGGATAGGAAACAAGGGCTGGAAGCAGTGCTAGAGCTGCGCGAAATCATGGAATGCATTAATTCCATGCAGTCAGGGATAGTGCTAGGACCGGATGGGTTCCCGGTAAACTTTTACGAAACATTTGCAGCAGCAGCACTGGCCCACCACTTGCTTGAGATGTTCAACAGTTCACTGTTAAAGGGGGCCCTGCTGGCTCAGGCATCGATCTAATTGATCACCAAAAAGGACAAAGACCCGACCGAGTTTGGAGCCTGCAGACCGATCTCTCTCGTGAACATTGATGCAAAAGACTAGCGAAAGTGCTGGGGAGGCGCCTGGACAGCTGCCTGCCAGAAGTGAGTGTGGAAGATCAGACCGGGTTTGTCGAGGGCAGACGACTAATACGGAACATCAGACGCTTGCTGAATGTAATAATGACCTATCTAGGGAAGAGGACATCAGAGGTAATAGCCGCCCTGGATGCTGAAAAAGCCTCTGATTAGTCGAATGGAGGTACCTCACGGAGGTACAATTCTCGCACTGGCAATTGAACCACATGCCATCGCCCTTAGATCGGTGCATTGGCAGATGAGCATTCGGAGAGGGGCAGACAGCATAGAGTCTCGCTCTATGCATATGACCTGCTCCTCTACGTGTCAAACTGGGAAAGGCAACATCTTCCCGACACACACACACACACCCCAGAAGGCCAGTGGTAATGGCCACACTAAGGACATGGAACCAGTTTTTCAAGATCCCACCTGACAAGGTCAGACGGAAATGGGTGGGGGATCTGGGAATAGAGATGGGGAGGACTCTGGATCGAGGCATTGCACAGGATTAACACCACCGCTCTTGCGCCGGGTTAAGCCTGATGCAGCTCAGGGTGGTGCACACAGCACACCTTACAAAGACACGCATGAGTGGGTTCTTCCCAGAGTTGGAGGATAAGTACGAGTGGGTCAGGGAAGCCGGTCAATCAAACCCACATGTTTTGGTCCTGTCCCAGACTCGGAGTTCTGGATGGTCAGGGACACCACCCGGATGAAAGGAGCTTTCGTACAGCAGAGAATAAACGGGGAGGAAGGCCACTCGCAGGAGGGGGCACGGATCCCTCCCACACGTGTTACACTGGGGAGGCGGACCATCCTAAGCTCCACACCGGGGAGGTGGACCGTCCTAAGCTCTATCAAGAACTCACGGCAGGGACTAGGACTCTTCCTTCCTTCCTCCCCTTTTCTCTCTTATCTCTCTCTCTCTCCCTCCCCCCCCCCCCCCCCCCCCCCCCCCCCCAATCGTAGACAACATAGAGCGTCCTGGCAGTAATTGTAAATACATATGTAAAGTTGTGTACACCTTTCAAAAAAAGCTGTATAATACATACTAATGTAAGTGATGTAGGAAATGATAGGCCTGGGACTACTGTCACAGTGGCAGCTTGTGATACATGTGTTGGTATTATCATCATTTTAGTTACTATTATTGTTTTAATATCGTTCTGCAAAGTTTTGATATTAAATGCAACATTCCAATAAAAATTTTCCAAAAAGAATCATAGAAAAATATACAAGCGCAGTTTTGATGTGAAAAGTAAGCATTAACACTGTTTATAGTTAAGGAGCATAAATAGATTTTAGTCTCAGCTTTTTTTTGAAGAATTTCTACTTCAGTTTGGAATAATCTAACCAGATTAGAAAAAGCAGTTCAATACCAGTAAATTCTTACAAAATAGAATCTATAAATGAGTAATCATATGACAGCAATTGGGTTGATTGGGATCCTCTCCAGTATTTAGCCTTGGACAAGATTCTATTAAATCCTTTGTACTAAACTGCACTGCTTCAAGCCTCAGCTAATGTGTTGAGTATTGATTTATCAGTTGAAAAAAAAGCACCAAGGCAACAAAGGAACATAAAGAAAACTGACAAATACCTGAGTCCACTGCACCAACATTGGTACAAAAATATCTTAACTGAGCAACAAAAACATCTGTAAAAAAACACAATGCTTCAAAGCAATCTCTTGAAATTTTAATTATCATCTTTGATGCAAAAATGTCTTGCAGACTTGAGGAGATAATGACAGTCATCCATCAACTGCATCCTGCCAGAGTAATCAGACTAATCTAGCTCACTGGAGAAAAAGACAGCAACCCAGGGTACTGACTGAGTAGTGAAGCACAGCAACACAATATACAGATGCAAAGCAACTGACGTTCAAGCTTAGCATTGTTTCTGATTTACACAAAAACACATGGAAACAATGCTAATACTCAACCAACACGAATACAAATGTGGAATCTTGCACCACTGCAAAATATGCCAACGTATTTGCGCAATAAAATCACCATTCATAGCTAAGATTTACAAAATGTCAGCACGGTAGCATAGTGGTTAGCACAAATGCTTCACAGCTCCAGGGTCCCAGGTTCGAATCCCGGCTTGGGTCACTGTCTGTGTGAAGTCTGCATGCTCTCCCCCTATGTGCGTGGGTTTCCTCTGGGTGCTCCGGATTCCTCCCACAGTCCAAAGATGTGCAGGTTAGGTGAATTGGCCAGGCTAAATTGCCCTCAGGGTCCAAACTGCCCTTAGTGTTAGGTGGGGTTACTGGGTTATGGGGATAGGGTGGCGGTATGGGCTTGGGTAGGGTGCTCATTCCAAGAGCCAGTGCAGACTTGATGGGCCGAATGGCCTCCTTCTGCACTGTAAATTCTATGAAATCTATGAAATCTGAGTTCACAATTTCACACCCCACTTCTGGATGGCTTCCCACAGTCTACCTTCCATAAAATTTGCTAATCCAAAGCTCTACTATTGGAGTCTTAGTGTCCATTAAATCCCATCCCCAATCACACCTCTGCTCACCAAACAACTCTATTTGTAAATTCCCTCCATGGTCTCACTTCTCCCTTTTACTGTAAGCTCCTCCAGGCCCAAAATCCTGAGATAGCTGCATTTCTCTAATTCTGGCCTCTTGTACCCTCCTGATTTCAACTGCTCTGCCGTTGGAGGCCACGCCTGCTGTTGCATAGGCCCCTTGCTCCGGAATACCCATCCGAAACACCTCTCACCTCTCTAGCTCACTTTCTTTCTTTAAGGTCCTTTCGAAATCCAAACTTTTGGTCATAGAACATACAGTGCAAAAGGAGGCAATTCGGCCCATCAAGTGTGCACCGACTCACTTAAGCCCTCATTTCCACCTTGTCCCCGTAACCTAATAACCCCTCCTAACCTTTTTGCCCTCATGAAGGGCAATTTATCATGGCCAATCCACCTAACTTGCACATCTTTGCACTGTGGGAGGAAACCGGAGCACCCGGCAGAAACCCACGCAGACACGGGGAGAACGTGCAGACACCACACAGACAGCGACCCTGCGGGGAATCGAACCCGGGATCATGGCGCTGTGAAGCCACAGCTATCCACTTGTGCTACCGTGCTGCCCTAGTATCTAGTATCTCTTTATGTGGCTTGGTATCAAACTCGGATTATCATGACCCTCTTAAGGACTGAACTGACCCCACCACACATCTTCTCTACTGTGTCGCACTACAGTCCATATGTTTCACACGATGTCCAAGTCTACGTATTTACATTGTTGTATTTATTATATGCCCTATGTTTTTCATGTATGGTACAATCTGCCTGGTCTGTACGCAGAATAATTGAACATAGAAAATACAGCACAGAACAGGCCTTCCGATCCACCATGTTGTGCTGAACTTTTGTCCAAGATTAAGAACAAATTAACTACACCCCATCATTCTACCGTAATCCATGTACCTATCCAATAGCCACTTGAAGGTCCACAATGTTTCCGACTCAACTACTTCCACAGGCAGTGCATTCCATACCCCCACAACTTTCTGGGTAAAGAACCTGCCTCTGACATCCACCCTATATCTTCCACCATTCACCTTAAATTTATGTCCCCTTGTAATGGTTTGTTCCACCCAGGGAAAAAGTCTCTGACTGTCTACTCTTATCTATTCCCCTGATCATCTCATAAACTTCTAGAAAGTCTGCCCTCATCCTTCTCTGTTCTAATGAGAAAAGACCTAGCACCCTCAACCTTTCCTCGAAAGACCTGCTCTCCATTCCAGGCAACATCCTGGTAAATCTCCTTTGCACCTTTTCCAAAGCTTCCACATCCTTCCTAAAATGAGGCAACCAGAACTGCGCACAGTACTCCAAATGTGGCCACGGTTTTGTACAGCTGCATCATCACCTCACGGCTCTTAAATTCAATCCCTCTGCTAATGAACGCTAGCACACCATAGGCCTTCTTCACAGCTCTATCCACTTGAGTGGCAACTTTCAAAGATCTATGAACATAGACCCCAAGGTCTCTCTGCTCCTCCACATTGCCAAGAACCCTACCGTTAACCCTGTATTCCGCATTCATATTTGTCCTTCTAAAATGGACAACCTCACACTTGTCAGGGTTAAACTCCATCTGCCACTTCTCAGCCCAGCTCTGCATCCTATCTATGTCTCTTTGCAGCCGACAACAGCCCTCCTCACTATCCACAGCTCCACCAATCTTCGTATCATCTGCAGATTTACTGACCCACCCTTCAGCTCCCTCATCCAAGTCATTAATGAAAATCACAAACAGCAGAGGACCCAGAACTGATCCCTGCGGTACGCCACTGGTAACTGGGCTCCAGACTGAATATTTACTTTTCACTGTACCTCCAGACATGTGACAATAAATCTAATCTAAATGCGTATAATACATTTTAGCAGCAAAGATGATAAGTAAAATTTCAATAAACTGCCTGGAAGCATTGTGAATTTTACAGATGTTTTTGCCAATCAGATATGTCAACTTCTTTCTTTGCATTCCTTCATTGCTTTTTTGTGGCTTTTCAAGAGCACAATATTTAGCAGACAAAACTGACTTGTTGTTGCATCAGTGCAATTTCAGTGATTGCCCTGCAATGGTTTGGCTTGTAGCAACACTAAACCTGAAACTTAGATCTTGTCAGAAGATTAAGCAAAATAGCTTACTGCTGCGCAGTGAACTCGATCCTCAGTCCAGATCAAAACCACATTTACACCATCAATTCAAAACCACTGCACCAATATTGTAATTTTAGGGGAAACACACCCATTGAGTTATGCAACACAATAAGTTTCTACATCGACTGTACAACCATTCCAGATTTCAGTACATGGTGAAAAGTGGCTCAATTGAATAAGAACTAGTGATTTCTTTGTTGTAAAAATATGCATCACTGAAGAAAAATGGACACAACCTGAAACCGAGATGTCAGTCACCATCTCACTGAATTTTCCATTCACCTAACTAAGTAACAAACACTTCAAAAACACATATTAATGATGTTGATAATATCTAAACCACAGCTTCAAGTTTGGATATGCTGCTGTCTCAAAATATCACAAACTGCAGAGTAGATTACTTAACCTGTCATATAGATTAGTTAATGTGTCATAATGTATCTTCGTCTAGCAATTTAAGTGCATATTTCCAACATATAACAATTGAAGCAAGACCTTCGCTTCTTGTGACTTGACACTGAAGGGGTAAACAGTGTTACCTACATGTTTAATGCTCCAATCATTTCCTTGGTCCAGAGGGCATTATTTACAGTAATAATCTTGCGCAAAGTTAGATTTGAATATGTTTCTTCTTATTAATCACAATTTATGTTGGTTAAAAACAGAGAATAGTGCCCAGATCAGTGTGCAATTTTCTTCACGCTGGACTCAAAAGCTGACGGCAGTAATGTTAATGTGATTGACATATCAATGAAAATTAGTGCACCTTCAAAGCTACATCACAATGTATAACATTACTACCTGCAGGCCAGGTTTTCTTAATGCACAATTGATATGATTTCTGTAGTACACCATCACATTGGACTCCATGGTACTAGAATGCTTAAAGTGCCAGACTGAGTTTGTAATTTGCAATTACGAAGCAAGTCAGCAAAAAGGAACAGCATCCTCTAATGACAGACCCTGATGAATCTTAAAGTTGGAAATACTTTCAGATGAATTGAAAAGAATCAGAATCATTGCAACAGAATTGTTGTAACAAGCAATGTGGATAAAGAGGAACCTGTGGATGCACTTGCATTTCCAAAAGGCATTTGACAAAGTGCCAAACGTCATTAAGCAAATAAGAGCTCATGGTGTATCCAGACCAGACCCCAATTTGCTTTAGGAAACTGGAGACCCCAACAATTTTTCAATTTCTAAACTGAGGAAAGGATACTTCGCTCCAGGAGTGATTCCACTGACAACTAAGGATCTTTTATATTAAAACAAGGTGTATTATTTACACAGAATTAACCCCATTATCAAGGAAAAAACAGCTTTTTAATTGGCATTTAAACGGTTCTTCCAAAAAAATAAAGCAAGGTTTTTGAGTTTACTTTCCCACCTACTTCTAACATTTCAATTAATCAAAACACACACATACATTAAATGCCACTTATTAATACAGTTAATACTCAGTGGCTTATAGATTTATGCACAAAGCCATTGGGCTAGAAGCTTTCAGAAGTTAGTCTGAGAAACACACCTTCCTTCCTCAGGATCCAGGGCAGAACTCTAAAAATGGAACTGAAAACAATCAGCATAGGGCAGCATTGAAAGTTAAACTAAAAAAAACAAATCCAGCCGCTCCCATGAGTGCGATCACTGTCTGCAAAGCTGTTCACACCTCAAGCACGGCTTTAGCAGCCATGTTGGGCATGATTCAATGAGAACGTTTCCCGAGTGCACAATGAGCTCCGTCCCACTCCAGAGGGGCAAACACCTCACCTCCCACCAGCCGAGAAAATATCTCCGAAAAATACTGGGTTGGCTTCAAGCCCTTCATTTTCTCTGGCAGCCCCACCAACCTGAAGTTTAACCACTTTGATCTGTTCTCCAGATCCTCCACTTTCACCCTCAGACCTTTGTTGCCCTCCGCCACCAGCAGCAACTCTGCTTCCAACGAGGCAAGCCGGTCCTCATGCTGCGACAAGGCCTCCTTCACCCCATTCAACATCTCACCCTGCGCCTTTACCACATTTGAGGTCTTCACCAATAGTTCACGAATTGGGCTCAAAGCCTTCTCAACAGTGGCTTTAAGTAATTCCTTTATCTCTTTGACCTGCCACTTGAACTGCCGATCCATCTATTTACCAAATTTCTTCAGCTCTTGTGCCCATCAATGTCCAATGTGTCCAGTGTAAAGGACACAGTGGCCATCTTACCTCCTGCAACTTCTTTTGACGGGCTACTCTCCCAAGTCTTTCTTGAACTGAACTTCTTCGTCGACGATTTCGACATGCCTCCACTGGGGGAAAACTTATCTACACCCACTGAGGATGTTCGGGCATCAAACCCCCCCCCCCCCCCCCCCCCCCCCCCCCCCCCCCCCCCCCCGGCAAAAATGGGTAAAGGGATCAAAATCAAAGCCCCTGCCCAGAGCCACTTTTTGTGCATCTTGCTCTTACATGACGTCCGGAAATCTCCAACTTGGGAACTAAGTTACCAAGCAGTGTATCTTCAACCACAAAACATTATGAGCTCACACGCAGACTATGCCATAAGAACTTTGAGAAAGAAACAATTGTGCTGTTCTCTGTAACATCTACTGCACATTTGGGGATGGAGCCAATAGACAAGATGGTCTTAATGGAGTCTCAGAAAGGGGGAGATGCTGTTACATACGCTTTCTCACACAGCTGGTTTTGTGCAACTGTGAAAACTAGGATAACAACATTCAGTCCTTCAAAAGGATTTGGATATGATGACCACTCGAGGATCTTATACAACTCACCAAATTCCAAGATTTGCTATTATCACATAAATTACTGAAACTCAATTTATTTTGATGTCTTTGCAGAATATACTTAAAACTACGACTTAATCTCTGGGAAACGTAGAAACATTTCTACATGGAATAGTGCCATTTATATACGGACTTTGGCTTCTCAAAGCACTTCACAGTTGTTAAGACTTTTAAACTGCTTTACGTAAGCAGGCAAACAAAACTAAGCTTTTCAGTGAAAGGTTTAACTGAAAACATAGAGGTTAAATGTCCAGGTTAATAAAAAGCAACAGTAAAATTACTATTGTTAGCACGCAGCACATCTAACTAGATTGCAGTTTGAATCCCTCTTTATATAAAGGGTCTTTCATAAAACAAGTTTTGTTTCAGTCAAGTCATCCACAGGAGTTATATAAAGCGTAGCACAGATGTTCTCGTCGGCAAGCAACAAATGCAGCTTTTGGTGGCAGAATTGGCACTAAATTCACTGCAAAAGATACTTGGAGACTGAAAAAGTCTTGCCTTTCCACAGATGCTATGAACGGGACTTAGATGGGAAAAGACGAGAAAAGACAAAGCATTGAGAAGAATGCATGCATTTTCTCATTACTAAAATCCAACAAGTGCAAATGGATTTAATTCCGGTGTGAACTCAAATGTAGGCCCCAACATAGCTGTATAACGGATGCATGCCAATTTGGATGTTGCAATGTGGCTTGAGTGTAGATGAAATTTTTGATTTAGGAACAAGAATGGGCTATTTGGCCCTTCCACTATTCTGCAGGTAATACAAGATGCACACCAGTGTCCAAATAAAATTCTTCTCTGCACCAGTACTTAGGTGCAAAGCTTCCGGTTCCTACTTGCAAATTGCTATTAGTTGGCTGTTTATATTCTGTAGCAAGATAAATGCAGCAGATATCTGTATTCATCTTGAAAATGCTTAAACTATTTAAGCTATTGATCAATGTAAAACAGCATTGAATTTTTAAAAAAAATCATGATTTGTACACATGATCGCAATTTCTCCATGCCTGGATACATTAAAGAATCAATTACCCATCATAATTAAGAGACCGTACAAACTCGAGCATCGCAGAGGTAAAAGAAAATGCATTTTCTATAGTGTACAATGTGAAATACAGTAAGAAGAAATTATAGACAATGTAAAGAATATTTTAAATTTCAAACAATGAAAATCAGCAATAGCTTTGCATTGGAGCAAGGGATCAACTTGTACCAGCATTCTACAATTCTTAAATAATCACCTTAAAAACTTGGATGTTACTTGGGATAAATAGTTTCACAAAGATAGCCTGAACAGGTAAGCACAATATAGATATCTAAAGCATTTACACTGATGGTGAATTTTACAGGCCAACTAATTAATAGAATTTTGGTAAATTACATAAATGGTACAAATAAAATTGAGCAGAGAGCTTGGTTAAAAACTTTTGCATCTTTCCCACTGATCATCCGACTCAGCACTTGTCTCAAATGGACACCTCACATCCCATGAAAAATTTAAATCAAACATAACAAAGGCCACATGATGTGATCAATCATGGCGAATGTCAAAACAGGACACCCCATGAGTTCACAAATACACAGATCAGAAAACCAAACGTAGTCTATATATCACAATGCAAATGAGGGTGTAATGGATACCACAAAAACGTAACCACAACAGCAATATTCTCTTGATTTTTCTCCTAATGTACAGGTGATTTCCTCAAGTTTGCCGCCCCTTTAATTTGTTTTGTGCGCCCTTCACATGCAGCTTTGAGTAACACTGCACAAAGGTATTACACCTGTATCTGAAACATTCATATGCATTGTAATATATTGCAGTATTTAAATTCAAAAGCAAATAAATTTACTGCAATTTTTTTGCTGAAAGTGAAAATGAAGCACAGCATTTCTATTTCATTTTTTTGCTTCGTGCACAGACAAAAGAGAACTGACTTAAGATCTAATTAGGTCAAAAGAGAAGCTCATATTCAGTTGCAATCTTTTATGGTTTTGTTTAGCTTGATTAAAGCCATGCTGACATGAACATTTGCAAGCACATATTGTCAAATGGACATCAGAAAAACCACAAACTTACTTGACATACTGGTATTCCTGGATCTCTGCCATATGGTGGTAGGGCTCCCCTCTCAGAAATTTTCCCTGGAAACAAAAGATCCAGTTTAAGGATTGATACGATTAGAATACAAGATCATCCTGCAGATTAGGGAACAAAAGTACAGGCATCTTTCGGTTATGCACAGGTTCGAATGACACCCAAATGAAAATTTTATTACATGGGATTAATATTTTTCTAAATCCCTCATTTTCTAATGGTTGTACTTTGTACCAACATTAAGTACACTTCAAGGCCAATGCTTCAATACTGGATTAATTTACCTGGAATATTTAATTAAACTGAAAGGGCTATAAATTACACATGTAAATTTACAAATCAAAAATTTAATTGCAATCTATACAAGAAAAAAAAATGACAGCTCCTCATCAATGGATAACTAGAATCAAATTTATTTTCACAAGATGTAGACAAAATAAATGTTTAAGTGAGCTGCATAATTCTATACATTCCAAGTTCAACTTGGCTCAGCCCTGTAACAAAAGATTGAGTAGGATATGGTACCATATGGTGTGACACATCAGTGCACCTACCAAGGGGATACTACATTGTTGATAAAAGTTAAATCATTTCTAATGAGCTTGCATGCTTGCTCCAGTTGACGCAAAAGCTCCAATAACAATATTCAAAGAGCAGAGAGCGCGTCTAGTTTTCTACTCAAAGTCTTCTTTTCACCAATCTGAATATCTAGTTACCATTAATTTACCATCTGTGGGCCTTTCTTTATATATATTGGCTATGTTTGCCTATGTAACAGCAGCTGCAACTAAAATTGTTATGAAGCACTGTAGGACATCAAGACTTAATAAAGGTGCTACGTATAACTGTTTGTACTTATTTGTACACTTATCTTCCTTGTGAGTGCAATAAAATTGATGCATTCCAACCTATCAAATTATTCACTGTGTAAAATGATCCAAATTGCAGGATACAAAATCACACTCCAATACCCATCCACTTTCAGGTCTAACACAACTTTACATCTACATTTAAATAAACTACTGATGGGACAAGAACCAAGCATTTGAAGGAGTAAACCATTTGTCCCTTCAAGCCTGTCAGGCTATTCAATAAGCTCATGGCTCCACTTTGTTGCCTGCTCCACCCTATAAACCTCAACTCCTTTGTCAATCAACAAATCGACTGAATTCAGCCTTGAAGATACTAAATGACAGGCTCCACTGCTCTCTGGGGAAGAGAATTCCACATACTAAAAACACTCGAGAGGAAAAAATTTATCTCAGCTCAGTCTTAAATAGGAAACCCCTAATTTTTAGTGTGTCATAGAATCATAGAATTTAGTACAGAAAGAGGCCATTTGGCCCATTGAATCTGCGCCGGCCCTGGGAAAGAGCACACTATTTAAGTCCACACCTCAACCCTGTCCCCGCAACCCCACCTAACTTGTTTTGACCCCAAGGGCAATTTATAATGGCCAATCCATCTAACCTGCACATCTTTGGACTGTGGGAGGAAATCAGAGCACCCGGAGGAAACCCACGCAGATACGGGGAGAAAGTGCAGACTCCGCACAGACAGTGACCCAAGCCGGGAATCGAACCATGGACCCTGGAGCTGTGAAGCAACAGTGCTAACCATTGTGCTATCACGCCGCCCTCTGTTGCCTACTAAAATGTGTTTTGTCAATGTTTCAGACTCCTTCACAATGGGAAACATCCTCTTCGCATCCACCCTGTGAAGATTTCCCCCCCCCCCCCCCCCCCCCCCCCCCCCAATGATCTGCTACATTTCAATAAGAAACATTTAATTATTCTAAACTCTTTAACAGGTGCAAACTCAATCTGCTTAACCTCTCATCATAAGTTTAACCCTTCACCCAGAATCAGTCAAATGTACCTTCTCTGGACAGCTTCTAATGTAATCATAGCCTTTCTTCAGGAAGGAGACCGAAATGGCACCTTACTCCATATGTCATCCCACTAAGGGTCCCACTAAGGGTCCCGTACAGCTATAACAACACTAACCTATTTTTGCACAAGTTTTCTCTTGTAATAAACACCCAGCAATTTGACTTCCTGATTACTTGCTATACCTGTACACTAACTTAATTTGCTGTTCCACCTGCATATGAACTGGTACCTGATAAGTACCAGGATACCTAGATCCCTATGCAGCAGAGTTCTGCACTCCCTCCATTTAAGCAATAAGCTGCTTTTCTACTCTTCCTGCCAAAGTGAACATGTTCATATTTTCCCACCTGCCGCTCCATCTACCAAATCGTTGTCCATTCACTTAATCCATGCAAATTCCTTTGCAGACTTGACCTCCTCCTGACAACTTTAAAAAATATATTTAGAGAACCAATTATTATATTCTTTCCAATTAAGGGGCAATTTAGCGTGGCCAATCCACCTAACCGGCACATCTTTCGGTTGTGGGGGTAGTTAATCCAGGAGGTTAATGCCAGGAAGGTTGCTCGGATTTGTGTATGTGCGTGTGTGTGTGTGGGGGGGGGGGGGGGGGGGGGGGGGGCACAACCATCGCAAATTAGCGATTTCACTTCTGTTGGATGGACCACAGCCCAGTGCAATTGTCGGAGAAGTTAGCAATTCTGGACAATTGCCGGGTAAACCCTTACATGGGAAATTCCTGGAGGGATTCCCCAGCGCATCTTAAATGCAATTCTGGTGAACCAGGAGGTTATGTGCCATAGACTCCAAAATATTAAAATACCAATTTGGAGGTATTAATACTGATATTCTGCTCATATCTGTGTGAGTCTCACCCCCACAACCCAAAGATGTGCAGGGTAGGTGGATTGGCCACGCTAAATTATCCCTTAATTGGAAAAAAGAATTGGGTACTTTAAATTTATATATTAAAAAAATGCTCTGTAAATTCAACAAGTTGCGCTTCGTTAAGTAAGGTGCAACAAGGTTAAAGTCATACTGTTAAACTATTTCTGACTCAGACTAATTTGTAGAATGCCAAACTTCTACAGGATATAAAAGTTCCAGTTTTTTATTTGTTTTTAAGTTTATGATTTCAGCTTCTGCCTTGAGCCCATTCATATTTTTGATTTAAAGGGAAGGATAATCTGTGCTTATTGGTTGACTGAGAATTTTGCTAAATGCATTAGTTGGCTAACAACAGAGTTTCTTGATATTGGGAAAGGAGGAATCCACAACACAAATAGTCAGATCTTTATGTGGGCAGTTTTCTACAAAGTCAGTGGTGAGCACCAACACAACTCCTCCAACCACAAAATCTTAGCCACAAGTTGTCTAAACTAGCACTAAAATTCAATCCAGTCCTCAACAGGTGTGTACTAATATTTCCACATCCTCCCACTAGTTTTGAAGGCACCATTCTTTATTTAGCACTTCAGTTTTATGGCACTAAATCCACCCAAACACACAAAATCCATTTTGTTAGACCATGAACCGAAAGTCAGCGGAGAACCAACACAAAAATGTGTCAATTAGCATTACTGTGAAATAGTTCACAGCATGAATAAATATCTGTTCCTCCTATGATGGGGAAGCAGCAGAATTAATAAATAAAGGTTACTCAGTGTGCCTGCTTTGCTATTTTCCAAGCACATGAAAAATGGCGACAGTTCAAATACATCTCCTCTCATTCTCACCGTGGATGCAAGAAAAACGTTTATGCTTCAAGGCTACAGCATCCATGCTAATTTGCATATTCTGTGTAAGTGAAATAATCTCCGCCTAGTCCAAGTTAACATTATATACATTAATAAAAATACACGCACAGGGGACGGCACAGTGGCTAGCGTTGCTGCCTCACAGGGACAAGGGCCCAGGTTCAATTCTGACCTTAGGTGACTGGCTGTCTGGAGTTTACATGTTCTCCCAGAGTCTGTGTGGGTTTGCGCCAGGTTCCTCCCACAGTCCAAAGATGCACAGGTTAGATGGAATGGCCTCTGTTTCCCCTAAATTGCCCCTTAATGTCCAACGATGTGGGGTTACAGGGATAGAGCGAGGGGTTGGGCCTAAGTAGGGTGATTTTTCAGAAGGTCTGTGTAAACTCAACAGGTCGAATGGTCTCCTTCTGCACTGACCATCATGTGAACCCGTCTCCCATACATTGACTCTGTCTACACCTCCCGCTGCATAATCAAAGACCCCATCCACCCGGGTTATTCTCTCTTCCATCGGGCAGAAGATACAAACGTCTGAGAGAACGCACGCTAACAGATTCAAAAACAGCTCCTTCCCCACTGTTACAAGACTCCTGAATGACCCTCTTATAAACTGAACTGATCTCTCTCCGTACCTTCCCTACTGTTGTAGCACTATACTCCGTATGCTTCATCCGATATCTATGTATTTACATTGCATGTCCTATGATCAATACTTTTCGCTGTACCTGTAAATTTTAAAACTCTAAAGCTGCGGCAGTAAATTCCACAGATTCTCCACTCTCTGGGTAAAGAAATTTCTCCTCACCTCAGTCCTAAAAGGTTTCCCCCTTATCCTCAAACTATGACCATAGTTCTGGAAAATCTCAGCAGATCTGGAAGCATCTGTAGGGAGGGAAAAGAGGTAACGTTTCGAGTCCAGATGACCCTTTGTCAAAGCTCAAAATTTTGTCAAAGGTCATCTGGGCTCAAAACGTTAGCTCTTTTGGTTTTGGATTCCAGCATCTGCAGTAATTTGTTTTGAACCACAGTTCTGGACTCTCCCACCATCGGGAACATACTTTCTGAATCTACCCGGTCTTATCCTGTTAGAATTTAAGTTTCTATGAGGTACCCTCTTACTCTTCTAAACTCCAATAATCCTAACCGACTTAGGTTTGTGCATCACAGGAATCAGCCTGGTAAACCTTCGCTACACTCCCTCCACAGCAAGAAAATCTTTCCACAGATAAGGACATCAAAACTGCACATGATAGTCCAGGTGTGGCCTCACCAGTGCCTGATACAATTGCAGTAAAACATGCCTATTCCTGCACTCAAATCCTCTCGAAGGCCAATATACCATTCGCCTTCTTTACTGTGTGCTTACTTTCAGCAACTGGTGCAAGAGGACACCAAGGTCTCCGAGTATCCATCTCTCTCAATTTACACCCATTCAAATAATAATCTGCCTTCTTATTTTTGCTACTGAAGTGGATAACCTTCCATTTATCCACCTTGTACTTCATCTTTCACGCATATGCCCACTCACTCAGCAGCCCAAATCCCACTTAGGCATCTCTGCATCCTCCTCGTAGCTCACCCTCCCGTCCAACTTAGTAACATTTGCAAATTTGGAGGTACTACATTTAGTTCCCTCATCCAAATCATTAATATATAATGTGAACAGTTGGGGTCCTAGCACAGATCCCTTCGGTGCCCCACTAGTGCCTACCAATCAGAAAATGACACATTTATTCCAACTTTTTGCTTCCTGTCTGCTAACCAGCTTTCTATCCATCTCAATACCACCACCCGCAATACCATGCAATTTAATTTTACATAGTAATCTATGTGAGACCTTGTTGAAAGTCTAAATGAACCACATCAACCAGGTCTCCTTGATCAACTCTAATAGTTACAATTTCAAAGAATTCCAGTAGATTTGTTAAGCATGATTTTCTTTTCGTAAATCCATGCAAACTTTGTCTGATTATACCACTGCTTTCCAAATAACGGACGTTAGGCTCACTGGTCTATAGTTTCCTGTTTTCTCTATACCTCCCTTTTTCAATCGCGGGGTTATATTAGCTATCCTCCAATCCGTAGGAAGCATTCCAGAGTCCAAAGAATTTTGTAAATGGATCTACTGTTTTGAGGGCTACTTCTTTAAGAACCCTGGGATAAAGATAACCAGGCCCTAGAGATTTATCCGCTTTCAATCCCATTAAATTCCCCAAAACTATTTCATTACGACTACTAATTTCTTTCAGCTCCTCACTAAAACTTGTGTTTCTCAGAACATACGGTACATTATTCATGTCTTCCTTTGTGAATTTAGTTCCTCAGCCATTTCTTTCCTCATTAGGAATTCTCCCGTTTTTGACTGTAAGGGGCCTACATTTGTTTTCATCAATCTTTTTCTGTTTACAAACCTCGAGTCAGTTTTTATGTTCCCCACTAGCTTACTTTCTTACTCTATTTTCTCCTTCTGAATCAATCCCTTGGTCTGCCTTTGCTGAATTTTAAACTGTTCCCAATCCTCTGGTCTATTGCTTTTTCAACAAACTTTAAATTAACTTTTAATTTAAATCTAATACAATCGCTAATTTCCTTTGCAAGCCATAGTTTGGCCACAGTTCCCTTTCAACCCTTGCTCTAAGCAGGAATTATTATTTGGAGTTCACCTATTTGTTCCTTGAATGCCTGTCATTGCTTGTTCACTGTCCTTCCTTTCAGTAATGTTTTCCAGTTCATCATAGCCAACTCATGCCTCATACCATCATAGTTACCTTTATTGAGATTCAGGACACTAGTCTCAGAATCAACTACCTCACACCATCTGCCATGATAAAACATTCTATCATACTATGGTCACTCATCTCCAAGGGTTCTCTCAACTAGATTGCCAATAATCCTTTCTCGTTGCACAACACACAGTACAAGACGGTCTGTTCCCTTGTTGGTTCCTCAACATATTGGTCCAGAAAACTATCTCGTATACACTCCAGAAATTCATCCTCTATGGTTCTGTGACTAACTTCATTTACCAATCTGCAGTTTCAAGCTACCCATAATCACAGATGTTCCTTTAACACATGCATATCTGCTTCCCAGTCTGCTATTCCCAACATTACCACTGCAGTTTGGTGATCTGTATACTATGCCTTCGAAGGGGTTTATGAACTCAACCCATTCTGATTCCACATCATCTGTGCTAATATCTTTCCTCAATGTTGTATTAATATTTTCTTTAATCAACAATGCAACTCCACCACATTTTCCTTTCTGTCTGTCCTTCCTAAAAATGGAATACTCTTCAATGTTTAGTTTCCATCCTTGATCACCTTGGAGCCATGTCTTCGTAATCCCAACTATATCATTCCCCTTTACATCTATCTGCGCAACAAATTCATCAATTTTATTTTGAATGCTCCAAGCAATGAGGTACAAAACCTCAAGGCTAGTCCTGTTAACGTTTCTTGACCCGTTCCCTACTATCTTGTTTTCCACTGTCATTATCTGATACAGGCCCTTGGTTCCTCTGCCTTTTACTTTTCTGCTTCCCCTTGCTGTGTTTTTCTCTTGTTCTTGATTTCCCCCTGCACTTCATCCTTACGTAGGTTCCAATCTCCCGCCATATTAATTTAAACCCACCCCAACCGCAATCTCCCGCCATATTAATTTAAATCCACCCTAACCGCACTAGCATGTACTCCCAACGGCGTTCTAATACTCCTTGAAAAAGTCAATGAACAGCTTCCACCTCACAAAGAACTTCCTCCCCCAGAATTGGTGCCAATGCCCCATGAATCTGAAACCCTCCCTCTCACACCATCTTTTCAGCCACTCATCCATCTGATATATCCTGCTATTTCTACCCAGATGTGCACATCACTGGCAGTAATCCAGAGATCACTACCTTTGAGGTCCGACTTCTCAAATTTTTTGCTAACTTCCTAAATTCTACTTTTAATACCTTACCCATGTTTTAAACCCCTATATCGTTTGCACCCAGACCACTAGCTGTTCACCCCCCACCAGAAAGTCCTGTAACTGTTCAGAGGCATCCTTGACCGTAGCACCAGGGAGGCAACATACATGCCATCCTGGAGTCTCATTTGTGGCCACAGAAAGACCCATCTATTCCCCTTACCATTGAATCCTCTATAACAATTGCATTCCCATACTTTGTTACTACTCCCCTCTGCAGCTGAACCAACCAGGATGTCATATGACTGTTGCTGCTCCCCACCCCCTCCCCTCACAAGAGGACATATGTTTCACATAGATACATAGAAGATAGGAGCAGGAGGCGGCCTTTTGGTCCTTCGAGCCTGCTCCGTCATTCATCAAGTTCATGGCTGATCATCTCACTCAATAGCCTAATCCTGCTTTCTCTCCATAGCCTTTGATCCTATTCTCCTCAATTGCTATATCCAGCCGCCTCTTGAATATATTCAAAGTTTTAGCATCAACTACTTCTCTTGTGGCAATAAATTCCACAGGCTCACCACTCTTTGGGTGAAGAAATGTCTCCTCATCTCTGTCAGAAATGGTTTACCCTGAATCCTCAGACTATGACCCCTGGACACACCCGCCATTGGCAACATCTTTCCTGCATCTACCCTTTCTAGTCCTGTTAGAATTTTATACGTCTCTATGAGATCCCCCCTCATTCTTCTGAACTCCAGCGAGAACAATCCTAACCTAGTCAATCTCTCCTCATTTAACAGTCGCGCCATCCCTGGAATCAGTCTGGTAAACCTTCGCTGCACTCCCTCGAGAGCAAGAACATCCTTCCTCAGAGAAGGAGACCAAAACTGCACACAATACTGCAAGTGTGGCCTCACCAAAGCCTTGTACAATTGCAGCAACACCTGCTGGCTTCTCTACTCGAAACCTCTCGCAATGAAGGTTAACATACTATTAGCCTTCTTTACCGTTTGCTGCACCTGCATGCTTACCTTCAGCGAATGGTGCACAAGAACACCAGGTCCCACTGCACCAGGTCCCTCTCCCAATTTACAACCATTCAGGTAGTAATCTGCCTTCCTGTTTTTGCTTCCAAAGTGAATAACCTCACACATACAAATTATACTGCATCTGCCATTGATTTGCCCACTCGCCCAACTTGTCCAGATCTTGCTGTAGGATCCCTGCACCCTCGTCACAATTCACCCTCCCACCGAATTTGGTATCATCTGCAAACTTTGACATGTTACATTTTGTTCCCTCATCCAAATCATTAACATATATTGTGAATAGCTGGGGTCACAACACTGATCCCTGCGGTACCCCAATAGTTACTGCCTGCCAATTTGAAAAGGACCCATTAATTCCTACTCTTTGTTTCTTCTCTGCCAACTAGATTTCTGTCCACCTCAATATACATTTCCCCCAATCCCATGCTCTTTAATTTTGCATAATAATCTCTTATGTGGGACTTTGTCAAATGCCTTCTGAAAGTCCAAATATACCACATCGACCGACTCCCCCTTGTCAACTGTACTGGTTACCTCTTCAAAGAATTCTGTTGGGGAATGGCCACAGGAGTTTCCTGCATTGCCTGCCTAGCTCTCTTGCCCTGCCTGGTGGTTACCCATTCCCTTCCTGCCTGTGGAGTCTCAGCCTGCAGTGTGACCACCTCTCTATACACGCTATCCGCGATACTCTCTGCTCTGTGGATGCTCCAGTTTCCCCAGACGCCACTCGAGTTTTGAAATCAGTGCTTCCCACAGCTGCAACTGGATACACTTCCTGCTCACATGCTGGTCAGGGGAACTAGAAACATTACTGGTCTCCCACATGAAGCAAGACGCGACCATGGTTTGGATCTCTGCTGCCTTGTCTTACCCTTTAAATTAACGTTATCTTTCAATATCAAATGATATTGACTGGTATTAACTAATATTAACAAGTGCCTTGTTCTCTGCTCCTTGTTACGAAGAAGGGAACTTGGGTGTAGATGCAGAGGGTGTGGGAAGGATTTTAAATGAATATTCTGGCTCCTTGTTTGCAAAGGAAATGAATAATAGATATAGTAGTCCAGGAAAAACACAGATATTGATTGGGATTATCATAAAGAGAGTGGAAATACTCAAAGGGTTGGAATCTTTGAAAGTTGATATGTCGCCAGTGGCAGATGGATTGTTTCCGAGGCTACTGAAGGTGGTCATGGAGGAGATACCAGATGCTCGGAGGAGTATTTTCCAATCATCACTAAATATAGGGGTATAAAGGAGGTATAGGAGGACTGGAGAAATGCAAATGTAGTTCTATTGTTTTAAAAGGGATTGAAGGAAATGCCAAACAATTACAGGCAAGTTTGTAGAATCAATCCTGAGAGATAGGATTAACTGTCACATAGAAAGGCATGACTAGTCAGGCATAGTCAGCATGGATTTTTTTTTAAAATTCAAATTTCACCATCTGCCGTGGTGTGGAGAAGACAGCCTATGGTCATCTGGCAACTTTTTACTTTGCTACTAAAATTACTAATTACAACGGCCACAATACTCCACTCTTATCTACTTATCTACTCTTCACAGACAAGTCCACCACCACCTACCTACTCTTCAGACAAGTCCACCACCACCTACCTACTCTTCAGACAAGTCCACCACCACCTACCTACTCTTCACAGACAAGTCCACCACCAACTACCTACTCTTCAGACAAGTCCACCACCACCTACCTACTCTTCACCGACAAGTCCACCACCACCTACCTACTCTTCACAGACAAGTCTACCACCAAATACCTACTCTTCAGACAAGTCCACCACCACCTACCTACTCTTCACAGACAAGTCCACCACCACCTACCTACTCTTCACAGACAAGTCCACCACCAACTACCTACTCTTCAGACAAGTCCACCACCACCTACCTACACTTCCCAGACAAGTCCACCACCACCTACCTACTCTTCACAGACAAGTACACCACCACCTACCTACTCTTCACAGAAAAGTCCACCACCACCTACCTACACTTCACAGACAAGTCCACCACCACCACCTATCTACTCTTCCCAGACAAGTCCAAGACTGATTCCAATATATTTGTTAAAAACTTACTTTTGGACTTCAATCTCATTTCGAACCAGTGTCAATATGTTCGCACGCGTTTAATCATTTTTCTCACATTTAGTAGCTCATGGCGTCACTCTTTCATTCACTCAATAAACTTTTTTTATTAATAGTAACTATAGTTAAATAAGCAACAAATATAACTGGTTAAGTACTATCTAATTTCCAACCCCATGCTCTTTAACATGTCCCGTCCTCGATAGACATGTCAAAGACAGAAGTGGAAAGAGGGGTCTGACAAAAAATTAAAAGGATAAAAGTCTCTATTTCAGATGGACGTCTTCCAGTTAGATTCTCTCTTCAGTCTAGGCCTACCGTTGGATGGTACCTTTGCCTTCAGTGTGTAATTGTTTTCACTGCAGACCCATCAGGGTCCAGAGACTTCTGCCTTTAGATGACCAGCAGCAGAGCAGACAGAGCTGCTTACGCCTTGAGGGTCCAGTGGCTTCCCTGCAAGTTCAGAGTTGCAGTGAACATTTGAGAGAAAGCGAGAGAGAGAGAGATAGAGAGAGACACGGCTTCTCCTTTCCAGTCCAGAAGCTTTTTTCTCCTGGATTCTCTGAAAACCCTACTTGACAAGACCCAATTGCTGTCTGTGGCCATGCAAGATACTGTCCCTGGCCAATCCATTGGCCAACAGCCAACCAATCGAACCAAATCCCTTCAATCTCTTGCGTGCCATAAAGTTTGGGTTCTGCTGTTCAAAATCTAAAACCTCACAGCACAATATACTATTTTGCAACTTTCGAGTTCCTCACTCCCCCGAGATCGGTGTCTAGTAAAGATCCATAGACCAAAAACGATAACAACAAAATAAAAGAAATAAGAAATAAGGGAATCAAGAGGAAGAGCTATTACAGTAGCAAATTAGTCAAACACCATTTGCCTTGCATAAAATCATGCTATTCGCATTATGGGGAGGCAGTGGCATAGTGGTGCTATCATTGGATGAGTAATCCAGTGGTCCAGTATTATTGGACCAGTAATCCAGAGATCCAGAATAATGCTCTGGGGTACCGGGTTCGAATCCAGCCACGGCAGATGGTGAAATTTGAATTCAATAAAAAACTGGAATTTAAAGTCTAACGGTGACCATGAAATCATTGTTCATTGTCGTGAAAACCTACCTGGTTCACTAATGTCTTTCAGGGAAGGAAATCTGTCGTCCTTACCTGATCTGGCCGACATGTGAATCCAGATCCACAGCAATATGGTTGACTCTTAAATGCCCTCAGGGATGGGCAATAAATGCTGGCCCAGCCAGCGACACCCACATCCCATGGGCGAACAAAGAAAAAAAATGTTTTTTTAATTTTGCCAACCCACTGGAACCTTGCCTGCATCCATGGAATTATGGAATATTAAAGACAATAGATCCACTTTCTATGCATCCACTTTCATTAAGCCCCTAGGATGTAGGCCATCAAGCCCTGGGTTCGACAGTGCACATGACGCTGATGGGAAGAAGAGTCTCCAACTTATGCTCTTCATCCACCCAGACAACGTGCAACGTCTTTACCTTTCAAAGATTATTCCACTCTGAATCTTCACCGTGTTCTGTCTTGGCTGCTAACCTTGTGTATGTGCTTGCACTTCTGCAGGTCTCTGGTGCACTCCCTGTTTGCTGGACATATTGCAACCTCTGTTCACATCTCCAGAACTAAATTTCCTATAAGGCAAGCCCACTGTTCTCTTACACTGCAAACTTTGCAAAGATCTTGGCATGCAGGACAGCTTTGTCGTGGATGCTGCAGTAGATCATTTTCCACATGGCTTGCTTGCTTTCTCAGTTCTAGTTACTGCACGTAGTACTAATACTAGTAGCTGCACATAATGCTTACAAGTGTTAATGTCCAGCCACAATTACTTTGTATTTCTAACAGTGTGTCCATATTGTAACCTTTCATTTTCTCCAAAAGGTCTTTTTGGAAGGCCTCAATCAAAAAAGAAGCTTTCACCAGCTCCATTATCCATTCAGCATCCAAACATTGCTGTATGCCCTTCTCATGGCATCTGCTGACAAACTCACCAAATGGTTCTTGTCACTTCTGTCTGTAAGCAGTCATCTCCAAATGGTGAATTCTGAAGTTAATTTTGGCACAAAAGGTAATCCTCCAACATGTTCCAACACTTAACAGGACCGTTCTGATCCTCCTCAGACAGGTAAAAGAGCTGACTCTCTGCAACCCCTTGTTTCTAATGGCTATCTATACTTTCACCACTTTTGACCTGGTTCTGTGATGGATAAATATAAAAAGCATAGTTCAGGCACTGTAGCTGCTCCTGCCTGATTCAAAACCGGCTACAAAGGAAGGCTCTAAAACCGACTCGCTGCTCCTATTAACCACCGATCTGGCAAGACCACCAATCGGGTACTCACTGTTCTGTAAGTCACTACATTCAGGGCATCATGTGGGAGGTACTGCTTTGAGATTGCCTTTTGGTTTGGAGACTCTGCCTTCCAGTGTTTCAATGTACATAGTCTCTGCATTGTACCAAATTGTGTCAGTGGCTCATCCTGCGTTCTTAAAATTCACACTGCTGCCAACATGTTGTGCTACGATTAATACTTTACACAAACGTACCAATCTCTCACACAGGATGAAGATAGCACAGCATCAATCTCTGCACACACCACTAGCTGGTCACATGCTGCTCTACTTCATGGCTACTTGCTTAATCCCTTAAAGTGATATTACAACTCGATCTGTGAATGTCACTAAATATACACACATGGAACGCAAGGATAAACAAAAGGAGTGCTCAAGTTCGAATAAAACATTACACGATGTAGAATTTGGATTTCTAATTAAATCAGTAAATGTCAGTTTGTTGTAACTTTCCTTATTGCTGTTATAACACATTTTGAATATCTGCTATCAATTGACAATATCCATATACATGTCCCCTCTTAAAAACAACTCAGGAGATGATAGAATACCTTAAACCCAATATTTGTTCAGGATTCTGAGACATGTGCACATTAAATGCCATTGTGCACACTCAATCCTGAAGTGCTGAATCAGTATCGACAAATCTGGCGATATCATGATGTGCTGTGACATTTAAGCGTTTAAATTTAAACCAATCCCCAAACATGACTTTGACTCCGAATAAGGTGAAAATCAATCTTAGTTATTAAATACAGTATCAGGAGAAATATTGAACAAAAAAAGTAGGTCGCTAGAAATGATGGGAGAGGCAGAGCGTTTCATTAGAAAAATCAAATCTGGAGTTGACAGTAGCAAGCTTCAAAATGAGTCTCAGGAGCGGAAAACATCCCAACAAAATGCATAGATACCCATCAGCTCTGTAAGTGTATTGAGATTGAAATGTTGCACAGCAGCAACAGTTTGAAGACGTCATCTATTGGTTTAAGAACACAGCACCTTTGAGTGGTACAATGTTGGACTGTGCATGCTTATTCATTGGTGGCAGATTTTCAATTTTTGCCATGCAATCAAGAACAACTTAATTTCGATAAACCCTTTAACATAGCAGAAAACCATTGCACAACAGCATTACCAAACAAAACTTTCTACCAAACCACATGAGCAGATATCAGGACAGGTAATCGAAACCTGGTCAGAGCGGTGGGATGAGTGCATTAAAGATTAGTGCCTTAAAAGAGAGTAAAGTAGAGGGGTTAAAGGTAGAGATGGAGAATTTCCGAGCTTAGTGCCTAGAAAGTTGAAGGCAAGGTCACTAATGGTACAAGTAATCAATATCAGGATACAGCAAGGGGGAAACAATGGAGGATATCAAAAAAAAGGGTGAGAATTTACAAATTGCACTGTCATTAGATATGGCTCAGTAAGTGCAGGGATGATAGGTGAATGGAACACGCGTGCAGCAGTTTCAGATGAGCTCCAATTTATACAGGTTGGAATATGGAATGCTAGCCAAGAGAGCACTGGAATAGTCGAGAGACAATCAAGTTATTAATTAGGGTTTCAGGAGATGAGCTATTGGAGGGGCAGAATAGGGCAATGTCTGAAGGGATGGAAGGCAGGTGGCAAAGCAAATGTGTTATCAGAAGCTCATTTCAGTGTCAGATGCAACAACGAGATTGTGAATGAGCTAGTTCATCCTAAGGCGGTCATCAGGAAGTGGGATGGAGTTGTTATCTAAAAATCAGAGTTTGTGACCGGGAACAAAGACAACAGCATTTATTTTACCAATATTTAGCTGAAGGAAATTCCTGCTCATTTGGTACTGGAATTTAGACAAGCTATGTGACAAATCAGATGGTTGAGAAATCCAAAAGAGGTGGTATCGAGAGAGAGTGCAATGAGCACATACGTGGAACCAGGCAGTTTATTTTGCCATGATACCACTGAGGAACAGACACCTAGATGAGAAATGGAATACATCAGAAAGAAGTGCTAAATGGACACCAGATGATTGCTCACAGGAAGAGTATGGGGAAAAATCAGGAGAGCAAGCCAACCTGCGCTACACCAGGTAACCAAATAGTAGTGGATAAAACCTGGAAATAGGTGAACTTCCCTTCTCCCTCAGCTAGCCAACTGTCATCAGTGGTTCACTTGTTCAAAATCAAAACCAATTTAAAAATAAAGGACTGACGCAGATTATTTTCCATCGTTGAGGACTTGTGCAGCAGCTGATATACAACAAAATGCTATGAGCAAGTTGACTCTTGTATGCATGGAGAAGAAAATATAATATTGATATATTAAAATATCTTAGTTATTTAGTTGAAATGAGGAAGGGATGCTTCAGGTTCACCACTTATTTTGTGGTTTATAGACAACATGAGGCCTCACTATGGAGAAAATCATACTTGGCTTAATTAGATGCATAGTACTAAATTATGTGATGTGACTGATATAGTACCTTCTGTTTAGTTGTCAACATGCTGTCACTAATGGGAAATGAATCTTAAACGAATGGTCTTCCTGAAAATGCACAATTTTCTGTTGCGAAAAGCTAAAGACAATGTGCTACCAAATCACAGTGTGATATAGATGCTGCTTAAGAGTGTATAAATGCAAAGCAATTTTGAATGCTTAACTACGTGGCATATAATTTCAGAGTTCAATGAAGTTGCAATGTACAAGATCTTCTCATATCAGTTTGTTTATACTGAAGGAAAAAAAGACTATTTCTACATCTGTGTCGGAATGCCTTTCACAAGGAATTACTTAGGAGCGCAGCACCTATTGTTGTTACAGCTGCAGTTCATGATGATAAGTCACCAGGACCAGATGGCATACAGCAGAGGATGTTGAGGAAAGTCAGAAGCACTGGTGTGATGGAATCCAGAGCCAGCATTTTTGAGGCCCTAATTTAAAAGGGAAGCTGAGAAAGGAAACAGATCCTCAAAGGTTCTAAGGTAACAAAGACTGAAATTGAGATGGTAAATCAAAACTTTTGGTGTGACTACAACTGGTTGAAACCATCTTAAAAAGGGAACAGTGTTGTCAGAGCCCAGATGAAATTCAGGATCCCAGTGCTGCAATTCAGGTAGATGGAGGAAGAGGCTAAACCCAGAAACTGAGAACAGGTAAAAGTAAAATTGCTGCAGCTGTTTATTGCTTGAAGATAATATTAGTGAATCTACACCAACAAGACTGTCATAAGCAGTTAAGGAGGTTCTGTAGACATGTGTCATTTTTGATGACAAACATGCCCATGAATTGTTGTGTGCTACTGTCATTTGAGGAACAGGCTAAATCAGAGAAGAGCAGCCCAAATACTTGGTAAGGAAGACAAGAGTTTTGAAGAACTTTGTTACAGAGGTTGACGAGACTGCCGAGCCAATTTGTAAGATCTGTCCGAGTTCTTCTATCTGTAACTTAATGTGTAATTGAACTTCATAATCAACTGCATTTTGCCTTTTAATATCTCTTTATGCGGATTCTGGAATTTGAGAGCATGAGTGGTTATACAAGATAGTATTTGGTGTTTGCTTTGTTTCACTCTTGTAGAGTAAAAACTACTTTTGCTTTGAACTGTACAATGTTGTGACTTCATTATTTCAGTAAATAACGAGGATTTTGGATTATTTTAAAGAAAAAATTAATTGGTTTCAACAGATTATACACTGGCCAGAATCTTTCAATCCTCCTTAGATGCAGGGATGGTACCAGAAGGCTAGATAATTGCAAATGTGGTATCATTGTTCAAAAACTAAAAGGATGCAAGCATGAACTCAGCAACAGCAGGCATCAGTTTAACCTTGGTGGTGGGGAAGCTTTTATAATCAATGACTCAGAACAAAATTATCACTTGACAAGTGTGGATTAATTAAGCCAACAAATTGTGTTTAACTAACTTTTTGTTGATAAGGTGATAAAGATGGCCAAGAAAGGTAATGAGGCTGAGGCATGGATCTTCGAAGGACCTCTAAAGACCGCCAAAGTGCCACAGTACAAGCTTCACAGCAAAGTTGAAACTGATGGAATAAATGGAAGCAAAAATACAGTAGCGGTGAACATTGTCTTCTGGACCATTGGAAGGTATAGAGTGGTGTTGAGGGGGCAGTACGAGGATGACTACTTTTCCTGATCTATATTCTTGAACTAGACTTGGGTGTATGAGGCACCATTTCAAAACCTGGAATCAGTGACAAAACCTGAAGCATGGCACACCATGAGAAAAATAGTGTTAAACTTCAAATGGACACATGCAGGTGGGTGAATAAGTGACAGATGAAATTTAACAGAGTGAAGTGTGAATCGACTTATATTGGGAGGGAGAACAAGGAGAGGCAATATAAAACAAATGGTCTAATTCCAAAGGCGGTTTAAAGAACCGGGACACCTGGGTGTATTGTGTGTGCAAATCAGTGAAAATGAGATGGCAGGTAAAAGATGGCAATCATAGAATTTACAGTGCAGGGGTCATTCGGCCCATCGAATCTACACCGGCCCTTGGAAAGATCACCCTACCCAAGCCCACACCTCCACCTTGTCCCAGTAACTCCACCTAACCTTTTTTTTGGACACTAAGGGGCAATTTAGCATAGCCAATCCACTTAACCTGCATATCCTAGAATGGGTACTGTGTAATGAAAACTGAATCATTGGCAATTTAGTTGTGCAAGACCCTTTGGGAATCAGCGACCATAATCTGATAGAATTTTTCATCAAGATGGAGAGTGAAGTAGTTGATTCTGAGACTCGGGTCCTAAATCTTAATAAAGGAAACCACGATGATATGAGGCACGAGTTGGCTATGATCAATTGGGAAATGTTACTTAAAGGAATGACAGTGGATAGGCAATGGTAAACATTCAAAGAGCACATGGGGGAGCTGCAACAATTGTTTATTCCTGTCTTGCACAAAAGTGGCCAATCCATGGCTGACAAGGGAAATTAGAGATAGTATTAAAACCAAAGAAGAAACATACAAATTGACCAAGAAAAATATGTCTGAGGAATTCAGAACAGAAGGACTAAGGGATTGATTTCGAAGGGGGAAAAAATAGTACGAGAGGAAGCTTGCAGAGAACATAAAAACTGACTCTAAACATTTATATTGTTATGTGAAAAGAAAACGATTGGTGAGGACAAATGTTGGTCCCTTACAGTCCGAAACAGGGGAATGCATAATTGGGGGACAAAGGAATATCTGAGCAACCAACTACATACTTTGGTTCTGTCAACACAAACAAGGACACAATTATGATGCCACAAAAGTTGGGGAACACTGGGTTTAGTGAGAAGGAGGAACTGAAGGAGATGAATATTAGTAGAGAAACTGTACTGGAGAAATTGACAGGATTGAAGGCTGATAAATCCCCAGGGCCTAATAATCTACATCTGGAGTACTTAAGGGATTGGCTCCAAAAAAGTGGATGCATTGGTAGTCATCTTCCAAGATTCTGGGCAGCACGGTGGCTCATTGGTTAACACTGCTACTTCACAGTGTTAAGGACCTGGGTTCGATCCCGGCCATGGGTTACCGTCTGTGTGGAGTTTGCACATTCTCCCCGTGCCTGCGCAGGTCTCACCCTCACAACCCAAAGATGTGCAGGGAGGTGGATTGGCCATGCTAAATTGCCCCTTCATCAGAAAAAAATAATTGGGTACTCTAAATTTTAAATTTTTTTAAATCTTCCAAGGTATTATAGACTCTCGAATAGTTCTTGCAGATTGGAGGATAGCTAATGTATTTTTAAAAAGGAGGTAGATAGAAAACAGGTAATTATAGACCAGTCAGCCAGATGTTGGTAGTGGGGGAAATTCTAGAATCCATCGTCAAACATTTTATAGCAGAGCACTTAGAAAGCAGTGGTAGGATTGGACAGAGTCAGCATAGATTTATGAAGGGGAAATCATGTGCAATAAATCTACTGGAATTCTTTGAGGATGTAACTAGTAGAGTTCGTGAGTGGGAGCCAGTGGATGTGCTGTATTTGGACTTTCAGAAACCTTTTGACAAAGTCCCGCATAAAAGATTAGCATCTGAAATTAAAGCGCATGGGATTAGAGGTAGTGTATGGAGATGGATAGAAAACTGGTTGGCAGACAGGAATACAGAGTAGGAAGTAACGGGCCTTTTTCAAATTGGCAGGCACTGCCTTGTGGGTTACCCCAGCTTCTCACAATATACATGAATAATTTAGATGAGATCACAAAATGTAATATCTCCAAATTTGCAGATGACACCAATTTGGGTATGAGGGTGAGCTATGAGGGGGATGCAGAGATCCTTCAGTTTGATCTGGACAAGTTGAGTGAGTGGCAAATGAATGGCACATGCGGTATAATTTGGCTAAATGAGAGGTTATCCACTTTGGTAGCAAAAAACGAGACGGCAGACTATTATCTGAAAGGCCATAAAATAGGGGGGGAATGTGCGACAAGCTTGCAGTTACATCAGGCAGTAAAAAAGGCAAATGGTATGCTGGCCTTCATTGCAAGAGGATTGCAGTCAAGAAGCAGGGATGCCTGCTGCAATTATATAGAGCCTTGACGCGGCCACACCTGGAATAGTGTGCAGTTTTGGTCTCCTTATCTGAGGAAGGATGTTATTGTTCATCCTTGCTCATGTCCTTGCTCAGAGGGAATGTTTACCAGAAAGATTTCTGGGCTGGCGGGATCGACGTACAAGGAGATTGAGTCGGTTAGGATCGTATTCGCTGCAGTTCAAAGAACGGTGGTGGATCTCATAGAAACCTATGAAATTCTAACTGGACTCGGCAGAGTAGGTGCAAGGAGGATGTTCCGATGCTAGGCGTGTCTAGAACCAGTGTTCACCGACTGACGATATGGGGCAGACCATTTAGGACAGAGATAAGGAGAAATGCCTTCACCCAGAGAGTAGTGAGCCTGTGAAATTTGTTACCACAGAAGTAGTGGAGGCCATAACATTGTATGTTTTCAAGAAGCAGTTGGATATACCACTACGGGCGAAGAGGATCAAACGATATGGGGTGAAATCAGGATTAGGCTATTTAGTTGGATGCTTAGCCATGATCAAAATGAATGGCAGAGCAGGATCGAAGGACCGAATGGCGGCTTCCTGCTCCTATTTTCTGTATTTCTACAAATCTGTAATAACTTTTCTTCAGAGTTGAAGAGGAAGAGAAATATGATGGATTATATACTAGAAGAGGGGGTGCAGTAAGTGAGTAGAATAGAAGGTCAGTGGTATGTGGGAACTAAGAGAGATTGCAACAAATATGTGTCGGGTGCAAGACACAGAGGGAGTGTGACAGGTTGAGAAGCTGATAGTGGCATAGTCGCCTTCCTCAGCGACTGTCTATTTCACTATCAGCACCTTCTATAGCACTTCACATTGCCATTAACGCTTCCTGTCATGTGCTCTACGTCCCTCCTAGCTCCCACCCATCACTGACCTACTCTGCTCCAACTCCTCATACAGTATATAATCCATCACATTTCTCCCTCTATTTAGTTCTTTAGAGTCATATGGGCTCATGTCGCTCTCTCCATAGATGCTGCGAGACCTGTTGAGTTTTTCCAGCATTTTCTGTTTTCATTCCAACATTCACAATATTTTGCTTTTATTAACATATCAAATATGGAATCTTAATCCTCAAGCGACAGACTTTCACCTGGTTTTTGTATCAGCATTGCAATGGAATTCTTAGCACAAGTTGCCTTCATGGGTTTCTTTTCGTCAAGTTTTAAGTTGCTGCTACTGATGAACATCTATTCTGCACAATGTCAGAACAGCTTGGAATAAAGAGAAATGTGTGCAAGGAGAACAAGGGAATGACTTATCATAGAATCCCTACAGTGCAGGATGCCATTGAGGGCAGCATGGTAGCACAGCGGTTAGTACAGTTGCTTCACCGCGCCAGGGTCCCAGGTTCAATTCCCGGCTTGGGTCACTGTCTGTGCGGAATCTGCATGTTCTCCCTTTGTCTGTGTGGGTTTCCTCCGGGTGCTCCGGTTTCCTCCCACAGTCCAAAGATGTGCAGGTTAGGTGGATTGGCCGTGCTAAATTGCCCGTGTCCAAAAAAGGTTAAACTGGGTTACGGGGATAGGGTGGAGGTGTGGGGCTTAGGTGGGGTGCTCTTTCCAAGGGCCGGTGCAGACTCGCTGTCCGAATGGCCTCCTTCTGCACTGCAAATTCTATGTTCTATGTTCATTCGGCCCACCGAATCTGCACCAGCCCTCTGAAAGAGCACCCTAACTAGGCCCATTCTCTTGCCCCATCCCCATAATCCCATCTAACCATTGGACACAAAGGGTCAATTTACCATGACCAATCCACCTAACCTGCACATCTTTGGATTCTGGGAGGAAACCCAAGCAGACAAGGGGAGAACGCACAAACCCCACACAGTGACCTACAGTCGGAATCAAACCTGGATCCTTGGCGCTGTGAGCAGTAGTGTTAACCACTATGCCACCCCACTTGCCCCAACTTGCTTTGCCCATACAATGGGACAATTTAGAATTTAACTTGAATATCAATATAATATTTTCATTGATTTAATGCCTTTGAAGATAGAAAAGTGACCCGAGGGGTTTGGAGAAATAAGGATTGACTCTGAGACAAAGGGGGAGAAATTAGGAGTGTGGTCAAAAGCTTCGATAAATGGCAACTCTGAGGATCTTAAAAGGAAAGAGGGGTGGAGAGGCAGAGACATTGAATGAGCAAATTTCAGACTTTATGGGCCATTACAGTCACCGACGGTGGGCAACAGCTGTGGGATTGTACACGGTCAGAGTCGGAAGAATGTAGTTTTAAGAAGCACTGGAGGAAGCTACACGGATAACCTGTCCAGGGTCAAAGAACAAACACACTACCAAGAATATCACAACAGTAAAAGAAATGTTACTCATGAACAAAAATGGAAATGAGTTTTTTATCCTGATCGACCTTTCCAAGCAGTCAACAAGTAAGCCTGAAACCAAGTCAAAACACAATTTAGATCTTCCCCGAGCATTAATATGTCATGTCACACGATAATGGTTGTATGATGGTCAGTATTTAACTGAATCAGATTCCAAGTCAGATTTTGTGCTGACTTAACTGATGTCAGCCAGGATTGCATTAATTGTCTGACAATTAAGGTCTCAGTGCCCTTGTGCTGAGGGTTTGGCTGATGGGGAAAGAAAATGAATAGGTCGCATCAGCAACAAAGTGCTGTTCAACGGCGATGCTTCCCATAGTTAAACACCAGATTGATACTCACTATTGTGGGTACATACAGCACGAGTAGATGAAGTACCGAAGCATTACAGAGTTAGAATTACACCGAACATGGAACACAAAAAACAGCAAATCAGCCCCAGTGCATGCTGACATTAATGCTCCACAAGAACAGTCTCCCATTCTTCCTGATCGAACTTTGTACCATCATGAGTTTCTATTGCCTTCTCCTCATGTGCTTATGTTCAATTTTACGAAGTTTTATTGCCAAGTATTGTAAACTGCACTACAAGTTAGATTGACTATTTTAACTCTCTGGTGCTACTAAGCACAGCTGCTGGACGAATGCACCCTCCACCCTCCTTTCCATGCCAAATTACCCATTCAGCTATGAACAATGAGACGGCAGAATAGGAAAAAAGCCAAGTACAACACACAGTAAGATTAGCAATAAACGGAGGCTCCCTGGAGAGGTCAATGACAAAACAAGTTTTCAACTCTAATCACTACTTAAACTAGCCTTCAGCTCATCATCTACAGCCCCTTAACAATGGCAGCGCCTCCCAGTGAGGGTAAATAACTCCTTCCTATCATTTTATTTTGAATTGCTAACATTGCCCTTTAAATAACTATTTTTAATGAAAAGGTAGGATTACAGATCTAAATAACTCTGATTTTGACCCAAAATCCAAGCCCAAATCCAGACTAGTATGTGTGGAAATACAACTCCAGCACGATGATTGTGCGAAGAGAGATAATTTACAAACACTCCGTTCTCTGTAGCTTGATTGCAGACGAGTGTCATTTGAGCTCAATGGTTGTGCAACATCACAGGCATACAAAGTCAAGGGGGAAAGGATATAACAGTTTAGAATTTTAAAAAAGTTTTCAGCTAAGAAAAATTGTACTTAGTAGGAAATGCACAGCATTTTCACTATAAATGCAAAACATATACTATTTCATGGTTCTTTAACAGTCATGAAATAAGACTAATTGGATTGCTCATTGGAAGCACCAACAGACTCGACACACTGAATGGCCTCCTTCTGTCTTATAATTGCCAATGATTTAACAGATGCAGCATGAACAGAGGGCAGCTCTTTAAAACGTAGTTGCTTTGTTCAAAGTAACTGTTGTCATTTTGCTGCTTGGTTCAGAAAATATATATAAATACTCAAAATTATCCATAAATGGAATTAACCAGCTTAGTTTTAAAAACAAAACTCAGCCTTATGGTGGAATCCTACTTTTTAAAACTCATGAACAAATTAGTGAAACTACCATTAAGTAGATCAAAAACTGTGTGAATTGGCAATTAAAAATCAAACACTACCCTGCAAAAAGTAAAAATGAAAAGTAAAACAAAAAGCCGAGTCAAAACTACTACAATATTCAGAAATTTCCCATAATACATGTCTCCAAAACATTTATTAGTCAGTCAAGAAGCAAAACGATAATGAATGACTTCAAGATAGTAAAGGTTAATGCAACTGGAGGCAGGAGACTTCAGGTTATCTTAAAATTGCCATTACCGTCTGTAAAAGTTTTCTTTCAAAATATTTTTCCATTTAAACGGGTGACACACAAGTGGTTTTTATGGGAATTGGCTCACATTTGTTACACTTTAAAGGGCAGCAGTGTTAGCATCAACCAACTCCATGGTATCCACTTTTAACAGTCTTGTGCACATAGAAAAAGATCAGGGCCTGCGACTGCCATTTAATGAAAGGATGGCTGATCTCAACCTCAACTCCATTCACCCAACTTTTCTCCATATCCCTTCACACTCTTCGCTGAGAAAAACCTACTCAATCTTAGCCTAATTAATTGCAATTGGCCCAACATCCACCTAATGTTTTTTGGCCCGGGGTGGGGGGGGGACACACTAAATTTCCACTCACTTCTAGGTAACAACATGCTTTCTAAGCTCACTTACAAATGACCTAGCTCTAATTGTAAAGAGTCTGTACAATTGGAAACCTCACTTCTCTCTCCCAAATGCTCGAGTATGATGTCAGCGCCTAAATCCACACCCGTCTTACTTAGAGCTCCATGACTGAATTGCTCGAATCAGTTTTCTGCCTCTACCACAGTACCTTAATGACACTAACCAATACCATAAATGATAACCTTGGCCAGTGTTTTTCAAGCTTATTTTCCCCAGGAACCATTTTTGCCAACCAGCCGACCTTCGGAGCCCACGTCAGCTGACCATCACGACTCTCGCCATGTTCGCTTATCTTTAATGCGAATGGGGAGTCTGCTTGGTCCTCCCAAACTCACTCCAAATCAGGTTCACAAGGGGAGAAGCCAATATCAAGTGCAGACTTCAGCCAGTTCCTTTGTGCCGTCTTCATCTTTGGGAACACAGAAAATCCAACCCCGCATGTGTAAGTTGTCGTGAAGGCCAGTAGCAACAAAATTATTTTTTACTCTGCACTGTATACACTTAGGAGGTGCTACTTCAGAATGTAGACAGCCTCATGGGCTTTTGGTGTGTTTTCAATATGGTATCACAGTTCAGGTACAGCAGCATAGTCTATTCATTTGGAATCAGCTGTAAGTTAACTTTCTCCTTTGCAGGCTGTTAACCAGAGGCCCCGAGTGATGTACAGAGATAACACTACCACTGCTCTCTCCTGCCCTGGATACTCCCGAGCAGCTCTCTCCAGCAGATTCAGTTGGGACATCCTGTCCAGTAGGTATACTGCCTATTTGTGTCTCTGGCCGTCTCTTACTTGTAATAAAATGATTCATCTTTACAGTCTTCTTGTCTTGCTTGCCAGAAGATCCAAAATAGAAGAAGCTCTCCTGCATTATATTGCAGCAAAAGCATGTACGTAGAGGGCATTTAACGTCAAGCCTATATTCCAAGTGCAATGAACTGCTCAGTGCTGCCGCTGAAGGCCGGAAGACTGCACACATCCTAATTTATTTTAATTTAAAATACATCAGTGCCCGCCATTCTCAGTAAAAAAAAAAATAGAGGTAGTGGCCATTGGGTGTTTCTCCCACGATCGGGACCACCGTGACCCTCCTGACACCTGCCCACTACCCACCCACGAGTTGTGATCCACACTTTGAAAAACCTGGACTCGGCGATTCTCGCGGCAAATAACCATTCATTTTCTTCCTGCTTGACCAGTCTGCAGCTTTTGGCAAAGTATAAACCATTCTCCTCGAACACCTCTCCAACATTGTCCAGCTTGGTGGAACCACACTCACCTGGTTCCATTTTAACCTATCCAGTCATAGACAGAGAACCATTTGCGACGGCTGTTCTTCCTGCTTACACACCATTACCTTTGGAGTGCACTGAAGATTTATCCTGGCCCCCCGGTTTCTCATGTACATACTGCAGCTTAGTAACATCACCTAACCACAGTCAAGATACACACACATGCTGATGACACTCAGCTCTACCTCACCAACTCTCTCAAAGCCGCCACCATTTCCCAATTGCAAGTTTGCTTGTCTGATATCTAGTACTGCATGACCAGAAATTTCTTCCAACTAAACACAGTAAAGAATAAAGCCACGGACCTCAGAACATACCATAAACTCCATTCCTCAACTGCCAACTCAGTTCCTCGTCCTGACAACTGCCCGAACCTCAACCCAACAGTTTGTAATCCTCAGGTTACATTTACCCCAAAGCTAACCTTACAAAAGCATACTTTCACCAAGACCACCTTATCCATCCCCATAAATTGATCTAAATCCATCTTTGCTTCAAGTAGGGCAGCACGGTAGCACATTGGTTAGCACTGTTGCCTCGCAGCGCCAGGGACCCTGGTTCGATTCCCGGCTTGGGTCACTGTCAGTGCGGAGTCTGCGTGTTCTTCCTGTGTCTGCATGGGTTTCCTCTGGGTGCACTGGTTTCCTTCTTCAAGTCCCGAAAGACATGCTCGTTAGGTGAATTGGACATTCTCAGTGTACACGAACAGGCATCGGAGTGTGGCAACTAGGGGATTTTCAGTAAGCCGACCTGTGACACTAATAAAGATTAAGTCATCTATTGCTTAAACCTGTATTCAAGCCTTTTTAAAAATCTCTTTTCCACCCTCCATAAAGTTGAGCTCATCTAAAATTCTACTGGTCGTATCCCAATATTTGCCCTTCACCCTTGTGCGCACTTCCCTTGCTTCGTCTGGCAAGGTGTCAACTTTAAAATTCAGGACTTCCGGTTGCGACGATGCAGTGCTAAGCCGCACGTTCGGTGGCTCCCGCTAATTTTGGACTTTCGGGCTCTTTTAAGGGCCCGCAACGGCACTGTTTTGACGTTTCCCTGGGTGGGAACGCAGCCTCTGTGCTTGGCGGCCGGTGGATGGGCTGGACTAGAAGTGGAGCGACCAGAAAATCAACTTGGCAGCAGAAGAAGGTGCGAGGCAGAAAGGACAAGATGGCGGCGGGCGGGGAACCGTCAGCGTGGCAGCAGAGGGCGAGGGAGCAGCAGGAGCTGCTGTACGAGGCCCCGATGGCGAGTGTGGCCACGAATAAGAGGAGGTCGGAGTATTTTCGATTATATCGAGGGACGAGGCAGGGGTGTCCCCTGTCTCCCCTACTTTTTGCGCTGGCAATTGAACCCCTGGCTATGGCGCTGAGGGAGTCGGGGGATTGGAGGGGGCTGGTCCGGGGTGGGGAGGAGCACCGAGTGTCGCTCGACGCGGACGACCTTTTGTTGTAGGTGGCGGACCCGGTGGGGGGAATGCCGGTGGTGATGGGGATTCTCCGGGAATTTGGGGATTTCTCAGGGTATAAGCTTAACTTTGGGAAAAGCGAGCTGTTTGTGATACACCCGGGGGACCAGGAGGGGGGAATTGGGAGGCTCCCACTGAAAAGGGCGGAGAGGAGCTTCAGGTACTTGGGGGTTCAGGTGGCCAGGAGCTGGGGGGCCTTGCATAAGCTTAACCTCACAAGGCTGGTGGAGCAAATGGAGGAGGAGTTTAAGAGGTGGGACATGCTGCCGCTGTCTCTGGCGGGTAGGGTGCAGTCAGTCAAGATGACGGTGCTCCCGAGGTTTCTGTTCCTGTTCCAGTGCCTCCCCACCCTTATCCCGAAGGCCTTTTTTAGGCAGGTTAACAGGAGCATTACAGGGTTTGTGTGGACACATGGGACTCCAAGGGTGAGGCAGGTGTTCTTGGAGGGGGGCAGGGATGGGGGGGGCTGGCGTTGCCCAACCCCTGTGGGTATTATTGGGCTGCCAACGCAGCAATGGTGCGTAAGTGGGTAATGGACGGGGAGGGGGCAGCATGGAAGAGGATGGAGATGGCATCCTGTGTGGGCCTGAGCCTGGAAGCGCTGGTAACGGCGCCGCTGCCGCTCCCTCCAATGAGGTATACCACAAGCCCGGTGGTGGCAGCTACCCTCAAGATTTGGGGGCAACGGAGGCAGCACAGGGGGGACGTCAGGGGCTGGTTTAGCTCACTCGGCTAAATCGCTGACTTTTAAAGCAGACCAACAGCACGGTTCGATTCCCATACCAGCCTCCCCGGACAGGCGCCGGAATGTGGTGACTAGGGGCTTTTCACAGTAACTTCATTGAAGCCAACTCGTGAAAATAAGCGATTTTCATTTCATTTCATGTGGGAGCCTCGATGGGGTCCCCGATACGGGGGGAACCACCGGTTTGTTCCGGGGAGAATTGATGGCGGGTTTCTGAGTTGGCACAGGGCAGGTGTCAGGAGGCTGGGGGACCTGTTCATAGACGGGAAGTTCGTGAGCCTGGGTGAGCTGGAAGGGAAGTTTGGGCTCCCCCGGGAACACCTTTAGGTACATGCAAGTAAGGGCGTTTGTCAGGCGGCAGGTGGCGGGGTTCCCTCTGCTGCCGCCGCATGGGGTTCAGGACAGGGTGCTCTCGGGGGTGTGGGTTGGAGAGGGAAGGATCTCGGAAGCGTACCAGGTGATGCAGGAGGTAAGACGAGGCCTCGGTGGAGGAGCTGAAAGGTAAAATGGGAGGAGGAGCTGGGTGAGGAGATTGAGGGGACGTGGGCAGATGCCCTGGAAAGGGTGAACTCCTCCTCTTCTTGTGCGAGGCTTAGCCTCATACAGTTTAAGGTGCTGAATAGGGCTCATATGACCGGGACAAGGATGAGCCGTTTTTTTGGGAGCGAGGACAGGTGTATTAGGTGCTCTGGGGGCCCAGCAAACCATGTCCACATGTTCTGGGCATGCCCAGCGCTGGAGGAATTTTGGAAGGGTGTAGCAAGGACGGTATTGAGGGTGGTAGGATCCAGGGTCAATCCAGGCTTGGGACTCGCAATATTTGGGGTTGCAGTGGAGCCGGGAGTGCAGGAGGCGAAAGAGGCCAGTGTTCTGGCCTTTGCGTCCCTAGTAGTCCGGCGGAGGAGTCTTCTTCAGTGGAAGGATGCGAGGCCCCCATGCGTGGAGGCCTGGGTCAACGATATGGCGGGGTTTATTAAACAGGAGAGGGTGAAATTTGCCCTAAAGGGGTCAGTGCAGAGGGTTTTTCAGGAGATGGCAACCATTCCTAGATCGCCTGGCAGAACGGTAAAATCAAAAGGTCAGCAGCAGCAGCAGCAACAGGGGGGGGGGGTTGTTCTTTTTGTTCTTAAATTGAATTTGACAACATTTCCGAGTAGCACCTTGGGATGTTTCGCTGTGTTAAAAAGATGTTGGAAAATATATGATGCTGATGTCGCCTCTTCATCTGGAGTCCTCCACCAGAAAAATGTTAGTATGCATCTATCCTATCAAATTGCTTCATCATTTTTTTTTCTTAATTTAGTGTATCCAATTCATTTTTTCCAGTTAAGGGGCAATTTGCCGTGGCCAATCCACCTACCCTGTACATCTTTGGGTTGTGGGGACGAAAGCCACACAAACATGGGGAGAATGTGCCAACTTCACACGGACAGTGACCCAGAGCTGGGATCGAACCTGGGACCTCGGTGTCGAGAGGTAGCAATGCTAACCGCTGCACCACCGTGCTGCCCGCTTCATCATTTTTAAAGGTAACCTTCAGCTTTAATATAAGGAAGTACAAAGATTATGAAACCTCCATTCAATGCAATAATAGGAAAACAAAAAATGCTATGGAAGCACCTTTATCTTGTGCAGAGTGCCGAATCTCCTGATATGAATGCTATGATTGGGAACCGAAGGGGAGGGATTTGACAGCCAGAACCAACATCTTTCATAGTCAGCCAGCAAAAGCAGGTAAAGTTGAGTATTTCTGCACGTATTCAGCATCACTCGAATCATAATGCAGTATTTATGTCTACTTTTAAACAATGGTGCAAAAATATGGTCGCATTCAACGTCTCATCACACAAAAATAAATCAGTGTTTAATAGTTTATGTTGCAATTTATTGATCCAACTTCAACCACAGGGAAACAAAACTGCCTGGACAATCCAAGCCACCTTGATCATTTTCCTATACGGCATGCATCAGACCACGAACAAACTTTGGATGTCCCATGCGGCAATTTAATTAAAACATTTTTTCTTCAAGTTGAAAGAAAAAAAGAAATCCACTTGTATAAAGTCCACGTGGAAGTACCCTGCATCCTTTCCGATGAAACTGCAATCCCCAACCACAATAAATTATAGTGAAGCTTGTATCCATATTCGACAATCCATTATACATGTCGAGTTAATGTTGCATGTTGAGCCATATGGCATGGGTACACATTCAACAAAGGAAATTCCTCAAACTTGTTACAATCAGCACTTGCAGTCATCCAAAAAACTGATAAACAGCTTTATTGTGTTTTAAGCATTTTTGTTAATATCCATGACAAAAACAGGAAAGGGGGGGGGGAAAGGCGTATGAGACTTGGGTAAATGCAGATGGTGAACATTTAACAAGACATGGTTTGAGGAAACTGGTACTCGACTGTAATTAGGCCAAATCTTCTGATATGCCAAAATAATATCAGATTTTGCCACACCGCAAATTTTAAACCATACCAGGAAGTTTCTATGTGTCCATTACAAATGATGCATAAATTTAATCAACAATTTACAATATGTTTACATCCAAACTGATTAGACAATCCAGATTATCCAACATCTCAATATGCACATTACCAATTGATTGCTGACTAATATTAAAGTAGAAATTGGTGATCGATTTGCGATCGCTCAGTAATTTAAAAAATATATACATTATATGCAAGTCAACACAGAATTGAGAACTCCCAGAAGCCTACTGTACCTGACAGCAGACCTCACATCAAGCGTATCTGCAGCCTACAACTAGCACGGAACTTCATTTCAGCCCCCACAGTGACAACAAAATGCTGAGAAAATGCACTATCGAATCCTGAACTCAGCATCAATTTCTGTTAATTACAGCCTTGTCAGCAACGTGATTATTCAAACTGCTCATGCAAATGTTAATGAGTCCTTATTTGCATATTTATTTTTTCCTTTGTTGAAATGTCATTGATTATTACATTCTACGATGATGAATGCTACTGCTGATGTGCTCTGATATGTAATTAGTCATTAGGTGGAATGAATAGATCAATTATGAGAAAGGTCCAGGATTAAGCAATATAAAACAAGAAATGCAGATAGAATGCTTGGATTTTTAAAATCTAGAGTTAGGGAGAAAGAAAAATCTCTTTCAATCAAAGAATATCGTACACATCTTCTTGCCATTAAAAGTACCCCTTGTTGAAAGTAAATATGCTTTGATTTGTATCATCAAATTGCTACATGAGCATTTAAAATATAGCTTCAGCCACCTATCAGTTCACATAAACAGTTTAGATTTTTTGTCTGCTACCCCAGAAAATTGGTTCCAGGATAAAATTACATTGCCATAGCAGTAATGCAAATACAATAAGGCGTGGAACTTTCAATTTTTCACTCTTTCAGGGAAAAGATTCATTTAGCCTTCAGAGCTGTTCGCTGTTACTATCCTCCAGCCAACACAAGCTATTCACTGACAACGGGGAAAAAAACATTACTGCAGACCAGATGGGAACATTCCACATGACCAAACCAATCAATCACCTCCATGGGGCGCAGGTGCAACACAGCCGTGCAGCAACACACCATTTCACAGTCTATCGGGCACAAACACATGGTCACCAATCGATGGCACCCGGAGGGCCTCAAAAAGAGGGAGGTTCGCTCGAGTTTCACTGGTCCATGCCTGATGACTTCATAATCACACATCATTTCATACACTGGAGGATACAAACTAGCAAACTAATAACCTTTCATTGAAGATGGTCATGTTGCGAATATTAATGAAGTACTGATGATAGAGAAGCAATTGACTCGCTTCCTTGTCATCTATCCACAGCATTCATGTCTGGCTGAACTTAAAACAGTAAGCACTATGCCTCGGGAAGGATATTTCATGCAGATTAACACCAATTGAAACCATCATAAAACATCAAAGCTTTGTGTCTAGAACTAAGCAAAAAGACAATGGAACAATAATGCAGTAGCTAGGTATTCAAAAAGGTCACATTTCATGCCAACTGTAATCATGTAGCCAGAACCATTTTTTGTATCAGATAAATCATTTCTGTAACTACTGAGCAGTGTAGAACAGGAAAATATAAAAGGAAATGAATGCAGTATGGACCTTCACACACATTGCAGTTGAATTAACAGAATAAGGAGGTCATTTATTGTTTGGAAGCTTAAAAAAAAAATCAAAAAGGTTTCCGAATATAAATCACAAACTAGCAAAACACGTTGCAGAGGTCCATAGGAATATAAGCAAAGTAATGGGACTAATTTCTCGTGGAACAGAACGCAAAAGCAGAGGTAATGTTAAATTTACATAATCTTGGTTAGCCCAACTTCGCAAGCACTATACAGTTCATGTTTAAAAAAGAATCTTAAACCACTGGAGAAACAACAGACTAAAAGTCACAAAAGGGTGTTCCAGAATTAAAATAATGAGACTTATCACAAACAGGTGAGCACAAAAAAAATATGTGGCGGTCAGGGGAGTATATTTTCTAAGGAATAGAGATGATTAAGATATCAAAGAGTGATTTTTAAAATTAAATACAACGATTTGGTAGGGTGGAAGTACCTTCCATTTGTCTAAGAGTCTAGAACATGGGGCCATGAATATCAGTAACTAAGACAACAAATAACATTAGGACGAAGACAGCACTGGAATTGTCCTGCTCACTGTCACGTGGAATGATTGAAGCAAAGAACACTGAGGCATTTCGAGAAGCTTGATGCATACTTGTGCGAGAAAGGAAGAGGGACATATGGCATTATGGGCAGAGGCTCATGAGGCGAAACCAATGTAATTTTCTAATAGAAATTACCTCCACCCCAAAACAATTTCAGTCAATATCTACTACACAATTGTTTTGTACAATTGTGTTGGTTCAGATCGCTATAATGCCATTGAAGAAAACTCTGCAGTGCTAATGAACAAACAACTCCGGTATCAGTAGCAACCAAAACAGCTCTTCAGCTTATGAGACCAGACCCAAGTTCTCAGTACAATCCAGTCAGGGACCAGAGACTTTGTTTAAAGTACACCAGGTTTGAGATTCGGGACACTTGCGAAGAGAATAAAACGACAAGATTCCTCATGCTTTGAGCAAACAAATATAAATTACATCTAACAAGGTCAGGCAGATAATACAATTTATAATATCCATCCTATACCAAGATGAGGTACAGTTGAATAACAGGCAAACAGTAAACAAACTATACTGCACAAATGGAAGATGAAACCAAGACAGAATCCATGGATTTCTCAACCACCCCATCCAGATGTCAGTGAACACGTCAAGACATTCCACTAAAATGGTCTCTCACAATGGATTACCTTCAAAGATCCAGTCTTGAAATTCTATCCAAAAGTCACTCCAATAGCCTTAACAATGGAACATCTTGCAGGGCTTCAGTCGTGCCTTACAACCTCAGCTCTTTGGTCATGCTGATGCAACAGGGAGTCATCATACGTATGCTGCCTTCTTAGGCCTTCTCCTCAGACCACATTATTTCATGTCTGAGGATCGCAGCTCTTTTTCTGCTTGGAGCCTTTTTTTTTTTTGCTCCTATCTTCTTAACTGGGAACTTTCTCTGCCCCTCTCCAAAGCTCTTCCCTTACATAGTGCTCCCCTTCCCAGGTCACATGATCTGCTTCCATATTTGTGTCTTTTTGTGCAGTCTCACTAAGCCTATCTGAAGGACTACAAACACCATGTTGCGCATGTACCTTCACGTCTGCATACATGCGCAACTCACAATCCATATCAGGGATTGGGGTTCTCAGCCCCTGCTTGCCAAAAAGATGGTTGCATTTTCTAACAGGTTGCAGTTTTGCTTAGTACTCCTGCCCAAGTTTCAGTGGCAGCAATAAATATAACCAGCTTCCATTGGGCTTCAGACCTGTCATTTTAGGTCTTGAACAAATCTACACTTCCAGAACTGCTAATGCAATCTCAACAGTGAGCAATTTTTTAAACTGTGGTTTTGCCAGTGAATTCCATAGTGAATGGAGGAACATAGCAACAGTGCCAGCCAACCATTTCCAAAATAAACCCTTATGGTAATTTTAGAGAGACACTGTGTAATTTGTTTTCGTCAGGAAAACTTTCCTCCTCCCAATAATTTATTTATGTGTCCTGTTTAGACAAACTTGCATCACAACCGTAGAGAATCAAAGCATTTTGCAGTCATTCCTGAACTCGCTTGAAGCAGTCACGATTGTAATGCAGGATACATAGCTGCCAAATTGCACACAAGGTACCCCCAAAAAGCAATGAGATAATGACCAGATAATCTGTTTCAGTGATGTTGCTTGAGGGATGATTATGGTCCTGGATGGCAAGAATATCTACCCTGTTCTTTGACTAGTGTCATAAATACAGATTTGTCAATACATATCGGGAATACAGTACTGTGATTACAGACATCACTATACATTGGGGAATAATCCTCGTGGATGCAGGTATGCTACTGTACAACATAATTCATTGAACTGAATGGCCTGTTCCAGTGCTGTTATTTATGTCAAGTTACTTGTAATCTCATTTAATTTCTTTCTTCTTTACACTTCTTAATGCTTCATTTTAACTTAGTCACAGAGAATAGGAGTTGGCCCTTCAAACCTATCCCACCACTCTGTTAGATCATAGCGAATCTGCATCTGAATTCCATCACCGCGCCTTATTTCTGGAACCCTAAAAACCCTTGTCAACCAAAGTATACCTTCTGCTTTCATTACCAATGCAGTAATATACAACCAGGTCACTGGGAAGGATGCTTCTTTTACTTCACTTAATCAGAGTCATGTTTACTGCTGTTCTATTTACTGAATCTCAAAGTAAAGATAAGATCCATCTAAGGAAATAAAAGCAGTGTCTGCAGATATTGGAAATTCTATTCATAAAATCTCACACATAGAAATAGTATATTTTAATATCTGCACAAGCTCCAAATCACAGCTCAAACTCCATTTATACGGGTATATAAATATCTTAGGGTATTGCTAAAGGCTACTTCCTTCCGCTGACGAACCAGACTCTCAATTATAGGATTGAACAAGAAATATTTTGGAGGGGGCATGGCTTTGTCGAGTAACGATGGTATGTCATTCCAGCATTTACACCAGTCTTTTTGCTATCTGTTTATATTAAGATGCCAGTGATTTAAAAATAACTATACATGTTCCAAAGCATACGGACTTAGCCATTTTTATACAAAACAGTTAAATAAACAGAGGAAAAAAGGATCCAGTAATAATTAACCTGCAGTCTTTTCCAAATATCTCATGACATCTGACATGCAAGAGTATAAAATGCACTCCAACAGTTCAAAGGTCTCATGCTGATCAATTTACCCAAGTTACATGGATTAATGTCCAACTCTTTCAGGTTCTTGATAAATTTCTCAGAGCAGGAATCACGTGTTATTTATTATTAATAATAATAATAATAATCTTTATTAGTGTCACAAGTAGGCTTACATTAACACTGCAATTGAGTTACTGTGAAAATCCCAGAGTCACCACACCAGAGCGCCTGTTCAGGTACACAGAGGAGAATTCAGAATGCCCAATTCACCTAACAAGCACTCCCACTTTAGGTTTCCGTTCCGTAATGCAAAATATGATCCATCAAAAGAACAAACCTATTTGCACTTGCATGTCACCTTAGGATACACAACAAATGAAGTACAACCACTGTTTTAATGTAGGTAACACCACAAGATTGCGCAAACAGCAGTGAGATGGTGTTCAAATGATCTGTTCTTGCATGAGTGATGTTGCTTATGGCCCACGTCTTGACCAGGGCATCATCCCTCCTCTTCTTCAAAATGATGCAGAAATTTTACATCAAACTGGGAGGGCAGATTGGGCTTCTGCTTAACATGTCATACAAGAAAAAGGCACCTTCAACATCGCAGCACTCCCGCAGTAATACATGGTGCACCATGTCAGCATCAACCCAGTGCTTCAAATACCACTTAATAAGTTTGTGACAGTTCTTATTTTTGTTATTCTGCTAAACTTCACAATGGCTTTCTTAAAATGTAAATTTCTTACAGTTGTAAACAAAGAAATTGCCGCACAAACAGTTCTGTCAATGCGGAATGGTCAGGTGCAAGGAGTGACGAACGCTTAATTTGCACAAGCGGGCTATTGCATTATTTGCCAAAAAAAGGGGCTAAATGGCCTTTTCCAATGCTAACATCCATCTAGTGATCAGGAGTGATATCTGCAAATCAATACTATATTCTTAAACAAAAGAGAAAATGCTGGCTCCTGGATGTCAATGTGATCCAGAGCAGGAATGACTGCAATAAGTGTTGGTTGCTCAAAGAGCTTCAGTTCAAACTCACTGAGCTTGAGATTGAGCTGCAGACACTGAGACACTTCATCATGGGGGAAAGTTACCTGGATGCTTTATGCCAGGAGGCAGTCACACCGTTTAGGAGAAGGTCTTCCGATTTAGTCAATGGTCACAGGATGGTGTGAGTGAGGAACCCAGGGACAGGAGCCTCAATTTTTGCATTTGTCAAATAGGTTTGAGATTGTCTCAGCGTGTTTGGATGAGTGGGTTCGGCAGAGTGCATAAGCAAACTGATCATTGCAATGTGGTGCAGGATGCCATGCACGTGGGGGGTGGGATAAAGTATATAGTGGTAGTAGGGGACAGTATAGCGAGGGGAATCGGCCCCCTTCTATGCAGCAAAAAGCTAGTCCAAAGGGGTGTGTTGCCTGCCCAGTGCCAGGTTTGGTACATCTGCTCAAAGCTGGACTGCTGCAGTGGGAGAGTTGTTGTGGTCCATGTTGGTACCAATGGCATAGGTAAAACTAAGAAAGAGATTCGGCACAGTGACTACGAGGAGCGAGTCCTTAAATTAAAAAGTAGACCCTGAAAGCTAATAATCTCTGGATTACGTGACCCATATGCAAATTGGCATTGGGTCCATAAAAGCAAAGTGATGAATGTATGGCTCAAACATTGATGGGAGAAATGGGGGTTCCTGTTTGTGGGGCACTGGCACAAGTACTGAGGAAAATGGGGTCTGTGCAGTGGATGGTCCATACCTGAAATTTGCTGTAACCAGAATCCTAGTGAGCCACATAACTGGGAAGGAGAGAGGGTTTTAAACGATAAAATGGGGAAAGGGAACAAATTTGGGAAGATGTGGTAAATCAAGGTGTAGAGATAAGAGAACAGAGAAAGGTATTAATGTGGGAAATGATAAACAGATTGTGACAAGAAGCGGCAGATAGTACAGGAGGGACAACCTGAACATTAACATCAGCAAATAAGGTTAGAGGTTACAAAAATAATAAAAGGACAAACTAATGGCTCTGTATCTGGATGCGCAAAGCATCAAAACAAAACACGGTAGCGTGGTGGTTAGCATCAATGCTTCACAGCTCCAGCGTCCCAGGTTCGATTCCCGGCTGGGTCACTGTCTGTGTGGAGTCTGCACATCCTCCCTGTGTGTGCGTGGGTTTCCTCCGGGTGCTCCGGTTTCCTCCCACAGTCCAAAGATGTGCGGGATAGGTGGATTGGCCATGCTAAATTGCCCGTAGTGTAAGGTTAATGGGGGGATTGTTGGGTTATGGGTATACGGGTTACGTGGGTTTAAAGTAGGGTGATCATTGTTCGGCACAACATCGAGGGCCGAAGGGCCTGTTCTGTGCTGTACTGTTCTATGTTCTATGTTCTAAAACAGATGGACTCAGTGCACCAAGAGAAAGAAGAAAGTGCGATCTGATAGCCATTAGAGCGACATGGCTGCAAGGTGATAGATTGAGACCTTAATATTTACGGGTGCATGATATTTAGGAAAGGCAGGAAGCTAGGAAAAGGTGGAGTGATGGCTCCGTTAATAAACGATGGTATTAGCATACTGAAAGGGATGACCTACGTTTAGGAAACCAGGATGTGGCAACAGTTTCGATAAAAATCTGAAATGACAAAGGCAAAAAGCCACATGTGGAACTGGTATACAGCCCTCTTTCAGTGCTCACACAGTAAAACGAGATATAAAGCGAGAAAGGAAGGTGACAATCGTGGGTGATTTAAATCTGCATATCAACTGGTGGACAAAGGTAGCCTAGATGAGAAATTCATGGAATGTTTTTGGGATATTTTCTCAGACCAGCAGGTCTGGCACCAACCAGAGAGCAGCCTGTACCCGACCTGGTATTGATAGGAAAACATTTTCGATGCCGAACAGGTACAGGACAAAACAAGAATTATTGCAAATATTAGAAAGAGCACAACGGGATGACTTTAGAAGAATAGACTTCATGAACTAGTGCCTCCAGTTTTAATACCAGACCAATCGGACAAAACCAGTAAGGGGGAGAAAAAAAGTATGGCTATATAATTAAGATTGGATAACATCTCAGGCCGCACATCTTTATGTATTTCAAGAACCAGAGTTAAAATATGGCTCAAGCAAAACATTTAGGCATTTTTAAAAATGAATCTTCAGGCTGCAGGCTTCGATGGCAAACGTGACATTTTAAAAAATATATAAATTTAGAGTACCCAATTCATTTTTTCTAATTAAGGGGCAATTTAGCGTGGCCAATCCACCTACCCTGCACATCACTGGGTTGTGGTGATGAAACCCAAACTTGACATCTATTGACTAACCTCACTTGTCCTTCTATTTAAGTACATGGTCCTAAGCCATTAAGATGGTGATTTACAATTTGATAAGAGGGAATTCTGGCATTTAAAACAAAAAAAATCATATTTGAAAATTAAATCTTTGAATGCATTCGGCATGAAAAAGTCCAACATCAATTCTATATAAACTGTTTCAAGTTCAGTAGCTGAATTAATAAATCACATCTGGGGATATGGTTGATTACCAGAGCTGTTACACAGGTTAAAACTATTTGTTCAGACAGAGCAATCCCTTCCTGGTGAATCACAGTCCCTCAAACAGCCTTTCAAGCTGTGAACTTCCGGTGACGGCATGTAGGTGGAAGTCACATATTAGATGGCTCCTGCTCGAGGCTCTGGTTTTTCGACTTAAATGGCCGGTTTTAGGTGCAGTTTTTGAGTGACCTGTTGGAAGACGGTATAAGAAGATGGGAGGTGTCGTAGACCCAGAAGAAGGGCACTGGAAAGAAGGGGGCGATCGAAAGACCACCGTTGAGTGAGCTGGGGAGTCCGGCAGGAAGAAAGATGTGGAGCAGGATCGCTGGGTGGGGTCGCTCCCCTCTCAGTGGGAACTCTGATCGAGGTGATGACCGGAGAATTTGAGAGGCAGTTCGCCAAGCACATGAAGGTGCTGTAGAGGGAGATGGTGGTTGTGATGGAGGATTGGGTGGAGAAGGAGATTGCCCTAGTAAAGATGGCAATGTCAAAGACATAACCAAGGTACAGGAGCAAGGAGTGAAGTTGAAGGGGGTGGAGGAGACTCTGTCTCAGCACAGTTACCAGTTCACCTCGAGGGCGAGGGGTTGTGGAGGGTGACAAGAGGCTAACTAAGGACTCAGAGCAAATGTGGAGGACCTGGAGAACAGGTCCAAGGTGGCAAAATCTACAGATCGTGGGCCTGTCTGAAGGGGTGGAGAGCCCGAGGCCGACCTCGTACTTTGCAAGGATGCTGGCAGAGCTGTTGGGGGAGGGGGAAGAACTCTCCCGATATGAGCTGGTCATGGCACATCAGTCACTCAGGCTGAAGCCGAAAGCAAATGAGCCACCAAGGGCGGTTAAAATTTGAATCATTAAGTTTCATGTTAAGGAGAAGGCCCTGAGTCGGGCGAAGCAAAGGCAAGAGGTGAAGTGGAAAGGTGTTGGTATTCGAATATACTAAGATTTGACGGTGGAACTGGTGAGAAGGCAGGCGACCTTCAGACGGGTGAAGGCGATTATCTATAGGAATGGTCTGAGGTTTGGAGTGCTCTACCTGTCGAAGTTGAGGGTGACACACAACTCGAGGGATTTCTATTTCAAGACGGCGGAGGCGTTCGTGAAGGCTAATGGATTGGGACTGAAATGAGAGTTGGGACTGGGATTGGAACTAGGATTGAACGGATGGAGACTGTGCTTGGTCTTTCTACAGGGGTAGCTCTGTCCTCCTTGGAGAAGGTGGTCATTCCCTGGCACTTGTGTGGGCGAAACATTACTTGCCTCTTGTCGGCCCAAGCCTCCATATTGTCTAGGTCTTGCTACATTTGGAATTGGACTGCTTCAGTATCTGAGGAGTCACAAATGGTGCTGAATGTCGTGCACATCAGCCAACAACCCCATTTCTGGCCTGATGATGGAAGGCAGGTCATTGATGAAGCAGCTAGATATGGTTCGGCCTCGGACACTACCTTGGGGAACTCCTGCAGTGATGTCCTAGAGCGGAGGTGACTGACCTCCATCAGCCACAACCCTTTTCCCTGGTGTCAAGTATGACTCCAACTTGTGCAAGTTTTCCACCAATTCCCATTGGCACTAGTTTCCTCGGGCAACTTGATGCCACACAGTCAAATGTGGCCTTGATCTCAAGAGCAGTCACTCTCCCCTCACCTTTAGAGTTCAGCTGTTCTGTTCATGTTTGAACCAAGGCTGGAATAAGGTCAGCTCAGTAGCCCAGACGGAACCCAAAGTAAGCGTCAGTGAGCAAAGCAAATTTTGGTCAGGCAAGGGCCTGTTCCTGTGCTGTATTGAGAAAGTGCCGAGAGCTTTGGCCAAGGGTGGCATCATGACCAGTACAGACTTGTTCAAGTGTCACGTGATAGCACTGTTGATGATCCCTTCTATTATTTAATGGACGATCAAGAAGAGACGGATGGGGTGGTAAATGACAGGTGGGATTTGTCCTGTTTTGTGCACACACAACATATCTGGCTAATTTCCACATTGCCGTGTAGATTCCATTATAGCTGTGCTGGAACAGCTTGCCCTAGGGGCACGGCACGTTCTAGACCAGAACTATTCAGTAGCATTACGGAATATTGTTGGGGCCCATAGCCTTTCCAGTCTCCAATGAGTTCAGTCATTTTATGACATCACGTGGAGTGAATCAAATTGGCAGAAGATTATCAGTGATGCCAGGTACCTGTCAGAGAAGGTAGAGATGGATCATTCACTCAGCAATTCTGGCTGAAGATGGCAGCAAATGCTTCAGCTATCTTTTGCACATAGGTGTTGGGCTCCCCCATCATTGAGGATGGGACACTTGTGCAACCTCCTCCTTCAGTGAGTTGCTTACCAGTCCACCACCATTCACCACTAAATGTGGCAGGATAGCAGAGCATAGATCTGATCCTTTGGTTGTTCAATCGCTTAGCTCTGTCGATATTACTTGCTGCTTATGCTGTTAGGCATGCAAGTAATCCTATTTTGTAGCTTTACCAGGTTGACAGCTCATGTTTAGGTATGCCTGGTGTTAGTCATGGCATGCCCTTCTACAGTCTTCATTAAACCAGGGTTCATCCCCTATCTTGGTGGTAACGGTAGAGGCTGGATATGCCATCTCATGGATGCTCAGTTTTAGTTGCTAGATCAGTTTGAAATCGAACCATATCCTCTGGTTTGTGAAGATGATGCAAAATATGTTTTCCACTCTTGTTGGTTCCATCACCACTGCTGCAGACCCAGTTTAGGACTTGATGGATCTCTGTGTCTATTCGGAACCCTGGATATCAGTTATCCCTTCTCAGTTCCCAAATAACAGAGGTCAAGTCTGTGCTTTTTGGCAAAGTTCAGTTGAACTTTATTTGTCAGCTTGTGCCACTGGTAAACTTTATTTGTCAACACAAGATTAGGTCAGATTGATTGTCTTTAGCGAAGTAGTTGAGTTTTCATTCAATTACAAATCGTGGTCATTCTTCGAATCATAATACACAGTATAAAATGACTGAGTGATTTAAACAAAAGAAAGATGGTGATTCAGCAAAAGCAAGCAAAGAAAATAGGTTTCAGAAACAGATAGATTGATTCCGGAATGGATTTTTCCATCCCGACAAGTGATTCTTAAGATTATTATCTTACGATCTCGTCTTCTTTACAGCTGTGATTGGCTTTAACTAATTTATAATTCACTCAATTCGGCCAAACTGTCTGTCCGTCAATTTAAGATATGTATTTAAATATATTGGTACAAATTTTTCCATACTACCGGTTGAGAAAAACACATTTTTCGCCCGGACCTATCACCCTAGACTGGTTGTTACCATAGAAACAGAACTGCCCGTTCTTTCAGACAATGGGGCCTTTCCGCCAGCTGGCGTCACTGTTCTTTCAGTCTCTAGCAAGCCTCAAGCAATTTGCAAAATGTTCCCAGCTATTCGGCTTTCCTCACTCTCGAGGTTAATAATGTTTTTGTTAACTACTCTTAATGAGTTCTAAATTAAACCTTTTACCTATATCATCTATAGCGAACTAGAAAAGCCAGTTTCTATCAGGACTCCACCAATCAGTGAGCAATGGTATTACAAAACCACTCATGGTAATGGACATTGAAGGCCCACACCCAGAGTACATTCTGCATGCTTGCCACTTTCAGTGCTTCCTTCAAACAGAGCAGGGGAAGTAATTTTATCAGCAGGAGGTTTCCTTCCTGGTGTCTGACCTCTTGCCACGAGGCCTCATAGAATCTGTAGTTGAGGACGTCATTCAGGCTCAAGCTGATAAGTGGCAAGTAATATTCACTCCACACAAGTGCCAGGCAATAACCATCTCGAAGACGACAAAATGTAACCACCTCCCTTTGATGTTCAATGGTATTACCAAACCTGAATCCACCACTATTCACATCCTGGGTATTATCATTGATCAGAAACTTAATTGAATTAGTCATCTAAACACTATAGCTACAAGAGCAGGTCAGAAGCAAGGAATTCTGCATCTCTTCAAAGCCTCTCCACCACCTGCAAGGCTCAAGTTAGACTGTGATGGAATGCACTCCACTTGCCTGAATGAGTGAGACTCCAACACCACTCAGAAAGCTTGACATCATCCAGGAGAAAGCAGCTCGCTTGGGAATCAGTAACTCATCCACCACCTTAAAACATTCACTCCCTCCACTGGCAATGCAGCACAGCAGCAGAGGTATACCACATAAAAGATGCACCGTTTCCCATGCCTTCTTAGACAGCTTCCAAACCCACAAGTTCTACCACCTGGAAGGACAATGGAAGCAGGCACATGGGAACACCGCTGCCTTCAAGCTCCCCTCTACAGCACACACCATCCTGACTTGGAACAATATCATCTTTCTTTCACTATCGCTGGGTCAAAATCGTGGGACTCGCTTCCCAACAGCAGAGCGCACATGCATCACATGAACTGCAGTGGCTGAAGACAGCAGATCCATCAAGAACAATTAAGGATTAGCAACAATGGCAGGCCTTCCAAACAATGCTCACATACCATGAAAGGACAGCGATCACACGAGAGCACAAAAATAATGTTAGCTACGTATTCAGCTATACCCAGTGGAATACAGTCTAAATCCAGTTGAATGCAGATGATCTATCAGTTGACATTCAACATTAAGCATCCACCCAATATTTGACCAATGAAATTTCAGCCCAGGGGTTTTTTGCATTCATCAAGTATCCATTTCCAAATCAACAGTCAATGCATTCCAGTCTCATTCTCTTTATACAAATGATCTTCCAGTTCAAAGTTTCAGTACTAATTTCTCACTTCCCATATTATTTGTGATATTTCACTCAAATTACCCAATACATCAAACTTTACAGCTGATGAAAACAACAATGAATTGTTAAGAACAGACAGTAAAATAGTTAAAGACTGATACATCTTTAAAGTTTATTTGGGGGTGTTAATCCATGTATTCTGTGGCAGGAAGAGAGAAAATTATGAGCTGGTCTTTACCCATTAACCTGTGAGATTTTAAAATATCACAACTGGTTGAATGAACAACATTATGGACTGCCAAAAACTATCTGGAGCTTGAATTAAGATTAAGAATTCAAGAAAACAGACAGAAAAATGTCAATGCAGTTTTGAATTCAACTTGTCATTTCTGAAAAGTAGCAGCAATGTCTTGCTGGCAACGGTTATGACTTCACGGCTCTGCAGTTGACCTTTCAATATGCATAGTTCATAATGTTGCTACTGCAGAAGATATTGTTGCTGGGTTGCAACCTTCATTTCAGTGCTTCTCGACTTGAACCACAGTATCTACAAATAGATATTGCTTCAACTCTGCACAGATTTCCTGGCTAGGGAAAAAAAAAACAATTTGACAGTGACAGCCACAGCCAAGTGGCAAAATGTGTTGCGTATAAAAATAAATTCTCACACATTTATAAAGAAGCTCATATTTAAAATGCCTGCCTAAACAATAAAATACTGTCTCCAAAGATTCACAAATGTCATTCGATAAAAGGAGGTTAATACAAACTCACAAAAAAGCTTAACTACATAATGCAAGAAAAAGTTCCAATTACTCTCCAATTAGCATTTCTAAATTGGCTTTCCATAAAGTTTAACAAAAAAGACAGAAGCAGAATTTGGCCATTCAGCCCAACGAGTCTGCTTCACCATACGATCATGACTTCTATGTTTCTCATCCCTATTCTCCTGCCTTCTCCGCATAACCCCTTATTAATCAAGAACTTATGTATCTCCATCTTAAAGACAGTCAGTGACATGTCCTCGACAGCCTTCTGCAACAAAGAGCTCCACAGATTCGCCACCCACTGGCTGAAGAAATTCCTCATCTCAGTTTCAAATGGCCACCCCTTCAGTCTGAAGCTCTGCCCTCAGGTTCCCGACTCTCCTGCCAGTGGAAACATCTTCTCCAAGTCCATTCTATCTAGGCATATCAGTATTCTGCAAGTTTCAATGGGATTCCCCCCTTCTAAACTCCATTGAGTATGGAATCAGATCCTCAACCGCTCTTATGACAAGACCTTCAGTCCCGGGATCATTCTTGTGAACCTCCTCTGGAACCTTTCCAAGGCCAGCACATTCTTCTTCAGATATGGGACCCAAAACTGTTCACAATATTCCAAATGAATCTGACCAGAGCTTTACACAGCCTCAGCAGTACATCACTGTCTTGTATTCTCGCCCTCTCAAAATGAATACTAACATTGCATTTGCCTTCCTAACTGCCGACTGAACCTGCATGCCAACCAAGTAGGACTCCTAAGTCCCTTTGTGTTCCAGATTTCTGAAGCTTTTTCCCATTTAGAAACTAGTCCATGCCTCTATTCTGCCTATCAAAGTGCATAAACTCACATTTCCACACTACATTCCATCTGACACTTCTTAGTCCACTCTCCTAGCCTGTCCAAGTCCTCCTGCAGCCTCTCCACTTTCTCAACATTACCTGACCCACCACAAATCTTTGTATGATCTGCAAACTTTGCAACAACGCTCTCCCCAGTTCCTTTTTCCAGATCTTTAATGTATATCGTGAATAGCTATGGTCCCAAAACTGACCCCTGCACAACACGACTAGTCACCACCAGTTGCCATCCTGAAAAATACCCCTTTATCCTCATTCTCTGCCTTTGCCAATCAACCAATCCTTTATCCACGCCAGTACTTGAATAAGGACACGGAGACCCACCAAGAAAAATAAACAAAGCTTTTACTTACAGCACAATATATACACAGGGTACCCTTTGTGGCCGGAAGGATTTTTTTTTTTTATACAGAAGACGTTAAAGATCCCCCACTCAACCTCTCCAAACGGCGAAGCTTGGTCTCTACTTTCTCCACCACAGCATAGGGAACTGGGCGGGCACAAAAGAAATAGGGTAGGGCCTCTGGGTCCACCTGGATCTTGGCCACAGCCCTTTTAATTGTATCTAAGCCTAGCTGGAAACCTCAAGGAGCTTGCTCAATACCGCACACAGACCGTCAGATCCCCAGATCCCACAGGAAGGGTATGTTGCCAATCCAACTGCAGCTGGTGTAGCCCAACAGGCTAGGACCGTTTCCTTGCACAACAATGAGGGAAAGGAGAATTGATTGGCACCCATAAACTATCCGAGCAAGGGTGGACCCCACAATATTTAGTCATAAACACCCCCCCCCCCAACAAGTGGCCAAACAAGCCAGCTTGTCAGCCAAAATCAAAGTATGCACACCTCATTCTTGAAAATCAACGGTGCTCTGCACTACCACAGAAATGGCAGCTCCCACATCCAACTCCATTTGGAGCATATGGTCATCCACCTGTATTAAAATGCGAATAGGGGCCACACAGGAAGCTGATCGGTTGCATCTCGGCCTCTTCTGGGTCATCCAGATGCAAGGCCCGGCCCTGGGGCTGATGCCTACCTCAAACAGAGCGCCTGGAGTGCTGCCTTCTTGCTGACCGGGAATATGCCCAGAGCAGCGGCCACAAGTCACACATGGGTCAGAATTGCCTTCAGTCAGGCCCAGTGACATTGCACATTTCCACAGCCGGCTCTTCGCCCAATAGCCAGAGTCACCACGGCATTCGGTTCGGGCCACCGAGATATCATGTGAGGGTTGATGTCCCAAAACATTCACCTCCATCCCTTATATTGCTAGGGCGCCAGGAGAAGGATATCTGCAGTGCCTGCAGAAATGTCAAGAAGATTTTGGCCAAATGTTTCTTCTGCATTTCCATATTATTTACACCGCAGACCAAACAATCGTGAAGTATATTGGATACAGCAGTTTCAGACTCACAAAACTCACTATCTTCTGCAGCTGTGGTACAAACTCGGGTGACAGACTCAACAGGGGATCGCTCCACTGCATTAAACTGATATCTTTGAATGATTACCGACGGAGTCATGTTAGAGTGTCGCACTGTGCCACATGTTGATTGAACGATTGCATATCTGCTGTTGCCGGGTACAAGATACTCCGGATCACCCCGAATGTATGCGCTCCGCAGACCGTCAACAGTATAACTGACTGGCACTCGTTTTCAGTTATGTTGTTGGTCCTTCCTGCATACTGGTTCCAGTCTTCAACACTGGTGTCTGGATTAGCTCAAGGTTAAATCGCTGGCTTTTAAAGCAGACCAAGGCAGGCCAGCAGCACGGTTCAATTCCCGCACCAGACTCCCCGAACAGGCGTCGGAATGTGGCGACTAGGAGCTTTTCACAGTAACTTCATTTGAAGCCAACTTGTGACAATAAGCGATTTTCATTTCATTTTTCATTTTCAAATGCATCTAACTGTGCAAACAGAGGCATGGCTAATCATGCAAATCCAGATCTGGGTCCTGAAAATCGCGACAGTGGCTCAGTTGAGTAGGTCACAGCACTCAACAGCAGGCCAGTTTACTCCCCGTCGCCAGTTTACTAAGGACACGGAGTCCACAATAAGTAAAATAAACTAAATTTTTATTTACAGCACAATATATACACAACCCTGCTCCCTTTCTGGTCGGTACCTAACTGGCCGATCTTTTATACAGAGATCAACAGAGATCCCCTGCCCCTAGCGGGGGAGCTCTTGCTCCGCTAGGGCCATGGGGAAGATAATCATTCCCACCCCGTAGGCTGTGTGGGCTATTACAAGTACCTCACCCCTAACACTATGAGCTCTTATCTTATTTCATAGCCTCCTGTATGGCACGTTGTCAAAGGCCTTCTGAAAATTCAAATAGATCACGTCCACTGGCTCCCCTTTGTCTCACTTCCTCATTAGCTCCTCAAAGAATTCTAACAAATTTGTCAGCATGACCTCCACTTGACAAAGCAATGCTTACTATTTTACTATGCACTTCCAAGTACTCCGAAATAACATCCTTAATAATGGACTCCTTACCAATCACCGAAGACAGGCTTACCGGCCTACAATTTCTCGTCTTCTGCCTCCTCATTTCTTAAACAGGGGTGTTACATTAGCTATTTTACAGTCCTCTGGGACCCTCCCCAACTCTAGTGATTCCTGAAAAATCACCACAATCTCCTAGCTATCTCCTTCAGAACCCTGGGGTGTAATCCATCGAGTCGGGTGATTTATCAGCCTTCAGATCTTTCAACTTCCTCAGCACCTTCTTCCCAGTGATGGCCACTGCACTCACTTCTGCCCTCGACTCTCAAAGTTCTGACATGACACTAGTATCTTCCAACATGAAGACACTAGTAATAACTTAGTTCCTCTACCATTTATTTGTACCACATTACTACTTCTACAGCCTCATTTTCCAGTGATCTAACGTCCATTGTTTCCTCTTTTATCTTGTATATATCGAAAATAAGTCTTGCAATCTTCTTTTATATTATTCGCTAGCTTACACTCATATTTCATCTTCAATTGCGCTCTGCTTGCTTTTAAAGGCTTCCTCTCTGGCTTCCCACTAACCCTTGCCACATTGTATATGTACTTTTCTTTTGCTTTTATGCTGTCCCTGACTTCCCTTGTCAGCCATGGTAAGGGGTAAACCTGTTAGGACTGAGGTGATGAGAAATTTCTTCACCCAGAGAGAGTGATGAATCGATGGAATTCGCTACCACAGAAAGTAGTCGAGGCCAAAATGTTGTATCATTTTAAGGACAAATTAGATATAGCTCTTGGGACTAAAGAGATCAGGGGACGTGGGGGAGAACGTGAGATCAGGGTATTGAACTTGATTATCCGCTTTCATCATAATGAATGGTGCAGCACGCTCGAAGGGCCGAATGGCCTCCTCCAGCTTCTATTTTCTGTGGTTGCCTTGTCTGTCCCTTTGCATGTTTCCTTCTCCTCGAAATGAATTTCTGTTGTACCTCCCAAGCATTCCGCAAAATCCCCCGCCATTGCTGTTCCATCGTCTTCCCTGCTAGGCTCCCCTTCCAATCAACTCTAGCGAGCTCCTCCCTCATGTCTTTCAGTTGCATGTTCTAATATTTTCATAATCCTGGAAAGCAAAACAATTTGAGCAACTTTGTTTTCATTCTTGCTTCAGAATTTAGTGTTAACCTTACTACAGCTTTTCCTGTCGGACTTCATCAGTATATAACTGTAGCAGATATGTAAAGTTTTTTAAATTCATTCTTGAAATCGCAGAGCCATTGGCAACGCAGCATTTGTTGCCAATCCCTCAAACGTACACAGTGACTGCCTTCTTGAACCAGGGCATTGCATGTGGTGTAGGTATACTCAGTGCTGTTAGGGAAATTGTTTCAGGATTTTGACCCAGCAACTCGACAGGAAGAGTTATATTGTTCCAAGTCAAGATGGCATGCAACTTGAATGGGAATTCAAAAGTTATGGTGCAATATGAAGCTGTTCCCTTGTCCTTACAGACGTAGAGTATATGTTAAACATGGTTCATGAGGCAGTGGAGGGGGCAAGCAATCTGATTTATCCTTCATGGTATTGAACTTAATGTTATTGGAGTTGCACTCACCCAGGCAAGTTGAGGGCATTTCATCACGCTCATCACCCTCCTGAGTTATGCGTTGTAGATGGAGGACAGGTTTTGCAGAGCCAGGCTGTCTTTTGACCTGTTCTTGCAGCCACATTTATATGGCTGGCCAAATTAAGTTTTTGCTCAATGCTAACCCCAGATTGTTGATAGCGGGGGATTCAGTGATCGCAATGCTACTGAATGCCAAGGGATATGGTTAATTTCTCTCTTGTTGGAGATGATCACTGGCAGGCACTTTTGTGCCCTGGATATTTCTTGTCCCTTCTCAGCCCAGCCAGAGTGTCGCCCGGTTCTAGCTGTGTGTGGCATCTCTCCAGTACTAAGAGTTGTAAATGATACTGAACTCTGCACATCAGCAAATTCCAACTTCAAAATTCAAGGATTTTTTTTTCCTAAACGGTGCAATTAAAAGCATTTTACTTGAATGAATCAATTAGAAATGGGTGAGGCAAATTTATTGCTTGAGGAATAGAATCCTGCCAATTTCCCAACTGAACTAGATGAAATACTAAAAAAAGTAACCTCCCCCACCCAAGTGAAAAGTTAAAATCAAACAAAGGCTTCAAAAGGCCTTGCCAAAGAAAGTTGGTTAAAAATGGATACATTTTCATGGGAATACTTCGCGCCAGTGGATAAAAACAATCATGTCTGGCAAGGAACTTGAGATGGGCAGAACACTCCTTTTAACATTACATGACCTACATGTCCATCAATTCCCGCTGCAGCACCCATTGTTTGACGTGGGACAATGTTCCCTTACATCTCAACTCCCTTCCCCAGTGATCATCCTACCTAGACGATTCATCCCAATATCGCTAACCTACTGCTTCTCCCATCATCTTAGTTCACAATTCGGCCCCTCCACCCCACATCTCTTAAATTCTGCCCTTCACAAAGTTACCTTTCACAACTTCCAATGAACAGAAGCCTCAGTTTAGTGGCGCACATTTGCACACTTTCTTTTTCCGCTTCCAGTGCCTAAAGATTTAACCATTTACAAAACTAAGAACTAAGGAATATTTTACTCCACAATTCAGTTTTTGTTTCCAAATATATTTTCATGCTGTTTGTACTGTAAACAGAATATGCAGTCAATAGAATGCAGTAAGTTAATATTCCCCATAATTTAAATAATTTAAATTCATTATTTCCAATTAAGGGGCAATTTAGTGTGGCCAATCCACCTAGCCTGCACATCTTTGGGTTGTGGGGGCGAAACCCACGCAAAAACGAGGAGAATGTGCAAACTACACACGGGCAGTGACCCAGAGCCGGGATCGACCCTGGAACCTTGGCACCGTGAGACAGTAGTGCTAACCACTGCACCACGGTGAATTTATGTAGAATTTATTCTACATAAATTGACGAGTGATTATCGAATGCTTTCCATGATACTAACTGATGGATTGCAACAAATGTAAACACAATATGAAATTTCAACACTTCACATAAAGAAAGGTTATTTACAAAGACCATTCACACCAAGACTAAAGATTTCTAACTTTCTTGAAATAAATTATGCAAAATGTATTTTCTGTGTATACAGGAAATTACAGGAATTACAATGCAATCAGACTGTTGCTGTGATCCATTCACTATTTGAAATGCTAACAGTTAGACTTATCAGCAATGCTTTTTACCAGCTGCCAAATGGGCTGTTTTACCTCAACACCTGTGTTACCTCAACACCTGTGTTACCTCAACACCGATCTGCATCCCATACCTTTACCTCTCCAGCTTTATTAGCGCCGATTGAAATACAAACTCCCAGAATTTCATACAGCTGACCCTGTGCAGCTGTGTACCACTACAGGAGAGACAGCAGCACCATGAAAGAGTAGGTCACAGGCAGAAAGCTTGCCTTCTGTATGCACACTGATAAATCTGTTAACTGAAATGCGTACCACTTGCAGCCAACTGTACCCTTAACAAACAAAGTAAGAAGTCTTACAACACCAGGTTGTAGGACTTTAACCTGGTGTTGTAAGACTTCTTACTGTGCTCACCCCAGTCCAACGCCGGCATCTCCACATCTTAACAAACAAAGACATTTCACTTTATATGTCTGAATTTAAAATTGTTGGGCTTTAGCTTTCTATATCTATTTCATATTGACATTTCACAGCGTTTTCCACTTCAAATGTCTAAATTTTGACCTCTTACACAAAACAGCTTTTTAGTGTTTTAACACTATAAGCACTTACTTTTTGTTTCCACCAAACGTACTGCAATGCTTCAAAAAATGCTCCATCATCAAGATCCTTTAAAAATGGCATTCTGTATGAACATTTCTTTCAGACACGGACACTTTTAAAATCCAAACGATTCAAAGCATTTTACTTTGTTCCATGCATTTGTTCTTTTTTAAATGAATTTCTTTATGGATGCTGGTATCACCAGGGAAGGCAAGTTTCAAGAAGTGTTCCTGAGTCCAATTAGAAAGGACGAGCATTCATTAGGATAAGTCACAGTGAAATACCTGATTATTATTCATTGTTTACTCTGTACAATACTTATTCTCCCTCACCACTCTCATAGTTGTACTTTTAAGCAACACAGGCTATTAACAAAAATGTTAAAACGACAAACTAAGAGGATGTTAATCGCAAACCGTAGTAATGGTCTCATTTTAAAACAGGCACCAATAAGGATACATAAATGTGCAAAGGAGGAGGAGCCAAAGGAGGGAGGAGGGGGTGAAACAAGCAAATGTGCATGGGAGGGACAGTACAGGTTGAGAAGGAACTCGAGCAAGTGCAAGCAGAGTCTGGGAAGCACATGTGACCTATTCTACCTGACAGATTCTGCACCTGATCAAACAATGACAATCACTGCCCCAACCACAGCTGTTAGCTGGAAGGAGGAAAACTGCCCCTCCAGGGAATTCAAAACCAAGCAGACACCTGCTGCAGTGACTGTGCACAGGGCATTAACTTGATGCTGAACTCTGATAAGCCTTAAGGCACAATTAGAACACCAGACAGAAAAAAACAGGCCATTTATTTATATATCTTCTGATAGTCAGGCAGCATAACATAGCTATAATATACATTTCTAATACACACAAACCTTAGGCAATTAAAGCCCACCACACTCTGTTATCATTAAATGACTGTAATTTAATTTCCTGAAAACCCATTATGTCTCATCAGAAGAAAATGAAAATCAGACGAGTGTAATTTCTCAGTGTGAACAGAATTCATTTAGTCTAGTTCAGGGCAGAGCTACATTTTGCCCAATACATTGTATACACGAGCTGAATGCCACAGAATCAGCATGGATTTGGCAACCGACAAGGCATGCTCTCTTTCTATGCAGAGCTGAACTACAATTTTGAATAACGAACACTTCCAATGCTTCCCTTACTTACAATCGTCTCCCGCATATAGGGTCTCATCAATACTTGTAGGCCTTGTTTTACATAACACTGGCCATACCAAACTTTACCACATATAGGTAAATTTGCATTTAACATTATAGCACCACTGTAAATTTTCACTGCACCACCTAACAACAATTACTGTCTGGTTATCTCAATACCTCAGACCACATTAGTATTAACATAGCACAACAGTGACATAGTGCTCACATTCACAATACTATTACTTGTTAATAAAATGGCGAGTGATGTGATCTCAAATGTCATTCTTAATGTTAAAGGTACCATCAGTATGTAAAGCAGGAAGATCCCTACGCACAATGGCTAAATTCCAGGTTTCACGAGATTCCTGAACTCTATTGTTATATCAATAATGCGCGAGAGGTTTCCCAAACTGGAGATGATGTATCCACGTAAAAACTATTTAGTGGGGAATTTGACAGTATTATGGACTTGTTCACTTAAATTCTGTTGCTCATTTTGAGCACTTGTAGATTTGTTTTTTTAACCAACCATGACTGCTATTGATTGAGAGTGGTAGTGAAATGGGCAATGAAGAAAGCAAAACAATCCAGGGATAATATTCTATCTCGGTATTTCAAGTATTAATCAAATTGGTCTATCATTATTTTATTAAGTGTTAACATTAGAGGGTTGAGAATAATTCTGGATAATTCTCTCTAGATTCATCATCAGCGTGTTGGAAGAATTTCCCTCTGCTCAACTGATGCAGTGAAGAATTTTAACTCAGTACCTATAAAGTTATTTTAAGGACTGAAGATGAATTGCAATTGTAAAAATCATGTGAAGGATAGATATCAGCATTCTAAATCAACCATATGTGGTACTGAGATTATGGAGGTATCTTTATAATGTTCCAGGCAATTGGATCATATTTTGATCCTGTGTAGGCTTCCAGTAGGAATCCATAATTCAGAAAGATCTTGTACAAGTTCTTGAAAATTAAAATAAACATTCACTGCCCAATTTACAACCAAAGAACACTGAAGAACATGCCTATTGGATTCTGCATGTTAGAATATGGTGACTGCCTAATCCTTTGGATCCCAGAGTATCAAATTAGTTAAGATGTAGACAATAAACATTTGCTGCTTTATTAAAATTCCAGGCACTTCTCCATATTAATTAGACATTTTTAAGTAACAAATCAGCATGTGCCATGGTGCCAAGCAAAGCTGTTACTTGTACATGATGGTAAACCATAAGTGACCAATTGCCATATTAGCACTGTACTTACAGACTACCAAATAGTGGCAAAGAGATGATATTTAAAGGAGGCTTCTTGCAAACAGTACCAGAAAAAAATTGAGGGTTCGTCTCATGCAGGATTTTTCAAACTCAGTGTCGTGACCTGCGGGTGGGTCGCGGGCAGGTGTTGGGTGGGTCGCGGAGCAACAGGTCGCCTTGTTCCCGATTACGAGAGAAGCGCCCAAAGGCCATGACCGTATTTTAAGGCGGCCAGCTGCAACCAGCCTTTAAATACAAACAATAGAGTCAGAAGCGGTGGCAGAGAGCAGGTCACGCACCCAGCACATACACTGGCATTGGCCACTCTGTACAGCTGGGCGTGAAATCATGGAGGAGAGATTCCTACATTTTTTAGCTGCCAGCAAGCAAGCAACCAACAGGACTGTGGGGGAAACTAAATGTGTACTAAGAAAAAGAGAGCCACAAACAGGCCAGGGTCTCACAACTGAATCTGTGGAGAGAGCTTACAGGAGAGTCCAAGTCAGGACAAAGCAATGCTGGTGTGAGCCTTATCCAGAGTTCCAGGGACTCTGGTGAACAACCCGTTAAGAAGAAACTGAAATTTGGAACAAAGCAGTATGAAAGTGATTTGTTGAGGTTATGTCTTTGCTAATTGTGTCAATGTAAATCAGGAAGCTAAACAAGACATTTTTCAATACAAAAATCAACTGCTCAGTGGTTTCATATTCAGCAGCGTTATAAAAATCTGTCCAAATGATTGTGTGAAAGAAAAATCATGGAAGCAGTACATTGGTACAGCTTACTACACAAAGTGTTCTGCCACTTCAGAATGCGGCACAATATCGTCCCATATTCCGCTCCCAATGCTGCACAGAATTCCCAGTCTGAGCCTCACAACTGCAAAATAATGCCAAACATGCACAATGAAGATATTAAAAAAGATGGCCCAGTTCAAAGAACAATGGGAGGGTGGGTAGAAAATAGAATTTTTAAGGATCCAAGCCAAGTCAAAATGTTATGGAAGGAGAATAGTATGAGTAGCAGATGTGTTAATTCTTCACATCAAATGGATTCTGGAAGCTATTAATTTGAGTGGTAGCAGATAGGGAGCAAGTTTGACACCAGCACCGTTAGCTAGAAAAGGTGCATGGTTTTGCAAGAATGAGGCAACTTGAAGAAAATGAATAACGGAGGAGGAAACTATGTAAATTAGGGTCAACCATAGAATATAAACTGCAATACCACAAGTGTCAGGAAAGCCTCGTATAATAAATCCACAATGTAAGAGTTAATGAAACTTTCAAATAGCTTCCTTGCAAATGGGCCCCAAGAGTACAGTTAAGGGCAAAAAAACCTGATCACCAGAACATCAGTAAGAAATATTCTGCAAGGACAATGAACCTCAGCTGTAATGTCCCTATAACAGCCTGCTGAGTCACGATATTGACACAAGCATGAAGAATAGCAAGGTGGAAAAAGTACCAGAGTTACGCCATCCCATCATATGTAAACATTTTCAGAGATGCTTAAAATAAAACTAAGACAGAATTTGTAACCCGACAAATTACACTGTGGAGATCATGCATTAATATTAATGATTAAAGCAAAAACTTAAAATGCTTCATGGGAAAAAAAAAATCAATTAAGGAATACATACCATCCTACTACTTCCTCAATCACGGACAATTGTGGGCGGATACCTGGTCGCTCCCCAAAAACCACGGTCAGAAACAGAAATCTCTCCACCAACTTCAACAATAAAGACTACCTACTTTGGAATCTCAGAACATGGCTAAAGAAACTCTAAATTAACACTAATGGAGACAGCCTGGCCAAATCAGCCTTTTACTTATGCTGCGACAATTGGGAATGCACAGGAACATTTACAGAAAGTAGCTTCAGAACCTGATGTGAAAGGAGAACAATTAGACAAGGCTAACGCTTCATAAAGGACAAAGTATAAGACCTTGGAAATTTGTGTGTTTTCTCACTGCTTCTGATCAACTCACCCACACAAAGATGAATTATAGATGAGGGGGAACAAAAAATACAATTACAATTTGGGACTGATTAGCAGTCTCTTTCACTGCAGACCTATTGTTCCTCAGATGACTTGCTTTGGTTGAAGCGAAGGGCTGGTAAAGCAGAGGATTTCCAGTGGCTGTCAAGCCTCTTATGGCAGAAAACATCCAGAAAGATGGTTCGCAGGTGAGCTTTACATTAGAACAGGTTGGGGACAATCCCTTTCCCCACTTTCACGGTATAACTGTTCATTACCTACGACTTGCAGCAGGTTAGATAGTTGTCCAATTGAGTTCTCTAAGTAGCTGCTTGCTGAATTTTAAAGAAAAACCACAGAATGTGACTTGCACACATTCAATTTTCTTTTCAAAAAAGGGGTGGTGTATTGACGTTTAGCACTTTTTAATCCACCCCATCTTGTTTGGATGCTTTCATCAAAAACAAATTGAGTTTTGATTGGATTGGATTGGATTTGTTTATTGTCACGTGTACCGAGGTATTGTGAAAAGTATTTTTCTGCAAGCAGCTCAACAGATCATTCAGTACATGGACGAAAAGGGAATTAAACAAAATTCAAGAAAATACATGAGAATACATAATAGGGCAACACAAGGTATACAATGTAACTACATAAGCATTGGCATCGGTTGAAGCATACAGGGTGTAATGTTAATGAGGTCAGTCCATAAGAGGGTCGTTCAGTAGTCTGGTAACAGCAAGGGAAGAAGCTATTTTTGAGTTTGTTCGTGCGTGTTCTCAGACTTCTGTATCTCCTGCCCGATGGAAGAAGTTGGAAGAATGAGTAAGCCGGGTGGGAGGGGTCTTTGATTATGCTTCCCGCTTTCTCCAGGCAGCGGGACGTGTAAATGGAGTCAATGGATGGGAGGCAGGTTTGTGTGATGGACTGGGCTGTGTTCACAACTCTCTGAAGTTCCTTGTAGTCCTGGGCCGAGCAGTTGCCATACCAGGCTGTGATGCAGCCCGATAGGATGCGAGGTTTCTTTTGTCCATGGTTGAACAGAAATTTGAGCCAGCTGGAATGCTATCGCTCTTCAGTTGTTGGTCCATCCTTAAACAGAGGGGTGTGTGAATTCTCCAGATGGCAATGCAGGTCTATATTTAATTAGGTATTTGCTTGATGCTTGGGACTGTATGGAGATAGGAAGCCAAAATGCAACATAATTTTGCCATACAATGGCCATTTTAATAAACTGAAATCTTTTAAAATATTGACTCAAAATTAATAATAATGGAACATGACAATATACTGTAAGCCCAAAGATTCCATACCATGCTACAAATACTCCCAACTTGCAAATTAAACACTTGCATCAGACACATTATTTTCTAACATCTGAGGTGACGAGCACTTCTCTTTTTTTTCTGTCCACTCGTCGAATTCTTAACTCCACTACCCATCACTCCACCGCAAACTCATTTGTGCCTTGGTTATCTTATCAGAGTTGCTTTCATGATATATGTCAACACAGCAAATCTAAACAGGGTCTGGCAACAAGATCAAGGAGAGACAAAATGCACCCAAGTCTGTCAAGACAATTATGAAAACTCTCTCCCTGCTGATTAACTTCAGAAATCAAACACATTAAAGACAATAATTCAGTAAGCTATGACAGCTATGATTTACAAATTCCATATCTCTAAAGTTTTCACCAATGCACCAACACAAAGACAATAGCTTCAAAACTGTAGTCTGCATGTGCATTGCTTTTTTAAAAAACATTTTATTCCAACATTATCATAAAAACAAACCAAAGCAGAAGGAAAATCATAAAACATTATAAATAACCAACACTCACTCCCCATTGACCCTCCCCCCATCCTATCAATCCCATTTCAACCCCTTACATTTCCCCTCTCCCCCAACTTGTGACAATAAAAGATTATTATTATAATAAAGTTCCTCTTCATCTGGTCCATCAACCGGGTCAAATTCAACTTGTGCAACTGCGCCAAAACCCGTGTCACCTGAACACCTAGGTGTCTAATTCGCCACCACTAATAATCTTTATTAGTGTCACAAGTAGACTTACATTAACACTGCAATGAAGTTACTGTGAAAATCCCCTAGTCACCACATTCCGGCGCCTGTTTGGGTACACAGAGGTAGAATTCAGAATGTCCAATTCACCTAACAAGCACATCTTTGGGGTCTTGTAGGAGGAAACCAGAGCACCTGGAAAAAAACCCACGCAGACACAGGAAGAACCTGCAGACTCCACACAGACAGTGACCCAAGCCGGGAATCTGAGCCAGGACCCTGGAGCTGTGAAGCAACAGTACGAATCACTGTGCTACCGTGCCGCCCATAAAAATAGTGGAATGAAAGATCAACGCTCCCCTAATCGCCTCTCCTGCAGTCTAGCCTCAATCAAGAACACCTCGCTCTTTCCCATGTTCAACTTGTACCGAGAGAGTGTTGGTTATTTATAATGTTGTATGATTTTCCTTCTGCTTTGGTTTGTTTTTATGATAATGTTGGCCAGAATCTTCCAAAATCCCCCAATGGGTCTGAAATGTGTAACAGAAGGATCGGCGGCACCCCCCACAAATCCCCAAGCACCATTGCTAGTGTCTCTATTGCCAAGGCAAAGAGCAACGGGGAGAGCGGGCACCCCTGCCTCGTCCCTGATAGAAATGAGGCTATGGCAGGTGAGGACCTTGAGAGGATTGTTATCACTAAGGAGGTAGTGATGGGCAAGCTAATGGGGCTAAAGATAGAAAAGTCTCCTGGCCCTGATGGAATGCATCCCAATGTGCTAAAAGAAATGGCTAGGGAAATTGCAGATGCACTAATGATGATTTACCAAAATTCACTAGACTCTGGGGTGGTCCCGGTGGATTGGAAATTAGCAAACGTGACACCACTGTTTAAAAAAGGAGGTAGGCAGAGAGCAGGAAATTATAGGCCAGTGAGCTTAACTTCGGTAGTAGGGAAGATGCTGGAATCTATCGTCAAGAAAGAAATAGCAAGGCATCTGGATAGAAATTGTCCCATTGGGCAGACGCAGCATGGGTTCATAAAGGGCAGGTCGTGCCTAACTAATTTAGTGGAATTTTTTGAGGACATTACCAGTGCAGTAGATGACGGGGAGCCAATGGATGTGGTATATCTGGATTTCCAGAAAGCCTTTGACAAGGTGCCACACAAAAGGTTGCTGCATAAGATAAAGATGCATGGCATTACGGGTAAAGTAGTAGCACGGATAGAGGATTGGTTAATTAATAGAAAGCAAAGAGTGGGGATTAATGGGTGTTTCTCTGGTTGGCAATCAGTAGCTAGTGGTGTCCCCCAGGGATCAGTGTTGGGCCCACAATTGTTCACAATTTACATAGATGATTTGGAGTTAGGGACCAAGGGCAATGTGTCCAAGTTTGCAGATGACACTAAGATGAGTGGTAAAGCGAAAAGTGCAGAGGATACTGGAAGTCTGCAGAGGGATTTGGATAGGTTAAGTGAATGGGCTAGGGTCTGGCAGATGGAATACAATGTTGACAAATGTGAGGTTATCCATTTTGGTAGGAATAACAGCAAACGGGATTATTATTTAAACGATAAAATATTAAAGCATGCCGCTGTGCAGAGAGACCTGGGTGTGCTAGTGCATGAGTCACAGAAAGTTGGTTTACAGGTGATTAAGAAGGCAAATGGAATTTTGTCCTTCATTGCTAGAGGGATGGAGTTTAAGACTGGGGAGGTTATGTTGCAATTGTATAAGGTGTTAGTGAGGCCACATCTGGAGTATTGTGTTCAGTTTTGGTCTCCTTACTTGAGAAAGGACATACTGGCACTGGAGGGTGTGCAGAGGAGATTCACTAGGTTAATCCCAGAGCTGAAGGGGTTGGATTATGAGGAGAGGTTGAGTAGACTGGAACTGTACTCATTGGAATTTAGAAGGATGAGGGGGGATCTTATAGAAACATTTAAAATTATGAAGGAAATAGATAGGATAGATGCGGGCAGGTTGTTTCCACTGGCAGGTGAAAGCAGAACTGGGGACATAGCCTCAAAATAAGGGGAAGTAGATTTAGGACTGAGTTTAGGAGGAACTTCTTCACCCAAAGGGTTGTGAATCTATGGAATTCCTTGCTCAGTGAAGCAGTTGAGGCTCCTTCATTACATGTTTTTAAGATAAAGATAGTTTTTTGAAGAATAAAGGGATTAAGGGTTATGGTGTTCGGGCCGGAAAGTGGAGCCGAGTCCACAAAAGATCAGCCATGATCTCATTGAATGGCGGAGCAGGCTCGAGGGGCCAGATGGCCTACTCCTGCTCCTAGTTCTTATGTTCTTATGTCCCCCAATGTAGTCGAAAACATCCCAAACTCATTTGCGACTGGGATTTCGCACAGCAGCAGTGCATGTGCATTTCTGTTTCGATCTGAATCAGTCCAGTTTCACCACACTAATAGTATAAATAGCAGGTTAAATACATAGTTTGGAATCCACACTCGTCTCACAACCAGAGATCAAATCTCGGAAGGATGAATTTCAAATTTCTCATACTTTCCACATAAACTCAGTGAAGTGAGACTTAAAATTAAGGCTCCGAATGCTCCTTCACATGTAACCAAACGATCCCATTACACCACTCGAAGTGCAGGGTAGTTCTTGAATCTACATTTATCCCTCAAACAACATCGTTATAAGAGGTTACCTAATCATTTTCATAGGACTGCGTGCCAAACCTAGCTGTGCACAAATTATCGGTTGTGTTTCCTATGTTACAACAGTGCCCAAACTTCAAAAATACTTAATTTGCTGCAAAGCACTCGAGGTGAACTGAGTTCATAAAAGTGCTACTTAAATACAAGGTTTTGTTTCCAGAAACTGAGTAGCATTAATCGATTGTTGGGGTCATTAGAAGCGGAATTGTTCAACGGTCAACTTAAGTAGGACAGTCAAATTCTATTCAGAAAAAGGGCCACAAAGTTTTACTTTCAAAGCAAGTTTATGGAAAAACAATCATTGATCTGTAAAAATATCAGAATGTTAAAGAGTTTCCACAGACAGGATTGACAAAGGAATTTGGCCCAGAGAAGTTCAGCCTTCTCATACAGTAACTCACCTATCAAAGTGTCTAACTGTAATATGAATAACTAGGAATTAAAGCATTGCTGTGATCTAAAAATAATCATGCATGTAATGCAGAATTCAAGTTAGTTATCCCAGGTTGGCGTGCTAACTTGATTTTGTTTAGTAAAATAGGCAGTTTATTAGATTACAGCGGTACAAGCTGCAGATAGTATCATCTATCACCATTCACTTAAAGCAAATTGATTCAAGTTGCCTTGAAATAACTGACCTCAACTGTATTAACTCTGCATCACAAACCTGTCCTCTGGGTTTAAGCCAGCAGAAATACTCCCTTAGCATTCACATGATTTAGCAAAGAAACCAATTCAGCAGGACTTCAAAGTCAGCCAATCCCGCCAATCCCAGCAAGAGAGATTCCTCAGGATATAGGTCATCAAGTTGTGCGCAGCTACACAAAACATATTTCTGCGTAGAACACATATTTCTATTTCACTTTACATCTGAAGAAATGCAAGGTTACAATGATTGTTGTTGATACAGAAATATTACGGGAGCAAAGAAAAAAAAAGATGAACTTGACTGGTTTGAGATCAAATACTTCACTTTCCCTACTAATGTCAGGGTGTAAGCATTTAGCCACCATTAAACAAAACAGTCCAGCAATGAGATTCATGCTCATACATAGCACAGTAGAAAATTTACACTGTTTAAAGTGAATGGAGAAAGGGGGTTTACCACAGAGGATCAGAGGACTAGTTATCTGGAGACCCAGAGTAATGCTTAGCGGACCCAGGTTCGAATCCCACTAAGCAGGTGGTGGAATTTTAATTAAATACAAATTTAAATACGAATTAAAAGTCTAAATGATGACCATGAAATCATTTTTGATTGTTATGAAAACCCACCTGGTTCACGAATGTCGTTCAGGGAAGGAAATCTTCCATCCTTACCTTGTCTGGCCTACATGCGAGTCCAGGCCCACAGCAATGTGGTTGACCCTTAACCAGCCACTCACTCAGTTCAAGGGCAATTAGGGACTGGCAATATATGCTGGCCCAGTGGCACCCTCATCCCAAATTTTAAAGATCGCATTGCCAAAATTGCCTGACAAAATCTGGGGTGTTAAAAAAAACTTAAGCTTACCACAGGCAAGGCAAACATGTTGCTCGACAGATTGCAGATCTTTAATACGAGGTCTCCTGCCAAATTCAAGCATAGTGGGAGGCACCGAGTGAATCCAAGTACTTCCTTAAATGAGGCGGTCTGCAAAAAATGCAGGTGACAAGACTTCTGGTGCTTCAGTTCATGACCTACTGTTATGCTTTCCTAAATCCTAAAAGAATTGCAGTTTATTGGAAAGTGTGTAAATTGACGACCTCTAAGTGAGTATTCGAAGGTGTACATGGTGTGGCAGAGGAAGGGTGTATGAAGGTTGTCCTGATCAACATATACACGCCAAACTGGGATGATGTGGATTTCATAAAGAGGGTGCTGGGGAAGATACCCGACCTGGAATCCCACAAGCTGGTGATGGGAGGGGACTTCAATAGGATGGGGTGGTTGATGAGCAGTATTCGGCAATCACCATTTCCGACCATGCCCCGCATTGGGTCGAGCTACAGGTGAGTGAAGAGAGCTTCCAGCGCCCACAGTGGAGGCTGGTTGTGGGACTGCTGGCAGACAAAGTGGTGTGCGAGAGGGTGAGGCAGTGTATACAAAACTACCTGCAGGTCAACGATACAGGGGAAGTCTCAGCAGCGGTGGTGTGGGAAGCACTCAAGGCAGTGGGGAGAGGGGAGCTGATTTCAATCAGGGCTCACAGGAACAAGACGGACAGGGCAGAAACGGACCGGCTGTTAGCGAAGATTCTGCAGATTGACAGGAGGTATGCGGGGACCCCGAGTGCAGAGCTCAAGGGAACGGAGGAGACTGCAGGCGGAGTTTGGGGTGGTGTCCAGGGGTAAGGCAGTGGAGCAGCTCAGAAAGGCGAGGGGTGCGGTATATGAACATGGAGAGAAAGCCAGCAGAATGCTGGCTCAGCAGCTCAGAAAGAGGGAGGCGGCTAGGGCAATAGGTAAAGTGGTGGTTGGAGGCGGTAACTTGGTAGGGGATGCGGTGGGAGTGAACAGGGCTTTCAAGGACTTTAAAAGCAAACTATAGCTCGGAGGCCCCGCGGGGCCGGAGGGGATGAGACGCTTCTTAGACGGCCTGACATTCCCAAAAGTGGGTAGGGAGCTAGTAGAAGGGCTGGGCGCACCGATCAGGGGAGATATTTGAGGGCTTAAAGGCCATGCAATCAGGTAAAGCCCCAGGGCCGGATGGGTACCCGGTAGAATTTTATAAAAAGTTCTCCAGGATATTGGGGACGCTGCTGGTCAAGTTTTTAATGAGGCAAGGGACAGAGGGGTGCTGCCCCAGACCATGTCGCAGGCTACCATCTCCTTGATTTTAAAACGGGACAAGAACCCAGAGTCGTGTGGGTCTTATAGGCCGATCTCCTTTCTTAACGTGGATGCTAAACTGCTGACAAAGCTTCTGACCACTAGGAATGAGGATTGTGTGCCGAGTCTTATTAGGGAGGCTCAAACAGGGTTCGTTAAAGGTAGGCAACTGGCGGCGAATAAGATGATTGCTCAATGTGATCATGATGCCCCAGAGGGAAAGGAGGTGGAGCTAGTGGTGGCAATGGACGCAGAGAAGGCATTTGATCGGGTAGAGTGGGGACTACTTATGGGAGGTGCTGGGACGGTATGGATTTGGGGTGGGTTTCATCGACTGGGTCAGGCTGCTATATCAGGCCCCGGAGGCAAGTGTGAGGACAAACAGGACGACTTCCAACTATTTTAGACTGCAACGTGGGATGAGACAGGGGTGACCCCCCCCTCCCCACTGCTGTTTGCGCTAGCTATAGAGCCGCAATTGCTCTGAGGGCTTCAGAGGGTTGGAAGGGGCTGATTCCAGGAGGGGAAAGCAGCATAGAGATGACCTGCTCTCGTACGTTTTGGACCCGATGGCGGGGATGGACGGAATCATGGCGACCCTGAGGGAATTCGGCCTGCATTCGGGGGTACAAATTGAATATGCCAAAAAGTTAAATGTTTGTAGTTCAGGAGCGGGGCCAAGGGGACCGGCTGAGGGGGCTGCCATTCCGGTTAGTTGGGAACAGTTTCAGGTACCTGGGAATACAAGTGGCGTGGGATTGGGGTCGACTGCACAAGCTGAACCTGTCTCGGCTGGTAGAAAAATTGAGAGGGGAGTTCTGGAGGTGGGATGCGCTCCCGCTATCGTTAGCTGGGAGAGTACAGACAGTTAAAATGACGGTCCTCCCGGGGTTCTTATTCGTGTTCCAGTGTATCTCCATTTTCATTCCACGTTCGTTTTTTAAAGAGGGTAAGCAAGATCATTTTAGGTTTTGTATGGGCGGGCAAGTCCCCACGAGTGAAGAGGGTGATGCTCGAGCTGATTGCACTGCCGAATTTCAGCAACTATTATTGGGCGGCTGACATAGCCATGATAAGGAAGTGGGTGGTAGGGGGAGGGTCGGCTTGGGAGCGGGTTGAGGCAGCCTCATGTAGGGGTACCAGTCTGGGTCGTTGGTGACAGCGCTTCTGCCGTTCCCGCCGGCGTGCTTCGTCATCAGTCCTGTAGTGGTGGCGGCCCTTCGGATCTGGGGACAGTGGAGAAGGCACGTGGGACAACAGGAGCATCAGTCTGGTCCCCGATATGTGACAACCATCGGATTGCCCCGGGGAGGTTGGACGGGGGGGTTTCGGATATGGCAGAGGGTGGGGATTGAGCGGATGGGAGCTTCCCTAGCTTGAGGGCGCTGGAGGCCAAGTTTAGGTTGACAAGGGGGAATGGTATATTCAGGTGCGGGACTTTTTGAGCAGGCAGGTGCCATCTTTTCCACTCTTGCCACTAAGGGGGAATCCAAGATAGGGTAGTGTCTAGAGGATGGGTGGGGGAAGGAAGTGTCTCGGATATTTACAAGGAGCACATGGGGGCGGGAGGAGACGCAGACAGAGGAGCTGAGGCATAAATGGGAGGAGGAGTTGGGAGGGGAGATTGAAGGCGGCCTGTGGGCGGACGCGCTGAGCAGGGTTAATGGGACTGCAACATGTGCCAGGCTTGGCCTGATTCAATTTAAGGTCACCCACGGGTCCCACATGACAGTGTCCCGGATGAGCAGATTCTTTGGCGTAGAGGACAGGTGTGTAAAGTGTCTGAGAAGACCGGCAGACCATGTTCACGTGTTTTGGGTGTGTCCAAAACTCAGGAGATACTGGCACACACAGACACAACTGGGCCCCCCTTCCTTAGCTGGAAGGTGTCAACTGCCTCTCTGCATCGGAGGGCACTGGCAACTATATAACATTTGTCCAGACACCTGCATCTCATTACTTAAAATTGTATCTCATTATGCCTTTTTAAATGCTGGCCACTGCTGTCTTTAGGCAGATTTCTACCTGTTGCTGGGGAGACTCATGACACCTGTTGCCGGCAGATTGTATCCCATCAGGCCTTGTTACATTCATTCTACTGCTGTAAATAGGCAGATTTCTACCTATGCTGGGCACATCCATGACATCTACTCCTAACTCATGGGTTCTAGAACTAAAAGTTGAGTTCTTCTGGAGGTGTGACAATTATTTCAATATTATTGATAGAAACAAGTATTATAGTCGTCAAGACTTGACTGCAAAAACATGAATTTTCCTTGAAATTATGGAAAGAAAGACTTGCATTTATCTTGCACATTTCACATCCACCAGGCGTCTCAAAGCTTGACAGCCAATTAAGTACTTTTTCCAAGTCTAGCCACTCTTCTAATGCGGGAACACAGGAGCCAATTTTGCACACAGTGAACTTCCACAACAGCAATATAATCGTGACGAGGTAATCCATTTTATGTTGATTGAGAGATAAATGTTGGCCAGGACACCAAGAATAGTTCCAATGCTCATTTTCAAAATAATACCACGGCATCTTTTACAGCATCAGAGCAAGCTCTGATTTAACATCTCATCTATAAGACAGCAACTTCAACCGTACAGCACCTCCGGGACTGCACTGGATTTGTCGGCCTTGATTTTCAAACTCAAAAGTGGAGTGAGATTTCAATCCAGGGCGGGCCTCGTTCTCCATTGAAGTATCATCTACATAGCTCCAAAGCAACTTCCGTATTGCTCCACAGCACTCCAACCCAGGAAAACTTAATTTCAGGCAAGCAATATAAATTGCATTTGCTGGCCCTGCAACATTCCTTAGGCACATTTTAAATCATGCTCCACACCCATCCACATCCCCCCCCCACTTGGCAGAGAGAGAGACCCTAGTCAAATAAGGAAACATTTTTAGGAAAATTGGCTTTATGGCAAGTACATTGAAGGCAACTTGATCTTTTACCAAATTCAAAAGGGATTGTGCTGCCCGCACGACTCTCTCTTTACTCAAATACACGGAATAAAAATATTTACGCACAAAACTATTTGAGTAGACCATGTACAATATATGCACATTTTGCAGAACTTATGCACTAAGTCCAGTGGTGAAATTAGGTTATAAATTTCAATAATATAAACAGAAAGTGCTGCAAATACTCAGCAGGTCTAGCAGCATCCATGGAGCAAGAAATTTATTTAGTGTTCAGATCAATGACCATCTGTCAGTTCTGACATTATTAGCATTGTATGCTTTAATTTCAAATTTCCTAAATCCAGGGTATTTTTTGTTTCTTCTTAAAATAAATTTCAGCTTTCTTCTCAGTTCTAATCAATTTCCCCAGCCAAGCACCATCTGTCAACAAGTACAGCTGGGCAGCCTTGACCCAAGCTGGCATGAATGCACTGCCCGAGGCATCTGCCAGGTTGTGTGCCAGAATGACACACTAAAGTCTCGATTTCTCTCCCCTCCATTTGGTATTTTTAGTCAAGTACATCAAAAACTTAACCCATGCTCCTGCTATAATGCATCCTGCTCTAATGCATCGACAACATTACTTCGCAAGGAGAGATATTTTTCCACATGTACCTTTATAAAATTATGATTTTTACTTTCTCCTTTTTCGCCCAATTATTGAGGAATTCCTGTTTACATGTATCCTCCCTAGCATAGTCTAATTTCTATCCAGCTTAAGCCATGCTTCTTTCTGGTCAATCATGGATTGGCATTCCATATAACGAAGGTTAAGCTTCCAGGTTAGTGATGTACTTTGAAATTAGTGGGTAAGCCACCCATACAAACTACCAGCTACAAGGTGTAATTGAAAATATGGAAAGATGTGTAATTTGAAACATGGAAGTCTGGCAATATCTGGTCTGAGAGAAACATGAGAGAATACAGGGAAAGATCCCACGAAGAGTTAATAGCAGCTGCAAAGAACAGGATTATAAAATGCAGATTCCTTCTCCCAAACAAACCAACAGGATGTTTGTATGAAGCTAAAAACAATGGCTCACACCTTCATTGAAAGTAACTATCTTAGTAAGCATCTGGAAAAGCATAGATGAGGATTTCAATTGAGCTAAGTGATAAATGTAAACCTTTCAAGTTATAACCAAGTGGATTTTTAGCACACAGCTATAAGCAATGTTTCACACCTTCATTGAAATTAACTATCTTAGCAAGCAGCTGGAAAGGGAAGGATGAGGTTCAGTTGAATTTGGTGACAATTCTAGGTGTGAAGTTCTGCCGATATCAGGTAAATTAAAGAAAACTGGAGACTATCAGTCTACGAGAAACATAATTTAAAGCCAAAATCAAAGTCAAAATTATGAGCTGATGACACAATTGGAAAATAAAACTATAGAAATGATAGGAGCAAACCCGAAATTCACACCTCTATTGAAACCAAAGCATTTTTGAATATCACAAAAGGAACTTTGAACATCACAAAGGAAACAATGTAATCAGAGACCTGAGAGGTGAGGTCATGTCAAAATGAATACTTAGTTGTATTAGAATGTTTAGATCAAAGATACGTTTTACAATCAACGTGAAATAAAAGTTACTTTACAATTAGAAAGAGAATATAAACCCAGAGACCAGAGCAGGAACTACCAGAACTGAGAGAGAAGGAGAGAAGGAACAAGAGAAGCAAGCAGAGTCAGCTTACAGCCAGCTCGGTCATGGGAAAGATAAGACATAGCAGCCGAGCTAAAACAGCTAATACATCTAAGGAAGACTAGAATTTAAAGAGGAGACAGAGTCAGCTCAGAGATAGTAAGAAGTCTTACAACACCAGGTTAAAGTCCAACAGGTTTGTTTCAAACACGAGCTTTCAGAGCGCTCATTCACCTGAGGAAGGAGCTGCGCTCCGAAAGCTCGTGTTTGAAACAAACCTTTAACCTGGACTTTAACCTGGTGTTGTAAGACTTCTTACTGTGCTCACCCCAGTCCAAAGCCGGCATCTCCACATCATAGCTCAGAGATAGCCAGCAGAGTCAGCTCTCACAGCTCGGTACATGGGTAAAAATAGGACATAGCAACCAAGCTCACCAGCGAATACATCTGAAGAATAACAGACTTTAAAGAATATTGATTGTCAAGGTGGGCCTGAAGATCCCTTCAACCAGCCAGAAGGATCCAGAAGCAAGATCTTTTTTCCTTTCTGTAAAGAAATTGCAGCTTATAAAAGAAAAAATATAATAAAATAACTTAATTTAACCTGAAACAGTGGTTATTCCTAAGTCTACTTTACTTACTTAGCAATGCGTGACCCAGGATCGATGCTACTAAGTGGTAAGTAGATGAAATCTTCGGTGAAGGTGTGGGTCATACCGGGGGATAACTTGAAAATATAGTTTGACCTGAATAGCACCCACCGAAGCCTGCATCGGAGTCGGGGAATGAGAATCCCTGTTCACCATTTAGAATGTCGGCCCTTTTTGGTATAGGGGGACTTGTAAGAATAGTGGCGAGTTTTCAACAAGAAAGGAAGTTTAACCATGGTTATATGGTATGTCAATCCATTACTTGCCAGAAGGGAGCACAGCTGCAGCTGGATAAAAGTCAGACAATGCCAGGGTAGGACAGATCAAAACAGGAATTGCTCACTGCAGACGTTGTCCTGGGACTTTCAGGAGCAACCGGTCTTCAGCCTGCTCCGCGATTCAAACCTTCAGCTTTCATGCCTCACTGCGGTCAGCCAACTTCCTTTTCTTCTTGCTGCCTTACATTTCTCCCTACAGTGATTCGCTGCCCTCCCTTGACTCTTGGGAAGGTGCTAACTCGCACTCACATTATGATTTCACAGATGTACTCACTAACTCAACACCTTGGTCACATTTATGCACAAGCCTTAAAGTGTGTAGATCAATGCTTAACGAAACAGAAAAATGCTTCTTCACAAAACAAAGGAACAATAGGTAGGAATTGAATATATATATACAGATCAGTTGAGAGTTAAATGGCAATTAACACAGACCAGAGCTGCTTCCTGTTCTCTATGGCCTTCTCAATATCTCACTGAAGCTCCGGATTTTGTTCCATGAAGCATCACACGAGAGCTGTATCGGCGACATTTCACAAATTCTATCTGCTCAGGAAACTATCAATCTTAGTGTCATGTCTGAACCAGTTCATGCTGATGTATGCTAAATCAAGGGAAAATTATGACAACATCTTATACAGGGACGGAGCAAGCTCAGAAAATGAAAGTATTTTTAGGACGGAAACCGTATTCCTTTTCGTTATGTAACAGAACACTATACATACCTCTGCTGAGAGACTTCACTACCACAAATCTAATCCTTGTTAGGGACAAAAAGGAAGCCAGAAACTAGCACAGTTTCATAAGTTTACAATGTAAATATGGCGGCACGGTAGCACAGTGGCTAGCACTGTGACATCACAGCTCCAGGGTCCCGGGTTTGATTCCCAGCTTGGGTCACTGTCTGTGATGTCTGCATGTTCTCCCTGTGTCTGCGTGGGTTTCCTGCGGGGGCTCCGGTTTCCTCCCACAAGTCCCTGAAGATTTACTGTTAGGTAATTTTGACATTCTGAATTCTGCGAGTGTACCCGAACAGACGGAGTGTGGCGACTAGGGGATTTTCACAGTAACTTCATTGCGATGTTAATGTAAGCCTACTGTGACAATAATAAAGATTATTAACAAGTATTTGGCATATTAGCAGCCTAGAGGAAAGTGGCTTTTACCACACATGATAGAAAACCCCATGCAATGCAGCAGTGTTTAAATATTTCAACTAATTAACTTGCTTTACAAATTTTTTGATAATGAGGCAAAACCAAACTGCCATCCCAACATAAAGCAATTGTTCCAGTTGAGCCACAAAAAAATTACAGAAAATCTATCATGCTTAAACTATCTGATATCAAGCTTATTACCAATATTAATATTTCAACAGCTACCATTACACGTCATCTATTGTCTTTGTAGTTATACTTATCAGAATCGCTGATCCAACATCCAATCTTCAGCAAATTTCTCTCCTTACATAGTAGGAAGATTGAAGCCATCATGTTCAAATCCTACCATAAACTTATGTATACTTTCCACCAATTCCATCTTTCTCTCCAAGCACTACCTCAGGCTGAACGAGGCTCGTTGTGTTCTCACCATTATTTCAACCTCGAGCTGAGCTCCTGCCCTTCTTCATCACAACAAACCGGCTACCCCCACCTCAAAAGTCATTCATCCAGACTCAGCCTATCTGCTCCTGCCCCCCACCCCTGAACCATATCTGGGACTCCTCAAGTCTCAACAATTCCAAAGATTTCCTGTCAACCTCCCATCCTCCAGCCTTAACTGTGTGTCTGAAGCCCTGATGTGCAGATGCTGGCGGAGGACTGGGGTGGGCACAGTAAGAAGTCTTACAACATCAGGTTAAAGTTCAACAGGTTTATTTGGAATTACGAACCTTTGGAACGTAGCTCCTTCATTGGTCTGCATCCCAACGCCGACCTGTTCTCTGGTCCTCTCTGACCAACAGTGACTGCTCGCTCCCATAGTTCATATTTAAAATTCTATCCCTCAATGTTTAAATTCCTCTTGGTCTCACCCCTGCCTATCTCTAAACTCCTCCGGCCCTAGAGTCACACCCTCACAAACTCTTCAGGTCTCTGATTTTGGCCTCTTGTGCATTCACCCCTTCCCCTTCATTCAATCATTAGCATCTGTGCTTTCACCCAAGATCCCACTCAAATTCTCTCCAATCCACCTTTTTGGGAGAATTTCTTGGTTTTCCATTGTCCTTGAAGTGTATCGGCACATTTTTAAGTTAGAGGCACTTTACAAAGCAAGCTGCTGTTGCAGAGTTGCTTGTTTCTTTACAGCAAACTACTTACCTTGAATAACCAACACTTGCATCTATCAGTAAAGAGCTTCCCGATGCAAGCCTAAAGGTACAGCTGTAATTCAATTAAATCAACATACTAGTCAAAGCCAGGGAGTCACCACATCAACTCCCAGGTTCTCAAACATAAACTACCTGGAACATTTTACAATGGGGCTGCACATGTAGCATTTCTTCAAGAATCAGATTTTCTTTTGAAAAAAAATTACATCGAGTTCATTTGTTGAGGGATATAAAGCAACTATTTTAATGACTTTCCAGACAGTCAGTCCCCTTGCTACACAATTAATAGCAAGTGTGACTACAGTAATACAGATTGATTCAATTATAGGATAATGCCGAAGGTCATTGATTACCTTTCAAAATGATGTATGGCCCAGCAATCAAATCCATTGTCACCTGCTTCTTGCAATTATTTTGAGCAGATTTTTTTTTGGTGTTAAGTACTCAAACGGGTAATTGAGAGGGGTATAAAACTACTGTTTTAAAAGTTGAAAAAAGGTCCAGGACAACAACTAATAATAATAATGCGTAGTTCATTGTGGAGTTCTAAAAGAAATACCAACTTGTGTAACTGAATACATCCATAATTTTTCTGTTTGCACAATGAAGGTCATTTTTTTTCCATTATTAGTGAGTCAATCATGAGCTATGACTTATGGTCATGCTGAGTTTTACCAAATAAATGGAAAATGTAATAGTACAACATGCGGGACCATCAGTGCTCTGCATTTCAGAAGCATTGCAGTGCTACCCTTTTTCCTGCAGCTATCAGTTAAACACCTATAATCAGTTCCACACTGGCACGTGTGGGTAGCAGTGGGATACTGTCATTGTTGTGTGCCTGAGGGCAGAGCAGAAATTTGCACGCATAAATAACCCACATGACCCCAGTATTAAAACATTAATGAGGTGCCAACAGTACAGTGGCCTCTATTATTGAGAATTTACAAGTAGTACAGGCAACTGCATGGAATCTTTGCAAATGAATTTTAATAACTACAGCATTAGCTGTAATGTAATTGGACAACGTAACAATGCATGATAACGACGCAAACACTCTTCAAAACTGATCTCACTTAAACCAGTGATCTTTCATAGAATCATAGAATTTACAGTGCTCAAGGAGGCCATTTGGCCCATCGGGTCTGCACCAGCCCTGGAAAGAGCACCCTACTTAAGCCCAAGACTCCACCCTTTCCTTGTAACTCAGTAAACCCACCTAAACCTTTGGACGCTCGGGGGCAATTTAGCATACCCAACTCACCTAACCTGAAAATCTTTGATGTGGAGATGGACTGGGGTGGGCACAGTAAGAAGTCTTACAACACCAGGTTAAAGTCCACTCGGTTTGTTTCGAATCACTAACTTTCGGAGCACTGCTCCTTCACCTGAGAAAGGAGCAGTACTCGGAAAGCTAGTGATTCGGAACAAATATGTTGGACTTTAACCTGGTGTTGTAAGACTTCTTATTGAAAATCTTTGGACTGTGGGAGGAAACAGGAGGAAAACCATGCAGACACAGGGAGAAAGTACAAACTCCACAGACAGTCAAGTGAGGCCGGAGTTGAACCAGGAGCTGTGAGGCGGCAGTGCTAATCACTGTGCCACGGTGTGGCCCTTTCACCGGTTATATTATAGTTTCTATGTCAAAAGACAAATGGGTGCCAGATTTTAAATGCTGGCTTATTTTCACTCCATTTTCCTTCCAACAATTTCTGACAGAAAGCAAGTATCCTGAGGCAAGTATACCTCTGCAGCAATGTTCTGGGGCTGACTAGGTCTCTCCAATAACCACAACTGTCTTATGTCTGTGACTCCATTCAGTGGAAAGTTATGCCCTATTCCTATTGACTTCAGTTTTACACAGTGTTAAATGCTACCTTGATACCAAAGTCACATCCAAGCACCTGCTGCAAGGAGGCTGTCGTGACACGGGGCAGTAGAGGCAGTCGATTCTGGACACACCGACCCCAGGCGTCAAAAATGTGAAGACGCAGGAGATAGTATGGAGAGTCCACCAACATACACCAAGTCAAAGAACCCAACCAGGTTCCTTAATTTCACCACCGCACGAGAGCTGCACTGGGTACCGAGGCAGTCCTTTGTTCCGATGATGCACTCGCCCGTGGTGATGGTGCCACGATGAGTGAACACTAGCTCGAAGAAAGTAGTCTGCTGCTGGCAGGCCAAGGGAGTGCAGACATTCACAAAGTGAAGTACCTCATACCCCCCCTCGCGGAGCGTCAGGTGCAGCAACCAGCCTTGCACTGGCTCCTTGACCCCCCAAGATTTCCAGCTGAAAATGTGGAGACAATAAAATAGCCACCCTGCCTAAACGTGAGGTCAGGTCACTAATGTAGACCACCCTCCTCGCTACTCCAGGAGCCACGTGGCTTTGTCTCCCGGAACGGTGTGGGTTTCTTCCAGTTCCGGAAGACTGAAAAGGTCTGGAACCTGTGGAGCATGTCCCTGCTGCCGTTGATGGTGAGGCTGGCTATGGTCACCTCCATGTCAGCAGTGAAGTGCCACCTTCACAGTCACCTTTTTAGAGATTGGAGAGAGCAGAGGAGCATGTGTCCATCTTCTCCCTCTGAGTGTGGCAGTGAAGGATTTCAGCCAGCGCTGCTCAGTTGCGTCGGTGCCTCCAGCCTGTAACGCAGTGCCATGTCCAACCACCGGTCGAGGGCATGTCTCTCCGTGGTGGCTTTGGAGGCAGGCCAATTCTTCTACACATGCCCCACCATCTTGCAGGCATTGCACTGCACACCATCTGCAAATCAAAAGATGCGGAAGGTCTTCCTTTGGTGGGAGACTTTAACCCCCCCCCCAATACCTCCTTCCGGGCCTGGCGGGCGAAAGCCGGACAACGGAACGAGTAGATCCGTCCTCTCGGGGTGAAATAATGGCAGATCCTCAGCCCGGACGCAGGGCACAACAAACGCAGGGCACAACAAACGCAGTCCGTACTCCCACCCGAGGTTGAGCACACCAATGTAAAGTCGGTGTTGGTGCACGAGGTCTTCAGCCCGGGAGGAGCTCAGGAAAACTCAATCAGTGCTCCCACCCTGGAAAGACCACACCGATGTAATCAGACTTCCACCCTGCATAGAGGAGCTGCTGGTGTGCAAGGTCTTCAGACCGGGAGGGGCTCAGAAAACACACTGTCCACTGGATCCCCTTGCCCTGGAACAAGCACACCTGATGCAAGAGAAAAGTGTTGTCCTTGCTGAAGGCAGTCGAGTTGGTTATGGGCGAGAGAACCAGGCCCTGCAGGGCCCTCAGCCCTGGAAAGGTCCAACAAGCAAGCGGTCCAATGGGCTCCGTTCCTACCTTGGTGTTGAAGTCTTGAAGTCGCCTTCTTGTCTTCTCTCTCCTCTCCTTCCTTCCCTCTATCCCTCCTTTCTCCAGTCAGCTCAGCAGCAAACAGCACTGGAAACAAGCAGCAAATGGAGCAACAGCATTTGAGCAGCCGCTCTCCACGTCAGCAAAAAGCTCACAACTCCACTGCACTGGTGCCTGCTTCGGGCTGGTCATGTGAAACTCCCCTTAATTGGGAAAAAAGTCTTTTAAAATGACTGAGTGCAATTCTCCTGTACCGTTGCACATTGTTTCTATTCAAATAATCATGTATCATGAATCAATAATCATGAATGCCTCAATTGAATCTGCTTCCACCACAATTCAAGTCAGCGCATTCCAGACCTGCAACATTCACTGTGAGAAACTGTTTTTCTCGCATCACATTTGCTTCTGTTGCAAATTATTTTAAATGCATGCCCTCTCGTTCTTCTTTCTTATACAAGCAGGAACAGTGTCCCCCTTACTCTGTCCATGATTTTAAACACCTTTACCAATCGCCTCTCAGATCCTCTTCCAAGGAGAACAGTCGCAACCTATCTAATCTAACTACATAACTGAAGTGTCTCAACCCTGGGACCACTCTTATGAACTTCTTATGCACTCCCCAAGGCACCAGAAGGATATCTGAAGTGATTTACCAGTTACTACAGCTTGTGGAATAAGAGTTGAAATAACTATGGATATCAGTGGCTGGATCTCAGAGTTGGTGTAAAAGCAGTTAAGCCAAATAAATCCTAATGGGGTTGGGCTAAAATCCTGGACTGAATTCGCTGTTAGAAGTGGAGCAGAAGCTGGGTTTAAAAATGTCATTTGGTACATCTGGTCTGCATTTTGGAATACAAACCGCTATGGGAAAACATAATCGAGAGAGAAGATTTTAAAATATATTTTTGGGAATGCTGCGTGGAATCTCTCACCTGACAATCATCTAGGGGGATTCTGAGGAGACAGCCACAAAAATTCACTTCAGTTTCAGAGCGGAAAGTGTATTTGACCACAGTCAAATTGCATGTTTAAAAGGGACTGTATGCTAATGAGACCATTGTAGATTAAGATGTACTTCGTAATCTGTGTTAATCCTAAAACCTGTGTGTAATTGTTAAGGCACAGAGGAAGTAAATGTGTACAGTATCATAATCCAGTTTTTTCATGGCCAACCCACCTATCTGAAGGGATTTACCGGTTACTACAGCTTGTGGAATAAGAGTTGAAATAACTATGGACACATGGAAATAACCGCACATTTTTGGACTGTGGGAGCAAACCAGAGCACACGGAGGAAATCCACACAGACAAGGGCAGAACTGACAAACCACACAGACAGGGACCCAAGGTTGGAATTGATCCCAGGCCCCTGGCACTATGAGGCAGCAGTACTAACCGCTGTGCCACCGTGCTGCTCATAAAGTTACAGGCTTTTCAGCCAGGGTTCCATTCTAGAATCTTCCCGTCCAGTTATATCATCTGGGATAATACCAAGTCCATATTTGGGAAAAGTACCTTACACTAATGACTAGGCAATAGTCTTCTATGATGCGAATAACAAGACTGGGAAGAGGTCCGCTCCAGTAACATCACAGCTGCAAAAGATGTAGTGGTCTATTGAAGCACGGAATATTAGTTCAGGCAACCGATGACTCATGGCTAAAAAGCCTCTGAGCAAAGAGGCATTGAGAGGCTATGAAAGGGTAATTGGAAAGAATGCCTACTTACCCATTAGGCTGGAGTTCATGAACGGTGTTGGTGACAATCCTTCATGGGTTCCTAATCGACTTTCATTCAAATGTTCACCATAATGTGGACTGTCGGCAAAGGCCTGGGGAAAAAGATCAGTATCCATGAAGTAGTCACGTTAATTAAATATAAAATGTACATCACTTTGAAGACCAAATATAGCAAAAAATTAACCAAAGTGCCAGCTTCAATTATGCCACAAATTCTGTGCTGAGTATTTTATGTTTGTATCCAAAGATCTTCCACTGAATGGACCCAGTAACTCAACATTTAGTGGCAGTTTTGCTTAGATGCTTGTGTAGTATATCATAGCAAAAACAGACAGGAATGCTGGTCTGTTATAGAATGCTACAAAAATTCTTGCTTACGGTTTCAATGCAACAAGGTATGGGCCTAAATACAATGAAAACATGCTCATCTATGTCTTGTGCAGCAAATTGTTGCTCAAAATTATGATACATCCAGAGGTAATTAAAAAATGGCAAAATGAAAACATCAGTAGGAGCTATTAAATTAACCATTACCTCGAATACTAAATGGTTTTAGCATCCAATAAACTGAAAGATGAGGGAGTTAAACACCGATCCACTATTTACGCGGGTAGCAGAAACTACTAAGTCACCAAGCATCCAGCACAAATTGAAGGGATAGTACATCTCCCTGAAGCTAGAACAAAATCAGAAAATGCCAGAAATGATCAGGTCAGACAGCATCTGGAGACAAAGAAGCAGATCTAATATTTCAGGTTGGCATCCGTCGATCAGAAGCTCATTAAGACGAAACATGTCTCTCTCCACAGGTGCTGCCTGACCTGCTGAGCATTTCCATCCGTGTTTTTATTTCAGGTTTACAACATCTGCAGTATTTTACTTCAGTAATAGCTCCCAAAAGCTGCCACTTGCGAACCAATAGGTAACAATTTCTTGAAAGTCTTCACCACAAGGTTCTGGGGAATGTTAATATGCCAAAGTCAGGAGTACAAGTGAAATAAAGGCAAATGGATTCCAACATACACCAACTCAAGTGCGGCAATGATAGCGAGCCATTTTGCAGGCCCACAATGAGTGGTGTTGCAGAAAATAAGGATTTTAAGAAGGAATGCAGCCAAGCAGTCAATGCAAAATTGCACACTTCAGACATCAGCATAACTGCAGGAGTGGAGCATGAAACATCTGCCCTAACAGCTGGATGGCAGTGAATTTTGGAATAAACTCCAGGAGGTGGTCATGCTGTTAATTCCTATTCCCAAGACAAGCAGGGAGATGAAAGAAACATGCAAAGTTGAACACAAGCAAAAATAAGAATTCTGAGGGTTCTTCCAGAGAAACGTACCATCCGCATGGCACATTAAACTTGGTAGGGCATACACAGTGTCAGCCGTAGTTCAGTTGATAGCACTCTTTACCTTTAGGACGGAAATGGTAATTTATCCTCTCTGGCTGGCCAACATCTATCTCTCAAACAAAAAACACGCTGCTGTTTGCAGGACTTTGGTGCATGAAAAAGCTGTTTTTTTTTAAACATTGCAACAGTGATGTACTTCAAAAGTACTTAATTGACAGTAAATTGTTTTGAGCGAATCAGGAGTGTGAAAGGGCAGCAGGGTAGCATGGTGGTTAGCATAAATGCTTCACAGCTCCAGGGTCCCAGGTTCGATTCCCGGCTGGGTCACTGTCTGTGTGGAGTCTGCATGTCCTCCCCCTGTGTGCGTGGGTTTCCTCCGGGTGCTCCGGTTTCCTCCCACAGTCCAAAGATGTGCGGGTTAGGTGGATTGGCCATGCTAAATTGCCCGTAGTGTCCTAAAAAAAAGTAAGGTTAATGGGGGGGGGTTGTTGGGTTACGGGTATAGGGTGGATACGTGGGTTTGGGTAGGGTGATCATGGCTCGGCACAACATTGAGGGCCGAAGGGCCTGTTCTGTGCTGTTCTATGTTCTATAAACACAAGTCTTATTGCATGTTCCATGCAAAACCAATATCTGCAGTACCTGGTACTCCTGTAGGTGGCAGTAAGGATTATGTCACACTGATTTTTGTTGCACACATTTATCAATCACCTTATGATTGCATAATCAGGTCAACGGATCACTAAAATACAATTTTTCCACCCAGCACTTTTCTTCCCTCCTGTCATCTCAACTGTCCAATCAAGGGTATAACAAAATAAGAAATTGCAGATTTCACAACTCTAAATTTTGTCTGATATTATTTTTGGCATTTTGCAATGAAGTTGTTCCGTCTTTAAAGTTGGGCAGCCTCAGCCTCTCTTGATTTAGACTTTTTATTTTTGCCCAAAGTTGAGCTGAATTTGGACTGTGGTCCATAACTCATTTTCCAGCTTTCTCTGTACTGTTTAGATAACAAGAAGCTTTTTCCCCCAGAATGGGGGAACCTCAATTACTAGGGGTCACGAGTTCAAGGTGAGAGAGGAAAAGTTTAAGGGAGATATGCTTGGAAAGTTCTTTACGCAGAGGGTGGAGGGTGCCTGGAACGCATTGCCGGCGGAGGTGGTAGAGGCGGGCACGATAGCGTCATTTAAGATGCATCTAGACAGATACATGAATGGGCAGGGAGCAGAGGGATACAGATCCTTACAAAATAAGCGACAGTTTTAGATAGAGGATCTGGATCGGCGGAGGCTTGGAGAGCAGAAGGGCCTGTTCCTGTGCTGTAATTTTTCTTTGTTTAGTCTGCAATGTCCCTTTTGCTTCTAACATTTCTGTGCAGCAATTCTTCAAATAATTTTGACAATTAAAGAAATATACTGAAAGCCGGGTGTGTGATGTCTATTTCCTTGGCAAAAAAAAGACATGAATTTTGTAGCCAATTCAGGTTTTGAACTAACAACAAAGAATGGGTGATCTAAAAGATAGTGAGATAAAGAGATGGAGAAATGCAGACTTTCTCACTCACTTATCAAAAGCACAGGTTGATTTTGAAATTACATAAGTCTTTTTAAAAATATTTTATTCAGGCATTTATATAAACAAAAACCAAACAGAACAAATAAGGGCAGAAGCAAAATTGTACAACACAATAAATAACCAGTCGCGTCTCCGGCCCCCCTGTCCTGCATACCTCATAATAATAACCTTTATTATTGTCACAAGAAGTCTTACATTAGCACTGCAATCAAGTCACTGCAAAAAGCCCCTAGTTGCCACACTACAGCGCCTGTTTGGGTACACAGAGGGCGCATTCAGAATGTCCAATTCACCTAACAGCACGTTTTCCGGGACTTGTGGGAGGAAACCGGAGCACCCGGAGGAAACCCACGCAGAGACAGGGAGAACGTGTAGATTCCGCAGTGACCCAAGCCGGGAATCGAACCTGGGACCCTGACGCTGTGAAGCATCAGTGCTAACCACTGCGCTACCGTGCCACCCATTAACTCCCTTATCCCCCCCCTCACTTTTCCCTCTGCTGACACCTCAATCCTCAAAGAGTTCAATGCATGCCTTCCACCTCCAAGCGAATCCATCGACCGACCCCTCGAGACAAACTTGATCTTTCAAACCTCAGGAATTCTGCCACATCACTCACCTACACTCCCAATTTCAGTGTCTCAGAGTGCCTCCACCCAAACAAAATCAATCTCTGGTCTATCAGGGAGGCAAACGCAAGTCAAAGGCCTCTCTTGCCCCTGGACTCCCAGGTCTTCCGACACTCCAAATATCGCTACCGCTGAGCTCGAGGCCACTTTCACCCCCAACACGTGGAACATTAAGTCCTGAAACCCTTGCCAGAACCCCTACAGTTTCAGGGTACCCTACGCACCGCCCACACATGTCCTCTACTCTCTCAAAGAACCTACTCAGCCGAGCCACCGTCATATTCACCCTATGGATCACTTTAAACTGGATAAGACTGAGCCTCGCACACAATGAGGATACATTCATCTTCTGAAGGGCCTCCTCCCATGTCCCGGCCTCCACCCCCCCTAAAAAGCTCCTCCTATAATTCAGTTTAACATTTCCTATTGGTGCTCCATCCCAGTCCATCAGCTCCTTGTAAACCCCAGACATCGTCTTCCCCTCCCCCTACTCCCTCCCTTGACAACACCTTATCTTTGGCAACCCGGGAAAGGAAGACACATCCCTCCTCATGAAATCCTAAGTATCCAAAACAATCCATCCCACCAGAAAGCCCTCTTCTCCATCCCAGCCCAAATACCTGAAACACGCCCCCACCAACTTGAATGGCAGCTCCCCCAACCTCCTCAATTGCCTTTTCTCAGGAACACCAATCTTTCCCATGTTCAGCTTGTACCCGGAGAACCGACCAAAGTCCTCCAAAATCTCCAGAACACAGCCAATGCCCCCCCCCCGGTCGGTCCAAAATATATAATAGGTTATCCACATACAGCGAAACCCTGCGCTCGATCCCCCCCCCCCCCCCCCCCCCCCCCCCCCAACCACATTCCCTTGATGCTCAAAGCACCGTAGCCAATGGCTCTATAGCCAAGGCAAAAAGCAACGGGGAGCACGGCACCCCTGCCTTGTCCCACGGTGTAACCCAAAATATTCCGAACTCACTGTTTTCATCCGCACACTTGCAACCGGTGCAAACCCCTGCCCAAACAGTCTTTGTGTGTATGAAGCTTGCATTTTCTCTGTATCGGTGTGGGTTTCCTCTGGGTGCTCTGGTTTCCTCCCATAGTCCAAAGATGTGCAGGCTACATGGCTTGGCTATGCTAAATTGCCCCTTAGTGTCCAAAAGGTTAGATGAGGTTACAGGGACAAGGTGCAGGCGTGGGCTGAAGTAGGGTGAATAATGCAGACTAGAAAAGAATACAGGAAAACATGTTTGTAAATTGAAGTTGAAGAGATGGCACCTGAGAGAAACTGTTAGATGCCCAGCTACAATTTTATGCGCAATAACAACTTGTATTTACTTAATGCTCAAACATTTTAAAACGACCCAAGGTGCACCACAGGAGTATTATGAGGGCGGCACAATGGTTAGCACAGAGGACCTGGGTTCGATCCCAGCTCTGGGTCACTGTCCGTGTTGAGTTTGCATATTCTCCCAGTGTCTGCACGTGTCTCACCCCCAGAACCCAAAGATCTGCAGGGTAGGTGGATTGGCCATGCTTGTAATTTTTTTTCTAAAGATAATTTTGGAACGGTCTGACATTGAGCCACTTAAGGAGATAATAGCTGAAGTGTCCAAAAGTTTACTCAGAGGTAAGTTTTAAGAAGCATCTTAAGGAGGAAAATGAGACAGAGAGGAGAGAGGTACAGAGAGGGCATTCTCTATAGAGCACAGGTATTGGAGGGTTGTGGGGCTGGAGGAGGTAAGAAAGGACGAGGCCATCGAGGAATTTGAAATCAAGTATGACAACTTTAAAATCAAGAGTTATTGCTTGACCGAGAGCCAATGAGCACAGTGACAGAATTTTGATTTGATTTATTGTCACATGTATAAGTATACAATGAAAAGTATTGTTTCTTGCATGCTGTACAAACAATGCATACCGTACATAGGGAAGGAAGGAGAGACTGCAGAATATGTTACAGTTATAGCAAGGTGCAGAGAAAAGATCAACTTAATACGAGGTAGGTCCATTCAAAAGTCTGATGGCAACAGGAAAGAAGCTGTTCTCGAGTCGGTTGGTACGTGACCTTAAACTTTCGTATCTTTTTCCTGACGGAAGAAAGTGGAAGAGAGTATATCCGGGGTGTGTGGGGTCCTTAATTATGCTGGCTGCCTTTCTGAGGCAGCGGGAATTGTAGACAGAATCAATGGATGGGAGGCTGGTTTACGTGACGGATTGGGCTACATTCACAACCTTTTGTAGTTTCCTGCGGTGTTGGGCAGAGCAGGATCCATACCAAGCTGTGATACAACCAGAAAGAATGCTTTCCATGGTGCATCTGTAGAAGTTGGTGAGGTTCATAGCTGACATGCCAAATTTCCTTAGTCTTCTGAGAAAGTAGTCATTGGTGGCCGTTCTTAACTATAGTATCGGCATGGGGGAGACCAGGACAGATTGTTAATGATCTGGACACCTAAAAACTTGAAGCTCCCAACCCTTTCTACTTCGTTCCTATTGATGTAGACAGGGGCATGTTCTCCACTACGCTTGTGAAATCGATGACAATCTCCTTCGTTTTGTTGACATTGAGGGAGAGATTTTTGTCGTCGCACCAGTTCACCAGATCCTCGAGCTCATTCCTATACTCTGTCTTGTCATTGTTTGAAATCCAACCCACTACTGTGGTGTCATCAACAAATTTGAAAATCGAGTTGGGGGGTAATTTGACCACACAGTCATAGGTGAAAAGGAGTATAGTAGGGGGCTGAGGACACAGCCTTGTGGTGCACCAGTGTTGATGATCGTGGAGGAGGTGTTGTTGCCTATCCTTACTGATTGCGGCCTGTGGGTTAGAAAGTTCAGGATCCAGTCACAGAGGGAGGAGCCGAAGCCAAGGCCACAGAGTTTGGAGATGAGTTTCGTAGGATGATAGTGTTGAAGGCTGAGCTGTAGTCGATAAATAGGAGTCTGACATAGGTGTCTTTGTTATCTTGGTGTTCCAGGGTAGAGTGCAGGGCCTTGGAGATGGCGTCTGCTGTGGACCTGTTGCAGCGGTAGGCGACAAGAGTTTGGAGATGTTTTGTGGGACAACAGGGCTATCTGCGCGTTAAGACATGGGCAGCAGTGTTTCCGACCTGAGGTTTACCAATCGAGGCTGGAAGGCAGGTGAGGAGATTAGGGGAGTGTTGATCTTTCATCCACTATTTTCATGGGTGGCATGGTAGCACAGTGGCTAGCACAGTTGCTTCTCAGCTCCAGAGACCCAGGTTCAATTCCAAGCTTGGGTCACTGTGTGGAGTCTGCACGTTCTCCCCATGACTGCGTAGGTTTCCCCCGGGATCTCAGGTTTCCTCCCACAAGTCCCAAAAGACGTGCTGGTTAGATGAATTGGACATTTTGAATTCTCCCTCAGTGTACCCGAACAGGCGCCAGAGTGTGGCAACTGGGGGCTATTCACAGTAACTTCATTGCAGTGTTAATGTAAGTCTACTTGTGACACTAATAAAGATCATAAGCGCCTTGTTACTTTTGTCAGACATGTGATATTGCTGCAGTCAATTTGTTGCACTACACGGTTAGGTGTACACCTCTCAGTTTAGGCTGCATTGGGGTCATAGTAAAGATCAGATTCTGCATTCCAAATCCCATATGCTGCATCATACCAACGAAGATCCAATTATTTTAAAAAGTAGTTGCTGAAACTTGGAGGACACCGAAAATATTCTGCTGGTGTCGGTATTTGTGAGGTTAGCCCCCATATATTTTGATAGTTTAAATTCCGAACTATTCACACATGAACAAAAAACTATTTTCTGAACTGCAAATTTGTCAAAGGGCACAAACTAATTTGACATTTCATAATTAGCCCTAAGTTTGTAAGAAGTAACTGACTTCATTGGCAGAACCACATACTTTTCAGAAAACATTTCAGGAGAATAAGGAATCACTTCTTCATTGATTCCGATCCCAAATGACAAAAGGATAAGCAAGGACAGCAAGTGCAACAAAATAGAATGCACTCATGATGGAATATACAGAATTGGAGGCCAGGGGGCAGAATGAAGGGCACCGGAATGCACAAAAAAAAGCAGCTTAGGACCACTTTGGCAGCCTACAAACCAGAATCCGCTGGGACAATTAGATCAGCAGTCACTGAACATTTATCATTTCCCAGACTGGAGGCTAAGTTCCAAGAAAGTATTAATAGGGCCAAAGCAAACCACACTTATCTGTGCTGCGTGCCATCAGTTCAACTAAAGGGTCAAATCGGTACGTGCTTATGGATGCATGTCACAGCTTCTCCTCCAATGCTGCTTTAAACTCCCAGGAGAATGCTTGCTTCAGTTTAACTACTTCAGAATCAATGATAAACAAGTGATAGACATGAGGAACGTATTCTCAGTGACATTTACTATTCAGTCTGACCACGGGGGTGTCCTCTGGTAACCACTGCTGCTACCCAGTCTGTCAGAAAGCAACTCTCAGCAGTGGCTACCATGAAAAACGGATGGCCTACAGCCAAGGTCAACATCACATGGCTGTTTCAGCATGAACATTAAAGTAAACAAAATATTAAAACTGAAGTAAACCAAACAAGACGACTAGTCAGGGTTATTGTACAGCAAGTCATAAAGTATGCCACTGGTTACATACAAAAGACTATGCCCCATTTTATCCTGCGAGCTGGAGGATGATATCCAACTACTCAGTTAAGTCTTTCAATAATCCGTCTGGTGCCTTGGCCGTCGGAAAATCCATAGAAGGCGAGGACCTTTACTGACAATCTGCAGATCATTGTAATTTGGACTTGCTCCAAAGTATTGTTTTTTATGTCTGATTTTATATATCCTGTTTATTGGGAGGTATTAGCAGTTGAGCACTATACTGAATGTCTTACCCTCAAGAATCTCAGGGACGTTTATTCATGGTGGCTGTGCCATGAGCCAATTATCAGTCGTTTTCTCTTCTTATCCGTAATCTTACGATGGTAATACTGGTTGTTTAGTATCCTCCCTTTAACCATGATAGAGTATAGCCATGACCAGGGGATGGGTGGAAGATTTAAGTCTTCGTGGGTGACTCCAAAATGCAGGAGGGACATGACTCCCATTTTCTTGTTGGCTTTTTACTTCCTCTCTCAGTTAACTTGACATGTCATTGGAAAAATGTTAAAAGGATGTAATAGCACAGCATTTAGAAATACATACTATAATCAAGCAGATCCACATGGCTTCATTAAGAGGAAATCATGCCTGACAAATTTATCAGATTTCTGTGAGGTGGTAATGAGCAATATAGATTAAGGGGGACCAGGAGATGTAATATATTTGAATTTCCAAAAATCTTTCATTAAGATCTCGCACAAAATGCCTTAATAAGACAAAGGCCCATGGTATTGGCGGTGGTATACAAGCATAGATAGAAATTGGCTTAATGGGGAGAAGACAGAGTTGGGACAAGACAGCATTTTCAGGGTGACAACCTGCCACGAATGGAGTGTCACAGGGATCAGTGCAGGGGTCACAATTATTTACAATATACATTAATGACTTGGATGAGAGAAGTGAATGTGCAATTGTCAAGTTTGCGGATGACACAAAAATAGATGGGAAGGCAAGTGGTGAGGATAACAGAGTCTACAGCGGAATACAGACAAGTTAGGTGAGTGGGCAACTACTTGGCAGATGGAATATTGTGAATAATATGAAAGTGTCATAATTTATGGTTTGTATTGTGCAGTAATATTATTAAAACCTACGCTCAAAATGTTTTCAGACAGTCTGTCTGCTAGCGTTGTGATTAAAAGCCATTTTACTTGTTTGCAGATAGAGAGCTAATGTAACCAGTACAGTTGACAAGGGGGAGTCAGTCGATTTGGTATATTTGGACTTTCAGAAAGCATTTGACAAAGTCCCGCATAAGAGATTATTGTGCAAAATTAAAGCGCATGGGATTGGGGGAAATGTATTGAAGTGGATAGAAATCTGGTTGGCAGAGAGGAAACAAAGAGTAGGGATTAATGGGTCCTTTTCAAATTGGCGGGCAGTAATTAGTGGGGTACCACAGGGATCGGTGCTGGGACCCCAGCAATTCCCAATATATATTAATGATTTGGATGAGGGAACAAAATGTAACATCTCAAAGTTTGCAGATGATACCAAGTTAGGTGAATTGTGACGAGGATGCAGTGATCCTACAGCATGATCTGGACAGGCTGGGCGAGTGGGCAAATCAATGGCAGATGCAGTATATTTTGGATAAGTATGAGGTTACTCATTTTGGAAGCAAAAACAGGAAGTTAAATTACTACCCGAGTGGTTGTAAATTGGGAGAGGGGAGTGTGCAGGGGACCTGGGTGTCCTTATGCACAGTCGCTGAAGATAAGCATGCAGGTGCAGCAGGCGGTAAAGAAGGCTAATAGTATATTGGTCTTCATTGTGAGAGGTTTCAAGTATAGAAGCAGGGATGTGTTGCTGCAATTATACAGGGCCTTGGTGAGGCCACACCTGGAGTATTGTGTGCAGTTTTGGTTTCCTTTTCTGAGGAAGGATGTTCTTGCTCTCGAGGGAGTGCAGCAAAGGTTTACCAGACTGATTCCAGGGATGGCGGGACTGTCATACGAGGAGAGATTGACTAAGTTGGGATTGTTCTCGCTGGAGTTCAGAAGAATGAGGGGGAAACTCAGAGACTTATAAATTCTAACAAGACTAGACAGGGTAGATGCAGGGAAGATGTTGCCAATGATGGGTGTTTCCAGAGCCAGGGGTGACTGTCTGAGGATTCAGGGCAAACTATTTCAGACAGATACAAGGAGACATTCCTTCACACAGAGTGGTGAACTCATTATCACAGGAAGTAGTTGATGCTAAAACTTTAAATATATTCAAGAGGTGGCTAGATATAGCACTTGGGGAGAATGGGACCGAAGGGTTTGGGAAGAAAGCAGGATTAGGCTATTCACTTGGATGATCAGCCATGATCGTGATGAATGGCGGAGCAGGCTCAAAGGGCCAAAAGGCTCCTCCTGCTCCTATCTTCTACGTATCTATGTATGTAACAGAATCATGGAATTTACAGTGCAGGAAGCCATTCGGCCCATTATGTCTGCAGCGGGCCTTGGAAAGAGCACCCTAATTAAGCCCACTCCTCCATCCATTCTGTGGGAGGAAACCTGAACACCAGGAGGAAACCCACTCAGACACAGAGAGGGAAGTGCAAACTCCGCACAGTCACAAGAGGCTGGAATTGAACACAGGGCCCTGGAGTTGTGAGGCAGCAGTGCTAACCACTGTGCCACCATTTGAGTCTGGATAAACAAATCAAGGCACATATTGTAACAAGAGACAAAAGAATGCGGGGTCCTTTAACTGCAGCAGATGTAGTTAATGGGAGGGACCAGATCTGTGTGGGCAAACAAAAGCTCGGAGCGGAGCTGAAGGTTTTCAGCTTGGTCCAAAAAAGGTTGCTCTTTCCAAGGACTCTGCACCAAGATTAGTAAGCTGAAACTGGTTAACTTTATACCAGTTGCTTAATTGGAATGTAGAGGCTGGCCTCAGGAAGCAAGTTAAGATGTTGTACCTGTTCACGGTCAAGCTATTCCTTTGTTGTTGATGTGCTTAATTATGTGTTCAAATTAAAGCTTGTTTTGATATCAAAGCTGTCAATGTTATCACTCCGGTGGTACGGTAATGTTTCCAAATGCAAATAGCTACGTTTGAATTCAAGACCTGAACCAAAATTGGGGTTCTGGTCTTGATCCGTAACAATATAAATGTAGGAAAACTAAATATTATGCAATTCGGTAGGAAAAACAAAGGAGGTGATTATTTAAATGGAGGAAGACCATAGCACAGAGATTTGGGATCCTTGTGCCTAAATCACAAAAAGCTAGCATGCAAGTTCAGCAGGTATGTGGGTAGGTAAATTATTTCAAAGGGAATGAAGTATAAAAATAGGGAAGTCTTGTTAAAACTATACAAGGCACTGATTAGAGCACACCTGTAACAGAGCTGCCGGCCTTTTCCAACAGAAATCAGTATTCCTATCAAAAATCAGCATTTTGGCAGTAAAATCGGTATTTTCATTTCAAAGAAAATATGTCCACCATCTGAAGTACAAATCTAAAATGCAAATGGAAAATGAAAATCCAACGCACTAACATAGATGTACGTCATGAGTGGATGTTTTCAAATTAAGTTTCAAACATTCAGTAAATCTAATAATGAAACATTCTGTAATACTGCACAAAGAACAATGCAGCAGGGTTAAAATTACCCATTTATGAGTTTTTAAATGATTACAGGTGAATTCCAGATTCTAAGACAGCACAATAGAACCAAAGGCCACCTTCCTAAGAACTACCGAACATTTTAAAATTGCAAACACATCAATTTTCAATGCCAGACAGGCCTTCGATGATGTAGATAGTCTACACGTGTGATTGTGTAGTCAACCCTCGACATGACCTTTTAAAATTCCAATAAAGAGTTGTATGGGTATCTCAATGCGAGACCACCTGAAGAATCACAAGCATGCTGTGTGTGTGTGTGTGTGTGTGTGTGGGGGGGGGGGGGGGGGGGGGGGGGGGGGGGGGGACAAAACACGCCCTCCACACAAATCCAGCCAGCCCTTTACAGGGAGCTCCCTCTTGATATTATTTTTCCTCCCCCTAAAAAAAACTCCTCCTCTCGCTTAAATTACTCTTCTGAAGTACAGTGTGTGGGATTTGTCCGAGGGATGCAGTGGATTTCATATTTCAATGCAAGAAATTGCACTGCCGTATTCAAGCAGATTTTCTGTACGAAATAGTTGGCAGTGCTGTTGTAATACTGTGAACAGCTTTGGTCCCTTTATCCGAGGAAAGATATACTGGCACTGGAGGCAGTCCAGAGAAGGTTCACTGGATTGATTTCTGATATGGAGGGACTTTCTTATGAGGAGAGGTTGAGCCTCATTGGAGTTTAAAAGAATGATAGGCAACTTTATTGAGACAACGGATCATCAGAAAACTCGACAGGGTCGATGCTGAGAGGATGTATCCCCTTGTGGGAAAGTCTAGGGCCAGAGTGCATAATTGCAGAGCAAGGTGTTGCCATTTAATACAAAAACGAGGAGGAGTTTCATCACTTAGAGGATAATGAATCTGTGGAATTCTTTAGCGCAGGGGGCTATAGTTAAGTGAGTTCCAGGCTAAAACAGCCATGATATTTTATCAGTAAGGGAATCCAAGGTTATGGGCATACAGCGGGAAAGTAAAGGATTATCAGATCAGTCATGGCAGGGCAGATTCGATTTGCTGAATGACCGACTTCAGGTCCGAGAGCTTATAGTCATCTTTGCTAGGAGGTAATTAATTACACTTTCCTTGTTGCACAACACCAGGTCAAGTATAGCCTGCTGTGGTTGGTGCTTGATCGTGCTGCCCTCCAAAACTATCCTCAAGTCATTCCATGAACTCATCTAGGCTATCTTTGCCCACCTGATTTTTCCAGACGATATATAGATTTGACACCCCATGATTATTGCTATACTTTCTAACGAGCTCCAATGGAATGTCATCATTTATTGCAAGGGGAATGGGAATCTATTATACAGGTTGTTGGTAAGACCACATCTGGAGTGCTGTGTACAGTTTTAAAAGTGTATAAATGCCTGTGAAGCAGCTCAGAGACGGTTCAATCAATTGATATATCTGGAAGGCGGGGCTCTGGGGATGTGGGGGGAGAAGAGGATAAGACGATGACAGACTGTGCCTGTATCCATCAAGTTCAAAAAAGTGAGATACCACCTGACGAAAACACGTAAAGATCTGGAGGGGTCCTGACAGGGCGGATGCTGAAAGGGTGTTTTATCCGCTGTGGGTCAAACAAAAAACTCAATGACACAACTTCAAAATAAGGGGGCTCCCATTTAAGATGGATAAAAACAATTCTCTCTCTCTCAGGGTTGAGAATCTTTGGAACTCTCTTCCTCAAGAGAACAGCAGAGGAACAGGCATCATTAAGGCAGAGGTAAACAAATTGCTGATTAACAAGGATGTCAAAGGTTATCTGGGTTTTGGGGATGAGGATAGGTGCACCAGATGTTCGGGGAGTCCAGCGAAACACGCCCATATGTTCTGGGCATGCCCAGCACTGGAAGAATTCTGGAAGGGGGTGGCGGGGATGGTGTCGAGGGTGGTTGGATCCAGGGTCAAACCAGGGTGGGGACTCGCGATTTTTGGAGTTGCGGTAGAGCCGGGAGTGCAGGAGGCGAAAGAGGCCGGTGTCCTGGCCTTTGCGTCCCTAGTAGCCCGTCAAGGATTCTGCTACAGTGGAAGGATGCAAGGCCCCCAAGTGTGGAGACCTGGATCAGTGGCATGGCGGGATTTATAAAACTGGAAAGGGTCAAATTTGCCCTGAGAGGATCAATACAAGGGTTCTATAAACGATGGCAGCCTTTTCTGGACTTCCTGGCTCAAAGATAGGTATCTTGGTCAATAGCAGCAGCAACCGGGCCGGGGGGGGGGGGGGGGGGGGGGGGGGGGGGGGGCGGGGGGGGGGGGGGGGGTGTTCCTTATTGTTGTGTCTATTCTGTAACTTTATATGGTGTTAATTTGCATTGTTGTTAAAATGCTGTGTTGTTCATGGAGGTGGGGCGAATGTTTATCATTGTTAATATTATTGTTATTTTTGGTATTTTACTAAGGTGCGTTATTGTTGTATACATTCAAAATTTTTCAATAAAAATTATTTTTTAAAAAAAAGGTTATCGGGGTTGCTGAAATGTGGAGTTGAGGTCGCAATCAGATCAGCCATGATCTTATTGAATGGCGGAGCAGGCTCTAGGTGCTGAATGGCTTATACCTGCTCCTACGTTTGATGTTTGTATGTACTTCCTTGAATTCAAAATTGCTTAATTCAAATGATCAGACATTTAAAAAAATAAATTCCATTTCCACTGTCAATTTATGTGAGTTTAGTTTTAGTTTGTTTCAATGCAATTTGAATTATTTGGTGGTCGAGACACCATGATTACAGAGGCCTGCTGACAAAAACCTAGACACTTGGCCATCTTCCAAATTTTGAGACACGAGCATGGGTTCAACAAAATAGGAGCCATTCTTTGTATTTTAATATTCCTGTTCATGAACTTTAGAAACTTGGAATGGGGTTCGATAATACATCTTCAATGCATTATTTGCATTTCTAATTGGACAAATGTGTAATTGTTAGTTTAAAAAACTCAGCACCAAGATTGATTAAATTGATACTGAAATTCTGGTACTTGTTTTTAAATCCCTCCATAACCTCATGCCACCTATCTGCAATCACTTTCAACTTTACAGCTGCCCTCCCCTCTGACCTGGCAATTTTCAATTTTGGTCACATGAGCACTTGATTTCAATTGCTCCACCATTTGCAGCTGCGACTTCAGCCCTAAACTCGCTAATTCTAATTAAAGAGCCATGGACATGCAACCTTAATGTTTCTCTCTCTCTCTCTGGTTAAGCTCACTCGGCTAAATCACTGGCTTTTAAAGCAGACCAAGCAGGCCAGCAGCACGGTTCGATTCCCGTACCAGCCTCCCCGGACAGGCGCCGGAATGTGGCGACTAGGGGCTTTTAACAGTAACTTCATTGAAGCCTACTCGTGAGAATAAGCGATTTTCATTTCATTTTTCTCTCTCCAGATGTTGCCTGACCAGCTGAGTGTTTGAGAAATTATGATTTCTGAAAGTCCCTTACTACATCTCTGTGCTGGTTTAGCACACTGGGCTAAATCACTGGCTTTTAAAGCAGACCAGCAGCACAGTTCAAGTCCCGTACCAGCCTCCCCGAACAGGCGCCGGAATGTGGCGATTAGGGGCTTTTCACAGTAACTTCATTGAAGCCTACTCGTCACAATAAGCAATTTTCATTTTTTTCATTTCTTGGCCTCCTTTTAGCTGCTCCTTAAATCTTACCCTTTAACCATACCTTCAGTTACTTAACCGAACATCGCATGTGGCTCTGCATTAATGTTTTGTTTGATAGTACTTGTAAAAAGCACCTTTGATTTTATTATATTCAATGCAAGTCATTGTTGTTGCTTCTGTCAGATTACCCAAGACAGATTTTGAGCTTGATAATTAAGAAATGTCTGCCAAGATTCTACAAGTTGGGTTTCAGGTCTTTGATTCTGAAAGAATGAAACTGAAAGATGTTTGAAAATGGCCATGTCAGTTATGTACATTTGGCTTGCGAGACAAAAAAGACCCAAGTCCAGTCACATGCTACAACAGAATTGAGTTACCTCATAAGGCCTTCCTATTGATGCTCTTATTTCCTATTCATTTTATCACTATTATTTTTGATCTACAGAACTGTAATGAGACATACCTTTAAATCAAGAAGGGAAAGTGAGGAACTCAAAAGTGGCAACAAAAAAAAAGTACACTGTGCTATGAAGATTCAGGTCAGAACTCAGACTTTATGGCACCCGAGAGATTGGAGGGATTTGGTTTGATTGGTTGGCTGGTGGCCAATGGATTGGCCAGGGACAGTACTCTGCCAGGCAACAGACAATATTTGGATCCTGCAAGGCATTTTTTTTCTCTCCCCCATACAACCCAGCAGAAAGTTCCTGGACACAGAGGAGAGGGTGTGTGATGCTCTTTCGCTCTTTCTCAAAAGGTTTCCTGCCTGCTGCTTCTCAATCTGCAGAGAAGTCTCGGGACCCTGATGAATCGACGGTGAAAACTATAACAGAGTGAAAGCACAAAGACATTACCGAACTGGAGGCCTAGACTGAAGATAGATATAACTGGAAGATATTTTGATTGTTTGAATATTAAACTGTACACCAAATAAAGTATTAGCCTCATTAAATGTGCAAAACAAATAAAGCAAAAAGTTCATCGTTCATACAATTTACAGTGCAGAAGGGGGCCATTTGGCCCATCGGGAGTGCACCAGCCCTTGGAAATATCTACACCCACACCTCCACCCTATCCCCATAACCCCACCTACCCTTTTTTGGATATCAAGGGCAACTTAGCACAGGCAATCCACTTAACCTGCACATCTTTGGACTGAGGGAGGAAACAGGAGCACACGGAGAAAACCCAGACAGACACGTGAAGAACGTGCAGACTCCGCACAGACAGTCATCCAAGCCGAGAATCGAACCTGGGATCCTGAAGCTGTGAAGCAACTATGCTACCCACTGTGCTACAAGTTAGATCTATGGAAACTTTAGCAGTGCATTATATCGGAAACAAATGAAAAACGAAGAGCATCAGTTATTCAAATTTTCGCTCCAGGCTTTTTTCTCTCCCTAAGAGTTCAGACATTTCGAGTCTTCTTCAATTTGGTATAGGTGTGAACCTTGGCTCCAATCCTTGGAGTCAGAAGGTTATGGGTTCTATTGTCACTCCAGTGACTTGAGCATATGATCACGGCTGGCACTTCAAAGCAACACTGAAGTAATTGGAAGTGTTGATTTTCAGATGAAACATGAAATTGAGATCCCATCTACCTTTCAGGTTGTCTGTGGTTCTATATTCCCCAGTATGAATTAAAAGCTTTGGAGGGAAATATTATGAGGTTGGGTTTAGAAGACTCCACCAACTTATGAAATAAAACCAGAAAGTGTGAGAAATGTACAGCAGGTCAGATAACGTCTGCTCTCGAGGGAGTGCAGCAAAGGTTTCCCAGACTGATTCCAGGGATGGTGGGACTGTCATACGAGGAGAGATCGACTAAGTTGGGATTGTTCTCGCTGGAGTTCAGATAAATGAGATGGGGGGGGGGGGGGGAATCTCAGAGACTTATAAAATTCTAACAGGACTAGACAAGATACATGCAGGGAAAATGCTCCCAATGGTGGGCGTGTCCTGAACCAGGGGTCGCAGTCTGAGGATTCAGGGTAAACCATTTCGGACAGAGAAAGAGTGGTGAGCCTGTGGACTTAATTACCACAGGAAGTAGTTGATGCTAAAACGTTGAATATATTCAAGAGGCGGCTAGATATAGTACTTGGGACAAATGGGATCAAAAGTTATGGGGAGAAAGCAGAATGAGGCTATTGAGTTGGATGATCAGCCATGACAGTGATAAATGGCGGAGCAGGCTCGAACGGCCAAAAGGCCTCTTCTATGTATCAATGTATCTACTGTTTCAGATTCATGCCCTTTCAACAAACAAAACGATGGGCTCTGAGAAAAGGCCGTCAAACTGAAATGTTAACTATTTATGTTTCCACAGATGCTGCCCCACTTGCTGATTATTTCCAACATTTTCAGCTTTGATTTCAGGATTCAAGCATCTGCAGTATATGGATTTTGTTTGCACCAGTTTATTTTGATATGTTCAGTCTCCAGTGCTCCCATGACCAAGAGTGATACGGATTTTGCTAGAATCAGCAGAAGAAATCAAAAAGCTGATGAGGAACCAATGCATCAACAATATCATTGTTTTATGAGGATATATTGATTTGATCCTGACATATTTTCTCCGATTTAAAACTGGGAAACAAGAGGCTATCAGAAACTCCACTTCAGTCTTACACGTTACGAAAATATAACTAGTGTCAGTTCGCTGGTGTGACACAGAGACGTTTTCTCTCAAAAAAACGTAAAAGTGGAGAATACAATTCATCTGAACAGTACATTGATGGAACAATCCAGGGAAGGCTCATGTGCTTTTGTTAAATCCACTCTCCCAAGATGATTATAACAAACCACAAACTTACACATGCTGTGTGATGAAACCTGTAATTTCCCAGTGGCCGTCCTATGTATCAAACATCTTACTCAAGGTGTTCAAAGTTGATCAGGGATGGCAGAAGTAGTAAAGGACAGAGTGTTGCTTCTATTTCTGCCATGTTGCTGCACCTGATGCTCAGCAAAACTCTAATCTGATTATGTATCTGCCATGCCTCATCAACAGCTTGGTTACATTTTTCAGACGATGGTTCTCCCAACAATGAACACAAAATTACAGTTGGTTTAATATCATAATGCTTTTCACAATTGCAATTGGAACCTGCTGTTCAGTTATGCATTCTCTTTTCTCGAGGATACTGGAAAAATAACCTCTCTGTCCACTATGACAAGCTCTTCCAAACAAGTATTTGCTCAAAATATTCTAATGCAACACTGCAGTACCGGGACTGCTACATATGTGCAACATTTATCATATGGTGTTGGACCATGCCAAAGCAACCAACTTATTTAAGGGTATTTTGACTCAAAATTCACTTCAAGTCATAAATCTCATACGGTAACATTGTGATGCTATATCATTGACGTTTGACTTCGTAACACAGACTCTGGAGATCAGCAATCACAAAACTCAGTCACAGACAAAAACTATACGAGTCTGGCAGAATTTGAGATTTTCAAGCATAAGCATTAATTGTCACATAACATTCCATTTTACTTGCATTGAACACGAGTATACATTAGCAGCATTATACTGGTCATCAGTAAGCCCATTTTTCAAATGGAGATGCGATAACAAAACCCTTCCATTTTCTCGTCGACCATCCAAAAGAGCACTCTACCTCGGCCCACTCCCTCGCCCTACCCCTGTAACCCCGCTCATTGATCATGGTTAATCCACCGATCGTACACACCTTTAGCCTGTGGGAAGAAACCAGAGCATCCAAAGGAAACCCATGTAGATAGTGCAAGAACGTGTAAACTCCACAGTCACCCAAGGCTGAAATTGAGTCCGGGTCCTTGGCGCTGGAGGCAGCAGTGCTTACCATTCTGCCACCTGCCGCCATTCTTCCATGGTGTACCGAGTAATGCATTGTATTACTGTCCCAATATTGTGTTGTATCCAAGAACAGCATGCATCAATTCCCCGGGATTGGGTGCTGCTGAACTTTGCACGATGGCACTTGTTGGGGAACAAAGGATTTCAACCAGTTTTCTTATTCAGTTGCATTTATCCTTATCGGTCATTACCCCCAGTTTAACTGCAATTAGTTACAGTTTTAGGTGTTCTGATTCAGGATTTATCCCATGGGGGTAACACAACTACCAATCTTCTTCAGGTCTCCAGCTCAAAATTTTCACAGGGCAAAACAATGAAGAGAATTAAATAGAAGAGAACTTGGAGAGGAGGCTGCCAGAACTCAAGGACTAGAACTGGTTGGTGGGATGCAGCTTTTGTTATCCTGACTGCTCAGTATCAAAGTCTCCTTCTTCAGTAAAAACAAGATCAGCTGAATTGGACATTCTGAATTCCCCCTCAGTGTACCCGAACAGGGGCCAGAGTGCAACAACTAGGGGATCTTCACAGTAACTTCATTGCAGTGTTAATGTAAGCCTACGTGTGACAATAAAGATTATTACAATTACAATTAATGCAAGTAAATTTTTGATTTGAGTATGGAAATTTGCTTTTTGAAATCAAGGGCTTTAGCTCAGTAACACCAATCATTAAGTAACTCACGTTTTGTCCCCATTATTTTCAAAAGGAAGAATATTTTGCATCCGTAACAGATTGCAACATCTGGAGAGCACCGATACGCCTATTTTATTACATTTTTAGTGGATCTCCTGTGGTGTTATTCACCACATGAGAGAGGACATGCTGTTTTCATAATGGGGTATGTGCTATGTAATGCAGTGTACTAGCGTCACTCACTTTGTGACTGATGTGAAAATCCATCTTTATTACAAGATTTTCAGGATTGATTTCTGCAATTATGTCCATCTGTGCAAAAAGCTACAATTACAAAACTTATCCAGAGTGGGTCGGCTTATAGGACAGGAGAATAAAGGAAAAGATGACATTTTGGAAAAGTATTTTGGGTAATTTCTGTTAAATGGATTCCAAGTCAGATGGTGAAGCATAGAACTAGATGCCAATCCTTCTTGATAATGGGTTGATGTACAGAATGCCTTTGACACACTACCCGGTGTCCCAACAGTCTTTCTTTGTATTTAAACTTAATTACTTAATTAAGCAATATCCTTTACCAGTGTATCTTGGCAAACATACCATTAACAGATTCCCCTTTCTTCCTTTAATGAAGAGTTTACAACACAATTAAAGAACAATTTACCTGTCCACACTATTGAACTGTCCAATCAAGCTTCTTATCTGTCGTTTTTTCTTTGGCTGCAACATCATCTGTGATGATTCAAGTTTATCCTTGGCATATTCTGCTTCTCGTCAAAGCCTATATATTTAATGGCCCGTACTAAGACTGACTTCCAATATTCCCTCTGATCTCATCTTTAAAAAATTGCTTAAATTCCACACAAAGTACCATACAAAGTTATAGGCATGCATCATGGAGACTTGCGGTCCACATGTGAAGGAAACACGTGGTGTTTCTCTGGACGATTTTACAAATTGTTTTTTTTTTACTGTGCTGATATTTTATTTTATTTGCTACCGCAAAACTAACCTAAACACTCAAGTACCAAGTTTATCCAAATATGCTTCAATATTTAAAGCATACAGCAGGGGGAAATGATAAAATGAGACGGACACACCTCCTGAGACAGCTTCATTTAAAGATGGTGACCAGCTCCCTCATGCCTTTGACGACGGAAACTATTGAACAAAATACCCGTCACTGAGCTTGACAAATCTCAAAGAAGTTTGGTTCTGGAACTGAAAAATTTTTTGGAAGAGATACAGGGTCCAATTTGGTCCTCCTTCGGTACCATTCACCTAGCTGTTGATTTGCGCAGCAACATCGACACAGCCCTCTCGGACCACAGCAACAGGATCTGTGCATTGGGAGTCCAAGCTGACTGTGGCGATTATGGAAATCGTGTCACTGCGGGTCAAAGTCGGATCACTGAGAAAACCAGTCAGGGTGACAAAATCTATGCATTGTTGGCCCACCGGAGGGAGCTACGGGCAGAATCCCAACACAATTTATGTAAGATTTATTCAAAAAAGGTGGTGGACAGGGAAACATTGCCAAAACCATCTGAGCTGGACAAAGCACATTATGCCCTCCGACTGAAGCCTTGTCCAGGTGACCACCACCTACACCTACACACACACCCCGCCCCCCACTTTAGGAAGGAACTTGTTCATCAGTGGGTAAGGGAACATTGCAATGTCACTTATCAAGGCCACCCAATTCGGATTTAGCGGGAGAGTCCACTCTCTACAAAGAGTACACTTATGGTTGACTCACCCTGTCCGTCTCTGCCAGACAATGCAGATTCTTTCCTTCAGTGGTACGTACTCAACAACTAACTGTAGATTTTATGGAGGTAATAATGACTGGCAATTATGCGCTTTCAATACCTGGTCATTGTTATCTACACTCAGGATCACCAAAGACGGACCTGTTGAAAGTAGATCTGTGGACTAGTCTCTCATCCGAATCGTACTCCAGCTATGGGGGAAGGACAGCATTTATTTATTTTCATGGCAATTTATTGCTGCATGTTCCGATCTCCATGAGGATATCTCAGCTGATACATTCAGTTACGGTCAAGATATTTAGTTACCACGAGTTTAGTCCAAATGTTTGGTATAACCTAGTTTAATTACGGAGCTAGCCAAGAGGTTGATAGATTTTGTGTTGTTGTTCTGGGCTATCATGTGCTTGAATGTCTGTATTGGCCACTTAATATGCTGACAACCAAGGGTTTGTTTTATTATTGGAATGCATTTGAGCTTTTACAGTGCAGCTGTAGTTGGCAACTTTCCAATGGCGTGGTACTTAACGTAGTTCATATGTGGGGGAGGGGTCGCTCCCCTCTAATGAGGTTGTTGAGTCATTGGATGCTATGCACAATGCTGCTCGTCTTGATTGTAATGGAAAGCATAGGATTTAATTTAGTTTTATTCCGTTTGAGGTACATTATCACACTGTTCATTTTTTGTTCGAGCAGTTTTGGAGTGGAATGGAGTGATTGTTCGGAGAAGGGAGGAGGATGGCATGGATTTTTTAGGTTGACAGTAACCATGGATCTTTCTATATTTGGCCATTCTCACTGTACATTGGATCCTCTTGGCCTCGTTTTCTTTCCCTTTCATTTCACTGATCTGTTTGCAAAGTCTTCCTATACGCATGAGACACTCAGGTTGCCAAATTGGGACTAGTTAAATTGAATGTTAATGGGTTAAAGACGCAGTAAAACATTCAAAAGTGTTTTCACATCTCAAGAGCCTGAACACATATGTTGCATTCCTTTAAGAAGCACATCTTCCAGTTAAAGATCACACCAGATTATGTAAAGCATGGGTTGGCCAGGTATTTCACTCCAGCTTAATGGCAGAGCTAGCGGTGGATAATATTTATTAACAAAACAATAGTTTTTCCCCTTTAATGTAAGCTCAGATCTTGGTGGATCTTAGACAATAGTTAGTGGCGCACCTTTTCAAACCCTTGCTGTTTTGGCAAACATCTATGCCACTAACTGGGATTCATTGCACCTATCTTCCCTTCCCAATCTAGATATACACCATCTCAGATTCGGAGGGGATCTAAACTGTGTCATAGATCGCGGGCTGGAACTCTCAAGCTTCAAGACCTTCACGTTTATGACTCAAATCAGTTGTGTTGACCTTTGGCATTTCCTCCACCGAACCACTGGGCCCTTTTCTGACTTCTCCACCAAGTTTACTCGCACATCGACCAGTTCATTAAAAAAAATAGAACTCTGCTCCACTCGGTCAAAACAACCGAGTATTCTTCCATAGTTACTTTGGGCCATGTGGCTCCACTTAGGGGCTGGTTTAGCACAGTGCGAAAAATAGCTGGCTTGCAATGCAGAACAATGCCAGCAGCACGGGTTCAATTCCCATACCGGCCTCCCTGAACAGACGCCGGAATGTGGTGACGAGGGGCTTTCCAAAGTAGCTTCTGTCATGTGAGAGTACCTTTAAGAAATGCGTGTTTATAAATGGGTGTGTATATAAATATCTGTAGTGAGAGTACCCTTAAGAAATGGGTGTTTACTACTGCAGTGATGCCAGAGAGTGGGTGGAGCTAAGTTGTCTGTCAGCTTTTTACTTTTGTTTTTGAGCAGGCTGCAGGGTGTGTTTTAGTTTTGTTTTCAGTGTTGGAGCTGAAGCCAGACCAAGCAGGTGTACTGCTGTTCTCTCTGCCATCAAAAGACTATCTCTTGATCATTTGGTGAATTCAGAATTATAAATGTTTTCAGTAGTGACTAACCTGATGTGCTTTTGATAAAGGTTTTGTTTCGAGTTGTATGGATGTTAAAAAGGAAAGCTTAAAGGATTACTTGTTCGCTTATGCACCATATTTGCAAGAAGATTTATTCTTGCTATCCAAGCTTGGCTCCGCATTTGCCTTGTGGAGAAAGGATCTGAGCATTTTATTGATGTTTATAAATGGATCCTTTGCCAGCTTTAATGAGCTTGCAGTAAATTTAACCTGCCTCTTTCTGGTCTTTACCACTACTTTCAAGCCTGCAGATTTGCTCCCTTTCATTGCTCATTCTTTTCAAGCCACTTCCAAATACATTTTTGGGAAGTGATTCAGTCTCTGCCTCAAACAGTTACAGTTTTATTTCAAGATTGTATGATCTCATGTTATTGTCCAGTCCCTCCCCTCGTATGACTGGAAAGCGGTATGTGGGCTTGCCCTTGCGGATGGCTGGTGAAATGGAGCCCTTCTGAGGGTCAACTCCACATTCTCCTGTGCTTGCTTAAGTTGAACTAATGAAAAGTTTTGCACAAAATTCATTTCGCCAGGGCCAGAATAAGCAAATTTTTTTCAATACAAACAGCAAATCTGACAGGTGTTCACTTGTCCCTGCAGACCATACCCAGATGTTTTGGTTGTGCTCAAAGTTGGCTTTTTTTTGGTCTCCTTCAAACATTCTCACCAAAGTTTTAGATACTAATTTAGAGCCTCATCCTTGGATAGCCTTATTTGGAGTCCCACCTAAACCAGACCATCACACGAAGAATCAGGCGGACATCACTGCATTGACGTCATTAATAGGCTGATTCTATTAACTTGAAGGAGCCATTGTTTTATCCTTAACTCAATGCCTTATCTTCATTTGGAGAAGATCAAATACGCCGTAAGAGGATCTACTGAGAATTTCTGTTGCAGACGACAGGCAGCATTTTATTTCTTTCTTTAAACAGGTAATTACTGTCAACTGTTCGGGGTTGTTTTTTTTTTTTGCAAAGGGAGGTTTTCTTGTTTGTTTACTGGGGGGGGGTGGGAGCTGAAAAATCAACAACATTTTTCTTTTTTTTTTTTACAAACATGCGTCATAAAAATGCCTGACAGTTTCTCTTTGGGGTACCAGCAGAACATAGCTGAATCTTCTTCCAGTCAAGTGCAATTTGCCTTCAGCAGTGCAGACCTAACCAAGCAATACTACACACCCGACAGATCATTTAATCCAAACCATAAAGAAATGTCTAGTTTCCACAGCTTTCCTTCTATACTGCTCACCTCTTTGGGGGACAGCTTCAAAAACACTTATCTTTGAAATGTTTCACCATGCAAAAAAAAAAAAATGCACATTTGCCATGACCTGCATTCCCACGAATGAGGCCAACAGAGCTAAGAAAATTTTCACAGTAGCTTCTTCTGCCTTCAGGGAGCAGACCAACATCTTGGGCAGGGTTCTCTGATCCTGGGGCTTAAGTGTTGACGCTGTCGTAAACTTCAGAGCATTTTATGACGGCGTCATCTGGCCTCTAGGATCAGCAATCCTGCACAGGGGGCCAGCAGGGCACTGGAGCGCCTCACGCAGCTCCAGCTGTCAATACAGGTGCCAGCACGGCCAGCGCAAGTTTGCGCATGCGCATGGGTTGCCATTTATGCATCGGCTCCCAAGCAACATGACGGAGCCCTACAGGGGCCGGCGTGGAGGAATATAGTCCCCCCACCCCACCGCGGGTCGGAAAATCCCACCCCTCATCTTCTGGTCCTTCTTCAAAACCTTGCTCTATCAATCTCACTTTAACCTTATATGTCCCATCTGGGAGTACTTTTTCCATACATATCCATCCTTGAGATTAGACGATCAGGCTAGCAATTCCCTATCTGGTACTGTTAGTAAACACTAAATATTTTCCAACTCATTTTGTTTGGCCCCTCTTATTAGATTATCTACCAATTTCTTTGCAGCCATCAGAACGTGAATACCTCATCATCTTTTATTAATTGCTTAGATTCTGAAGCCCCGGTTCAACCCATAAACCGGTATGACACTGCCATGTTGGAAAACCACAGTCTTCCCATCACCTTAACCAGACTGTTACAGATCCTCCCTCTCTTCAATAGCATATCAGATCCCAGGGTTAAAGTTGATCTCAGACTGTCTTACACAATGCCGAATTTGCAGAGACTTGTGCCTTGATGAACACTCTTCTCCTTGCTTGTGGACAATTCAATTTTGCACACGCAGAACTAATTCTAGTCCCTTCAAGGGCCAGTGGAGTAATCACACAGCCAAGTATTTTAGGCTTCCTCCATAGACCAACTGAGACAAACTAATGCCTTGAACGTGTTAGCAGATGTTAGCTTGCAGTCTGGTTAGCCGGCTAAGATCTTGTACAACACTTACATCACTACAGAAAAATGTTACCGTGTCTATAAAATGGAAAGTGAAAATTAATTCTGAAGAAGTCACGCTGGACTCAAAATAAACGCAGTTTCTCTTCACATGTGCTCGACTTGCTGAGTTTTTCCAGAATGATTTTTAGTTGAGATGTTCAACAGCCACAGTTTTCAAGATTAAAATGTCTGTTCTTGTCCCACACCTTTAAATCCATAGCTACTATATTAAAAGTATCATACTGATGACTTCCAGTGGCGGGAATGAGGAGCTAAGCCGCACGTTCGGCAGCTCCCGCTTTCTTTGGACTTTCGGGCTCTTTTAAGAGCCCGCAACGGCGCTGTTTCGACTTTTCCCCGGGGGGAAACCCAGCCAGTGTGCCCAGCGGCCGGTGGATGGACTGGACTCGCAGTGGAGGGGTCCAGAAGTCGGTATTACCACAGAGAAAGGCGAGAGGCAGAAAAAGCAAGATGGCGACAGGCGGGGAAGAAGCAGCAGCGTGGCAGCAGTGGGCGCGGGAGCAGCAGGAGCTGCTTCAGCGCTCCTTCAAGGAGCTCAAAGCCGAGATTTTGGAGCCGTTTAAGGCCTCGCTGGACAAGCTGGTGGCGACTCAGACCGTGGAGATTCGGGAGCTGTGGCACAAGGCTTCGGAGAATGAGGATGAGCTTTTGGGCCTGGCAGTGGAAGTGGAGTCACACGAGGCACTGCACAAGAAATGGGAGGCGAGGATGGAGGAGATGGAGAACCGCTCCAGAAGAATCTACGGATTTTGGGCCTCTCGGAGGGGTTGGAAGGTTCGGATTTGGCGGCCTATGTGGTCCTAATGTTAAACTCGCTGATGGGTGCGGGGCCGTTTCGTGGTCCCCTGGAGCTGGAAGGCTCCCATCGAGTGCTGCAGCGGAAGCCCAGGCCGAACGAACCGCCCAGAGTGGTGCTGGTCCGTTTTCACCGCTTGGTTGACCGGGAGTGCGTGTTGAGGTGGGCGAAGAAGGAGAGGAGGTGGGAGAACACGGACGTTCGGATTTTTCAGGACTGGAGCGCGGAGGTGGCGAGGAGAAGAGCTGGCTTCATTCGAGCGAAGGGAGTGCTCCACAGGAAGGGGGTCAAGTTTGGCCTTCTACAGCCGGCTCGCCTCTGCGTCACGTACAAGGACCGCCAGCTCTATTTTGACTCTCCGGCAGAGGCCTAGGCTTTTGTCCAGGCTGAGAACTTGGATTCGGACTGAGGAGCTGGGGGGAAATGTACTTTGTTTGGAGGCTTTGCCCTCTTAGGTATCCTTTCGCCTATATTGGCTGTGTTTGCTGATGGTTGTTTCCTGTTTGTTTTCGCTATTTTAGTTATGGTTATTTGGGTTCTTTCGGGGTTTCTTTGGGGCTGTTGGTTATTTATTGTGGTGCTTTTTTTTTGTTTTTTCCACTGGTGAGTTGGGGAGTAGTTTGGGGTCACGATGGGTCATGTGTCCGTCTTTTTCCCGCGTGTTGGGTCGAGGGGCGGGGCTCGTGTTGGAAGCGCGGGCTTTCTTCCTGCGCTGGGGGAATTGGGGGCGGCGCTGGTAGGGAGGGATTGGTGGCTGTGTTGCATGGGGGGGGGGGGGTCGTAGTTATGGCGGGAGTAGCCGGGGTCAGCAGAAGTCAGCTGACTCACGGAAGCATAATGTTGGGGGTAACGCAGCTAGGGTGGGGCCATAGCTTGGGGGGGGGGGGGGCAGGTTGTTGCTGCAGGGACTGTGAGGGAATGGATGATGAAGGGGGGGTTGGCCACGGTGGGGAGCGGGCTTCGGGGGTTCCCTGGCCATGTGGTGGGTTGAGGCAGAGGAGGAAGTATGTGGGCGGATTCGTAGGGGTATAGAGAGGTATCTGGAAACCAATGACAACGGGGAGGTGCAGGTTGGGATGGTTTGGGAAGCGTTAAAGGCAGTAATAAGAGGGGAGCTGATATCTATTCGGGCGCACAGGGAGGGTGGAGAGGGTCGAGAGGGAGGGGCTGGTGGAGCAGATGGTCAGGGTGGATAGGAGATATGCAGACACCCCGGAGGAGGGGCTTCTGAGGAAGCGGCGCAGTCTCCAGGCGGAGTTTGACACTTTAACCACCCATAAGGCGGAGGCGCAGTGGAGAAGTGCACAGGGGGCGGCGTATGAGTACGGGGAGAAGGCAAGTCGGATGTTGGCTCACCAGCTCCGGAAGCGGGAGGCAGCTAGAGAAATTGGGGGAGCCACGGATGCAGGTGGGAACTTAGTGCGGGGTGGAAAGGACATCAATGGGGTGTTCAGATCCTTTTAGGAGGGGCTGTACCGGGCGGTACCCTCCGGGGAAGCAGGCGGGATGGACTGCTTTTTGGATAAGGTGGAGTTCCCAAGAATAGGGGACGAGCGGGTGGAGGGTTTGGGGGCCCCAATTGAGTTGGAGGAGCTGGTGGAGGCGTTGGGAAGCATGCAGACAGGGAAAGCGGCGGGGCCTGACGGGTTCCCGGTGGAATTTTACAAGAAATTTTTAGATTTGCTGGGCCCGCTGCTGGTGAGGACCCTGAATGAGGCAGGGGGGTGGTGGTGACGAATGGGAGGAGGTCAGAGGACTTTCGGCTTTCCAAAGGGACGAGGCAGGGGTGCCCCTCGTCTCCCCTGCTCTTCGCGTTAGCACCGGCTGTCGCTGTATGCAGATGATCTGCTGTTGTATGTCGCAGACCCGGCTGAGGGGATGCCAGAGGTGCTGAGGATACTGGAGAAGTTTGGGTACTTTTCGGGATACCAGCTCAATGTGGGGAAAAGCGAGCTGTTTGTCCTGCACCCGGGGGGTCAGGAGAGGGAGATAGGGGAACTCCCGTTGAGGAGGGCCGAGAGGAGCTTTAGGTATCTTGGGGTCCACGTGGCTAGGACCTGGGGGGGCTATGCATAGGCTTAACTTTTCGCGGCTGGTGGGGCAGATGGAGGAGTTCAGGAGGTGGGATGCGCTGCCGCTCTCGTTGGCGGGCAGGGTCCAGTCGGTTAAAATGACCATGCTCCCGGGGTTTTTGTTTCTTTTCCAGTGCCTCCCCATATTGATCCCAAAGGCTTTTTTCAGACGGGTGAATAAGTCGATTCTGGGGTTTGTGTGGGTGCGGAAGGCCCCGAGTGTAAGTAGGGCATTTTTGGAGCGAAGAAAGGAGGTAGGGGGCCTGGCGCTGCCCAACCTGTGTCGATATTATTGGGCGGCGAACGCGGCGATGATTCGCAGGTGGGTGATGGAAGGGGAGGGTGACGCATGGAAGACACTGGAGGTAGCGTCCTGTGCGGGTACAAGTCTGGAGGCTTTGGTGACGGCCCCAGTTCCACTCCCCCCGGCAAAGTACTCCACGAGTCCAGTGGTGGTTGCGTCCCTCAAAATCTGGGGACAGTGGAGGCGGCATAGGGCCTCAGTTTGGGCCTAGATACAGGGCAATCACCGTTTTGCGCCAGGGAGAACGAGTGGGGGATTTGGGAGTTGGCACAGGGCAGGCATCAGACAGTTTGGGGACCTCTTCTTGGATGGGAAGTTCGCGACTCTGGAGGAGCTGTTGGGGAAGTGGGACCTCCCCCCGGAAACGCTTTTAGGTATATGTAGGTCAGGGACTTTGTTAAGTGGCAGGTGGAGGAGTTTTCGCGGCTGCCGCCAAGGGGGGTGCAGGACAGGGTGCTTTCGGGGACGTGGGTCAGGGAAGGGAAGATCTCGGCTATCTACCAACTGATGCAGGAGGAGGAGGAGGCCTCAGTAGATGAGCTCAAAGCGAAATGGGAGGAAGAGCTAGGGGAAGAGATTGAGGATGGGACGTGGTCGGACGCCCTGGGGAAGGTGAATTCTTCCTCTTGCGCACGGCTCAGTCTAATCCAGCTGAAGGTGCTGCACAGGGCTCACATGACAAGGACAAGGATGAGCCGGTTTTTCAGAGGGGAAGACAGGTGTGGGAGGTGTTCGGGTGGCCCGGCAAACCACATCCATATGTTTTGGGCATGTCCAGCCCTGGAGGGGTTTTGGAAGGGGGTGGCGGCGATTTTGTCGGAAGTGGTTGGGTCTAGGGTCAGGCCTGGCTGGGGGCTAGCGATCATTGGGGTAGCTTCGGAGCCGGGAGTGCAGGAGGCGAGAGAGGCCGGCATTCTGGCCTTTGCGTCTCTAATAGCCCAGCGCAGGATTCTGTTACAGTAGAGGGATACGCGGCCCCCCGAGTTCGGAGACCTGGGTCAATGACATGGCTAGGTTCATCAAGTTGGAGAGTATGAAATTTGCCGAGGGGGTCAGTACAGGGGTTCTTTCGGTGGTGGCAGCCCTTTCTCGATTTCCTGGCGAAGGGGTAGAGAGTGGTTGGTCTCGGCAGCAAGCGGGGGGGGGGGGGGGGGGGGTTGTTTTTGCGGCGGTGGGTTTGTTATGTTATTTTCTTCTTTCTTGTGTTGCTATTTGTTATTATTTATTGGGGGGGGCCAGGTAAAGAGTTATTTTCTTGTTTTGGTGTGGAAACACGCCTTGTTTGTTTTAAATTGCGGGGAGAAATTTTATTGTTATTGTTATTAAAAAGTTGAATAAAAATTTTTATTTTTTTTTAAAGTATCATACTAATCAGAGACTTAAAATTCTGACGTTTTGTGTACTTATCATCCTGTATTCTTCATCATGACCTTTCATGTGCAGCAAACAGGATGACCAACTTGTTGATGGAACTTGAAGACATTTTCCCCCCTTTGATGCAAAGGCACGTATTAAACACTCTGATTAGAAGTGCCAGGTTTGGTTAAAGGGATGAATAATAACAGAGGGAGGCAGAGGCGTGGTGGTATTATCACTAGTTTAGTAATTCACAGACCCACGGTAATACTCTCGGGGCTCAGGTGAGAATCATACCACAGCAGATGGTGAAAATCTGGAATTAGAAGTCCAATAATTACCACTTATTTTTATTACTGACTTGCATGTGACTCTTAAATGCCCTCTGAAATTTGCCAACAAGTCACTCGGTTGTCTCAAAGCTCCAGTAAGTCTGAAAGGCATGAGGCCTGACACAACACCAATCATTGAATTAGGCATGAAAAGCGTCAGAAATTACAACGGCAAATTCAGCCCCTGCTGACCCTGCAAAATCCTCCTTACTAACATCTGGGAGTCTGTGCCAAAACTGGAAGAGCTGTCATGCAGACTAGTCAAGCAACAACCTTAAGAGCTGTACTTATGAAATCATACCTTCCAGATAATGCCATGTCATCAGAGGTGGCAGAACTGTCGCATACAATCATGAGTGAGTTGACCCGAGTCCTCAACATTAACTCCGGACCCCATGGCCTCGTGGCATCAGGTCAAACATGGGCAAGAAAACATCCTGTTGAATACCACCTACCACCACGACCCCATTTCCTCAAGTTGATGAATCAGTACCTTTCTATGTTGAACACCACTTGGAAGAAGCACGGAGGATGGCAAGAGAGCAGAATGTACTCTGGGTGGGGAACTTTAATGTCCGTCACTAAGACTGGCTTGGTGGCACCACTACAGACAAAGCTGGCAGGGTCAAGGGCCCAGAGGCGGTGGCATTGTGACTTGACTTGTAAACCGGAAACCCAGGGTAATGCTCTGGGGGCCAAGGTTCAAATCCCGCCACTGCAATTAAAAGTCCAATCATAATCATGAAACCCTTGCCGATCGTCGTAAAAACCCATCTGGTTCTCTAACGTCCTTGAGGAAAGGAAATCAGTCGTCCTTACCTGGTCTGGCCTACATGTGATTCCAGGCCCACAGAAACGTGGTTGACTCTTAACTTGCCCCTCAAGGGCAATTAGGAATGGACAATAAATGCTGGGCCACCCTGCAATGTCCACATTTCCTGGACAAATTTTTTTAAAATGTGGTGGGGGAACCAAGAGGAGGGAAAAATCACCCTGACTTTATCTTCACCAAACTGCCAGTCATAGATGCATTTGTCAATGACTAAGAGTGACCTCTGCAGTCCTTATGGGCATTATCACTGCACCGAATGGGATGGATGCGGAACAGATCCAGCAACTCAAGACTGGGCATCCATTGAAGCGCTGTGGGCCATCAGCAGCAGAATTGTACACGGCCACAATCTGTAACCTCATGGACTGGCATATCCCCCACCCTACCACCATCACCAAGCCAGGGGATCAACCCTGGTTCAATGAAGAGTGCAGGAGGGCATTCCAGGAGCAACACCAGGCATACCTGAAAATGAGTGTCAACCTGGTGAAGCTACAACATCGGGCTATTTGCCAGCGAAACAGCAAGTAATAGACGGAAGAAGCAATTCTACCAGCAACGCATCAGATCCAAGTTCTGCAGCCCTGCAACATCCAGTCTTGAATTAGGGTGGACAATTAAACATCCCACCAGAGGCGGCAGCGGCTCTGCAAACATCACAACCTCAATGATGGAAGAGTAGAATATCTGTCTTTGCTACAATCTTCAACCACGTGCCAAGTGGATGACCTACGCCTGCCTCTTCCTGAGGTCCCAGCATTACAGATGCCCGTCTTCAGCCAATTCGATCCATTCCACATGATATTAAGAGGTGAAGGCACTGGATACTGCAATGGTTATGGACCCTGACAATGTGTCTTAAGATATATGCTCCAGAACTTTCTGCAGCCTTAGCCAAGCTGTTCCAGTACAGTTACTACACTGACACCTACCCGGCAATGTAGAAAACTGCCCAGCTATGTACTATACATGAAAAGCAGGGCAAATCCAAATACCGATTTTCATCCATTTACTTCCTCCTTGCTTTTGTCATATTTACATCTTTTCCATGAGTCATTAGTTTTCAACGGGTGGTTTTCCTTACTTTTATTCAACCTTCTGCATTTCCCCTGTTTTGATATCATGTTATTTTTCTATCAGTCAAAATATCTGACACCACTTCAACAATTCAATATTTTTAAAAGTCAGCAATATTACACTTCAGGAAGTGTAGGTGCTCGTTTCTTGATGGATAGAGGTTTAATCACTTAGCAGTGGATCCATTCACAGGTCAACTCAGAGGCTCCTTGTATTAATTAAGTACTCAGTTGTCCAGTCAGAAATTACAAGGCAGCTTGATTTTCATGAATCTAAGCTATAGTTTTCTCCAAGCTATGCATAGTTTTTATTCTTCCAACATTTTCATTGGTTTCTTCAATTCTGTTGTTCCATCACCATAGATTCTCACTAATCATTACCTGGGGAACTTCCTCACTATCCAAAACATAATAGGAAATCTCTCCTATCCCCTATAGTGCCTGAACTGTAAAATAAGAGTAGGCATTATAATCAATACAGCTAAGTGGCAGTTGCAGCAAACTCCAGCTGAGACAGGAGGAATAGAATGTAAAATGAGCCTCATGTCTTAGTTGAAACTTGCAATAATGCTGCAAGACTAACAAAGTGCTCAAAATGTCAAGTGACCATTTAACACTCTACTTTTAATTAGAATGTGGCACATCTGAAGTTCAACCAGGGATTAAAGAGAACACTCTTGACATTGCTGCGAGTAAATATCCCCCCCCCCCCCCCCCCCCAGCGCCCTCAGCACAGAGGTCCCAGGTTCGATCCCGGTCCTGGGTTACTGTCCGTGTGAAGTTTGCACATTCTGCAATGGCCCTTAAGTCATCAAATGTCTGGCGGCTGACAGTGAGAGGGGGGTGGAGCATAGGGTCTCGCTCTACGTAGACGATTTACTCCTTTATATCACAGACCCGTTTGGGGAGTGGCTGGAATCATGGAGGCACTGGAAGAATTTAGGCGGTTTTCAGGCTACAAGCTAAATATGGGAAACAGCGAGGTGTATGCGATTCAGGCACGGGGGCAGGAAAGGAGATCGAGGGATTTACCTTTTAAAGTGGTGGGGTGGAGTTTCAGGTATCTGGGGATTCAGGTGGCTAAGGATTGGGGGCAGCTTCACAAGTTAAATTTGGGTAGAGCGGTCGATCAGATTGAAAGGGATTTCCGCAGGTGGGACATGCTCCCGCTGACACTGGCGGGGAGGGTGCAGACGGTGAAGATAACAGTCCTCCCGAGGCTGCTGTTCTTTTTTCAATGTCTCTCAATTTTTGTCCCGAAGGCCTTTTTAGGAAAATGAATGCGGGGATTTGGGGTTTTGTGTGGGCTGGTAAAACCTTAAGGGTGAAGAAGGCACTCTTGGAACGGAGTCGCTGGGAGGGGGACTTGAGCCTCCCGAGTTTTATTAACTATTAATGGGCGGCCAACATATCGATGGTCAGGAAGTGGGTAGTGGGGAAGGGGTCGGTTTGGGAGCGAGTAGAGGCAGCATCTTGTAAGGGCACAAGCTTGGAGGCTTTACGAATGGCGCCCCTGCCATTCTCACCGGCTCGGTACTGCACAAGCCCAGTGGTGGTGGCAGCTCGGAGGGTGTGGGAGCAATGGAGACAGCACATGGGGCTGGAGGGGGCACTAGTGTGGTCACCGATTTGTGATAATCACCGTTTTGCTCACGGGGGGGGGGGGGTTGTGATAATCACCATTTTGCTACCGGGGGGTGGGGGGGGGCTGGCGGGATGGGGGCTTTAGGAAGTGGCAGCGGGCAGGGATTGAGAGATTTGGGGATCTCTTCATTGAGGAGGGTTTCCCGCGCCTGGAGGCATTGGAGGAGGAGGTTGAGTTGCCGAGTGGGAACGAATTTCGTACCTGCAGGTACAGGACTTTGTTCGGAGGCAGTTTCCAAGCTTTCCTCGCCTCCCCGAGGGGACTACAGGATAAGGTGATGTCAAAAACGGGGGTAGGGGAGGGGAGGATCTCGGAGATATACAAGGAATTGATGAAGCGGGAAGGGATCCCAGTCGGGGAGATGAAGAGGAAGTGGGAGGAAGATTTGGGAGGGGACTTGGAAGTCAGAATATGGGAAAAGACCTTGAGGAGAGTTAATTCTTCCTCGTCGTGTGCCAGGCTTAGCCTGATCCAGTTCATGGCAGGGCTGGTTTAGCATGGTGGGCTAAACAGTTGGCTTGTAATGCAGAACAAGGCCAGCAACGCAGGTTCAATTCCCATACCGGCCTCCCAGAACAGGCGCCGGAATGTGGCGACTAGGGGCTTTTCACAGTAACTTCATTGAAGCTGCCTTGTGACAGTAAGTTATTATTATTATTATTATGACTGTGGCCCGGATGAGTAGGTTTTTTAAGGAAGTGGAGGATAGGTGCAGACGCTGTGGGGGAATCCCGGCGAATCATGTGCATATGTTCTGGGCGTGTCCAAAGTTGAGGGGATTCTGGCAGGGATTTGCGGACGTCATGTCTGAGGTCCTGGAAGGGAGAGTGATTCCAAGTCCATTTGGGGCATTGGAAGATCCAGGTGCGCAGTGGGGAGGGAGGCCGATGTCCTGGCCTTCTCCTCCCTGGTGGCCCGGAGACAAATGTTGCTGCCTCCAAACTCCGAGCCTCCAAAATCAGGCATATGGTTAACGGCATGGAAGGGTTTCTCAGTCTGGAAAAAATTACGTTCGCTTTGAGGGGTTCAAACCAGGGGTTCACCTGGAGGTGGCAGCTGTTCATCGACTTCTTTAAGGAAAATTGAACGTCAGCAGTGTGTGTGTGAGAAATTGTTAAACTGTGAAAATTACAAATGCTTTAAAACATTTAGTTAAAAAAAGTTTGCACATTCTCCCCACGTTTGCGTGGGTTTCGCACCCATAACCCGAAGATGTGCAGGGTGGACTGACCACGCTAAATTGCCCCTTAATTGGAAAACATGAATTGGGTACTTTAAAAAAAATTTTAAATATAAAAAATATGGGAAGCATTTAAAAATGACTGTTTGAATGGGTAGAGCAGTTGAATGCATTTACAGGTAAATATCCATTTATCAAATTAGGCAGAAGAGATTCTGCTGATTCACCGCTGTTTTGTGATACTACGGCTTGGTACAACAAAAATTTCCACTCTTCCCTGCGGAATTCCCTACCTGCCCAGAAGCATCTCCCTACTGGGGAAAAACCTCGCCCCTCAGAACAAGCTTCAATGAGCATCACTTGCTCTCAATTCACTTTGAAGCTAGTCCTGGTTTCACCCTAAAAGGATACAAATGCACCAGGTAGAAGCATTTCCCCTTCATTTAATTCTATTGTTGTTACAGCAGGAGAATCCGGTTACAATTGATGAAATCACAGGAAGATTAAGAAGAATTCCTTTTACAGAAACTAGCCTGCAGAAGGTAACAAAAACTTAGTAAAAGCAGCTCAACAAATTAAATATTTGCAGAAAGAAATTGTTTTGAAGTTATCAAACCATAGAAACGTTCTTGCCTTTGTCATGTGAGTGTACCTTTAAGAAATGGGTGTTTAAGAAATGTACCTTTAATAAATGGAGCTGCTCATGTTACTGGAGTGATGTCAGAGTGTGGGTGGGGCTGAGCTCTACTTCTGTTTTTCGTTTCAGTTTGAGAAAAAGCTTGGGTGTGTCTGTGTCTTTCAGTGAGCTGCATCTGAAGTCTACCATCCAAAGACTATCTTAATCATTTGGTGAATTCAGAATTATAAATGTTTTCAGTATTGAATGTGAACTCTGATGTGCTTCTGTTTAGAAGTTTGTAAAGTCTTTTGGGTGTTAAAAGAACAGCATACAGATTACTTAGTGTTGTATTCTTTGGGGGGTGTATTTGAATTAATGGTTGCTAAGATATTCACTGTTTGTTTTAAAAAAGGTCAACTTGAGTTCATAGAATAAACATGGTTTTGTTTTTAAAAATACTCGTCCAGTTCTGCTGTACCATATCTGTAGAGTGGGCCGTGTGCTCCCCATACCACAATCTACTAAAAGTTGTGGGTCAGATGAACTCCATGATACACTTTGGGATTCTCTAAACCCTGACCCATAACACCTTGTTCTTTTCCTCTCATTGCCACGAATTTTAAATAAATTATTAATTTCAAAATTCTGCTACAATCATTACATGAAAACGACTCTCCATGCAGAATTGTTTTGCAACTTTCTTGAAGACAGTATCAATAATTATTGTTCGACATTTAAAAATTTGGCTTTTAGTTCTAAATCAAGCACATTTTGAACATTCAAAATTAAGTCTATTACCAACAACTCAACACATGACCGTCACTGATATTAGTAAACTTGTGGGGAGGGCACAGAGGCTGCAAACACAGGTTAAGTGTGTGCGCAACAAGGTGGTAGATGGAGAATAATGCACGGCAGTGTGAAGTTTTACACCCTGGTCGCAAGAATCAAAAAGCAGAATTATTATTTTTGTTTCAAAAGGTGCAAAGCTACCAAGTGTTAAAGTTCAAAGAAAATTGGGTGAACTTATTCCCGTACCAGCCTCCCCGAACAGGCGCCGGAATGTGGCAACTAGGGGCTTTTCACAGTAACTTCATTGAAACCTACTTGTAACAATAAGCGATTTTCATTTCATTTTCATTTCACAAGGGAAACTAAGTTAGCACGCAGGTGCAAAAAGCAATTAGAAAGACAAATGGCATGTTGGCCTTTATTGAAAGTATTGGAGTAGAGAATAAAGTCATCCAACTACAGCTGTACTTTTTGGAGACCATACTAGAAAGGTCTCCACATTTAAGGATACACTTACACATCTTTTCCCAAAGGTAGGTGAGTCTAAAGCTAGAGAGCATAGGTTTACAGTGAGGGGGGAGATACAAAAGGGTCCAGAGGGGCAATGTTTTCAGAGGGTGGGGAGTGCCTGGAATGAGCTGCCAGAGGCAGTAGTAGAGGCGGGTACAATTTTGTCTTTTAAAAAGCATTTATATGGGGAATACAGGGAATAGAGGGATATGGGCCAAATGCGGGCAATTGGGACTAGCTTAGTGGTAAAATCTGGGCAGCATGGACTAGCTGAGCCGAAGGGCCTGTTTTCACTCTGTAAACCTCTGTGATTCTACGACTTGAACCACAGGTGATACCAGATTGGTCCCTGGGATGAGGGACCCGTCTTATTCTGAAAGATCCAGTAAACTGGGCTTAATTATCTGATGCATCTTGTAAATGTCACTTAGTTGGTTGTTACGCCTATGTATGAGAGAACATTTTCAGCAAACACCAAAAGTAAACTTGCCTCCAATTCTCTCCAAGCTGGCTCTTCAAGGAGTAACCCAAATGCTTTGCAATGAGAACTTCTAAATGTCACCAAAATAGATGGAACTGCTGTCCTTCGCCCCACAGGTCTCGAGCAGCTAAAATAAAACATCCCCTTTTCCTGTGTTGTCTATCCTCCTCTCATACCCCTTCCTCTCACAACTGCCCTACAAACCAATGCAAAAAAGTGAATTTATATTAAACAATGCAACTTTTACATTTTTATATGCCGGAAACCGGTCCTAATTAATTAAATATTTTGACTGCGACTTATTTTTGTTGGTTGGGCAGCAGAGTGGCACAGTGGTGAGCACTGCTGCCCCACAGTGACTGGGAGCCGTGTTCAATTCCAGCTTAGGTGACTGTTTGTGTCGAGTTTGCAACTCCCCCCACCCCCATGTCTGCGTGGGTTTCCTCTGGGTGCTCCAATTTCCTCCCACAGTCCAAAGATTTGCAGATTACGTGGGTTGGCCATGCTAAATTAGACCCTAGTGTCCAAAACATTAGGTGGGATTATGATGGTGGTGGAGTGGGCCTAGTGGGGGTCTCTTCCCAAGGGTCGGTGCAGACTCTATGGGCTAAATGGCCTCCTTCTGCATTGTAATAATAATAACCTTTATTATTGTCACAAGTAGGCTTACATTAACATTGCACTGTTGGAATGAAGTTAGTGAAAGTCCCCTAGTCGCCACACTCCGACCCCTATTTAGGTACACCGAGGGAGAATTCAGAATGTCCAATTCATCCAACAGCACATCTTTCAGGACTTGTGGGAGGAAACCGAAGAACCCAGAGGAAACCCAAGCAGATACGGGGAGAACGTGCAGACTGCACACAGACACTATGCTGCCCAACCATTGTGCTGCAGCACACAGAACAGAGAAATACTCAAGTGGTAGAGGTAAAGGAGATCTGATGGGAGATAATGAGAGTGTACCTCAGATTAAAATAGAAATCCAGGAGGGTGGAAAAAAAATGAAAAGTTTCAAATGCTTTCACTGCAATAAACTAGGCCATGTAAAGTCACAGTGTTGGTGGTTGAAGAAAAGCACTGGGAAGGCTGATGTGATAAAACAGGATAAGTCAGTGGGGGTTTGTTAGCGTGAAGGAAAGCCCAAGTGAAGCAAAGGAGGTGCAAAAGATTGTACAGCCTGATCAAGAGGTGATCGATAAGAAGGTGCCAGATCTCTTTAAAAAATTTACTTGTGTGGGTAAAGTTTACTCATGTGTACCAGGAGGAGCAGGTAAAGAAATCACGATTTTAAGAGATATGGGAGCTAGTCAATCTTTGATGGTAAGAGATGAGGAGTAATGTAGTTTGAGAGGAATATTGCCAGAAACAGTAGTAATAGGTGGAATTCAGGATGAGAAGAGTAATGTTCCATTATATTGTAGCCACCTAAGATGGACACTGGGCTAACAAGATGGAGAACTGCTAAGACTGCAGGGAAAAGCAGTTTAGCCAAGGCAAGCAGTCTGCAAAGACTGATTAGCATTTTGCAAGCAGCAAAACTAGTTTCTGGCCAGGTGGAAGATCTCAAACCAAAGGTGTTAATAGCAAAACGCTTTGCATATTAATGAGGCAATCCAGATCTGGGCACACACAATGGCAACATTTAGGTTTGAATAGATACTTCAAGTGGATGTCCAGACAGAGCGGCACCAGAAGTATCCACCATAGAGACCGCCCCCTCCATCGAGGAAAGACCCTCACATTGGGGGAATTCAAAAGATATCGATTAGGATCTGATCCAATCGATACCTGATGGTGAAAGCCCGCCCCAAAAGAGGCACGGACATTGGGGCCCTATAAAGATAGACCCCCACACATGGTCCTGTCTGTTGTTTTCGTGCTCCGGCTTTGACTTCGACCCAGAACTTCGACTTGTATCCTGACTCCAGCCGTTGAGCAACAGCCGCCGAACCGTAAGTGACAATACGACGCTCGCTACGCGAACCAGCCCCACTAGACCCCCAGCGACCAGCACACTCTCTGAAGGTTGCAGACCAAGATCGGAACGAAGGCCTCGCTCCCTGACCTTGCCTGTTCCTGTTTAGTTAAGTATTCTGATCGCTTAGTTTAGTTGTAGCTTAGTCCCTTAGCGTGTGCATGCGTATTTATTATATTTGTAATAATAAATACTAATCGTTTGGAACTTACTAATCGGTGTATCGTTTTATTACTTTGAACCTGACCTTGGAATATTTGTGAGGTGTTATACGACACCTGGCGACTCCCGAGCTGAAAATATACACACAGAGCCTAGCAGTGTTAAGCACACGGCCTTTAAACGGAGGCGTGTTAATACACTCCAATAAACGCGAATTACACTCAAGTAAAACGTGCAACAATATAAGGTTGGAAAGTCCAATGAAGAGTGGTGAAGTGGTAGTAGGAGTAACAGAGAAACCATCTTGTCCAGGAATACAGTTTACCTTGGGTAATGATATAGCTGCATCGCAGGTGGGAGTGATGCCTACTGTGGTTGATAAGCCAGTGGAAAATCAGACAACTGAAGTGTTGGAGGATGAATATCCTGGGATATTTCCGGATTGCGTAGTAACAAGGTCATAAACTCACAGGTTAAGACAAGAGGAGAAATCAAAGAGTGAAGATGAAGTTTAATTATCAGAAACGATTTTTGATCAGATGGTTGAAAAAGAACAAGAACAGGGGGAGGATGAGGCGGATATTTTAGTTCGGGAAAATTGGCGGACTTACAGCAGAAAGATTATAGAAAGCAAAACAGATACATCATAAAGCATACATGGAGGAGGAATCCGAGTGTACACCAGAATGTTATTGCGGTAAAACTGTCTTGATGAGAAAATGGAGACCTTTACATATGCAGGTGGATGAAAAGTGGGCAGAAGTTCATCAAGTGGTATTGCCGGTGGGGTATAGAAAGGAGGTGTTGCGAGTTGCACACGAGGTACCAGTGGGTACCAGTACTTATTTGAGTGTAAGGAAAACTATTGCTAAATAAAAAACATTTTTATTGGTCTGGACTACATAAAGATGTAGTCAAATTTTGTCGATCGTGTCACACATGTCAAGTGACAGGGAAACCTCAAGCAGTGATAAAACCAGAGACCTTCATACCCATTCTAGCATTTGAGGGACCTTTTACAAGGGTCTTACTTGATTGCGTAGGACCGCTTCCTAAGACGAAAAGTGGGAATCAATATCTTTTGATATTGGTTGTGTCTACTCGGTTTCCAGAGGCCATTCCAGTATTCAACATTACAGCTAAAAAAAATTGTGGAGTAGTTATTTAAATTCTTAACTAGATATGGGCTACCCACAGAAATACAATCGGAGCAAGGATCAAATTTTATCTCAAGGTTATTCAAAGAAGTTGTGAGATAGCTTAGGAATAAAACAAATTAAATCAATTGCGTACCATCCAGAATCGCAGGGAGTGTTAGAAAGGTGGCATCAGACATTAAAGACAATGTTGAGGGCTTATTGGGATAACCGGCAAGATTATCCAGAGGATTGGTATAAAGGAATTTCATTCGTACTGTTTGCAATTAGGGATGCACCTAATGAGTCAACTAAATTCAGTCCTTTTGAACTAATTTTTGGTCACGAGGCAAGAGGACCACTTAAATTGATTAAGGAAAAATTGGTGAGTGAGCAGTCGGAACTTACATTATTAATTATATGTCAAATTTTAGGGAACGATTAAATAGAGCAGCGGAATTGGCTAGACAACATTTAAAAGTTGCACAAAATGCGATGTAACGGGTAGTGGACAAGAAATCCAAAGTTCGTAGTTTGCCAGTGGAGATAAAGTTTTAGTATTGTTACCAGTGGTAGGTGAACCTTAAAATGCAAGGTTTTGTGGACCTTTTCAGATTGAAAGGAAATTAAGTGAGGTGAATTAAGTGAGGTGAATTATGTGCCAAGAACACCGGATAGAAGGAAGAATCACCAAGTGTGTCACGTGAATATGCTTAAAAAGTACTTTGAAAGGGAAAGAGAGAAAAAGGAGGAGGTTTTAATTATTCTGGCTCAAAGTGAAGAACCGACTCCAGATGACTCTGAATTTGATATCGCTCAAATTAATTTGGAAAACAAGGATGTTCTTAAAAATTAGGATAAATTGTTGAGTTACCTTCCAGAGTAAAAACAAACTGACCTGAAGGAGTTATTGATATCACATGGGCAAGTTTGTGGAGATAAGCTGGGAAGTACTAAAATGGCTATACATGATGTAGATGTGGGAAATGCTGTTGCAATTAAACAACATCCATATAGACTTAACCCTTGAAAATTGGCACAGGTTAATAAAGAAATTAAAAGTATGCTTAAAATAGCATAATTGAAGTGGGTTTCAGCCAATGGAGCTCACCTATCGTGATGGTACCGAAATCAGATGGTACCTGACGGTTGTGTGGACTATAGAAAGGTTAATGCAGTTACAAGAACGGACTCTTATCCTATCCCACTTTTGGAGGATTGCATTGAGAAGGTGGGACAATCAGCTTTTATATCTAATCTGGATTTACTTAAAGGTTACTGCCAGATACCTTTATCCGAAAGGGCGAAGGCGATTTCAGCTTTTGTGACTCCAGGTGGTATGTACCAATTCAAAGTTATGCCATTTGGCATGAAAAATGTCCCAGCCACATTTCAACGGTTAACTAACAAAGTTGTTTCAGGATTACCCAGTTGTGCGGTATACATCGACGATCTGGTAATTTTCAGTCAGACATGGAAAGAACATTTAAAGATGGAGTTATTCGATCAAATTCAGGAGGCGGGTTTGGTGGTAAGCCCAGCCAAAGTGAATTAGGAAAAGCCCAAGTCACTTACCTTGGCCACCGGACAGGGTCGAATGGTCCCACGGGATGTGAAAACAAAAGTTAATAGGGAGTTTCCAATCCCCTCAGCACGAAGGGAAATAATGCGATTTCTTAGCATGAGTGGATTCTACCGGAAATTTGTGCCAACCTTTAGCAGTGTGGTTGCACCACTGGCGGACTTGCTGAAGAAACGCCACAAATTGCAGTGGACAGCGGAGTGTATTTGAAGGCCTAAAGGCTGTGATAACCAATGCTGCGGTGTTGGAGAATTACAAGGGGCTCTGTGATCGGATTGAACGAAAGTATCTGACCTTAAAGAGAAATGCTGAGGCATAGAGAAATGGCTGGATCGTGCAGAGACCTTCTTGTCCAAACAGACTGTCAATCAAGAGGGATTCCAGTTGGAGGAAGACCTAAAATGGACTATGTTATTATAAATGTTTGCATGTTTTATTTTGTTAAAAAAAACATATATTTACTGTCAATATTTTTTTAAAGAAAAGTGAAATGGTGAAAAATGAAACCATCTTGAAGTTGATGGTTTATTTATTTTTTCTTGGGGGAGTGTCTTGGGGGACGTGAATGTCTCGTTAAGAAAAGTGTGCTTTGTCAAATGGCTGCAGTGATGTCATTGTGTGGGTGGTGCTGGAAGCTCTTTTTGGCTCTGTTTAGTTTCGCTTTCAGTTGGAGAGCTGCATTCAAACCAAGCAGATGTGTCTTGATTTTTCTCTCTGCAATCTAAAGAATGTCTCAAGATCACTTGATTTAAAAGTAATACCAGTTTCTGTAAGGAATGCAAACCTATTATCTTTGTTAAAAAGGGTTTTTTGACTTATGGATGTTGTTGGGAAAGTTATTAACGGTTACCTTAAGAGTATTATATCTGTGGGGATTATCAGTGTTGGTAGTTGATGTTTACTGTGTGCTTAAAAATGTTAACTGGTGAAATGTTTGTGGTCCAGGCAAGGGGCCAGGAGAACAGATTGAGAGGGCTACCGTTTAGGCTAGTTGAGGAAAATTTCCAGTATTTGGGAATCCAGGTGGCACGAGACTGGGCAGGCTGCATAAGTTAAATTTGGCCAGGGTGGTGGAGCAAATGAAGGGAGAGTTTCGGAGATGGGATGCACTCCCGCTGTCGCTGGCAGGGAGGGTGCAGACTGTAAAGATGACAATCCTCCCTAGATTTGTTTGTTTTTCAGTGCCTCCCGATCTTTATCCCACAGTCCTTCTTCAAAAGAGTTAACGGGCTGATCATGAGCTTTGTCTGGGCGGGAAAGTCTCCGCGGGTGAAGAAGGCGATGTTGGAGAGGAACCGCAGCGAGGGAGGGCTGGCTTTGCCGAGTCTGGTCAATTATTACTGGGCGGCTATGATAAGGAAGTGGATGGTGGGTACGGGGTCTATTTGGGAGCAGGTGGAGGCGGCTTCGTGCAGGGGCTCCAGTTTGGAAGCCCTGGTCACGGCTCCTCTACCGCTGCCGCCGGCCAAGTACACCACCAGCCCGGTAGTGGTGGCGACCCTGCGGATATGGGGCCAGTGGAGGAGGCATGTGGGGGAGATGGGGGCGTCTGTCTGGGCGCCAATCTGCGACAACCATCGGTTTGCCCCCGGCAGTATGGATGGAGGGTTCCGAGTATGGCGGCGAGCAGGGGCGGGAAGGGTGGGTGATATGTTCCTGGAAGGGAGCTTCGCGAGTTTGAGGAGCTTGGAGGAGAAATTTGGGTTGGTAAGGGGAAATGATTTTAGATACCTACAGTTGCGGGACTTTGTTCGTAGACAGGTCCCATCTTTCCCGCGCCTCCCGCCAATGGGGATCCTCGACAGAATAGTCTCTAGGAGGGAAGAAGGGGAGGGCAGAGTCTCGGGTATATATAAGGTGCTCATGAGGGAGGAAGGGTCCTAGACAGAGGAACTGAAACTTAAATGGGAGGAGGAGCTAGGTGGGGAAATGGAGGATGGGCTGTGGGCAGAGGCCCTGAGTAGGGTAAACTCGACCGCGACATGTGCTAGGCTCGGGCTGATCCAATTTAAGGTCGTTCACCGGGCCCATATGACGGTGGCTTGGATGAGCAAACTTTTCGGGATAGAGGACAAATGCGCTAGGTGCGCGGGAGGACCAGCGAACCATGTTCACATGTTTTGGGCATGCCCTGAGCTGAGGGGGTACTGGGAGGGATTTGCGGGGGTCATGTCCCAGGTGCTAAAAACAAGGGTGGTGATGAGTCCAGGGGTGGCAATTTTTGGGGTTTCGGAAGACCCGGGCGTCCAGGGGGAGAAAGAGGCCGATGTGTTGGCCTTTGCTTCCCTGATAGCCCGGCGACGAATATTATTGGCGTGGAGGGACTCAAAGCCCCCGAAGACTGAGTGGTGGCTTGCGGACATGTAGAGTTTCCTGGGGATGCAAAAAATTAAGTTCGCCTTGAGGGGATCTGTGCAGGGGTTCACCCGGAGGTGGCAACCATTTATTGACTTCTTTGCGGGAGAGTGAGCGTCAGCAGGGGGGTGGGGGGAGGGGGAGTAGAGTAGAGTAGGAGGGAAAATATGGCGGGTAGTACCGGTGGGAGGGGAGCGGGCTTGTGCAATATGTTACGATAGAAGTATTGAAAGTACGTGGATGTTTGCCAATTTTTGCCTTTTTTGCTTCCTTTCTGATGATGCCTGTAACTGTTTATAAAGCCAAAAACTACCTCAATAAAATTGTTTATTAAAAAAAAAAAAAATGTTAACTGGATTCATAGAATAAACATTCTTTTGTTTAAAAATACTTTAGATCTCTGTTGCATCACACCTATAAAGTGGGCCCTTGTGCTCCCCATAACCAAAATCAATTCAAAGCTGTCGGTCAGGTGAACTCCATGATATATTTTGGTGTTCTCTAAACCCTGGCGCATAATAGAAAACAATTGTGGCCCAAAGGGAAATTACATAACAAGAAATTTCAAAGAGCAGGATGCAGCCAGAGTTGCCAGCTTCCAACAATAACGTGAACAAGGCAGCAGTAAATAATGTGCTCCGTAACTTTGAAAAATCCCGCAAAAGCTTCTAAAATCAAATTTATGCTTAAAAATTGTTGTATTTAAATGTGAAGCAGATCGACTCTGCAAACCTATTACTTATTTTCATTTGGGAAGGCACCATTACCATCCGAATTTTCTAATGTTCAAATAGTTTACATTACAACATGATATTTGACAAAAATGTGCTGAAGCTGGGCACACAATTAAATGTCTACATATTACCCAACACAATAAGCCTTCCCCTTTCAACTTGGCCATTCTCTCCCGAAGCTATCAATTTCAGCTTTAAAATTTGTTCACGGGACGTGAGCTTTGCTGGAAAGGCCATCAATTGTTGCCCAACCCCAATTGCCCTGGACTTGATAGTGGGCTATCTTCTTGAACCACTAGACTGTGGCGTAGGTACACCCACAGTGCTATTTGAAAGCGAGTTCCAGGTTTTTGATCCAGAGATAGTGAAGGGACAACAACATAGTTACAAGTCAGTATTGTACGCCACTTGCAGGTGGTGGCGTTCCTATGCATTTGCTGCCCTTGTCCTTCTAGGTGGTACCTCATGGGTTTGGAAGGAGCCTTGGTGAGTTGTTGCAGTGCATGTTGTAGATCGTACATACTGTTCATTTGTGTCAGTGGGAGTGAGGGTTGGGCAGGGTGCCACTGAAGTGTGCTGCTTTGCCCTGGATAATGTTGAGCTTCCCAAGTGGTGCTGGAATTGCACGATTCCAGGCAAGTGTGGAGTATTCCATTCCACCCAGACTTGTGCCATGCAGTTGGTGGACAGGCTTTGGGGAAAATCAGGAAGAGAGTTACTCAACAGAATTTGTAACCTCTGATCTACACTTGTACCACAACATTTATATAGCAGGTCCAGTTTAGTTTATGGTCAATGCTAACTAGATAATGTTGAGGCTTCAGCTATGGTAATAGCACAGAACATCAAGGGGGAACGATAGTTAGATCCTCTCTTGAAGATGGTCAATACCCAGCACTTGTCTGATGTGAACATGACTTGCAATTATACTGCAACACATCCTTCGTCAGAAACGAGAGGGGGACCTAATAACTCAAGATGGCAACAGCATTCAGGGATTAGCTAGATTTATTGTGCTGCATTACACTTCACTTCATTTATTTTTGATCCTCAGAACAACACTGACTTCCATTCCCCCAAGATCAGTGCTCACCTGCAATGGCATTGTGCCTCAGTCTTACTGCTTGATACAGAAGAGAAACATCAGTCATGAGTGCAATTGTTATGAGCAATACAAGGGCACCATTTTCAAATTCCTTAAAAGTATCTTCTGGCAAGAAAAGTGCAGACATATTCATCGGCTGTTTAGCACAATCAATGAATGTGTTGTTTTTATTATTTTGTTTACATCACTCGAATTAGATAGTACAAAATAATGCTAAAAATACATGAAGATCAATTAACTTGTTAACATTTTACAAAGTCATTAAAATTACATTCAGGGCACAAAGTATTTTTCCAAACCAGCTTGATGTGTTTATTTAGACCAATGTTGAAAATTAAGCAAAGATATCAGGGAGTTATGTGAAGCAACCACAGGAAAAGCCGTGGGCTCTGGCGCGACTCAGCCACTAATCCCCTCATTCACAGTGCTCAGACAACCCATATGGAGTGAATTCTCCAAGTTATGTCCTTGGAGATTTCTAGCTAAGCATTGGTGACAAAGGGCCAAGGAATCCTAAGAAAATGATCGCCAAAAGGGAGCAGTCAAAAGCAACTGGGTGGAGCCAACTCAACATGGAGACTGGATCCTTGAACAGGCTCTTGATCAGCACTCTCAAAGGCATTACAGCTAATGACTGCAAATATTATTGAAGTCATCAACAATAAACTCGGTTCATTGGCGCAGAACATCAGTGCTCATGAGGTTGATTGAACTACAGAATACTGGTAAGAGGCTCAATGAACAAGGAGAATCATTACTGTTGAAAATGTAACCTCCTCAATTGAGGCTCTCTTGCAATCCTTGGATAATCAGCTGCATGGTGTGTCAGAACTTTTGGATGATCTGAAGAACCGAGCTCGGAGGGAAAATGTCCGGGTTGTCGGCTTGCCAGGAACGAGGGGTAAGCACTCCATTAAATTCTTTGAGACCTGGCTGCCACATTTTCTTAAACCTTGACACGAAAGTTGGGCATATTAAATTAGAACGGGTACATCATATCCTGTCTTTGATAGCACTGCTGCCTCACGGCGCCGAGGTCCCAGGTTCTATACCATCGCTGGGTCACTGTCCGTGTGGAGTTTGCACTATCTCCCCATGTTTGCATGGGTTTTTCCCCCACAACCCAAAAGAAATGCAGGTGGATTGGCCATACCAAATTGCCCCATAATTGCAAAAAATAAATTGGGTACTCTAAATTTATCTTTAAAATATATATCCCGTCTTTGAAACCTAGGGACAGTATCCCTGGCCCATAACAATCTGTTTTCATAACGTCAAGGATGGCCAAACAGTGTTGGATGTGACGAGGCATAATGGGGTCTTGCTATTTGAAGGGGTGACGGTCTCGCTTTCCCCCAGATTTATGCGCTGATGCAGAAGCAAATAGTCTTTGATTAAGTTAGAAAACGACTCAAGGTTGTTGGAGTAAATTATGCCCTGCTTCATCCTGGTACACCGAGGATGGTATCTGACAAGTCTAAGACATTGAACAATCCAGCTATGCCTTGGCTTTTGCCAACTCAATGAATAAAGGAAATAATCTGGAGTACAATATGCAGTTCACTGTAAATGCTGGACTCTATCCCTAGTCATTCTTATTCCTGGCTGATAATTACTTATTATTTATCATGTTAACAGGGATGTCTTGGTAATTGAGCACTACAATGAACGTTTGATCCTGAAGAATATCAGGGACTTTCATTTGTTTTGAATGGAGAACGCCCGACAGCATGATCCTTCTAGTACGAGTACACTGTGTTTGTGGTATAGTATCAGGGCTGTGAGGTAGACATATCCGACTTCATGCTGGTTTTCTTTGCTTATGGTCTCCTTGCCTTAGTCATGATAATTATGAGTAACGCCATTACCAGGAAGGAGCACATGGTTTAAATCTTCTTGGGTGGGGTTAGAATGCGCTATGGACATTCAGTACTCATCCTTATTGAGGCATATCTTATCTCCTGTTTTTTTTGAGGGGAATGACTCCTGGGTGTAATGATGGAAAGTTTGTAGGGATAGCGCTATAGGTTCTCACACTTGATGAGGAATACCCTTATGGCATGAACGACTTCACACATGTTTTGTGTTTATTTTAATTTGGGGGTTAAAGAATCAGCCCGTGGCTCCTGCAAAGGTACAGGCAGGTCTCATATCTGAAACAGGGCCGTTATAATGAGTCACTGGTGCCTCTGGCACCATAGGAGTTGGGGGAGGTATGTTTTGGTGCACTCCCCAACATGGCGTCAAAACCTTATCCTATGTTTTCTTTGGCTAAATTCAAAATTTGCTCCTGGAATGTGCAGGGAGCACATCATTCTGTTGAGAGAAAAAGATTTTATCTTTACTTCATTAAAAAGGAAAGAAATTGACATAGATTTGTTGCAAGAAATTAATTTAGATGACAAGGAGCACTTATCAAGTTGAAAAGGGAATGGTGGGGCAGGTGTTTTGTGCCTAATTTTCGACAGTGTTAATCATTACAAATGTGCCTTATATTGAATCATAGAATTTAGAGTGCAGAGGTAGGCCATTTGGCCCATCGATTCTGCACCGGTGCTCTTACAAAGCACAACCCACTCAAGCCCACGTAGCTACCCTATCCCCGCAACCCTCACTTAACCTTTTTGGACACGAAGGGCAATTTAGCATGGCCAATCCACCTAACCCGCACATCTTTGGGCTGTGGGAGGAAACCGGAGCACCCGGAGAAAACCCACGCACACACGGGGAGAACATGCAGACTCCGCACAGACAGTGACCCACCTGGAGAAAACCCACGCACACACGGGGAGAATATGCAGACTCCGCACAGACAGTGACCCAGCCGGGAATCGAACCTGGGACGCTGGAGCTGTGAAGCAATTGTGCTAACCACTATGCTACCGTGCTGCCCCAAGGAGCTTCCTGTTGATTCCCCTATTTCCCATTTCTTTTACTTTATCATTTTTTTGACCCATGGATATTTAGTGGACATGTATGTACCTTAAATTTGAGATACAGAAGTGAAAAACTCAAAAGTTGCGAAATCGTACACTGTTCTATGAAGTTTTAGATTTTTAGCAGAAGAACTCAGACTTTCTGGCATCGGAGAGATCGGAGGAATTCGATTTGATTCGTTGGCTAGTGGCAAGTAGATTGGCCAAAGACAGGGGGCGGGATTCTCTGATCCTGAGGCTAAGTCTTGATGCCATCGTTAACGCCATCGCGTTTTAAGACAGCGACAACAGGCCCCAGGAGCAGCGATCCTGAGCCCTGCAGGGAGCCAGCACAGCACCGGAGCGACTCACGCATGCGCGCTGCGACCGGCGCGAACTCACGCATGCGCACTAGCTTCCTTCTCCGCGCCGGCCCCGACGCAACATGGCGGAGAGCTACAGGGACAGGCGCGGAATAAAAGAGGCCCCCATCAGGAGATAGTGATTGGTTTCAGTCAGGTATGAAGTTTTCAGAGAACCCAGGATGGTGCAGAACACTCAATAGCAAGAGAAGCTGTGAATTGCTGTTTCTCCAAAAAGGTTTCTTGCCTGAATCAGAAGTCTTTCAGATCCTGATGAATGTACAGTGAAAACCAGTACAGACTGAAAGCAAAGACCTTCCCCAACTGAAGGCCGAGACACCAAATAATCAAACTGGATAGACATCTATCTGAAACAAAGGGCAGGATCTAGCGCTCGGTTTGCACCTGAAAAGCAGTGCAACACGGCCGACCAGTAGATGCTGGGATATCCTACTTCCGGGATCTATCCAGCTCGCCATGCCTCACAAGATCTAACACAATCTCGCAAGGCGCTGGGATATGAATCCCTCTCATTGTGGGCAGGGTCACATTCTGGAAAATCTGCATATTAGAGCAAGACTGCTCGTCTCACTCTAACATGTGTTCCCGAGATCTACCAAAGGCTGGGACCGAGCTCCCTTGTCTTGGAGACCTCAGGCAAGCATCAATCAGTGCTGGTCCCCACAAACGGGGACCAGATTGAACAGCACTCGTGGGAGTCTCTCAGGGGATTGGAGACCCCCAGATGCAAACCCTTTGGGCAGGATGGCACCGGTGTCACCTGGGTACCAGCCTGGCACTGCCACAGTGCCAAACTGACATATTTTGCTTTGCGATTTCCCTGCACAGATGTGGGTTGGGGATGTGCAGGACTGCCAGTGAGCGAAGCTCCTTCGTACAGAAAACGGGCTAAGTACGGCCTCGTCGGGGAGTTCCCTGCTGATCCCCCCCCCCCTCCCCCCGATCTACCTGGATGGGCGTTAAATAGCGGCGTGTTTCCTCGGCGCTCCGAGAGAAAGGAAATGGCCTGCTAATCTTGCACACTACAAGACTCTGTCCCAATTGGAATAGATTATGCCCAAAGAGAGAGTGTGAGTGTGAGTGTGAGTGTGAGTGTGAGTGTGAGTGAGAGTGAGAGTGAGAGTGTGAGTGTGAGTGTGAGTGTGAGTGTGGGAGGAATTTGTTAACCAGTTGTATTTGCTGACTATTCAATTATAGTTATTGGTATTAATAAAAATTCATTGTTTAAATGTAGGAAACTGGTGACTGCAGCTATTGGCCAACCAAAGACCTAATAATCTAATCTTTTAATATTGTCACAATCAGGCTGGCATTCACACTGCAATGAATTTACTGTGAGAAGCCCCTAGTCGCCACACTCCGCCATGTTCGAGTACACAGATGGAGACTTGTCCAATTCACCTCACAGCAAACTTTTCAGGACTTGTGGGAGGCAACCAAAGCACCTGGAGGAAACACACGCAGCACGGTAGCATTGTGGATAGCACAATCGCTTCACAGCACCAGGGTCCCAGGTTCAATTCCGGCTTGGGTCACTGTCTGTGCGGAGTCTGCACATCCTCCCCGTGTGTGCGTGGGTTTCCTCCGGGTGCTCCAGTTTCCTCCCACAGTCCAAAGATGTGCAGGTTAGGTGGATTGGCCATGATAAATTGCCCCTAGTGTCCAAAATTTCCCTTAGTGTTGGGTGGGGTTACTGGGTTATGGGGATAGGGTGGAGGTGTTAACCTTGGGTAGGGTGCTCTTTCCAGGAGCCGGTGCAGACTCGATGGGCCAAATGGCCTCCTTCTGCACACTAAATTCTATGTAAATACGGAGAGAACGTGCAGACTCCACACAGACAATGGCCCAAGCCGGGAATTGAACCTGGGACCCTGGCGCTGTGAAGCCACAGTTCTACTGTGCCGCCCTACGTCAGTTATTTCTAAAAATTAGATTTGTCATGTGTACCAAGATAATGAAAAGTATTGTACTACGTACAATTAATTATTAACAATTAACCGTTAATAGGACAGCAGTGCTGCCTCATGGCACCGAGTTCCCAGGTTCGATCCCGGCTCTGGGTCACTGTCCGTGTGGTGTTTGCACATTCTCCCCATGTTTGCATGGGTTTTGCCTCCACAACCCAAAGATGTGCAGGGTAGGTGGATTGGCCACGCTAAATTGCCCCTTAATTGAAAACAAAATAAATCGAGTACTCCAAAAAAAAAATTTTTTTTTTTTTTTTTTTTTTAAAAACAATTAATTATTCATTTTAATTGTCCTGAGCCTCCAGGTCAAGTGGGGCTGGAATTTACCGGCACGAGCCCAGGGTATGTTGCAACACCTTCAAAATGGAAGACTGTATAAAGACAATGGGGGGGTAGGTATGAGAGATTCTCACGGGACTTTTATATGGGGAAATTGTCTCAATAATGCATTTATATGTTCCACCAAACTATTACTCTGCTTTTGTTACTGAAGTCTTGATGGATTTCACCGAATTGTCGTGCGCCAATTCCTTTATAGCTGGTGACTTCAACTGTCATCTTACCCTTCGGTGGATTTGCTCAGGGATCATACCTTTACCTCATAGTTAAAAGACCGAATTTGGTATCTCATCCTTGTTGATTCCCTCTCTGACGCAAGCCCCTCTATCCTGTGGGAAACCTCAGAAACTTATGCTAGGGGGCTGTACATTCAACATACAGCCAACAAAAGGCATAACATGCTGAATCGGCAGCATCGGTTGGAAGTAAAATTGGCTGAAACAGCGAGGTTCCATGGCAGGAATCCTAACCATTCATTGCTGAAAGAAATTAATGCAATTCAAATGGCGCTGTACTCCTCGCTGACTCAACGTGCTGAGAGGAGTTTAAAGTTTGGCAAACAAAAGTTGAGAGTTTGGAAAGAAACAGTAGATACCCGGCTTTACTTACTGGGACAAGAGCCGACTCCAGGACTATTCCCTCTGTGCTAGACTACGAGGGTAATAGAACTATTAAAACACAAGATATTAATATTGCACTTAAAGGTTTCGATGGCAACTTAAATAAAACAGAACAGCCGGGGGGTGCATTGACGCTTATGGAGCATTTCTCCTCCACACTTAAACTCCCAACAATCTCAGAGGACCAAAGGTAGGCCCTTGAAAATCCTACAATTATCAACACTAACAGCATTGAGGACATAGTTCGGCAGCTCGAAAGGAGATAAAAATGAACTTCCGGTCTCTCTCCCATTCAGGGTAACCCACAAAAAGACTTTGCAATGAATACAAGATGAGGAGACGTGGGATGACATGTGAGAATATACAAATATAATGTAAAATGTGTAATAGAACAAAGGAGACTCAATTTAAAATATTACACCATCCGCATATAACATTAAGCTTAAGGCACAGATTTGACCCTTCCATATCCTTACTGTGCCAAAATTCAAAGGTAGTCAAGGGACACTACATATATTGCGTGCAATCCCATGTCAAAATTAAATCCTAATGATCTGGTGTACTTAAGAGCATGAGAAGATATTCGGTACAGCCTTAGAATTTGATCCCCTGTTCCCAATTTTGGTGCTCTCAGATAGATGAATTATTGACACTAATGAAAAAAGGCTGTATAATGTCCTAACTTTTGAGGCACAGAAAAACATCCTTTGCTCCTGAAAGTGATACAACTCTTTCAATTTAGAATTAGCATAAAATTATCATTGAATGTATCCCAATGGAGTTGCTTACCTGCATACTCTGTTCTAAATTGGATGCATTCCTAAAAGTATGAGATCCCCCCCATCTCAAATGTCTACATTGTGTAATGTCTGACTTGCTCCAACAAGGTTTTTGCTCACGTTATGTAGCACTATGACCTCTCTACAAGTGACCGTATGTGCCATTTTACCATGTTTTCATGGCTGTATCCTCTTCTCCCCCATCCGCCTCACCGGACTGCGCCATACAACCTGAAGGCTTCTCAATTCACCGACGGAACACACCGCGTCGTCAGGCAGAGCAAAGGGTGGAGGCGTTTGTCTTCTCATCAACTCCTCCTGGTGCATGGATGTGCCGACCCTGGCGACCTACTGCTCCCCGGACCTGGAGTACCTGACCGTGAAGTGCCACCCATACTATCTTCCACGCAAGTTCACTTCAGCCATTATCACAGCGGTCTACATCCTACCCCAGGCAGAAGTGAAGAAAGCGCTGGACGAACTGTACACAGTTATAAACAGCTACAAAACAGAACACCCGGGACAGGTCCCATCTTTCCCACGCCTCCCGCCAATGGGGATCCAAGACAGAATAGTCTCTTTTTGGGGGGGGGGGGGGGGTAGAGTCTCTGATATTTATACAGTGCTCATGAGGGAGGAAGGGTCCCAGGCGGAGGAACTGAAACTTAAATGGGAGGAGGAGCTAGGCAGGGAAATGGAGGACAGGCTGTGGGCAGACGCCCTGAGTAGGGTAAATTCGACCGCGACATGTGCCAGGCTCGGGCTGATTCAATTTAAGGTCGCTCAACGGGCCCACATGACGGTGGCTTGGATGAGCAAATTCTTTGGGATAGAGGACAAATGCGCTAGGTGCGCGGGAGGACCAGCGGACCACGTTCACATGTTTTGGGCATAGAGTAGCGTAGAGTAGGAGGGATAAAATGGCGGGTAGTACCAGTGGGAGAGGAGAGGGCTTGTGCAGTATGTTACGATTGAAGTATTGAATGTACGTGGATGTTTGCACATTTTTGCCTTTTTTGCTTTCTTTCTGTTGATGTCTGTAACTGTTTACAAAGCCAAAAACTACCTCAATAAAATTGTTTATTTAAAAAAAAACAGAACACCCGAAGGCCTTGTTCGTCGTGGCCGGGGACTTCAACAAGGCCAACCTCAATGAAATGAAAAATGAAATGAAATGAAAATTGCTTATTGTCACGAGTAGGCTTCAATGAAGTTACTGTGAAAAGCCCCTAGTCGCCACATTCCGGCGCCTGTCCGGGGAGGCTGGTACGGGAATCGAACCGTGCTGCTGGCCTGCTTGGTCTGCTTTATAAGCCAGCGATTTAGCCTTGTGAGCTAAACCAGCCCCTCAAGAGTGTACTGCCAAAATTTCACCAGCACATGTGTCCCACCAGGGGAGACAACACTGTTGACCACTGCTACTCAAAAATCAAGCCCACCTACCATTCCATCCCCCGACCACACTTCGGGAAATCAGACCACAAGACAGCGCTCCTTCTCCCGGCGTACAAGCAGAAACTCAAGCAGGAGAATCCAGCTCAAAGGTCGTGCAGTGCTGGTCCAAGGAAACAGAAGAGCTCCTACGTGACTGCTTAGAGACAGTGGACTGGTCCATATTTAAGAATTCAGCGACCAACTTAAATGAGTATGCCACCACCGTCACAGACTTAATCAGCAAAAGTGCAGACGACTGCGTGCCAAAGAAAGCAGTATGTACATTCCGCAACCGGAAACCATGGTTCAATCGCGAGATTGACTCCCTACTGAAGGACAGGTCTGAGGCATTCAAGTCAGACCACCCTGACCTACACAAGAAATCCAGGTACGACCTCCGCGAAGCCATCCGAGATGCCAAGAGAGAATATCAAACCAAGCTAGAATCTCAGGACAGATTCTCGACGGTTGTGGAAAGTCCCAAACAACATAACGGGCTCGCCGGCAGCAGCGCACCCCTCCCCGACGAACTCAATGCCTTCTATGCTCGGTTTGAGCAGGAAACCAATGATCCGCTGTCAAGTGCCCCAGCAGCCCATAACTCACCCATACCCACCATCACAGCTTCCGAAGTCAGATCGGCCTTCCTGAAAGTAAACCATCGGAAGGCGACAGGCTCGGACAGGATCTCTGGTTGTGCACTCAGAACCTGCGCAGACCAGCTGGCAGATGTGTTCGTGGACATCTTTGACCTGTCCCTACTCCACTCAGAGGTCCCCACCTGCCTCAAGAAGACCACCATCATACTGGTGCCAAAGAAGAACCAGGCAACGTACCTCAATGACTACCGTCCGGTGGCCCTGACTTCAGTCATAATGAAGTGCTTCGAGAGGTTGGTCATGAAGCGCATCACCGCCATACTCCCAGAACACTTTGATCCACTGCAATTCGCATACCACCACAACCGGTCCACAGCAGACATCATTTCCCTGGCCCGAAACTCATCCCTGAAGCATCTCGACAACAAGGACTCGTACACCAGACTCGTATTTACTGACTACAGCTCCGCCTTCATTACCATAATCCCAGCCACGCTCATATCATAGCTCCAAAACCTAGGACTTGGCTCCTCACTCTGCAACTGGATCCTCGACTTTCTGACCCACAGACCACAATCAGTAAGAATAAACAACAACACCTCCTCCTCAATAATCCTCAATACTGGGGTCCCGCAAGGCTGCGTACTTAGCCCCCTACTCTACTCCCTGTACACACACGACTGCGTGGCAAAATTTGGTTCCAACTCCATCTACAAGTTTGCTGACGATACGACCATAGTCGGCCGGATCTCAAATAACGACGAGTCAGAATACCGGGGGGGGGGGGGGGGGGGGGGGGGGGGGGGGGGGGGGGGGGGGGGGGGGGGGGGGGAGAGATAGAGAACCCAGTGGAGTGGTGCAGCAACAACAATCTCTCCCTCAATGCCAGCAAAACTAAAGAGCTGGTCATCGACTTCAGGAAGCAAAGCACTGTGCACAACCCTGTCAGCATCAACAGGGTGAGGTGGAGATGGTTAGCAGTTTCAAATTCCATGAGGTACACATCACCAAAAATCTGCCCTGGTCCACTCACGTCGACGCTATCACCAAGAAAGCACAACAGCGCCTATACTTCCTCAGGAAACTAAGGAAATTTGCATGTTCACATTAACCCTTACCAACTTTTACAGATGCACCATAGAAAGCATCCTGTCGGGCTGCATCACAGCCTGGTATGGCAACTAACTTCAGAGAGTCATGAGCACAGCCCAATCCATCACACAAACCTGCCTCCCATCCATTGACTCCATTTACACGTCCCGCTGCCTGGGGAAAGCGGGAAGCATAATCAAAGACCCCTCCCACCCGGCTTACTCATTCTTCCAACTTCTTCCATCGGGCAGGAGATACAGAAGTCTGAGAACACGCACGAACAAACTCAAAAATAGCTTCTTCCCCTGCAGTTACCAGACTACTGAACGACCCTCTTATGGGCTCACCTCATTAACACTACCCCCCCGTATGCTTCATCCGATGTCAGTGCTTATGCAGTTACATTGTATACCTTGTGTTGCCCTATTATGTATTTTCTTTTATTTCCTTTTCTTTTCATGTACTTAATGATCTGCTCTCAGAAAAATACTTTTCACTGTACTTCGGTACACGTGACAATAAACAAATCCAATCCAATCCTCTAGTCTATCCGTTCATTGCTTTCCCTTGCCCAAGCTGGAGGCACTGGGTTTAATGATTAAGCTGAACAAACTGTCCTTTTCTCTAATCGTATACAGAATTGCTTTTATGCTGTACTGTACCAGTTTTGAAGGTTTGTTGCGCTATTTGTGAAATGGAGACTCACCCTCGAGGATTCGTATGATGGACTTGGTTGGTCAGCTGATCCCCAAGACGTTGTACCTGTTCGTTCTTCCATTACTATCAAAAGAAAATATATTATTAGCTACACGAAGACAAGTTTCCAATGTTTTATATAATTTCAGCCTTTGTTTACTACATTATCCATACACCACAAAAGCTCTTCCTTTCTTAAAGTTACCATTAGTGCTACTGCCAGATTCATAAATATTTATAGAATTTACAGTGTAGGAGGTGGCCATTCAGCCCATCAAGTTTTCTCCAGCCTTTGGAAAGAGCACCCTACTTAAACCCATGCCCGAATCCTATTCTTGTAACCCCACCTAACCTTTTAGGACATGAAGGGCAATTTATCATGGCCAATCCACCTAACCTGCACATCTTTGAACTGTGGGAGAAAACCAGAGCACCCAGAGGAAAACCACACAGACACGGGGATAACGTGCAGACTCCACACAGACACTGATCCAAGGCGGAATCGAACCTGGGTCCCTGGCGCTGCGAAGGAAAATGCTAACCACTGTGCTATCGTGCCGACCACATTTTTTGTGCATTAATTATCCTGTGCCGTCCAAATTGTTTTCTTGAAAACATAATAGATTGCCGTGAGACAGTAATTAATATTAATTTAATTTCCAGTTTTTTCTGAACTTGTGCTTCGGACAACAGGATACAAGTATCAAGAAATGAGTGACTTTTGCATTTTGGATCAGTGCCAAACCCAAGCATTATAAGTGACTGGAAATCTATTAATTTACCCCCATTATGCCCCAACAGCACATCTAAACCCCAACCTCAAAGAACATCCCTACTTTGCCAGTGGCATTTTCCACATAAACAAGCCTCGAGGCCCAACAAAACTGCCAATGAGTACCAAATCAGAGGGGCAAGTTTACCAAGTAAGTTCATCAAGTAAGACATAGATGAGGAAACGGGAGATTCTTACTGGTGTTGGCTGGATTCAAATCAAGTTCTCCGAATTCAAACAGTACTTTATTACACCACACCAGTGCACTGACAAAAGCATTGCATGCCTTGTATGGAAATTAGCAGAACTGACTTCAGCATTAACATTTGTTAAAATGACTGCTCTTTAATGAATTAAAAATCCTGTCAGAAATATAGAAGAACGCGGGCAGGACGGTGGCCTAGTGGTTAGCACAACCGCCTCACGGCGCTGAGGTCCCAGGTTCGATCCCGGCTCTGGGTCACTGTCCGTGTGGAGTTTGCTCATTCTCCCCGTGTCTGCGTGGGTTTCGCCCCCACAACCCAAAAAATGTGCAGAGTAGGTGGATTGGCCACGTTAAATTGCCCCTTAATTGGAAAAAATAATTGGCTAATCTAAATTTAAAAAAAAAAAAGAAATATAGAAGAACTAGAGGAAAATGTTAAGCAAATCTTGCCCCAATTTTGCTGACATTCTCAATCTTCTCCCACAAACAACAATAAATCCTGCTTATGGATGTTCTTCAGTAGTTCACACATTCCTCAATGTGAGCCTCAAAATAGGCAATTCAATCCACAATACTTGCAGGTGCAATTTTTGTATCCATTGTCACCAACTGTCCACAGGCTGCCAGTATTTGTTATATCAGGAGCAAATTATATTTGCTGTCCATAACCCAGTCATATCAGCACCTCTCGATTTGAGTGCAACACCCAGTCAGATAACATCGACATCTGCCACAAAAGGCCGTGTATTTGCACACAAGTCTCATGAGCAGGCAGATGAAATGAAATGAAAATCGCTTATTGTCACGAGTAGGCTTCAATGAAGTTGCTGTGAAAAGCCCCTAGTCGCCTAGGCGCCTGTCCAGGGGAGGCTGGTACGGGAATCGAACCGTGCTGCTGGCCTGCTTGGTCTGCTTTAAAAGCCAGCGATTTAGCCCAGTGAGCTAAACCAGCCCACATTTTGACATGCCCCCCCAAAAAACAAGATTATCCAAATATTTTTGTTTTATTCTCAGCACAAGGTTGCGGAATACCATTATACTAGCAGCCTAGTGGCTTTAGTGCCAGCATAGTAACAGTTGAACAGTTAAATGACGCTTCAAATCTAATTTGCCAATTATGTTTCCAGGGAGACATTGATTTCCCAAATAAAAATAAGCACACCACTGCAAACACATGAAGGAGAAGTCATGGAGCAAAAGGATGGGCAATGAGCATAATCCATCGTATTTAACATGTGTGCACGGGTGTCAGGTGTTCATTAACTCGCCCTCACCAACTGGGTGAGTGTGTCAGCTGCATTGGTGTGAGGTGGGGTGGCTGGCATGCGAGGGACTCCTACCACCAGGCTGGGCGTCAGACACATGCGCACAGATGCAACAATTACTTGTTATAAAAATGTTGATTTCAAACGATCAAAGCACTTCAAATGAATTATGAGGCTACAGTATTCAGAATACTGTGGTGCATATACTCAGTTATTTCGTTTAGCAAATAAATGATTAAATTCTCTACTGGGATTGTAGTTTATTACACGTTTAGATTCTTCAATTGGAAACTGAATGGGAGTATTTTCCCAGTGCTTACCAAGGTGGCAAGGTGAAGAAGGAATTTAATCTACTATTACAATCCCAGTTGATGTTATTATTGGATGGGAAGATCCCAGAATGGAACCCTGGTTCAAAAGACCATAACTTCAACTTTATTTTTTAGAAAACATGAAGGAACGGAGTCAAAGGAATGTAAATTAGCTTTTAACAACATTTTTTCCATTAAACATTAAAGTTTGACTGTAATAAAACTCCACTTCACTCCTGTCTTGACAAATGTAAACAGACTTCAAGGATAACATGTATATCTTGTGTTATAAGAGGGATGGAGTTTAAGACGAGGGAGGTTATGTTGCAATTGTATAAGGTGTTAGTGCGGCCACACCTGGAGTATTGTGTTCAGTTTTGGTCTCCTTACTTGAGAGAGGACGTACTGGCACTGGAGGGTGTGCAGAGGAGATTCACTACGTTAATCCCAGAGTTGAAGGGGTTGGATTATGAGGAGAGGTTGAGTAGACTGGGACTGTACTCGTTGGAATTTAGAAGGATGAGGGGGGGGATCTTATAGAAACATTTAAAATTATGAAGGGAATAGATAGGATAGATGCGGGCAGGTTGTTTCCACTGGCGGGTGACAGCAGAACTAGGGGGCATAGCCTCAAAATAAGGGGAAGTAGATTTAGAACTGAGTTTAGGAGGAACTTCTTCACCCAAAGGGTTGTGAATCTATGGAATTCCTTGCCCAGTGAAGCAGTTGAGGCTCCTTCATTACATGTTTTTAAGGGAAAGATAGATAGTTTTTTGAAGAATAAAGGGATTAAGGGTTATGGTGTTCGGGCCGGAAAGTGGAGCTGAGTCGACAAAAGATCAGCCATGATCTAATTGAATGGCGGAGCAGGCTCGAGGGGCCAGATGGCCTACTCCTGCTCCTAGTTCTTATGTTCTTATGTTCTTATAATGCTCTCAATAAACACACATCCCCTTTAAGCCGTCAGTCTGACTGCAGTCAGACACACTCCAATCTGAAGCCAAGTGGCAGATGCCACCCAATCAAATTTCTGTCCTGGTTCACTCACGTTGATGCCACAGTCAAGAAAGCCCAAAAACGTCTCTACTTCTGACGGAAGCTGAAGAAATTTGGCATGTCTGCACGACTCTCACAAAGTTCTACAGATGTGCCACAGAGAGCATCCTACCCGGCTGCATCACAGGTATGGCAACTGCTCTGTCCAAGATCGCAAGAAACTGCAGTGTGGTGAACTCAGCCCAACGCATCACACAAGCTTGCCACCCTCACATTGATTCTGCATACACCTCTCACTGCCTCAGGAAGGCAGACAGCATTATCAGAGACCCTTCACACCCAGGGATTGCCTTCTTCCAAACCCTTCCATCAGGCAGTAAGTACAGAAGTCTGAAGACCCGCACGTCCAGACATGGGAACAGCTTCTTCCCCACCGCTACAAGACTCCTCAACGACTCCCCTTGGTCTGATCTGTTCCCTGTAAGTACACTATTCATGACGCCCTATGCTGCTCTTGCTCACGTATTTGCTTTGTTTGGCCCCTTGTTCCGCAATGTAACCAAACACTGGTTGTCGATGTTACCATTTGTCAATGTACTCTGTTGATTATTCTTTTTGTCTACTATGTACGTACTGTTCCCTCAGCCACAGAAAAATACTTTCACTGTACTTCGGAACATGTGACAATCAAACAATCTCTGGATTTTCCACAAATTCCCCCCAGATGATTGTCAGTGTTCAAAATTTCCACTCAACAAAACACTTTTAATCTTCTTTCAAACAACACTTTCCCTCAGCTGTTTTCATCAAGGCTTCACCTCCAGGCTTTCCAACTGTCCTTTCAGGATTCCTTTGCCTTGAATGTTTTTTTTAAACATTTGCACAAACTGAGATACAGCCACTAATTGCTTCACCATTGCTTCAATTGTTACTTCACCGGCTATTGCAAAATATCAAACTTTATAATTTTAGGTATCTTTGGGTTCTCACCCGCCAAGTTCTTTTCAGTTCTGTCTGGGACTTCAACCAATAGTATCCTGTTCCAATTTCATCTATTCCTTTAACATCAGACTTGCTCAAAACTTCTCTTCATTCCTCTCGTTTCCTTAACTAGCTGTTCTTTATTTTTCTGGCCCTTGCCTTCTTGCCCCTTAGTCCATTGCATGGCCTTTCGTCTGAGCAAAGCTGGGAGAAATGTTCTCCCTCTCCTGCGAAGCTCCTTCTACCTGGAACCAGTTAAACACAAACTCAGAGGGTCTTCTCCCTAAAAGTGGCCCCTGGTTGCTAAACAATATTTCCTTCTTTCCCAAGCTCATGTTTAAGTTTCCTGACTTAAACTCTCTCAATACAACAGAAACAGTTTGAGTTGAAACAAAAGTCCCCACAAGTGCAAACACCTTCGTCCAACATGAATTGAACAAGAGTTGTACTTACCATTAAAACAGCAAATAAAACCCGCTTGCGGAGACAGTTTTTCTCATATTCAACAATACAATATATCACTAAAAACAAGCTCAGTTTTTCTTACGCCAACAAATAATTAATCGGCACAATAAATTACTGCGGCTGACCCCATTCAGACATGTCAGTAGGACGGTAGGAGGCATAGTGGTTAGCACTGCTGCCTATGGCATTAAGAATCCAGGTTCAAATCCTGGTCCTAGGTCACTGTCCGTGTGGAGTTTGCACATTGTCCCTGTGTATGCGTGGGTTTCACCCCCACAACTCAAAGATATGCAGGCTAGGTGGATTGGCCACACTAAAATTGCCCCTTATTTGGAAAAAAAAATTGGATACTCTAAATTTAATTTAATTTTTTTTAAAAGGCATGTAGGGTATTTTACAAATATCATTAATTGTGCAATAGAAAGCTATTTTATTGCAGGCTATTTTAAATCGTAAAAGGGACACATTTAAGCCACTCTTCATATAGTTAGTCATTTAACCTCAAGAATATTGTCCACCATTTTGTAAAGGTGCAGAACAAAACCCCTGCAACTAATTTTGCCCATTTCAATGTCTTTCTCCATCTGAAACGTAAATATCAGTGACAAAATGCAGTGCCATTACCACCAAGCGGCAGATAAATTCCTTACAACTGTTCTCAAATTCGTAATTTTATTAATGTTTACATTTTTGTGCCGTCAATTCAAAGAAACCTGGACACGCACGGGGGTAAATTGTTGACATACTATATTTGAAGCATTAACTCATCCAATTGGAAATTAGTCACGGCCATCTATCTAGCTAAACCATGTAAATCCACGCTACAATGATATCCCAATGAGAAGTGCAATGTAAAATATTTTAAAAGTCAGCCTACCAAAGGTTAATGTAATACTAAATTTGACTTTGTGAACATACAGGTCACAAAATATTTAATACTCCTCCAGGTTAGGCACAGTAGGAGACCATGTATGTTACATGCCCACTGCTACAAACAGGATTAGACTTCAGGCAGCTGGGAACACACAGCTGCAGCTTACTGAACTACAAAGCAGAAACAATACTGCAGTCCGAGCTCAAAGATGCAAGCTAATTCGATGCAACAGTATTATCGAAGTTCAGTGTCATAGAATCTACAGAATGGAGGCCGTTCAGCCTATTGAGGTCTGCACCAGCCCTCGGAAAGAGCTTCCCACTTAAACCCACACCTCCACCCGATCCCCCGTAACCCATCTAACCTTTTTTTTTTTGGACATTAAAGGGCAATTTGGCATGATAAATTGACCTAAAACTGCACATCTTTGGACTGTGGGAGGAAACCGGAGCACCCAGAGGAAACCCACGCAGACACGGGGAGAACGTGCAGACGCTGCACAGACAGTCACCCAAGCCAGGAATCGAACCCGGGACCCTGGAGCTGTGAAGCGACAGTGCTAGCCACTTGCTACCATGCCGTCAGCAACAGTATTGCTGCATCTTTACAATTCAAGAACACCATAGTACAGCTAATCCAGAATGCCACTTGCAGTATCTAAATTGGAAAAATTCCAAATCCTACTATGCAGATTTCCAATGCAACAAAATAGAAACAAAAATAATTCCATATCAAACAATTGGCTCTCTTTTCCCTGCTCTTCACCCCCCCAACAAAGAAAATGTTCATTCTGATTTTTCCTTGCAGATGTGCAATAAAAAACACAATATTTGGACAGCTGAATATTACTCTGCACCACCCATGGCAGCAGCTACTCAACTGGCAACTTGAGCAATTGCAAATTATTTCAACATTACTTCCATCACATACATAATTTTAAAATCATCTTGAGTATACATATGCAGAACATCAAAACACACACCATGTTTTGCAAATTAACCTTGCTGAAGGAGTTTCTCGTTGACATGCAGAGTTTTTTTTTGAACTATCAATTTTATCCCCATCTTTCATTCCACTTGTAAAGAACTCAATAAATGCATTGCAGGAATGAAGCTTTTAATTTAGGAACTTGAAAGTTTTTTTAAAATATTTTCCAACTGACCAAAGTTGGAATTAAAAACTAAAATCATTCATTGCACGTTGTCAACCTATCCTGAAATCATTTCATAAATAATTCAGCCTAGATGAAAAACAAAGGAAACCAAAAGCACATTTATTCTCAAAGCAATACTTTTTTTTTAAAAACTACTCGCAGGGCTACCATCTGTCTTGGTTGATCAGATCACAGATTCTACCAGCAAAATTTGATTTCTGATAGCCACACATGCCATTGTTGTTTGCTTGTACCAAGTGCTGCCAATTTTCTAATTTCATTTTAACAACAAATTATTTTCTTAGAAGTATAGATTCTTGTTTAAATGCAATAACATCAGCCACTTTTTTTCCCCATTAGAGTTTCCATTTTCCATAAAGATGTTGCACCGAAATGGTCCTGAGGTTTCAGCAAACGTCACACCTCCATTCAAACGACTGTTTAGTCTTGCAGTCGTGTTTAATTATTACAGCATTCTTACCTTTAACATACCAGCAATCCCATGTATTTCTCAAAACGTGTTTTGAATCGCACAAATTTCCCGTGACAAAAATACTTTACTCTGCAGTGAACTGTTTGGAGAATTGAGGCTTCAGCAAGTTTTTTTTTAATTTCTGAATTTTCCCAGCAGATAGGTCGGTAGTTCTCTTTATTCTCTCCAATACTTGCACCTCACCCACCCCCACGAAACAAATACTGCTCATCTATCAGATTAGCTTGCAGCATGATCCGAACCCAACATAGAAGAACCTCAGTCCATACTTTCAGCCCTTCAGATCCAAATCCAGCTGACCAAACAGTACCATGTCCCCCATTTCAATTCGTCCTTGCCAAGCATGTTACTGTGAAGGCAACTTCACCCTTTTAGAAGGATACCTAGTTACTTTAGTTACCTGAAAGGAATACATATTTGTCAAAACACCTTTACTGCAATGCGACGTCCCAAGGAGCGTCACAACAGCAATACAAGATAAAGCATGACACTGATTCACAGGAAGAGATATTAGGTTTCAATAAGTGCCTTAGAGGAGGAAAGAGAGGTGGAGAGGTGCAGGAGGTTAGCAGAGGGCCCAGGTAACTGAAGACACTGCCGCAATTAAAATTGGGGATGGACAAGAGGCCAAAACAGCAGCACAGCTGAAGATTGTGGGACTGCAAGAGATCAGAGACAGGAAGGGGCAAGGTCATTGCAGGATTTAAAACCATGGTTGAGAATTTTAAAATCCAGTTGACTCAGTCAATTTAAGTCAGCGAGCACAGGGATGATATGGAAATAGGTTTTGCTGCGAAGTTTAGACACAGGCAGGATGGCCCTTGGGTGACCAGCCAGGAATGCATCGGAATAATCGAGTCCAGAGGTAACAACATGGCTGAATGCAGATTTCAGCAATAGATAAGCTGCATCAGGGGTGCAGTTGACAATGTTTCAAACTGGAAATAGGCATCATTGTGGTGCCACAAATAAGGAGGTTGAAAACTCATTTCAGGATCAAATGTGACACCAAAGTTGCCAACAGACGGATGTAATCAGAGACTAATGCCAGGGATAGGGATGGAATCAATAGCTAAGGAACAGGGTTTGGAGTAGGGACCAAAAACCAGTCGTCTCAGTAGTTAATTGAAGGAAATTTCTGCTTGTCCAGTATTTCAAGTCAGATAAGTAATCTGATAATTTGGCAGTGGAGGAGTCAAAAGACCTGGTGGCAGTGAAGTAGAGCTGAGTATCATCAGCATATATTGTGGCTTTTGGATAATATCGTAGAGGCGCAGCCTATACATGACGAATGGGGGAGGGCCAAAGACAGATCACTTGCCAGCTTGGTTCACTTCTGAATGAATAGCTGTCATTTTCAATCTAACACCAGAATACAAGTTCAGAACCCAAGTTGGGATTTTAGTGCAGCCGTTATTCACCCTCCTCTTAAACTGAAACACAAATAAAACAGCACTACTTAATCAAATATGTTTTCTGCAAATACCAAAAACAGATTAAACGCCCATTTAACAGTTTGGCAGGCTTACACAAACTGGCTGTCATGTTTTCCTGCCTAAAAGTGACTGACTGATTTCTAAAATTAATTTATAGTCAGTGTTTTGAAACATATCAGACACAAGGCACCATTATATATCACCAGGAATTATTCCACAGGAGAAAAATGGGTTCCTGCCATGATCCTTGCTCAGGCTGGGCCTGTCTCATATACCATCCAGACTAGAGATGATATCATCTGGAGGAGGCAATCGGACCAGCTGCTGGCAGGGAGAACCGATCCGCTGGAAATGGAGACGGCTAAAAATTCAGATTCAATTGTACTAAGACCTGACCTGAATCATTCTGCAACCCTGACACCAACAACACTATTGAGGAAGATAACATTTCACCTTCAGACCAAACACAGAGTCAACCTCTAGTTCCAAAGTCGACACCGGTGCAAACATACATTCATTTTTATTTTTTTTTAATAAATTTAGATTACCCAATTATTTTTTTCCAATTAAGGGGCAATTTAGCGTGGCCAATCCACCTACTCTGCACATTTTTGGGCTGTGGGGGCGAAACCCACGCAGACACGGGGAGAATGTGCAAACTCCACACGGACAGTGACCCAGAGCCAGGATCGAACCTGGGACCTCAGCGCCGTGAGGCGGTTGTGCTAACCACTAGGCCACCGTGCTGCCCTCAAACATACATTCATGACATTCGTACAAAAATGAAAACACCAGAGGTTGCAGCTCGTGCAACGATGTAGACTCCAGAGGTTTACCTTCGACCAGAGAGTGACAACCTCCAAACCATCTGACTTATTGATTGTTATTTGATTATTGTTTTCTTCCACCTGTTTGAAATTGTTGGGAATGTCGATTTAAAGGGTAAGGGATTGTGAAGTATTTATATTGAGTCTTAGTAGCTGCAGTAAGCACTGTGCATTAATGACTTAGTCACCAGAAATGATTTAACAGGTCACGAGGGCAAGAAACTGCCAGAGTGATACAGCAGCCTGTAGTGAACATACCTTGTAAATAAAGCTTGATCAGTTTATGAACTCCATACTTCCTCGTGTCAGTTGTTGATAATACACACATAAATTACCAATTAAGCTGCTCTGGTGGTGTTGCTCGAGAGGTGTGTGTTGGCCAGGATGCCAGCAAAACCCTTCGCTCCATTTCAAATGGTGGCATCGGATATTTCTTATCCTCCTGAATAGACAGGCTGCCTCGGTTTAAAATCGCACTCAGCAAGTCAAAAATTTCACCTCAATTTACTGACCGAGCAGCATAGCTTGTGGACACCAGATCTGAAATAGAGCTTGAACCATGAACCTTCAGACACAAAGGTAAATTACTACCAAAATCCACGGTGACAATCTTGGTCAAAACGAACCAATCAGTGAATGATTGATTGTTGAATTACAAACATTCTTGAAATGCATACCAAGCAGAAGAGCAGTGTGGAATAATCATTTAGCACTTGCAGATACATTTCAGCACAGCGTATTCTCGAAGCTCTGTTGAACCATTTTAGTGACAACTTTTATTATGGTTACTTCTGTTATGACTCAGCTTATGTAACCAGATAGCAAATCGCTGGCACAAATGCCAAAAGCCATCAAGCCAAAAGCACAAACTGTGGACTTGTGGGCGACAGCTAGAATTACCACTACCTAGAAATGACATGATTTAAGTCAGTATTCAAGATAAAATGACTAAACAAAATCTTCAGATTAGAAATAAGTCCACCAACACGTGAATCAAGTTGCAAAACATTTTAGTGACGGATCACAACATGCGGAAAGTAACCGTTCGGCTGTATTGTTCTAATACCCCCAAATTTGTAAAGTTGCAATTGACAAGAATTTTGACCATGAGCATTTCTTCAAATTATAAATATTTCAGGCAAAAACCAGCTTAACTATCTTTTTTCACCTCTGCCACTTATTCTCCAAAGCTCGTAAGTCATACAATCTGTGCAGTTGTGGAGATGGACTTCACCACCAATAGGTCATGGTTGAAGGTACATTGGTGGCATGGTGGCACAGTGGTTAGCATTGCTGCCTGTGGCGCTGAGGACCCAGGTTTGATCCTGGCCCTGGGTCACTGTCGGTGTGGAGTTTGCACATTCTCCTAGCGTCTGCATGGGTCTCACCCTCACAACCCAAAAAGACGAGTACAGTAGGTGAAATGGCCACGCTGAATTGCCCCTTAATTGGATAAAAAAAATTGGATACTCTAAATTTATTTATTTTTATTTTTTTAAATGGTTGCAGGTACATCAGACTCGACTGATGATGTCTCTACAACCCACATCAGATTCTACCGATGCTGTCTCTGCAACTGTATCAATACTTAAAAGAACCCCGAGACAGTCAGCACCTGCAATATCACTCCAGAAATCTGGAGACAGTTAAGTAAATAATTCCTCCAAAGTGAATCAGTTCAATTAAAAGCAAAGTAGTAATCAGCCATTTACCAATATACTTTGTCAATTCATGAGCAAACTTCTTTGGTCGCTTACCAAGAACGATTAAGCCATGAAAAGGAGTGGTAGTTCAAACAATGATATTGAAATTCTGAGAATGCTGTTCAAATGCCAACCAAACTCAAGGGGTAGAAATCTCCACTATCTTCTGGCTTTAACAGTCCTACATGAAATGGGTTTGAGATATGTAAAAGTAAGTTTCAAATAGGCGCGGGGCTTTATCGCAAGCTGCCTTGTTTTTTTAAATTCGACTACAATTCATTTTTGCCCAATTAAGGGGCAATTTAGCATGGCCAATTGACCTGCCCTGCACATCTTTGGGTTGTGGGGGCGATACACAAACACGGGGAGAATGTGCAAACTCCACGCGGACAGTGACCCAGAGCTGGGATCGAACCTGGGACCTCGGCACCGTGAAGCAGTGCTAACCACTGTCACCGTGCTGCCCTCAAGCTGCCTTATTTTAGTAAAATTAATATGTCCAACCAGGTTGTCCAACAATGCAACTTGTTCGGCAATGAAAAGCATGCTATTTACTCAAAAGTAATTTTTTATTTGCCGCTTCAAACGTCAAAACAAAATTTCCACACGGCTACAGAAGTAAAAATAGAAAAAAAGCAAGTTACAAAGAACAAAGAAAAGTACAGCACAGGAAGAGGCCCTTCGATGTTGCAGCTGTACAAAACTCTGGGGTGGCCGCATTTGGAATACTGCGTGCAATTCTGGTCGCCGCATTATAGGAAGGATGTGGAAGCATTGGAAAGGGTGCAGAGGAGATTTACCAGGATGTTGCCTGGTATGGAGGGAAGATCATATGAGGAAAGGCTGAAGGACTTGAGGCTGTTTTCGTTAGAGAGAAGAAGGTTAAGAGGGGACTTAATTGAGGCATACAAGATGATCAGAGGATTAGGTAGGGTGGACATTGAGAGCCTTTTTCCTCGGAAGGTGATGTCCAGCACGAGGGGGACATAGCTTTAAATTGAGGGGAGATAGATATAGGACAGATGTCAGAGGTAGGTTCTTTAGTCAGAGAGTAGTAAGGGCGTGGAATGCCCTGCCTGCAACAGTAGTGGACTTGCCAAAATTAAGGGCATTTAAATGGTCATTGGATAAACATATGGATGATAAGGGAATAGTGCAGATGGGCTTTAGAGTCGTTTCACAGGTCGGCGCAACATTGAGGGCCGAAGGGCCTGTACTACGCTGTAATGTTCTACGTTCGGCTCTCCAAGCCTGCGACGACCATGCTGCCCGTCTAAACTAAAATCTTCTGCAGATGCTGGAATCTGAAACAAAAACAGAAAATACTGGACAACCGCAGCAGGTCTGACAGCATCTGTGGAGAGAAAAGGGAGCTAACGTTTCAAGTCTGGATGTGAACTGGAAATAGGGTCGTATTTACACTGTTATTGGGGGAATGGATGCCAAGCCAGAGAGAATTCAAGAGGGGGACTAAATATTATTTTTAAAACCCATCTTTTTGATTCCGTGCATAGGAACAGCTTGAGGAAGAGTTTCAAAAATGAGAACAGAGTAAGTCACAAAATGCAGCTAAATTACCGAGGTTGAAAATGAAACATAATTGGGGCAATGCAGAGAAAGCTTTGCATTTCATCTGATGTTATAACCGACTTAAGACTCGATTCTTATGCTTGAGAAATTGGAAGGTTTGTGTGTCACACTGACCAAAATTAACTTTTTGCAACTTGATGAACACAAAATTAACCAAAAAAAAGGCAAAACAGAAACAAGCACCTTTCTACATTTATTCAAGCACATCCCAACAGATTAAAATCTGGCCAATTTCTCAAAAGGCTATTTCAAACATTTGACATGAACAGATTGAAGTGGGTGGGGGTTCATTACAAGTCACTCACTAAACTTCAGGCCATTATTAGAAAGTAGACAAGAACGCTTACATCTTGGTCATGAAATGAGCGAAGTGCATTTATTGGTCAGTAGGCATTAACAGCTATATCAATTTCCCAACATTCGTCAAGTCATATTTCAAAAGAGCGTAAAGACCTTTTACAACTCTTCTTACAGTGCTTCCTAATCAGAGCTACTAATTTTGCCAGGTACTAAATAAGTAGAGGATATATTAGCACAGTGGTTTTAATATTGGACAACAAATCGAGAATGCTGAGCTAAACCAGCAAATGAGAGTTAAAACCTACCATGGTAGCTTGAGAGTTTGAGTTGGAAATAAAATTAATCTATTTTACATACTGTCCAATATCCATACTGCTCAACAATTTTTTTCTTTAAATTCACATTATAGCTGTTTAACAACAGTTGGCATGGTACTATCAGGAAACTTCACACAGTTTCTCAATGGGTCCTCGGTTTGGCTTAGTTTACTACTTGGTCATTCCCCTGTCACAAACTAGCCACCCACGGTTGTTAACCCCACAAATTGTTTCATATTGATTACGTTGATCCACTTCCCTAGGCCTTATTTCCTGCTGTTCGAGTGTGCAGCATTTTCCAGTTAACAAAAGGCCACACTTGGTTTATCTCCCCACAAATGTTGCCTGACCAGAGTATTTCTCGTTCCTTCAACTTACATTTCAGATTCCCAGCATCCACAATATTTTGCTATTTGCAGTAGCATTTAATTCACTACTACTGGTCTCCCAGGAATGCCCAGCATGAAAAAGTTCTGGTCTTTTCTAAGAAAGGATTGCTGTTCACTGTTTGTTTGAAAAGTCTGGTTGGCTTGCCTGCAACTTTTGCTCTTTCTGCTGGTCACTAAGAAAAGGGAGAGCAACTGGAAGTAGAACGTCATCAAAAACGACATGTGCAATTATTTTGCTGTATTAGAGTCCATTCCACAGTACAAATGAAATAGTTTCCATGGTAACAGAACCTAGGGGCACCACTTCAAGCAGCAATTCTGCATTATGTATGCACCATTAGTTGCTGGGGTAATGGCAGGAGAAAGGAGCATCGCCAGAAAACACAGGTTTTGATGTTTCTCAGCAATGTTTTGGAATGTGAGCAAAAAGTCGACTTTCTCCGAAAAAAAAGTCAAGCAATTTCAGCGTTATAAAATATGGAAACTGCTTATGGTAAACAAAAATGAATCCCAGCTCTAAAAGTTATCCCATACTGTTCTTCTTTCAGCTGACTGTTCAGGGTGACTGAGGAAGCTAATATCAGTTGGTCTGTACTTGAAAACCTCAATTTGTTGCCTTCGTAAACAAGAAATTAGCTTTTGAAGTGTTCGTCAATAAACCAAGCTAATTCTCATGCAAAACATATCAGGCACTGTTTATATAGTGATTTGTTGCTTTAGACCCTTGGTTCCATTTTGTCCTGCACCATGTTCTGCTGGTGGTTGGCAAAAATCCCAAAACATTCAGCTAATCTTCATTTTAATTCTATCACGTTGCAATGGAAAAGATCTAGTCTAAATTTTAAGCTTAACATTCTACACAGCAAATTTAACACAGAAAAAAATTACTTCTTCAAATACAATTTTATTAAAATCGCAAAACATCACATAAACCCAACAGCTGTAAGCTATAAGCCAACATAGCACACTGATTTGCATGTACTCAATTTGCATTTTAATACACTGGGCAATGTGATAGGTCCACAAAAATGTCATATGGACTGACTGCTAACCGTAAAACTACCAGCAAAGCCAGTGTTCTAACTGATCCAACATGGCACTTTAAATTTTCATAGAACAAGAAAAATTTGACACGTAAAAATTTGTAAAATTTAGTTAAAATAGTGTCTCAACTCTATATCTCGGACCCACAAAGCAGCATGGACGGAATCATCGCGCTCCTGAAAGAGTTTGGAGCAAAAGTGAGATCTTCCCATTACACCCGCAAGGGGGGGGGGGGCAGCACTAAAGGGGCTGCCGTTCAAACAAGCCCGACATAAATTCCGCTACCTGGGGATCCAAATAGCCCATGACTGGAAAGGGATCCACAAATGGAACCTCACCAGCCTGACGGAGGAAGTTAAAAAGGACCTGCAAAGATGGAACACACTCCCGCTCTCCCTCGCGGGGAGAGTTCAGACGATCAAAATGAACGTACTGCCCAGGTTCCTCTTCCTGTTTAGATCCATTCCGATCTACATCCCCAAGGCCTTTTTCAAAGCGCTGGACAAACTCATCATGGCGTTCGTATGGGGGGGTAAAAATGCTAGGATCCCAAAGAAGGTCTTACAAAAAACAAAAACCAGGGGAGGGTTAGCCCTCCCGAATCTACAATTCTACCACTGGGCAGCAACAGCCGAGCGAGTAAGGGGATGGATCCAGGAGCCAGAAGCTGAGTGGGTGCGTGCGGAGGAGGCCTCCTGCATGGGAACCTCCCTCCGGGCCCTCGCCACGGCAGCACTCCCATCCCCACCCAAAAAACACTCCAGCAGCCCAGTGGTGACAGCCACCCTCCAATCCTGGAACCAACTGCGGCAGCAACTTGGCCTGACCAAAATGTCGAACAGGGCTCCCATCTGCAACAACCATAGGTTCAAACCAGCACTGACCGACGCCACCTTCAAAAGGTGGAGGCAGGACGGGGGGACACTGACAGTCAGGGACCTGTACACGGACGACAGGATCGCAACACTGGACGAACTGACAGAGAAATTTCAGCTAGCTGGGGGGAACGAGCTACGGTACCTGCAGCTCAAAAACTTCCTACGAAAGGAGACAAGGACGTACCCACAACCGCCACGACAGACACTACTGGAAGACCTACTGGACGCAAGTATCCTAGAGAAAGGGAACTGTAGTGACATGTATGACCGACTGGTAGATAGGGACGACACCGTACTGGACGCAACAAGGAGGAAATGGGAGGACGACCTGGGGATGGAGATCGGGTGGGGACTCTGGAGCGAAGCACTGCATAGGGTCAACTCCACCTCCACGTGCGCAAGGCTCAGCCTGACGCAACTAAAAGTGGTACATAGAGCCCACTTAACAAGAACCCGTATGAGTAGGTTCTTCCCGGAGGTGGAAGACAGATGTGAACGGTGCCAAAGAGGCCCGGCCAACCACGCCCACATGTTCTGGTCCTGCCCCAGACTCGTGGAGTACTGGACAGCCTTCTTCGAGGTAATGTCCAAAGTGGTGGGAGCGAGGGTGGAGCCATGCCCGATAGTGGCGGTCTTCGGGGTTTCAGAACAGCCAGATCTATTCCTGGGGAGGAGGGCGGATGCCCTTGCCTTTGCCTCCCTGATCGCCCGCCGTAGAATCCTGTTTGGCTGGCGGTCAGCAGCACCGCCCAGAGCTGCGGACTGGCTGTCCGACCTCTCGGAATCTCTCCAAATGGAGAAAATCAAATTTGCCATCCGAGGGTCGGACGACGGCTTCCACAGAACGTGGGAGCCATTCATGCAACTGTTCCGGGACCTATTTGTGGCCAATGTACAAGAGGAAGAATAGTCGGGGGAAGGTAGCGGGAGGGGGGGGGGGCTACAGGTTCGTTACGGGGGTTCGATGGCTAGCTAAGGCCCAAAACCAAGCTAAATAAACATGTTGAGGGGGGGAGGGGGGGGGGGGGGGGGCGCAGTTACTACTACGAAGATGCTTACCTGTAAATATGTATGTTAATTTTTGCGTGTTTGTTTTTGTTTGTTTTTTTTTCTCTCTCCTAACAATTTGTAATTTGTTCAATATAAAATACGAAAACTGAATAAAAACATTTATAAAAAAAAAAAAAATAGTGTCTCAAATAAATGCCATGGTTCCTTTTGATGGCACACTTGTTTTTGTAGAACCTGAATATATGTACAGCTCCTCAGAAATGACTGTTGCCCACCTCTTCATAATTTTAAATTATTGCCACCAATTGCATTATAAAAGGGAAGCTGTTCAAATTCAAGTACATGTAATTCAGTATAGTTGTAGAAATATACAAAATGTGCAGAACACTAAACATCTTTCAACTTTATGCACAAAATATTTATATCCAAGATCAATTCTAAAATGTTTACGCTGATCATTTTCCTGAACGCGCAAACACAGAATTAGAATCAGAACATATGGGAGTGGCACAACAACACTGATGCATACAGGTTCATGCTGCACTTGCGGTTCAAGTTCAGTGTATCTGTTTAATAGACTACACCGATATATAGTCTGCACCAATATATAGACTACGCCGATATATAAAGGGGGTACAGGTGGCACTGGTTTTATTGTGGCATAGTGATTACAGAACACAATAAACTTCAAGAAGTCAAGACTTGCTTCCTAGTTTTTATTATAGTTACCATCGGACCTTAACACCCATCTTCCTCACAAAGAATTTCAAGCCTTCCTCTTACAAAACCTCGCCTGATCCCAGCCTGTTCTATGGGCATATTTTTCACCAGTAATGGCACACATCTGCAGAACCTAACTAGTCTGGAACGTGGGTCAATCCACCAATGTTATCTTCCATCAACAGAAACAGCCACAGTTAACTTCACAGAATCCCTGCAATGCAGAAGGCAGCCATTCAGCCCATCGGGTCTGTACCGACCCTCTGAAAGGGCACCCTACCTAGACCCACTCGCTGCCTATCCCCACAGCCCCTTACCCCACCTAACCTGCACATCCTCAGACACTAATGGACAATTTAGTGTGGCAAATCCACCCAACCAGGACATGTTTGGACTGTAGGAGGAAACCCAAGCAGACATGGGGAGAACATACAAACTCCACAGAGTCAATGAGGCTGGAATTGAACCAGAGTCCATGGCACTGTGAGGCAGCATGCTAACCACTGTGCCACGTCATAACTTGTCAATTGCTGGATTGAAACACTGGCTTCTTCAGCTTGCTGATCAACATGTACTGCTCACCTTGGACTCGTCAGTACCTTTGCATATATTTGCACAATGGTCAGTTTCTCCAGAAGAGTTGATTTCCAAACCAGTTTGTTGTTGTTTCTTTTCTATGTTTTCCTGCTATTCTCCTCTGATCGCGATTTAGACATATCACATGAAAATGAAAAAAAAATGAAAATCGCTTATTGTCACAAGTAGGCTTCAAATGAAGTTACTGTGAAAATCCCCTAATTGCCACATTCCGGTGCCTGTTACTGGAATCGAACTGTGCTGCTGGCTTGCCTTGGTCTGCTTTCAAAGCTGGCGATTTAGCCCAGTGAGCTAAACAGCCCCTCATGTACAAAGGTACAGTGAAAAGTATTGATCTGTGTTCAATCCAGGCAGATCATCCAGACATGAAATACATGGGACATATGATAAATACACAATGTAAATACATAGACATCGGATGAAGCATACGGAGTATAGTGCTACTCAGTCAAGATGTGTGGAAAGATCAGTTCAGTCGATAAGAGGGTAATTCAGGAGTCTGTTAACAGCGGGGAAGAAGTGTTTTTTGAATCTGTTAGTGCATGTCCTCAGATTTTTATCTCCTGCCCGATGAAAGAGGTTGGAAGAGTGGTGGGGGAGGGGGGGGATCTTTAATTGTGCTCCCTGCTCAGAGGGTTCAAGAATGCCGATCAGACTTTGCAGGCTGTGACAGTAGATATGGGTGTGTCCAAGGCTGTTGGGACAGTTGACAATTGTTTGTTGGTTTCCTGATTGAAACGAGCATAGAACGCATTGAGTTATTGTTTTGTAGCTAGTTGTGTTGTTTAAACCTTGCCACAACTGACGAGAGTCCGTGTAGTTAGTCTGTGAGTCTCGCTCAGTCGTGTATTGTCTCTTGGCGTCCCTGATGGATTTGCAGAGGTCGTACCTAGATTTCTTGTATTGGTCGGGTTCGCCTGTCTTGAACGGCTCAGACCTGGCTTTTAGCAGAGTGTGAATCTCCCGGTTAAACCATCATTTCCAGTTGGGGAACGAACGTAGTACCTTCTTTGGCATGCAATCTTCTACACACTTACTGTTGAAGTCTGTGACGGTGGAAGCATACTCTAGTTTGGCCACTGAGTTATTGAATATGGACCAGCCCACTGACTCCAAGCAGTAGGAGTTCTCCTGTTTCCTCGGACCAGCACTCCACAACCTTAAAAAGGATTCTCACACTTTTTTTTGCATGTATGCCGGGAAAAGGAGCACAGACTTATGGTCCGATTTTACAAAGTTTGGGGTGTGTGTGTGTGTGTGTGTGTGTGTGTGTGTGTGTGTGTGTGTGTGTGTGTGTGTGTGTGTGTGTGTGTGTGTGTGTGTGTGTGTGTGTGTGAGAATCGATAGGCACCTTGATGTTCGTGGTGGGACAGGAGATGTGTTGGTGGAAATTTGGCAGTACACTCAAGGTTGGCCTGGTTGAAGTCCCTGGCCACGATGAACAAGGCCACCAGGTATTCTGTTTTGCTGTTATTTATAGCGGTGTACAATTCATCAAGCACCTTCTTCACCTCTGCCTGGGGTGGGATGTAGAACGTCATCATGATGGCAGTAGTGAACACCTGTGGAAAGGAGTAATTGCGGCACTTCACAGTCAGGAATTGCAGGCCTGTGGAGCAGTAGTTAGTTCGGGGAGCAGTAGTGTTATGGGAGAGGTGTGTTTGTTTTCAGAACCCCAAAATGTATCATGGAGTTCAACTAACCCCCCACCTTTAACGGATTGTTGCTTTTGAAGCACACGGCTTGTTCCCCAGGTGTAGTATTACAATTATGGACACGTGGTTTTTAAAACAAAACAATGTTTATTCCATGAACTCAAATTAACCTTTTAAATAAACATTGGCTCTCTTAACACCCCTTACTTCAAAGATAACACCGAAAATAATACAACACTACCCGAAAATAATACAACACTACCCAATCCTGCAAACTGTTCCTTTACACATCCAAAAGACTTAACAAATCCTTCAAACAGAAGCATATTAGATTTATGTTCAATACGGAGACCTTTTTACAATTCCGATTTCACCAAAGGATTAAGAGATAGTCCTTCATGGCAAAGATCACCAGCAATGCAGCTCACAGCCACACCCAAGCTTTCTTCAAACTGAAACTAAAAACTCCCAAAAAGCAGAAGTGAGCTCAGTTCCCCACGCCCCCGTGACATCACTTCAGTAATATGATCAGCTTCATTTCTTAAAGGTACATTTCTTCAACATCCAATTCTTAAAGGCACTCTTACATGACAAGTAGTTGGCCATGGTCACCATGTCAGAGCACCAGGAGTTGATGAGGAGGCAAACCTCTCCACCCTTCGCTTTGTCAGATGACAGAGTGTGGTGCATCTGGTGTATCAAGAAGCCGCCAGGTGGCATAGCACAGTCGTGAGGTAGGGGTGGGCCATGTCTCTCGTGAACAGAGCGCACAGCAGTCCCTTAATTCCCTTTGAGAGGTTAAGTCTAGCGCTAACCCAATAAAAATTATTTTTTTAAAAAAGTCTAGCGCTAACCTTGTCCAGCTTGTTTTTGATCACTTCGACTTTTGCCAGAAGTATGCTTGCGAGTGGAGACGCAAAACCGTGTTGTTTTAGTCTCACCTGCAGACCTCCACGTTTTCCCTTGCTTCATCGGTTGGCGGCTGCTTCTAGGTGGTCCCAGGATCCAATGGGAGAAGTCTGACCTTGCAGAAGGCAAGTGTTTGCGTCTGGTGTGGTCCCAGGTGCTGGTTGCGATTTTGGAGTCACTGGAGGTGGGTGGGTATGTTTGCAAACCGTTCGCGCCCTCTGGTTCAGGCCCTGGGGTTCCGTGAGGACAGTCTACCTTTAAGCATGTTCAAGTCTGCTCTGTTTTGAGGGTGTTTAGCCCGGGTTTGGTCACTGGCAGTGTCTTCCTGGGTCAGGTTAGGCCGGATCATGTGTTCGGTTGCAGCATTGGTGGGTCGGGTATTCCTGGAATCAGATCTTGGAGTAAGCCTGGTCAGGCCTCCACATATTGTCCTCTTTTCCATCGTCGGATATGTCGGGGTACTGGGCAAGCTCTCTGGGGTCAGTGGGGTCATTTTCTATGCAAGGTCGTGTCGCAGGTTGACACTGGGCTTCCATACAGGCGGAATTTAATCTTGTTTTGTGAGAACCCGCCTCAAAAAATACAAACTAAATTTAAAGACATACCGTATATACTCGCGTATCATGCGACTTTTGAAAACCTAAATTGTAACCTAAATTTGGGGGGTCGCATGATACGCGAGATACAAAATTTGCGGGTGTGAAGTGCTGGCCAAGATTAGGCTGTTAAGCAGACCGTATCCATTTACGGTAAGTCAAATAGTACCCAGTAGTTAATGAAACTATTATATTTATGAAATATAAAACAGGAATACATATGTAGGTAAATTAACATTTAATAAAATAAAAAAACACTATTAAAACAAACTATTACAGGTAAACTAAAATCCTTCAAATTCGCTTTCATTGTTATCAGTGTAATCATCAAATAAAGCTTGGAATTCTTCATCGAGGCAGTCGTCATACTGATCATCTTCCAGGTCTTCAATATTTTCATCCTCTTCTCCTGCATCTTCGAATAAAGCATCATCTTCACTTCCATCCAAAGCATTTGCTATTCCACATTTTTTAAATGCTTTAACAATCAAATCTCCATCTATCTCAGCCCATGCTTCTTTTACCCACAAACACAGTAGAGGCAAATCCGGAGCCTTCATATTCCCTCCCTTCGTAAATGATTTCTCTCCTTCCATCATCCGGTCATTCCATTTCTTTCTTATATTGTCTTTAAATGGCTTATTAATGGATACGTCAAGTGGCTGAACGACGCTAGTCAAGCCAGCTGGAACGATTGCTATATCGGTGTTCGATTCGCGAACAGCTTTCACAAAAGAATCCACTCGATGTGACCTAAACATATCCCAAACAAGTTAACTTTTTTGGCGTCGTAAACCACCTGCTCTTGATTCCCAAACTCTCTTCAGCCAAATCTTGCAGCCATTATCGTTCATCCATCCTTTTTCATGGACATGGACAATGATACCATTTGGAAGTTTTAGTTTGGGCATTAATTTCCGTTTAAAGATAACCATTGGAGGAAGTTTCGTCCCATCTGCCATACACGTTAGTACAACCGCAAAATGTGTCTTTTCATGCCCTGTAGTTTTGATAAAAATACTTTTCTCGGTAACGGTTGAGTTTGATGGCATATCAAAATTCACGGGTGTCTCATCCAGGTTTCCAATGCACGATAACTTATAGCTGTTAGCTTTGCGATGTTTGATTACAAATGTTTGAAAACTAGTCATTTTTTCTTCTAATTCTTTTGGGAGTTTCTGTGCAATTTTTGTTTTTCTTCTTAACACAAAGTCATGTCTTTTCATGAACCGCGTACACCATCCGGGACTTGCAGTAAACACACGAATGCCCATTTTTCTTGCTTCTCGTAAAGCATAAAGTCTTATTTTAGATCGTGTTATAATATAACCATTTTCTCGATTTTCGGACACCCACTTTGATACTTTATCTTCTAACTGCGGCCAATGACATTTCGACCCGCGATTTGCGCATTTATAGGAAGGAGTTTCCTTCAATTTTTCTTTTTGTTTTCTCCAGTTTCGGACACAGCTTTCTCCGACACCAAACAGCTTTGCAGCTTTAACGTTGTTGCTTTGTTCCGCTTCGGCAACAACTTGCAACTTCAATTTGGCAGTATATTTCTTCGCAGATCTTTTCTCCATAGTGGCTAAGGGTAGAATGTATTCGATCGTTGTTATGTGTTACGGTATTTGTTACGTGTTAGGTAACTGTTTATTATCGTGATTAGAAACAGCAAAACAGCTGTTTCTCATTCGGTTGTTTACGGCGGAAAGCCTAGCGTCATCTGGTATCTCAAAAAAGTGACTCGCATGATACACAAGATATATGATAAAATCATGTTTTGGGGACGAAAATTTAGGGGTCGCATGATACGCGAGTATATACGGTAGGTTCCCTCAAATTATACAACTTATGTCTCATGTTTGAGACCAACATCTTAACTGTTTCAACCAAGCAAGTGTAAAAATGCTAGTTATCAAAATCCTGGGGGTTATCACTGATCAGAAACTGAACTAGACCATACATATAAAGCGGACTGGTTTAGCTCAGTTTGTAATGCAAAACAAGGCCATCAGCACGGGTTCAATTCCCATACCGGCTGAGAATTCGGAATTCTCCCACTGTGTCCCTGAACAGGCGCCGGAATGTGGCGAAGAGGGGATTTTCACAGTAACTTCAGTGCAATGTTAATGTAAGCCTACTTGTGACAATTAAAAAAAGATTTATTATTTATATAAATACTATGGCTTCAAAAGGCTCAGAATCGTACACAAAGTCACTCCCCTCAGTCTGTCCTACAAGGTGCAAGCCAGCCAAGTGATGAAATACTCTCCACTTCCCCGGAGAAGCTTGACACCACCCAAGACAACCCACTTGATTGACACCCCAATCAATTTCTGCCACCGTTAAAGGAGGAAGAGGTAATTGGTTCTGACCGAAAGATGCAGTAGGAGAGAGAAATACAGGAGAAGTTACAGATTATGTACATTTGTAACTTTTTTTGCAGTGCTGCTTATCCAGTCAAGACCAGCCCACCTAGAAACAGTTACAATTCATACTTTTGCAGGCAGTTCAATTATGACGCTGGCAATGCCTTGTAAAGTGGTTACTCAACTCTGCCTTTTGGAATCGGTTGGAGAGTGAGGGGTGAAAATAAGATGGGAGTTGTTTTAGAACACAAAAACAAATTTGCCTGTCAGGGTTGGCATCTTGGATTTCTCAGCCAAAGCAAGGTCATTTTAGTTAGTATCAGATAATATAGTAAAAATCAGGCTATTAGTTCAACTAAATGTAAATGACCAATACTAGTTACATTTGCGAATAACAGTAAAAAGGTAGTTACAAACAAATCATTGATATTCAATTGTACTTTCTAACCATTAACTAACAGTTTTAGCTGCATTAACAATGGAAGAGATAACATTTTGAATATTTTGCTTTTTGGCAGAATAATGGGTCAGATATGACAACATGCTGAGCTAAAATTAAAATTTGACAATATAATTACTTAGCTCTTTCCTCAATGTCAGCAAAACTAAGGAGCTGGTCATCGACTTCGGGAAGCAAAGTGTCATACATGCCCCTGTGTGCATCAAGTGGTGCGGCGAGGAGATCAACAATCTGTCCTCGTCTACCCACGTCGACGCTACGACCAAGAAAACACAACAGCGCTTATATGTCCTCAGGAAATTCGGCATGTCCACAAGGACTTTTACACTTTTTTAATCGATGCACCATAGAAGGCATCCTATCTGGCTGCATCACAGCTGGTATGGCAACTGCTCAGTCCAAGACGGTAAGTAATTACAGAGAGTTCCGAACACAGCCCAGTCCATCACGCGAACCCACCTCCCATCCATTGACTGTCTACACCTCCCGCTGCCTTGGGAAAGCAGGCAGCATAATCAAATACCCCTCCCTCCCACCCCGGTTATTCTCTCTTCCAACCTACTCCATTGGGCAGGAGATACAAAAAGTCTGAGAACACGCACAGATTCAAAAACAGTTTCGTCCCCACTGTTACCAGGCTCCTGAATGGCCCAGTTATGAATTGAGCTGATCTTTCTATGCATCATCTGTGCAGTTGCAGCACTATATTCCGTATGCTTCACCAGATGTCCATTTTACATTGTGTATTTAATGTATGTCCGATGTTTTTCATGTATGGAGTGAATGCCTGGATTGTACTCCGAACAATACTTTTCATTGTACCTCGGTACACATGACAATAAATCTCAATCGAGATAAGTGGCAAGAAAAAGACATCGTCTAACTTTCTTTCATGTTTTTGTTTCTTTACGTGCATTTTAGCCCCAAAAGCCAAGAATCAACAGGCCATGTATTTATAATGGTTTGTTTATCAAAATAGTGCAATTTCATGTAGTTTTGGGTTTTTAGGTTACCGGTACATTGAAACAAATTTAATATCCATGCTGATTTCAACATTGCTAAAGTAATTCAAGGAGAAAGTTACTTCGGCTTCAGTGAACGTTGTCTACAATTTCAGAGTTCTAATTTTATATTCGCTATGTTCTGGACACCTGTGAAACAGTATCTATTAAACTGCTTACAAGCCAAACAGGTTAAAATCCAAGATACAAAGCAGCAGCAAATTCCTTGGGTTTTGGAAGAAAAAAAATTGACAATACTGTATTAAGCATTTTATTCTCCAGTTTCAAGACACTAATTGCCGCCACTTCACTTCCAGAATATTTACTTCTATACGGCCTCATACAATCACTGGATCTCATCTTGGTTTTGGCAGCTCCATTGCCTTTAAAACATCCATTGAATTTTAAACGTTTTGCAAACTTCATTGAAAATATTTTTGGGTGCAGGAGAAATGAACCTTCATATTGTTGAAAATAATTTCTTGGAATTGCATAATGTCTAGCTCAATCCAAACAGCAGAAAATAAGAGCCATCAACCATACAGCCCCTCAGGCGGTCTCTGACAATCAGTGATCCTGGCTAACTTCCTCCTTCCAACTTCTTGCCCACTCTCCATTGATTCCAAGACACCAGAAACCCATTGATCCCAGCCTTGAAGACGGAAACACTATCTTCTGCGGTCGACATTTCTGAAGATTTGCAACCCTGTGAACGAAGAAACCTCTCAATTTCATTATTAAATTATGCTCTTCAACGTGAGGTTGTGGCCTCAGGTTCCAGAGTTCCCAACCAGCGAAAACAACCTCTCAATATATTTGGGCACAGTGATTAGCACTGTTGCTTCACAGCATCAGGGTCCCAGGTTCGATTCCCGGCTTTGATCACTGTCTGTGTGGAGTCTGCACGTTCTCCCAGTGTCTGTGTGGGTTTCCTCTGGGTGCTCCGTTTTCCTCCCACAGTCCAAAGATGTGCAGTTTAGCTGGATTGGCCATGCCAAACTTGCCCTCAAGTCAGGTGAAGTTACTGGGATGGGGTGGAGGTGTGGGTTTAAGTGGGTGCCCTTTCCAAGAACCAGTGCAGACTCGATGGGCCGAATGGCCTCCTGCATTGTAAATTCTATGATTCTATGACTAGGGGCCTTACCACTTTGCATCAACTTAATACAGTGTGTGATCTCATCCATACACAAAGGGTCATCCAGGTCTCTAGTCTTGTCCACAACTACAGATGGGGCATCCAAATTATTTTGAAAGTAAGCCAGTGCCATTCTGTCTGACGAGGAATCAGATTTAGAGAGGTTACGATAAAAGGAAGCAGACGTCAAATTAGGGGTCAGAAGATTATGGGAGGTCACTAATCTGGGAGATACAACCAAGAAGCAGATGAGTCGGCAAGTAGGCGAGCAGCTTTGTCCTCGTGTTCATAAAAAGACACCATTGAACGTCTTAATGTGTGCTCAGATTTGTGGAAAATAAGTCAAATTGAGCCTAGAGCTTTAGTCTGGGTCACTGTCCATTTGGAGTTTGCATTCTCCCAGAGTCTGCATAGGTTTCAGCCCCACAACCCAAAGATGTGCAGGTTAGGTGGATTGGCGACGCTAAATTGCCCCTTATTGGAAAAAAAAAAAATAATTGGGTACTCTAAATTTATTTTTTTTTAAGTTTAGATCCTCTCTGAAAACAAGATTTCAGGGGTTTGAAAGGGTGCACCACTGTATAATGTCCACCAGGGTCTGAGATTACACTGAAGGAAAGAAGTTTATTATTTTGTGAATCAATTGTCGTCCCCCAGGTCTGCGGTTAAAGCTGGAGTGAAACACCTTGCCAACCCAAGCTTTATGCAATCTGGCGTGATCCAGAACACGAAGATGTGATTCCTGAAGGAATGCAACATCAAGTTGCGACAACAGTTCAGAACATATTACTGGGCCATTTAACCCCCTAACATTTCACGCAACCAATCTGACCAAGAGCCCTGTACCACCCTGACCACCTGAGTTAGTCGTACGGATCGGAAGACTTCATAAAAGGGTCACTAAATTGAATGGAAAAGAAAGCAAAGCAAAGAGGATCCATTATATAATGAACATGGCCAAATAGTCTTTGATTACTGTCAACGCAGGAATTCCATCCTGTCCCACTCCATCACCGGAACAATCACAGCCCCAAACCACCGGAATAAAAACCAAACAAACAGTGTGATAATAAATATATAGCTAAACAAAACCAGGAATCAAATCCTAGGATCGCCATTATGAACAGGACGAGCAGCAGGTATTCCACCTTACACGAGATCCATTGAGTAATCACCCTTGTTCATGGGACATACCACTGACAAGAGCTACATTATATAAGCCATTGGAAAATTGCCTGCCCGAACCGCGGACCAAGAGCTCTAGTAAACAACCATTCAAACATGCCCTTAATGTTGAGCATATTAAATGGTCAATATATGCATTCAAATAATTGATACCCAAAAACGAAACCCATTAAATATGCACGTGCTGCTAAAAAAAAAGTCTGCCTCATCTGGTGCATCAAAGAATTGATCTTCTCCGTTAAAGGTGATGTGGAGCCAGGCAGTGTAAATTGACACAAAGCTTTCTTGTACAGTTTGCACTTGATGTTGTTGAATGCTGCACACCTCCTTGCCAGACTTAGGTCTCAGTCAATCCCTATTGCGTGGCCCTGGTAACATCATGGTGCTCCTTTGTCCACCGAAAAACAAGCTCCTTAACTTTGTAGCAATGGAAGTGGACTACAATGGTTCGTGGCAGGTCACCAGAGCAAAGTTTCAGCCAAAGGGTGCAGTGGGCTTGGTCTAGATCTCGGGGTTAAGAGAATGCATCTTCGATCGCTACCTTTTAGAATTATTCTGAGATTGTTGGGCTTCAGCCTTCAGTTCCTTCTGCTACAACAGCAATATGTAGGTTTGGTCACCTTGACTGGTTTTCCAGGTCATCAACTTTGACCCGCAACGACACGCTCTCCTTAATTGCTGCAGTCAGCCTGGATTCCAATGTGCTGATCCAATCGCTGTGGTCCAAAAGGGCCATCTTGATGGCAGCACAGGTGCTGGTGTGAGAGTCGACAGCTGAAGGAATGGTATTAAGAGAGGACTCAACAGGACCCACTGATTCTTCCAATTAATTTTTCAGCTCCAGAGCCAAACTCCGTTGGGATTGGATTTGTCAAGCTCAGTGATCAGAATTTCACTCTGGATCTCTGTTATTAGAATCATGGGGGAGCCACTGCTGTCTAGATGTAACTGTCTCAGTGGCCTATATGTTTCAAATACTTGGGCAATTTTTTTTTTATTTTTTAAATTGTTCCTCAAGTGACTAAATTTATTCGGCACCAAAGAATATACCGGCCCATTAAGAAAGAATTTGTAAAAGGGGTGATCGGGGAAAACACTACGTGTGCGCTTCCCCTCCATTGCACAACAGGAAGTCAAGTTTATTAAATTTTTAGTTAATAGACATAATGAAGAGGTCTGATGCAGTGAATATTTAGACGCACTAAAGCTAACACATCACTTCCTAGTTAATGTCTTCCTTCATCTATGCCTCTTCGACTAAATAAAGGACTCTGAATATAATTCTACCCACAAAGCCTCCCTCCACACCTTGACCAAATAAATATTCCCGATGTCCAAGTACAGGCACAAAGGTCAGCAATTCTGTGACTGATGCTATTCAGGACCAGATGCAATTCAGTTGATATCAGAACACATTCACTTTTCCACATGGTTCAACCTCACGTGTATGCTCACCCTCACTTGGGTACACCATGGTCATTTCTTTGACGGTCATAAATTGCCTTAGATGCCTGCAAAAAAAAGAGTGCAACAGTACGAGGGATCTTATGATCCTCGGAGGAAAACCAAGTGGATACAACAGAAAATCTGGGCAGCAGATATTTATTGGTCCCTAAAGATTGCTGATTGTCACTTTACCAATCATAGTTCAGGGATTTTCAGAGGTTGGACTTAATAGCTGAGGCAGGTTCTTGATGCATTCACTTGTCTATCTAATCCAGCAGGCTGTCAACTTTTGTGCTGAATTATTCCAAAGATCATTAATAGATTTCACAGTGCTTTTTTAGTGGCGCACGGCATTATATTAAAAATAAATGTATGTACTATTGTTAATATGGAATGAAAATAGAACATATGACAAGCATTTTCAGGGTTTCCTGAGCTTTTGAGGATGCACTTTGTGTCATCTGGATTACTATAACTGGAGTTTCCAAAGCAATGAGTACCTTGTTGCTGTTAGCAGCCGTGTTAAAACTAACCACCACAGTAACTTGGGCACTACAAAATTACTCTGTAAAAGCATCAAAAACATGGTTACTGTTCTGATTTTTTAAGGGCCCTGGTAATTCGACAGCCAAGTTAAAAGAATGATTGATTGAAGAATAATCCGTTAATTGATAAAATAATTCAAGACTATTCATAAATTTTCATGCAGCTGCCACTGTACACCACAAATTTAAAGTACACGTGATTAATTACTAGTTACTTTGAGACAGCCACAAAAATATTTTTACACCATTTATTAATAATAATAATAATAATAATAATAAGTCACAAGGAGGCTTTAACACTGCAATCAAGTTACTGTGAAAAGCCACTTGTCAACACATTTCGGCGCCTGTTTGGGTACAGAGGGAGAATTCAGAATGTCCAATTTACCCAACAATCACGTCTTTCAGGACTTGAGAAAACCGCCCATAACGTGCAGACTCCGCACAGACAGTGACCGAAGCAGGATTCGAACCCGGGACCCTAGGCGCTGTTAACCACTGTGCTACCGTGCCGTCCTCTGGCTCAAAGGTAATACTCCTGTCAAATGTAAGGATCATAGAATTCCTACAATGCAGAAAGAGGCTATTCAGCCCATCGAGGCCTACTCCCTTGCCTTAGCCCTGTAATTCCACCTAACTTTAGGTGCACTTTAGTATGGCCAGTTCACCTAACATGCACATCTTTGGATTGTGGGAGGAAGGAGCACTCAGAGGAAACACAGACACAGGGAGAACATGCAAACTCCACACAAATCGTCGCCTCAGGCCAATCGAACCCAGGTCCCTGGCATTACGATGCAGCAGTACTAACCACTGTGCCACCCATTGTATCACAGAAAAAAAAACAACAGGTTGAACAAGAATAGACCATGAATTGGAACTGTATTGCAAATTCAAAAAAAAAAGACTGGAGATCAACAGATAGAGAAACAGAGTTGGTGGGCATTTTCTTCACCACTAAGGTGACATAGAAATGTTGACCCAAATTCTTAAATTCAGGCGAAGTGTTCATGCACACTAGCCCAAAATTGAAAACACATTTTTGGTTTCATGCTTCGCAAATATGTTCTCAATCCCCTGCACAGGTCCCAGTAGTGATGCTGTATCTTATGATTCATAGAACCCCAAACAGGTAGCAACATCGGGCACCGTGAGGCATAAAGGACATATTAAATTAATTCAATACTGGGCAAATCGCCAATTCTTTTTTCAGCCACCTTTTCTTCAGCCGGGGCATGGAAATAATTTCTACCACTATCTCAACTGACCTTAACTAAGTCAGAGTAGACTGGAGATCTAACTTGTAACGTTCCTGGTTTTTGTGGCTTCCGACCACATTTACCCACTAAGTCAATGTACAAGAAAGTTACAATGAAAGTGAAACATCCAAATGCCCACTATTTATGTGCAAGAACATCGAATTACGTAAAATGTATAACACAGTAAAATGTATAACACATAACAGGCTAATCAGCTTGTCATTAATGCTCCCAATGAGCCTCCTCCCACACTACTTCATGTAACTATCAGATATCCTCCCATTTCTTTCACCTTAATTTACTTATCACTATGTCCTTCTATGCCACATGCCTCCAACTACTCCACCTGGTAGCAAATATATTAATACTATGAACCTGCTGCTGCCTCATGGCGCCACGGTCCCAGGTTCAATCCTGGCCCTGGATCACTGTCCGTGTGCAGTTTGCACATTCTCCCAGTGTGTGTGTGGGTTTCACCCCCACAACCCAAAGATGTGCGGGGTAGGTGGATAGGCCATGCTAAATTACCCCTTAATTGGAAAAATTAATTGGGTACTTGAAACAAAATTAAATACTATGAACCTGCAAAGTACAATGGAGGTATTTCCTACAACTGCGAATGTTAAATATAACAGGAGGTTAACATAGAACATACAGTGCAGAAGGCCATTCGGCCCATCGAGTCTGCACCGACCCACTTAAGCCCTCACTTCCACCCCATCCCCGTAACCCAATAACCCCTCATAACCTTTTTGGACAATAAGGGCAATTTATCATGGCCAATCTACCTAACCTGCACATCTTTGGACTGTGGAAGGAAATCGAAGCACCCGGAGGAAACCCACATAGACACGGGACAATGTGCAGACTCCGCACAGACAATGACCCAGCAGGCAATCGAACCTGGACCCCTGGTGCTGTGAAGCCACAGTGTTAATCACTTGTGCTACTGTGCTGCCCAACAGTGAATGATAAATTTGCGTCGGTACATGAAGATCAATCTGCACTGCAACATAGAGGTAATGAGACTCTAGTCACAAAGTTGTTGAAATCACAAATTCAAGTTCTGAAAATAAAATTAACCGTTTTCAAAGTCATACACAAAAATAGATCATGAATGTCCCTTGGGTCATGAGATGGGTATATATGGCAAAACAAAACCAAATTGAGCAACTTGTCATGCCCAAAGGCAAATCAAAGTGGAGATATTCTTAGATACAACAAAAATAGAATACATATGAAATGCACTCGAGGGTAGTTAAAAAGATGATTTTAGAACAACAAAAATGACCCTAGAAAAGCTAATGTATTGGTCACTAGTATGAGGAACAGCAAGGTTTTTCTGCCAACCGTAAATATTAGAGTGCTGGTAGAAGGACCTTTAGAAAATCATAATACAATTAAACAGTCAACATGGTTTTGTAAAAAGGGAATCATGTTTAATTAATTTAGAGAATGAGGACGTAACAAGTAGGGTGGCTAAAAGCAAACTGGAAGAGGTGGTGTACTTGGATTTCCAAAAAGGTATTTAGTAACTTGGTATGTCAATGGTTATTGCATAAGATAAAAACTCATGGTCTTGAGGGTGATATATTAACACTGATAGAGGATTGGCTAATGAACAGGAAACACAGGATAAATGGGTCACTTTTGGATTGCCAAATTGTAACTGGAATGCTGTAGGGATCAGTGCTGGGACCTGAACAATTTACAACTTATATTATTGATTTGGACGAAAAGGACAGACTGCCATTAGCCAAATTTGATGATACAAAGCTAGATAGGAAAGTAATTTGTGATGAAGCTACAGTCTTCAAAAGGGACATGGATAGGTTAAATGAGTGGGCAAAAGATTGGCATATGGGGCACATGTTGTCTGTTTGGCAGGAAGAATTTTTAAAAGTTGATGAAATACAGAGAAACTTCAGAATTCTGTAATATAACTAAGTACTGGGAGGAAAGGATCCTCCTCAGAGAAAAGATGAGTAGGTTATGCCTATACTCAAGTTGGAGTTTAAAAGAATGAGGGGCCAAAAGATTTTCAGGGGGCTTGACAGGGTGGATGCTGAGAGCATGTTTCTTCTCATGGGAAATCTGCAACTAGGGGGAAAGGAGTTCTTCAATTTAAGAGAGGAAAGGGAATTTCTGCAAAGAGCAGTTAGTCTTTGGAATTCTTTTCCACAGAACAGTAGAGGCTAGGTCATTGGCTAAATTGAGAGTTGGACAGATTTACAGATTACTGACCAACACGGGAGCTGGGATTATGGAGGACTGGCAGCAAAGTGAAATTAAGGCCACAATCAAATCAGTCATGATCTTATTCAATGGCAGAGGAGGCACGATAGACCAAATGGCCTACTCATTTCTTACGAATTTATGATATCATATTCATGAAGGCCCACCTTCTGAACCTTGCCCCTTGCCTGCCGTGTTGTAATCCTCAGATTAAATCACCACCTGTCAGCTCTCCCCCTCAATGGGCAACGCAGCCTGTGGTCAACTGGCATTATGGCGACTTTGCCGTACCTTTATGGTATCAGTTTAGGGCGAGTGAAGGATTAAACAGAGCAGAGTTGGGTATCGCCACAGAATATGGCAGAGGCCATTTTTTCTGGCTACGTTACAATAGTGTGCACAAATGAAGCCATGCGTTTTATCAGTAATAGCATTCACCGAAATAAACTCAGAAATGGTCCTGGCTCAAACCATGTCAAAACCATTTGGCAAAATGATCAAGAACTCCTCCTTACGCCATTAACTCAAATATGAGAAAAACAACAATGTATATGGAGCCACTTGCTCACATATTCACTAGCTAATTTGAAACTCAAAAGATCTACCTCACCAATTCTGTTGAATCGTCCGAGGACGTTACAAAACTGCTGCTGTTGTAAGCTCAGTTGCCACCGTGAATTAATTTTCAAAAGGCAAATAAGCAAGATAAAAGTCTTGTGGATTAACTGACAGATTTGGAGCTGAATAAGTTACTGGTTGCATCCTCAGACAGAAAGTAGTTATTAATATCAGTAGTTTTGCATGAGGATTAGTCATTCGTGAATGCTGCAACTTGGGCTGCGGTCCTATATTTTAAATCAACAACTGAATTAAGGCGTGACAGGAAAGATCAGCAAGTTCGCAGGTGACAAAAAGATACGTGCAGATACAAGGGGAGAGGACTTGACAATTCTCAATTCAATGGAGCGATCAGTTAGCAAATTTATTTTCTCTACATTAAAGTTATATTTTTAAAAATTAGATTCAGAGTACTCAATTATATTTTTTTCCAATTATGGGGAAATTTAGCATGGCCAATCCACCTACCCTACACATCACTGGGTTGTGGGGGTGAGACCCACGCAGACACGGGGAGAATGTGAAAACTCCACACAGACAGTGACCCGGGGCCGGGATCGAACCCAGGTCCACGGCGCCGTGAGGGAGCCGTGTGAACAATTGGGCCACCGTGCCGCCCATGACATTAAATCTAACAGGATGCAATTTGGAGGGGTCATTCCAACTATCCATAGACCTTTCAGAGTTGCATGCTCACGTTTCTGGGCAGAAGACCCCAGATATTATATTACATTAGTCATTGAATGTCCATGTCAAGTGCTGCAAGGCCATTGCAAATATAATTAGGGTGTTGATATACTGTCAAGACAATTAACGATTAAAAACAAAAAAATTGCACTACTCCTTTGTTAAAGGCCTTGGTCCAGCCACAGTTATAATACGGTCCCAAATTTTGGTAATCACACATCACAGCAGTTGCTGAAGTCCTGGAAATGTTTCAGGAAGACATAATAAATATGAGCTCAAGTACACTCTATGGCCCTTGATATAATCAATATAATCATGGTGGAGTGTCTGCCTCAATTCCACTTTCCTGCCGAACACCCCCCCCCCCCCCCCATACCCTCAATTGCCCGAGTTCCAATGCTATCCAAACTTGCAATATACTGAAAAATGGGGCATCCTACAATCCTCTGCCATAGTTAAGTCCAAAGATTCACAAGTTCGGACTCAAACTCATCAGTCCTAAATAACCACGCCCTTCTGTCAAGACCGTATCTCAATATTCTACATGCAAATATTCAAGTTGCAAATTAACGTCTCTCGTCCATCTTCCTCAAACCAGATTTCCGCAGTTAGGTGAGCATTGTGTGTTTTGGAATGCTTCCTGTGTAAGCTTCCAAGAATCTCCCAAACTAATTTAACGGCATGAAGCACTGCTGCATCGGACAGCCCATGAAGAAAAAAAAAGTGCGCGCGCGTGCATGGTGATGGTGGTTGGGGGGGGGGGGGGGACATTTACAATCCGAAAATAAGGTCACGGACAGTGATTCAAGAGAAAAACCTGCATTTATATTGCATTTTGCATGACTACCAACCGTCTCGAAGCACTTGGCGACCACTTAAATATTTTTGAATTGTTGAAGTACAGGAAACACGGCAGCCAATCTGTGACCAAACATCAACGTAATAATGAGCAAATAATCTTGTTGATTGAACGAAACCAGGGATAATGCAATGGGAACTTTTCAGTTCGCCCGAGAAGGTAGACGCAACTTCAGTTTAACATCTCATCCAAAGATGGCGCCTCCAGGAGAGCAGCACTCCCACACTGGAATGTCAACCTGGATTGTGACCAAATCCTACAGTGGGTCTTGTACCCAGACCATGTGTGTAGAGGTCAAAGTGCTACCAAATGAGCTAGAACAATGTTTCATATGCATATGGACACATCTTCTGCTTTAGTTTGTTACAGGTTAGTAGTTGTAGCATTGCTGGGTTAATTTATGCATTTTACTATTAGTTTTAGCATTATGAAATGATGACCTGGGTTCGATCCCTGCCACGAGTCACTGTCTGTGTGGAGTTTGCACATTCTCCCGTGTCTGCATGGGTTTCACCCCCACAATCCAAAACGATGTGCAGGGTAGGTGGATTGTCCACACTAAATTGCCCCTTAATTGGAAAAAAATTACTGAGTACTCTAAATTCTTTTTTAAAATGACATGGGGTGTCACAATGGTTAGCATTGCTGCCTCAGTGCCAGGGACCAGAGTTCAATTCTAGCCTTGGGTGGCTGTCTGAGTGGAGGTTGCCTGTTCTCTCCGTGTCTGCGTGGGTTTCCTCCGGGTGCTCCAGTTTCCCCACAGTCCAAAGAAGTGCAGGTTAGGTGGATCAGCCATGCTAAATTGCCCCTTAGTGCCCAGGCTAGGCGAGGTGACGGGGTTGCAGCGGATAAGGTGGGGACCTGGGAAAGGTGCTCTTAAGGGTCAGTGCAGACCCAATGGGCTGCATGGCCTCCTTCTGCATTGTAGAGACTGTATGAATTCTATGCTAACAGCACGGGAAGTCAAGGTCAAAGACCAAACGTCAAATTAATTTTGCTTAGTATTGCTGTTCTCTGGAAACTGAAGTAGAACGGTTTCCTCCAAAGTGTAGACATTTTATTTATAGCTTAGAGAGTAACTAAAGGCGGCATCCTAAAAATTCTCTGCATCAAATACCAAAATTGCGCCTCAGTCCCAGAATTTATTTCAATTGACCTGTTTTTTGCAGACACAGCACGATCTTCCTTGTATGGTGAAAACACCATTCATGTGTAATCTGTTTCTGTTTATAATTGTGACCTACATCTATTATTAAAAAAATGGGTTCAGGTTAGGTCAAGAAAGACATATACAAACATTTGCAGCACAAAAAAAACCTTTATACTAACAGGCGCAACTTTAAAAACTGAACGTCGATTTCTACTGGAAAACAGATCCTTTGAATTGAACCAGGCTAATTTTGAAAAAAAAAAGACTTGTAAAGATTCAGCAGCTTCCTCAGGCACCACTTGTTTTCAACAGATCACAATTGCTATGGAAACATCATCTTCCTCAGTAACAAAGTCTAAATTGATCTATGACACATGAATGAAAGATGTCCAAACTCAGTGACTGAATCACCCCTGCAGCACCAGGCACAATGTCAAGTAAAAAGGAACCAATTTTTAGTTGTGGATTAAAAAACAGATTTTGCCACCAGTTATAAGGTTAGGTATTTACCCAAAAATAAACAGCTGCTTTCAGTTAAATACTTTGTATGACACAAAACAATGCTGAAATAGCTTGTTCAATCCTGTGTTGGCAATAAGCAAAACACTGATATTTATTTTTTTTTAAACACCATTTTTTTTTGCTTGTGTCAGAACTAATGAGTTTTCTTTTCAGTAATATCTACCCATTTTATATTGCTGTTATTTACATTTCACAAGAGCGGGTGCTGTCGAAGTGGTATTGTTGCTGGACTAACAATCCAGAGAACCAGTGTAACGCTCCAGGGACAAATTCAACAAAAATCTAATGAGAACTATAAAACCCTTGTCTATTGCTGTAAATATCCATCTGGTTCACGAACATCCTTTAAGAAAGAAAACCTGTCACCCATTACTTGGACTGGTCCACATGTGACTCCAGATTCACAACAATGTGTTTGCCTCTTTGCAAAGCCACTCAGTTCAAGGGCAATTAAAATGCTGACCTTGCCAGCAACACTCCAAGCCCATGAGAGGGGGCGGGGGGGGGTATGCTAATTTGTCAAATTACAGTTTCTGAAATGTTAATGTAATAATTCCTTCAAGCGGATTTTGTAGTAGAAATGTTGCGCTTGTCTAATCAAACAGCCTCGTCAGTACCCCAGTAAATAGATCCTTACCAATTGTGAAATTAATGTGCCGTCCAGGTGCACATTCAAGATATCAATACATTTTGTGGTGCCTTTTGTCTCACAATGGTCTTCGGAATAAAAAGGAATTTAAAAAAATGATCTCTCCAGAAGGCCCATATACAGCCATTTACAGCTATAAATGGAATCCAAAATAAATCAGCAAAGAAATAAATTCCAGCCTAATTGCCCAAAATGCAACTTGGAGGATACAACTGAAAAGATGTGTCAAGATATCACACTGAATAAGTGTTCACAATACAAGCATCATTTGTCTAAGAATTACAAGGGCAATAAATAATTTGCCCGAAAATGAAAAGAAAACCATTTGGGAGGAGGATGAATTGGAATCAGTTTGCTCATTACAGTATTTAAACATCAACTTCTTCATATTTATTTTATAGCATATTCAAAATATCGTAGAGCAGGGGCTAGCATCAGCTTTTCATGTATTTGTTAACTTAAATAATCTAATTTCTCATGTGTGGAGTAGATAGTTATGCTATTCAAGACTAAACATTTTCCCCCACTTCTATTTAAGGTCACAACTCTCTCGAGCTCAAAATATGAATTTGGCTGTCTCATTTGTATATTTAGACAGAGACTGCTGGGATACACATTTCTAAAATGTATTGTTTTCAGATCAACTTTCCAAGCATCCAAACATTAATCAGAAAAAAGTTTTTAATTTATTTTTTTACGAGATGTGGATATCACGAGCAAAGTCAGAATTCATGTCAATTCCCTAACTGCCCTTCAGAAGGTGGTCATGAGCGATCTTTGTAAACCGCTACAGTCCATGTGGTGTAGCCCTACCTGCAGTACTGTAGGTAGAGTAGAGGGAATTCCAGGAGTCTGGCCCAGTGACAGTGAAGGGAACAGCGATATAATTCCAAGCCCGAATGGTGGGAGACTCGAGGAGTAGAGAAAGAACAGGTAACCGCCAAGCAGATAGGTGGAAGGTGGCAGTTAAATGCAAAGAAGTTGCAGTGATTCATTTTGGTTGGAAGAATATGGAGAGACAGTATAAAATATGGGGTACAGCACTGAAGAGGTTGCAGGGACAGAACAGCCTGGGTGTATATGTGCTTAAGTCATTAAAGATGACAGGTCCGGCTCTGGGTCACTGTCCGTGTGGAGTTTGCACATTCTCTCCATTTGCGTGGGTCTCACCCCTACAACCCAAAAGATGTGCAGGGTAGGTGAATTGGCCATGCTAAATTGCCCCTCAATTGGAAAAAATTAATTGGGTACTCTAAATTTACTTTAAAAATAAATATTTTTTTAAAAACTTACAAAATTAATGACGACAGGTGAGGTGGAGACAGTAGTTAATAAAGCACACACAACATGGAGTACAAGAACAAAAAAGGTTATGCTGAACTTGTATAAGACAAGTTGAACCTCAGCTGGAGTACTGGGTGCCACACTACCGGAAGGCAATAAACACACTGGAGAGATGGCAACGGTTTACAAGAATGGTTCACGCGATGAGAAACTTCAGTTATGAACATAGATTAGAGAAGTTGGGATTTTACTCCTTGAAAAGAAGTCCAAGAGGAGATTTAATTGACGTGTTCAAAATCATGAGGGTGCTGGACAGGTGAGGAAGAAACTGCTCTGGCTCGCAAAAGATCAAGAATGAGGGGGCATAGGTTATTTGAAAAGAAGCAAATATGAGCTGAGAAAAAGTAGTTTTCACACAGGTGAGTGGTTTAGGTCTGGAATGCACTGCCTCTGTGGTGGAGGCAAGTTCAATAGAGGCATTCGAGAGGGCTGAATAGAAACAATGTGCAGGGTTATGAGGAAAAGGCAGGAGACTGGCATAATGTCATAATGTGCATTCGGAGAGCCAGTGCAGACACAAATGGACGAAATGGCCTTCTTCAGTAGCGTGTGATTTGCAACTGGTACTCCTGTGTACCTGCTGCCCTTGCTCTTCAAAGTGGTCGAGTTACCCCCACCACAATTCCCACTGACTCAGAGTTTTGCGAGGGCTCCTTGATGCCATCCGCGGTCAAATGCTGTCTTGATATCAGAGCAATCAAGTTGACATCTCAGGTGCTGCTCCTGGCTCTACATTGAACTAGGGTTGATTCTCTCTTTTCCCCTCCCCAGTTTAATAGTAGAGTGGGGTATATGCCAAGCTATTAGGTCCCAGATGGCCCACAGTGCCTTATGCATGCCCAGTTTGAGATGTTAGATCCGTTCAAAATCTATCCATTTAGCATATTGCAGTGCCACTCAACACAATGGAGGGTATCCCCAACATGAAGACAGAAGTTTTGTCTTCACAAATACTGGTGTGGTGGTCACTCCTCACAACAGATGTATTTGCAGCAGTCACATTGGTGAGGATGTGCTTAATGAGGATGTGCTCAAGTAGCTTTTTCCCTCTTGGTTCCCTCACCACCTACCGCAGACCCATATAACAGCCATACCCTTCAGTCCTTGGTTAGTAGGGGTGCTGCTTGCTACTCTTGATGGATGTTGAAGTTTCCCACCTTCAGTGCTTCCTCCAACTCGAGGGGGGTAGGTCAGTGGTAATCAGCAGGAGGAATTCTTTCCATGTTTGACTTGGAGCCATGAGACGTAATGGAATCTGAAATTAATGTTGATACCCAGGCAACTCCTGCCCAACTTTATATCACTGTTCAACCAGTCTGGGATGCTGATAGTTTTTTTTTCTGGGACAGGGTCAAGAAGACAGGATTCTACAAGTATTTCAATGCCTGGGCTGTTGCTTGTTCGTGATTCAGCCTTCACATCTGGGACAGGGTCAAGAAGACAGGATTCTACAAGTATTTCTATGCCTGGGCTGTTGCTTGTTCGTGATTCAGCCTTCACATCTGGGACAGGGTCAAGAAGACAGGATTCTACAAGTATTTCAATGCCTGGGCTGTTGCTTGTTCGTGATTCAGCCTTCACATCTGGGACAGGGTCAAGAAGACAGGATTCTACAAGTATTTCTATGCCTGGGCTGTTGCTTGTTCGTGATTCAGCCTTCACATCTGGGACAGGGTCAAGAAGACAGGATTCTACAAGTATTTCTATGCCTGGGCTGTTGCTTCTTCGTGATTCAGCCTTCACATCTGGGACAGGGTCAAGAAGACAGGATTCTACAAGTATTTCTATGCCTGGGTTGTTGCTTGTTCGTGATTCAGCCTTCACACAATCCCCAGGATTGGTCAGGAGGACTTTGTAGGGTTGAGGGGGCTGAGCAGGTACGACTGACAGGTTTCCTTCCCTTTTTTTAAAATATAAATTTAGAGTACCCAATTATTTTTTCCAAGGGGCAATTTAGCATGGCCAATTCACAACCTGCACATCTTTGGGTTGTGGGGGCGAAACCCACGCAGACACGGGGAGAATGTGCAAACTCCACACGGACAGTGACCCAGGGCCGGGATTCGAACCCAGGTCCTCAGCACCGTAGGCAGCAATGCTAACCACTGTGCCACTGTACTGCCCTAGGTTTCCATCCCTAAAAGGACATTTCATGAATCAGATGGATTTTTGTGACAAGGGTTTCATGGGGATGGAGATGAGTTTTTTTAATTCTAGATTTATTCATTCAATTTCCACCAGCTGCCATGCTGGGATTTAAATCTGTTTCCAGAGCATTAGCCTGTGGCTCTGGATTGCTAGTCCAGTGACAGTGGCACTATACCACCACTTCCTTGGGAGATTAGTTGAATCAACAGGTTACAGGTGGATAGATGAAAGCAGACAGAGGCCTGAAAATCCTGCAGAAAGAAGCAAGGCCTTTAGATCAAGTCTTTAAATCAAGAGGTTTAAATTACCATGGATGAGCAATGGCCACCGACATCTTTTGTCAAGCATTTAATCAATTGTCACCAAACATGGAAAATGACTCGACTTCTATGCACAGATACAAAAACACAGCATTAGGGGCTGTCATTTGGGCCATCATATCTGCATTCTGAAGAGCAATCCTGCTTTTCCACTTCTCTGTTGTTTCCCCATTGCTTTGCCATTTATTTTCACCAATTCCATTTTGAAGACAAACCAGGGGCTGGTTTAGCACAGTGGGCTAAATAACTGGCTTGTAATGAAGAACAAGGCCAGGACAAGGGGCTTTTCACAGTAACTTCACTGAAGCCTACCTGTGACAATAAGCTATTATTATGAGCAGCACGGTAGCATTGTGGATAGCACAATTGCTTCGTAGCTCCAGGGTCCCAGGTTCGATTCCAGCTTGGATCACTGTCTGTGCGGAGTCTGCACATCCTCCCCTTGTGTGCGTGGGTTTCCTCCGGGTGCTCCGGTTTCCTCCCACAGTCCAAAGATGTGCGGGTTAGGTGGATTGGCCATGATAAAGTGCCCTTAGTGTCCAAAATTTCCCTTAGTGTTGGGTGGGGTTACTGGGTTATGGGGATAGTGTGGAGGTGTTGACCTTGGGTAGGGTGCTCTTTCCAAGAGCCGGTGCAGACTCAATGGGCCGAATGGCCTCCTTCTGCACTGCAAATTCTATGATAATAGATTTGCACCCATCAGGCAGTGCATTTATTCTTCCCCCCCCAAATTAAGGGACAATTTAGCGTGGCCAATTCACCCACCCTGCACAGTGACCCAGGGCCTGGATCGAACCCGGGTCCTCAGCACTGTGTGGCAGCAGTAATAACGAGTGCGCCACCGTACCGCCCCAGGCAGTGCATTCAAGTGATAAACACTTATTGCATCCCAGGTTTTTCCTCACATCACCTCTAGTTCTTTTATCAATTGGCTTAAATCTGTGCGCTCTGGTCATCAACCCTTCAGATACTGGAAATAGTTTCTCTTCTTTTACTCTTACCTAACCTCTTATCAAACACCTTTACAAAATCTCTTCAGTTTCTGCTAAATGGAGAACAACCAGCTTCGCCAGCTTGATTGCAATCCCTCACAACTGGAACCATTTTAGCAACTTTCTTTTATACCCCCCAGTCCAGCATTGGACATAATGCGTCAAATAGGCCAAACCAATACTTTATACATGTTTAGCATGACTTCCCAGAATTTGTAGATTTGCGATATGGCTTCACATACCGAGAAAAAAAAAAACTCTGGAAAGATTTCTACTCACCACTCCTTTAACACAAGTCCTAAGTTTATATCTCCTCACTGCCAACTCATTTACCATCAAAAAGTCATTCACCGTTTGCCTGCTCAAACATTTCAGCACAAAATCTCCCTTCAACTTCCGATTCCAACTGAACACCGCACATGCCAAACATCCACATTGCAGAGTGAGTATTTTAGGCAGCGTCTTCTACGGCCAAATTTACTGGCAAATGTCAGTGTCATTCCTGGCTGTTGTCCAATGCGAATTCCTCTCTCGAGGAATTGAGCTAGAAATATGGGTCAGGGTTCTACCTCTTGGAGCAGCAACAAGGAGGGAGGATTCAGGAAAATTAAATGCGAGTGCCAATACATGCCAGGAAAGATGGAATCTGCTTCATTCTAAAAGCACTTTATGAATACAAATTACTGTTGCTATATCTCCTTTTGCGATCTGATGTTAGACATTCCATCAGATGCAATGTTTTACCGAAATATGCAACTGCAAAGTCATCAGCTGATGACAAATTTTTAAAATCATGTAAAAATGAAAAAAACTGGCACTGTCCCAAAGCATCTGCAGGTAATATAGAGTTAACCGTTTAAAAAAAAACAATGGACAATACTAGTGGGGGAGACAGCAGCTAAATGGACATTGTGTACTTCAATTATTGGAATTTCAAGCTTGCAGAGCAAATAAAAGCCATTTTACAATAAAGAAAGCCAATTTTCAGGACACTGCTAAGTGTCTCTATTGATAGGATGACATCAAATCTACCCAAAGTCTTCAAACTTCATAGGGGTCCTCCACAAATCCATCCCTAACCCTTATTTTTCATATACAACTCCTTTGCATTATTATTCAAAGCACAGCATTAGTTTGCACATGTGCACTCATGTCGCCCAGCTCTACCTCCAAACTCATCGAGACACCTCCACTGACTCAGACTGTTTTTCCAAGATCCAGTAGTGGATGAGCGGAAATTTCTCCCAAACAAAATATTGGGAAAACTGAAGTCCATTCACTTGCTACCAACTCCAGTCCCTCTTCCTCACAACAGTCTGAGGCTAATGCTTGCAACCTTGGCATCATCCTGGACTCCTAGAAGAGCTGCTAACCCACACCACTAATAAGATCACTTATTTCCCTCCGTCACCTCCGCAACATTGTCTTACAGTCCTTATCTCAGCTAGTCTGCTACTGAAATCCTTATCCATTGCTTTGTTACCTCCAGATTTTAATCTCCCAAAACAATCCTGGCTTGTCTCCCACATTCTGCCCTCTGTAAAAGTGAGGTCATCAAAACTTCAATCTCCTCCAGCTCCAAAACCCTCAAAAGAGATATTCTAGCCTTTTGTGCATCCCCAATTTGAGCCGCTCCTCCACCGATCCCTATTGGCCAGGCCCTAAGCTCTGGAATTCCCACTCTACACCACATTTTCCTCAAGACACTTCCTCAAAACACAATTCCTTAATGAAGCGTTTGCTCATCTGGCCCAACATATCCTTATGCGGTTGGGTGTCATATTTTGCTTTACAATGCTTCTGTGAAGAGCCGGAGGACATCTGACTACATTGAAGGGCACGCAAGGAAACAGGAGACTACGTTCAAGTGAGATGCAGACAGTAGCAAATTAGGTTCACCTCTGAAAGAGTCAAGATCTGACATAGAACTAACAACCTTCAACTAAGTAAGACGGCTTTGTTAAACTGGGAACTGCAGGGTAGTGGCAATTATTTGTCAGCTGAAAGGAGTTGGTTCAATTGGCGTTAATTACTCTACCAAGTAAAAAAACTAGCTTGTGACCCATCAGAAGGTCAACACAAGAGACTAGTTTTTCAAACTGCACAATCAGTAGGTAGTGTGGGTAGCACCGTAGCACAGTGGTTAGCACAGTGGCTTCACAGCGCCAGGGTCCCAGGTTTGATTCCCCGCTGGGTCACTGTCTGTGCGGAGTCTGCACATTCTCCCCATGCCTGTGTGGGTTTCCTCCGGGTGCTCTGGTTTCCTCCCACAGTCCAAAGACGTGCAGGTTAGGTGGATTGGACATGCTAAATTGCCCTTGGTGTCCAAAAAACGTTAGATGGGGTTATTAGGTTACTGGGGTAGAGTGGAAGTGAGGGCTTAAAGTGGGTTGGTGCAGACTCGAATGGTTGCCTTCTGCACTCTATGTTCTTGTACAAGGAGACAGGAAATCTATGTCAGAGTGAGACAGAGAACATGGTGAGTGCAATTGAGACCAAGCGAATTAAGGCAAAATAAAATGAATCCAAGTAAACCAAAGTAAAATTAAGTTAACAAAAGTAAAGTTAAGACGTGGTAGGATAGCTCGGTCATGTTGAATGAGTGTCCTGTAATATGTGCAAGTCATGGGCACTACCAGAGACCCAGATGATCACGTGCAGTAAGTGAGACCAGGTCCAGGAATTCTAGCTCCAGGTTTCAGAGCTCAAGCAGCGGTTGGAGTCACAGTGGTGCACTGAGAGTGACAGCCAGGTGGCTAGCACATTCAAAGTGGCGGTCACACCGCAGGCTCGGAGCATGGAGGGAAAAAAGGAACGGGTAACCATCAGGCAGCCCAACAGAACCAGGTAGTTTGTGCAGGAGTCCTCAGAGGTCCCACTCACTAATCGGTTGTGTGTTTTGGACGTTGGTTCCTCGGAGAGTGCAGTCAGAGTCAAATTTGTGGCAGCCCGGGTGGCTCAGCTATAAGGGAGGAGGGGAAGAGTTCTCGGGGATCCATTAGTTAAAAGAACAGACAGGCACTTCTATGGTCGCAGACATGCTTCTATGATGACATGTTGCCTCCCTGGTGCCAGGGTAAAGGATGTCACCAAACTACAACAGAGTATTGTGAATGAGGATGCACAGCTGGAGGTCATGGTCCACATTGGTGCAAACAATGTAGGTAGGAAAAGGAATGAGGTCATGCAGGCCGAAGTTGAAGGAATTGGGAAAGAGAATGGCGAGCAGGACCTCGGAAGTAGGAATCTTCAGATCACTCCCAAGGCGATGTGCACATTACTGTAGAAATAGAAGAGACCAGATGAAACCATGGCTGGAGAGATGGTGCAGCTGGGAGGATTTCTGCAGCATTGGGGCCAGTCTGGGGAAAGTGAGATCTGTACGAGCCAAACAATCTACAACTTAACCACACCAGGATAAATGTCCTTCCAGGGAGATTTTCAAGCATAGTTTGGGAGGATTTAAACTAGATTTGCAAGGGGGTGAGAACCAGAGGGCAGATTCAGGTGGGATAAAATCAGAGCAAGGACAAATCAGAGCAGGGAGCAGGAGACAGAATATTAGCAATGAACTCTCCAATCAAAAGAAGCAACGGTTAAAATTGTACAGAAATTTGGCAAAGTTAGACGGGCATATATTTAAATACAGAAGAATAGCACCCCACAAGAATAGCATACAAAAGCAATGAACTGAGGGCACAGATAAGACACATGGTAACATGATATCAATGCTATGAAGGATTAATCCTGTATTGTCACACCCATTTAGAAAAACAAGTTTGCTGAAAATGCAAACCTGACTGGCTTAAAATGTTTATCCTGCAACTGAATGGAGCAATTATTGAAATATGCTAGCAACTTGCCTACCACATTGCTCACCAGTTGATCTTGGGTCAGAGGACATTTGGCCTGTTTAGCTCCCAAGGCCACCGTTGTGAAAAGACAAACCAACATTTTGCTCAGTTCAGGGAAATTTGTAAATGTTTGTGCACTTCATTACCCTAACCCAGGATGGCCTTTTAAAATTAGCTATTAAACTCAATTCCACTTGCAATAAACACCAACATTTCAATTTTCCTTCCACCTCAGCTTTTCAGTCTATCTACACGACTATACTTTCTCACCCTGGTACTGAAGACTGAATTCTTTATTAAATCACATTCAATAATGCACAACTTAAACAAATTAATTGTGTGAGGGGTGGAGAGCATGGTAGCATTGTGGATAGCACAATCGCTTCACAGTTCCAGGGTCCCAGGTTCGATTCCAGCTTGGGTGACTGTCTGTGTGGAGTCTACACATCCTCCCAGTGTGTGCGTGGGTTTCCTCCGGGTGCTCCGGTTTCCTCCCACAGTCCAAAGATGTGCAGGTTAGGTGGATTGGCCATGATAAAGTGCCCTTAGTGTCCAAAATTTCCCTTAGTGTTGGGTGGGGTTACGGGGATAGGGTGGGGGTGTTAACCTTGGGTAGGGTGCTCTTTCCAGGAGCCGGTGCAGACTCGATGGGCCGAATGGCCTCCTTCTGCACTGTACATTCTATGAAAATATGTTTTAGTCCTCCAAAGCTGGAGGATTACTGGAATGAGGTTTTTAAGGGTGATCTCTAAAGTGGTGCATGTGCAAAGAGAGAAGGGAGGAGGAGAGAAGAGAGAAGAAGAGAGAAGAAGAGAGAAGAAGAGAGAAGAAGAGAGAAGAAGAGAGAAGAAGAGAGAAGAAGAGAGAAGAAGAGAGAAGAAGAGAGAAGAAGAGAGAAGAAGAGAGAAGAAGAGAGAAGAAGAGAGAAGAAGAGAGAAGAAGAGAGAAGAGAGAAGAGAGAGAAGAGAGAAGAAGAGAGAAGAAGAGAGAAGAAGAGAGAAGAGAGAGAAGAAGAGAGACGAAGAAGAAGAAGAGAGAAGAAGAGAGGAAGAAGAGAGAGAAAGAGAGAGAAAAGAGAGAAGAAGAGGAGAAGAAGAGAGAAGAGAGAGAGAGGGAAGAAGAGAGAGAAGAGAGAGAAGAAGAGAGAAGAAGAGAGAAGAAGAGAGGTGGAGGAAGGAGACGGAGGAGAGAAGGCGATGGACGGAGATGAAGTGGAGGATGCGAGAAGGAGGAGAGAGGACGAGAGAAGGATCGAGAGGAAGCGAGACGAGAGAGAGAGACGGAAGAGAGGAAGAAGAATGAAGAAGAGAGAAGCAGAGAGGAAGAAGATGAGAAGCAAGATCGAGAAGCAGAGCGAAGAAGAGAGAAGAAGAGAAGAGAGAAGAAGAGAGAGAGAAGAAGAGGGGAGAAACTGAAGAGAGAAGCGAGATGAGAAGAGAGAAATGAGAGAAGAAGAGAGAAGAAGCCAGAGAAGAAGGAGGAGAAGGAGAAGAAGAGAGAAGAATAGATGTGAGAAGAAGATGAGAGAATGAGACGAACGTAGAGCAGAAGAAGAGAGAAAGGAGAGAAGAAGAGGAGAAGACGAGAGAAGAAGATGGAGAGAAGATGAGACCAGAGAGAGAGAACGAAGAACGAAGAAGAAGGAGAGAAGAAGGAGGAGAAGAAGAAGAGAGAAGAAGAGAGAAGAAGAGAGAGAAGAGAGAAGAAGAGAGAAGAAGAGAGAAGAGAGAGAAGAGAGAGAGAGAGAGAAAGAGAGAAGAGAGAGAAGAGAGGAGAGAGAAGAGAGAGTATATGTGTTAATGGTGACTATGGGTGATTCCGGATATCATTTTGCCATTTATTTATGTTAACATGCGGGCTAATGTTTGGGGGTTTGGTGGGAGGATGGGATTGTTGTTATTGGTATGGGGATTGACATTACATTTGTTATTGATTATTTATGGTTGGGTGTAAATTTGGGAGAAAATGTGAAAATGAGAATTTTTTTTTAAAACGTCAACAAATTAAACAATTTGTTCAATTAAGAGGTTTCACTGTTAACTGCAGTTATCAACATTAACTGATTGATCTTGAAGAGAGTGAGAGTGAGAGAGAGCGCGAGTACTTTTTTCCTAACACTTACTTGATTTGTTTCCCACCCTAATTGTTGGAATCTTAAGATTTTGCTTTTTCCCCCCAATGCAGCTGTTAGCGGAGGTTTGTAGATTTATACATTATATCCCCAGTATTTTCCCTGGACACATTGAATTGTTACTCCATTTAGCAGACACTTTGGCTGCATCACCCCATGCTAATTTTTGTACTGTGACTCATATTGAACTGAATTGGACACCAACTGGTCCAATATCTTTAAAACGTGCAAATCCTCAGAATCAGGTCCCATGATTTCTCTTTGTTGACAATCTTGTTCACTTTGGTATCGTCTGCAAACTGGAGTATTCTTCCTGACATGGATCAACCAAGCAACTTGTCTGTGAACAGTAACATGGTTAGTCTGATCCAAGTTGGTCAATATTTATTCTTTATCATTATGTCAATGTTCATCTCGAAATTCATTTTTTTCAACCACTTCACCAACATACCATTCGCAAATTTACACACTGCAACAAATTTTATCCATTATACATCCACCATTAACATTTCCACTCACCCTACAATGCATCCCTGAAAAGTAAATTTCGATAAAAATGCCATAAGAAATAAGCATTCCATCTTCAAACCCAGCTCCTGCTTATGGCTGTCATATTTTGTGGTCCTCCTGAACCAATTTTCTCAGCAAAACACTCCTGCATCTCCCAAAAATTGTGGCACAATCCAGCCTTTATATCACTGCCTGTACAGGATTATCACTACATTAAATGAGGCCAATAAATCATCTTACTACAACTCCCTGAAACTATTAAATCCATTCCACACCAGCAAACTTCTTCAATCCTAAAGTACAACCTCATCAAGAGCAACACTTACCCATTACTTTCCTGCTCTAACTGCTGATGCAAATGTCCCCTGCCACCCACTCTCCTTTTGTAATCCCAAGCTGCTGCTGTTTTTTTTCTTTAAATTTACGAGTACCCAATTATTTTTTTCCAATTAAGGGGCAATTTAGCGTGCCCAATTCACCTTCCCTGCACATGTTTGGGTTGTGGGGACAAAACCCATGCAAACCTGGGGCTTCTGCTGTTTTTAAGCACTCCATTTCACAGCTTTTCCAAAGATGGTGAGCTATAATTCACAGATTTTGCTGTTAAACACTGTTAACTCCAGAATGCATCATAAGCTTCTCCGCAAGCCAAGGTTCCAATATCCCAATTACTGCCCAGTGATTTTTGCCTCTTTAAATCCAAGGCGACACTCACAGCTAAACTGCAGCTGGTTAACAAGAGTTCCTGCTTCCAGCGATTCTGCACCATCCTTTCAATTGTGACCTGTAGCTGGCAAATTGCTGAAGCAGTATTTTAATTCTCCACTTGCAGATCAGCTGCTCCAAGCAATAAGTTCTTCTTCAACCAGGAAACTTAAAATGAGTTAGTGTTAATTGGATACCCCAGTTCCAAAAGTATACCTTTTGCACTGATTCCGGCAACACTAGAATCTTGCCAGAGTAGATGGTCATCCAGCCCACTGGCTTTAATGAAGTTAAGACAATATCAAATCCATAGGAGATGGTTTACGTAGCAAAGTTACATGGCATTGTAGATTTTGCATGACACAGATATTCTCAACTGTGAAATCCTCCCCAACTCCCCCTCAAAAATCTATAATTTACCAATGCAAAGGTACATTGTTCTGCCACCACATGGACTGGAAATGCACAGCAAAGCTGTACCAACACACTGGCTTGAGTTGTAGTGCAGAAAGCACTAACAGACAATATCTCAGTTCAGTTATTGTTATTAGGAAATCTGTGTCCACTAATTTAAGGATGAACAAGCAATTTTGCTAGTATTGCAAGCTCAGAAAAAGCAATATATTCCTGAAAGTATAAAGCATTCAGTCAAATTGGCATACTTTGACACAGAATGTGACCCACAACCTTCATGTTCAGAAACTCAAGTCTTCCAGATGTTATTTAATAATGTACAAATTGCACTTCTGCAAATTTCATAGTTACTCTTTAAATGCCTTACTGTATTAGTTTGATGTGCAAGCTACCTCAATAATGGGCAACACTGTGGTTAGCACTGCTGCCTTGCAGTGCCAGAGACCCAGGCTCGATTCCAGCCTTAGGTGAGTGCCTGTGTGTGGAGTTTGCCCATTCTCTACATGTCTGCATGGGTTTCCTCCAGGTGCTCTGGTTTCCTCCCACGGACCAGGTGGATTGGTCATGATCAATGTGCAGTGATACAGGGATAGGCATAAGGCGGGGGAGTGGGCCTCGGGGAAATGCTCTTTTGTAATAATAATCTTTATTGTTGTCACAAGTAGGCTCACATTAACACTGCAATGAAGTTACAGGAAAACCCTCTCATCACCAAACTCCGGCGCCTGTTCGGGTACACTCTAGGGAGAATTCAGAATGTTCAATTCATCTAATAAGCACGTCTTTCAGGACTTGAGAGAGGAAACTGGAGCACCCAGACGAAACCCACGAAGACACAGGGACAACATACAGACCCAAGCAGGAATTGAACCCAGGTCCCTGGTGCTGTGAAACAGTAGTGCTAACCACTATGTTACTGTGCCTGGGTTGAATGGCCCTCTTATGCATGGTGATGATTCTATCGAATAAAACCACTAACATCATGCATTTACAATGTTCTAATGTAATTTATTTTCTGAATTCATGAGTTACAAGATGCACAAAATGTTAATTCTATCCAACTTGTTGACTCATCTAACTTAAATTTGCTTCTCGTAATTTGTTAGCTAATCAAAACTCTCTCAAAATGGTGATTGTACAGCTGTAACCATGTATACCTGCAAAACCTAAAAACAGTAAATTTAAAGTGACCAGTTAACCTATTTTTGATCATGTTAGCCAAAGGAAAAATGATCGTCTGCTAATAGGATTAGCTAGAATGGCATACTTCTGCTGTTCTTCAAATACTACCCTGTGATCAGCAAAAAGTACATGGGTCTTACTTTACCATCAGGCCCAAAATAAGGTATTTCCAAACTGAAGAAGTTGTAGTTGGATTAAATGACTGAGTTTTGGAATGGAGCTTCAGGTCACCAGCTGACTGAACCAAGTTCATTCTTCGAAAGCATTAGTCAGTGTGACTGAAGTGATATGCATGTAAAGCAAGGACATGTGAAGTGAGATGGTTGCTTATTGCAAGCGTGAGAGCCGTGCGCTACCTCTGCAGACAAAGTGTAAATATTTGCCATTTGAAGTTGATGGTAGCTTTATTAATGCATATATAATAAAGCATTTTCTGTAACTCGTTGTGAAATATTCAGCGTGTTAAATGCATTTAATCTTATTCATGGCTGGTGAACATGCTTGATGTCAATCTTACGGCACACTGAGATGAAGGAGGGCCACTCGAGCAACCCACTCACTAGCCTAGGTTGCCCATCACTGGTTTAAATCAAACCAGAAGTGCCAAAGTCCTGATGTCAACCCAGCAATTGCATGAAGGACAGAAAGCACACACCAATATTATGCATGCAGTATAGCATTTTACACAAGTTTGAAATTTAATCAAAGATTCCTCAACCTTTTGTTGGAATAGAACTGTCAAAATTTCAATATTTTGTATTTCAATTTCAAAATACAAGACAATGAAAAAAAGTTACCAATTAGTACATTTGCTTACATGGATCAAAATACACATTAATCTATTGAAGCCACTAAATTAATTTAATCCAGCAGTAGCACTCGATCTCAGATTTAATCATCCCAGTTAGTTGAACTAGATTACTACATGGTATTTATCATCAGACCAGATATTAAATGGTTTCGGGTTCATGTTAAATTTCATTGTACCTAACAGGCGGTATATGTATTCTAAACTACTGCCTTACACTGTATGGTGTCTAACTTTGCTCTGATCTATTATTTCATTTCTACAAAAACAGTAACTTTAGCCAATATGCAGGTCATGCCAGACATGTTCAAATTGTTAGGAATTCAACATATATCTGCATGTAGGTCATGCCAGACAGCTCAAATTGTTAGGAATTCAACATATATCTGGTGCAGTGTTACTGAAACATGGGTTGGGTAACTAATTTATGTAATCCAAGACATATACACATATTACAAAAGGCACTGCTTCCTGACAAAGTGTTCTATAAATGCTCAATGAAAGAAAACATCTTATTAAGCCAAAAGACATTTAACATTTCAGTAACCAGTACTGAAAACACTGTTAAAATGGCGGCATAAAAGAATTGAAATATTCTATTTAAACACACAAGCACAGTTTTAACAGCATCATCTTACTAGCCTGTGAAACAGACTATTCAAATGTAGAATAGTTTCAAACTTTTGCAGGGTGGCAACTCAAGTACTACTTGAGAAAAGTCAAGTTCCAGACTGCAACAATTAAATTATTCTCTTGTATTCTGATGTCAATTATTTTACACATTTATAATTTCAATATTATATTGAAGGTAAGGATTTGTATTAAAATTTTCAATTTTCTCTGGAACCTTGAAACATAGAAATCAGAACTTACAGTGAAGTAGGCCATTCAGCCCATCGAGTCTGCACCAACCCACTGAAGCTCTCACTTCCACCCTATCCCCACAACCCAATAACCCCTCCTAACCTTTTTGAACAGGAAGGGAAGTTTAGCATGGCCAATCCACCTAACCTGCACATCTTTGGATTGTGGAAGGAAACCGGAGCACCCGGAGAAAACCCACGCAAACACGGGGAGAATGTGCAGACTCCGCACAGACAATGACCCAGTCATACATATGACAAGTAAACCAAAAGGATTAACTAATGGGACATTAGACTCGACTAGATTTAACTGAAATAAAATTGCTACTTTTGTTACTACAGAATGAAAAAGACAAAACATTTCTGAAAATAAAATACCAACCATGATCAATAATTCTTTTAAGGTTGTTAAAGTTAGTGCACATATCTAAGTAAGCCGAAACACCATCAGAACATGAAACAAAGTTTTTATTTTTCAGTTAGACAGAAACATCTAACAATGAAGTTGACAAACTAGAAGCCTCGAAAGTCAATATGCACGTCTAAACAACCAAACATCTAAGGATGGACAAAATTGTATGTGTCAAGTAACTTCAAATGTGCACATAACTGTCACCAAGAAGGCGCAGTCTGCAAATATCAAAATAGAGCAAATTCATGAAGGAGTAACATTTCTTCCTTTTCCATGTCGCACTCACTAAGTTTGGTTAGAAGTATTTTTTTCATTAATCCAAATTCCATACAAAAAAAGTAGCAATAATAATTCTGATCCAAATGCAAATTCATTATAAAAACAATGGTCAGAAAAACAACCTTCAAGTATAAGGAACAGGGTCAAATTACAGCATTCAACTTCAGATCTGTACTACATGCAGTACTTCTCATGCGTTAGGAGATGCAAGTCCACCAAATAGCTTCTTCTCATGTGATCACAATGCTCAGTTATTGTAACACTTGATAGCACCTTAGTACTGTAGAAAACCACAGATACCACAAAAGCATTAATAACCATGATCACAGTCATTACTCCCTGATCACAGTCATTACTCCCTACAACCCAAGTTACAACACAAAATGCTGCCAATTAACCACACGTCATTGGAAAATATTCAGAAAGTAATTTCTTAAATTGATCAACCTTTGCCAGATTAAAAATACCTCTTGAAATTCCACTAATATCAAAACTCAAATTCAATCTTCAAATTGAGAATGTATTTTCCTAATTGCCCACAAAAGTCCTTGTTAAAAAAAAAAACAGGATTCTATTTCAAAATATGGATCTTCCTACAGTAGGTAATAGCACTAAATATCACTTACAGTCTCTGCACTAATCTTCGAACCTCCAAATTAAGATTAAAGTTTTACCAGTAAGCAGTTTAATATATCCCAATCATCCCAAATAATTGCTGACATGACAACATTCCGACAAGAAAATTAGCACTTTTCAGATAGCACATCGGATGGCAGCATTCAGAAGGTTCCAACACTAACTGCACAAACACCCAAGTTTGATACATCTCTGCTATAAAGTTGGGGGAAAAAAACCATAAATTCATCAAAAAAACATCCAATGCAGCAACATCATATCAGTCTTACCTGAGCCACCAAATTGACTGCTTGCCAGTGTGGTTGGTCCATTTTTTCCACTATTAACAGGAGGAGAGAACATCTAAAAAAAAATGCAGAGATTAATGAGTGATCTATATTTTAGATCATGAAAATCAAACACGTCAGACTGTACTGATAAGATTATCCTTTGTAATGGCGTAGTCAAAATGTAGGTGCAAAATGACAAATACCTTTTATTTTTTTATATATTTATGACATCAAATTAAATTATCTATTGACAAAATGTTGATATACATTTTAGCCATTGCAGATTGACTCGACTAAATTTTGTTAATGCAATTATAATAAGGACTAATTTCTAAGAAAAAAAAATTAATACTGGACGATTTATAATTCAAAAATATACTTGCCACTACCATTTATTTGACAACACTGATCAGTAGAACTCCAGCAGTAACTTCAGGCGATGCACGAATTCTGAAATAACTCAATGCTGAACTGAAAATTAAGCTCGTGCTGAACGCCACATTACTTCAAACTGTTTTGCATTTATTTCCTAGTGAACCTGCCCTTCGGCTCGCCTAGCCATAACAGTAAACTTCAGAGACACCCTTTTGACTAAGCAAGGCGAAGGCACATGGCTTTTGAGTGATGGGAAAACCGTGTTAATAATAAAAGCCTCCAAGCATCATACCGCACTAAAATCCAGCAGATCGCTCAATTCCTTGTCCGTTCCTATAGCGGCCATCCGCTGCTGTGGGTTCATCTTGATTTACTCTCACTAAACCTAAGAACAAAGCATAATTACATGATTTATTCAAAAAAACATTGTTTGGAAAATATATATTTTTTAAAAAGATAAAACCCTTAGCAAACACCTTCAAAGGGGTTTGCTGGGGAGGTTGGGGAGAAAAAAACGAAATTTAATTTTTTTTTTAATCTAAGGAAGGCTCCGACTCACTGACAAAAACAAAAATAATCCAGAAAAGTTGCCGTGCAGGTGAGAGCCTGCATCAGGTTCCAAAAAAATATCCTACCGCAGAAAACGACGGCGACCCTTCGGAAACACAAGAGTTACTGTACGAGAAATGACAAGCAAGCCCTCTAACATAATTCCACAAAACAAAGACCATTTAGCCTCGACTGGCAGAACCAACAAGCCAAGCAAATCATCAGTATTAAGTTTCTGTGCAGAACAATCCCCGGTGTTTTTTTGTGTTGTTGTGGGGGTGTGAGGGGGGGGTCGGTCCCTCGTGGGTTTGAAATAAATCCTTGGCTCTCTTCCACCCTGCTGTCGGCGGGTTTGGTCTGAGGGGGGCGGCTGTCGCTGCAGGCTGAAGGCAGGGAGAGGCGGGACATGGCGAGGTTCGGGGGAGGGACATTGGGGATCTATCTCGACCCCCTCCCCCATGACACTAAACTCACCCCCTCCCTCCACAGGCCAACTTTAACGACTCTCCTCCCTCCCTCCCGCCCTTGCTCACTCACTCACCTCGCTCTCCCCCACCCCCTTCCAGCGAACATCCGACTGCCGCCAGCGCACACACTCGCCGCCGGGTTGCGTGATGAGTGAGGGGCTTTTTAAACTCCCTCCTCCCCCGCCACTTTCCTTCCTTCCCCCCACTTTGGCCCGCCTACCCACCCCACTCCTCTCTCCACACACAAACCCCCCCTCTCCAACCCAACCGGTGACAGACAAGCCGGTTGGGCTGGCTCAATCAGCTCTTCCTCACTCTCTTTCCCTCCCACCCCCGCCGGTTATGGCCCTCCGCTACCCCCGCGGCTCCTTCAGGCGGACATGTTGTTTTCTGGGAGGGAGGGTGCGCCGCATCACCGCGTCGGTTACGACGCCGTATCCCTCCGAGCCGCGCGCGTTTCGTCTCTCCGTGGACGCTTTTGTTTGCGCGGCAGGCGGTGGCGGTGAGGCGGCCTGTGATTGACAGCTGACGGAGCCGGATGGGCTCCAATTCCACACACTTGAGATGTCATCTTCCTCCAGCGTGCGGGTGGCCACGCTGGATGGACTTTCGTCCGATGAGGGGGAAACGTTCACCGAATTATTCTAACTTCTGTCAGAATTATTTCACTCATTGTGTGCAGAGCAAAACTGCAGCTCTGAAAATCTGATCCAGAAAATGCTGCAAATGCTCAGCAGGTCTGGCAGCGCCTGTGGAGGAATAAGCAGTCGATGTCTTCAGGCCCTTCATCAGAACCAATCATGCCTCCAAGCAGTCCTTTCTAGTTGTCTAAAAAGTTTGCAACAACAATTAAAATACATTGCCCTCCCATTTGGTAAGTTATGATTTTTTAAAAACCAGTGCAGGCTCTTAAAACCACATGAGTTAAAGCTCGATTGCACTGTGTACTCTGTTGCAGGATAGATTGTGTGAAACAAAAGTGGTGCACATAGGAAGATCAATTGTTCATCCAAATTGAACTGTTACCTATTCACGTATCCCCAGTTCTGATTCAACATTATTGACGAGAAATTTGAATTCTGACTCTCTCGACAAGATGATGCCCAACCTGAGTGTTTCCATCCTTTTTTCATTTGTAAATATTTATAATTCGATTTATCTAATAGGAAAGTATATCAGTTTTCCAACAGCACCTATAATCATGCACCAAATTTAAAAGTACTGCAGTATTTCATTTTCAATTTAGAACATAGAATTTACAGTGGAGAAGGAGGCCATTCAGCCCATTGAGTCTGCACCAGCACTTGGAAAGAGCACCCTACTTAAGCCCCACACCTCCACCCTATCCTCGTAACGCCACCTAACATTTTTGGACACTAAGGGCAATTTAACATGCCAATCCACCTAACCTGCATATCTTTGGACTGGGAGGAAACCCACGCAGACACGGGGAGAACGTGCAGACTCTGCACAGACCAGGACCCTGGCGCTGTGAAGCAACCGTTCTAAGCACGGTGCTACCGTGCTGCCCGTATGTACGGTTTTGAAAGCAAGACAAAATACCTCGTACCTTTTTCTCTTTTGTTGACTTCCAAACAGAATCAACCACAATTCCCATTTTCGGCCACTGCTATTGATTCAGTTATTGCCATTATTAACGCCTCCAGACCCATATTTTGTTTTTCGCAGTACCTCTACTTTTTTGCCTTGTACCACCATTTAACCATTAAACCTCTCCTGCCTTGAGGATCATTATTTTTCTTTTTTCTTCTGTTCTGCTTAAAATCTGGTACATCTCTAACTTTTTCCCTGTTTTGTTGACCCGGCCGTTAACTGTTTCTCTTTGCCACTGATGCTGCCAGACCTGCTGAGTACTCCATTTTTTAAATTTTCAGATTTCAAACATTTGCTCTTGTCGACCTCCTTCTAAAGGTTATTCGGCCGGAATAATGTAAACACAAATGGGTGTTGCCAAGGAGGATACAAATTAATAGAAGTATGATGAGTGCGAGTTTTACTGATCGTCAGGGGTGTTTTGAATCGTGGTTCGTTAATTCTAACAAAAAAAAAGAGGCTTTTACATGTTTGTTCGCCCAGCCTCTTAAAAAAAATCTTTGCTGGTTCATCACCGGACGCGGTAATCCTCAAGCGATGGGGGGGGGGGGGGGGGCAGCGGAGGAGGAGGCGATCGATCGATACCAAGTTCGAAACGGAAGATTTATGGAGGGCCCGTCCCAGCTCATTTGAAACGCAACGTGACATTCGGAACCGCCCGGATTGTTGGGTTCACCCAGCGACGGTTAAACATGTTACAAATGCCGTCTTGCTACATTTGCTCATCTTGCCTATTTTCCACAGCATCGCATTTCTGTTGAAACAGCGACGACAAACGAGGAGGGGAGGGGGGAAAACGGAAGTTAGGGCAACATGGCAGTCGGTCCCAAAATCCTCTGCTCTTTGAAACCACAAAAGATCTTCGGAGAGTGAGAGAGAGCAAGCGCCCATGTCCCGGTCCCGACCCCCATAGACAAGCATCGTCACATTCCGCCGCTTGACGTGTTGGGAACTTCGCTTCCACTGACAAGAGGCAGGACAGAATTTCAAAAAAAACACTCATTCTTAAAATCAGACAGGAGCGGGGGGTCGAAGCGATGTATTCAACATTTGAAAAAAAAACTCCCCAGCTTCCTTCCAGCACTGGATGTAAAGATGCCCTAATTTGCTCAGCAAGTTACATTTGCTCAGCAAATTACAGCAAGTTACTGTAATTAAATTGGAAACATAATTCCCACTGAACTCATGCTCACATGAACCGAAAGACGTGACCATTTTCTCCAATGTCATCGGAGTTTCCAAACCAGTTTAGGCTCGAGTGATGATCCCTCGATACTACAGAGCACAGTAACTTCGTAAATTGTAAATTAAACTCCAAAAACAAATCATCTGGAGTGCTTCTTTCTGGATAAATGCATGTCACACCAAATCCTCCCTAACAATAAAGCAGGCCGATTTTGTTTTTGGAACGCCAAGGTCGCGCCTGGCGCCACATAAATTGAGATACTCCCCTATCTGAAATCGGTTTGTATACGAAAGAAAATACATTTGCACGTAGATATATATGTAATGAGTGGCATTCCATTTCGGCCAACTTCTAATGAGTTCAAATTAGAGCATCTACATAGAATTGAAGAATCGGATAGCACAGAATCAGGCCGTTTGGCCCATTTTGCAAGTAGACGCTCTTAGAAAACTGCGCTGCCGCCAGAATTACAACGGCACCAGTAGGTTGATTGCATTCAAAACAATTTTATCAGATTCCAAATCTGAGCTAACAATAAACAGAATTTAAAACGATTCATAAATTTGTAAAATCACAGTGTTGCACTTTTGCTGTGACCCATTGTCTCAATGCAAGATTGTATTTAAGAGGCAAGAGAATCCTTTATAGCTAAGCCTCTTCTGCAGTGTTTCGGTGGTCTACTTTGGCTGACGCATTTTCTAAGAAAAATAATGCTAGTATCACACGCAGATGGACAACCTCGGGTGAGACACGGTGTCTTAATATATGACATTTTTCCATTTATCTTTCATATCTTAATAATGATGTGTTTCAGACATAACAGCTTTTTTAAAAACACTAAATATCGTGTTTTACCGAATTACAAACACAACTTATTTAAACCACCGAGTGGATCATCAATGATCTGCCCATTTATTATGGACATTTTTTTAAAAATCACTCGAGTTACACTTTCAAGCGGTTACACTTTCAAGCGGTTTATTTGGTCAAGGGCCGATTTGTGAGATTAAGTCCAGTTATTCCAATAAATTTGTAAAGAAATGTGGACTTCCATACTCAGTCATACAAGATCACATCTGGAAGAAATGTTGCAAATTAAATCTAATTTGCAGGTGTTTTTTATACTGCGTCGTTTATTCATTTGTTTTTAAACAAAACACAAAATAGTTTCAAACAATGATTTGAGTTTCAACATATGCTGTTACCTTTCAGTGCTATTGGACAATGATTTACCTAGACTCTTTTGCATTGGTAATTGAATATAATTTTAATTGAATATAATTTTCTGCTTAAATTTAGACAGCCTCAGTTAGTGTTCAAGACCATTATATAAATAGCACAATCAAAGTATGGCGCAACCTTCCTGCGTGTATTAAAATGTTTCTGTGCCTTTATTAAATGTTAACTAGACTATGACAATAGTAAATCAGAAGCATCTTTTGGAGGCTCTCGTAATCAATTTCATGTAACAGAATTCCATTGTAAAACTGATTTAGCGCATCTTTACACTCGGGAGGGAACATACCAAGACAGTTCCGTTATACCCAGAATTAATTAGTGGGTTGGAACTGGTTCCACGCTGGGGTTTTTTTAAGCCTTCAAGAGCACAACATTACCAAGAGGCAAACAGTGCAGTGAGCAGATTCGCGAGCCGAAATAACGTCGCGTTTTCAATGCTGCACAATCTCTACATTGTTTCCTCGAAAAAAATACACCTCTAGCTGTCGTTGTTTTCTAACATTCCCCCTACAGTTAGATCATTACGTTTGCATTAATACATAGCTCAGGCTGGCGGTGTTGCGAGAAGTTGACATTTGTTACAATTAAATGTATGGGGGGGGGGGGGGGGGGGCAACAACAACAGCAGGGACATTACAAATAATGCACGTACCTCTTTATTCAAAGTAATTACCGCAGCGTGAGGAGCAACACTTTGTAAAGTTGTGTATGGCCGTTATGTAAAACGATGTGTGTCACCAGCATCTAGTGTCACTGCATTGTAGGCTGAACAAAGGTGCTCCCGGCTCATAAGAGGGCGATGAGACAAGAATGATCTGCAGGGAATCATTGCAAAATTCCACGCTGAAAAATGGCTGATAACTGAAACAGGGATGCAGGGCGATGAAATACAATTTAACTATAAAGTATCAAGTCTAGTCGAAAAACATATACATAAGTCATTACCTTTAAAACAGAGCAGCCCAAGTAACTAGTCGGCTTTTGTCACTGCAGTCGGGATGTGAAGACGAATAGTAGATTGCAGGAGTTATCTGTTGGACCATGCAAGCTTTTATTGCACAATACGAAAGCTCTGGTTTGTGTCATTACCTCCGCAGAGGTGGAGAATTGTCCAGGATAACTCTTTTAGAAATTCAATAACATTCTGCTCATATCTCTGGGAGATGGACCAATATTGTACTTGAGAATTGCTATCGGGTGTAATTCGGTTTCCTTCTGTTCAGTTGCCACACATTTGAAATCATGCAATTAGCGTCACCTGTTGGCAGTGAGGAAAGTGGAATTTGTGAAATTTCTCTCCCTTCCCCCCCCCCCCCCCATTCCTCTCAGAACAACTCCCCCCCCCCCCCCCCCCCGGGATTCCTCTAAGAACAACCCCTCCCCCCCCCCCCCCCGGGATTCCTCTCAGAACAACCCCCCCCCCGGATTCCTCTCAGAACAACCCCCCCCCCCCCGGGATTCCTCTCAGAACAACCCCTCCCCCCCCCCCCGGGATTCCTCTCAGAACAACCCCCTCCCCCCATTCCTCTCAGAACAACTCCCCCCCCCCCCCCCCCGGGATTCCTCTCAGAACAACCCCCCCCCCGGGATTCCTCTCAGAACAACCCCCCCCGGGATTCCTCTCAGAACAACTCCCCCCCCCCCCCGGATTCCTCTCAGAACAACTCCCCCCCCCCCCCCCCGATTCCTCTCAGAACAACTCCCCCCCCCCCCGATTCCTCTCAGAACAACTTCCCCCCCCCCCTCTCCCGGGATTCCTCTCAGAACTCCCCCCGCCCTCCTCCCTCCTCCCGGCATTCCTCTCAGAACAACCCCCCCCCCCCCCCCCCCCATTCCTCTCAGAACAACTCCCCCCCTCCCCGGGATTCCTCTCAGAACAGCTTCCCCCTTCCCCCCAAGGATTCCTCAGAACATCTCCTCCCAGACATGATTCCTCTCACAACAGCTGTCAATTGTCAATTCGTATTTCTCCCGCTAGAACTTTCTTAAATTTCAATTCGATCCGTTTTCTTGGTCTCGATGAACCAGAACCCCCCCCCCCCCCTCCCCCCCCCCCCCTCCCCCCTCCCCCTTACAGCCTAGTGGAGTGGAGTGGGGCCACGGCTGTCGGATACAAAGGCACTTTGCGCACAGCCAAGCTCCCACAATCAGCAAAGAGGAAAACGGCACCTCGCCTACCTTCAGGTCCGATATTTGACATGGGAAAAATGCAACAGAAATGGCATCTCATTGCCAACCACGCACCGTCTCCTCGCCCTATCTGCTTTCAAGTAAATCGAAAAGTTCCGTTTTCTTTTAGCGGACAGAGCTCCTGAATTTCACAACTTCTCGGATTGGGTGCAACACTGACAAGATTCGGCGTTACAATCTCACTGACTCAATGAACTCCCCCACCTACCAGTCAACGACCACATGGTCATCAGCTGTGAGCACTGAGTTAAAGGTAGAAGCTGTTGGAGGCTCCAACTAACATCTATACCACTGACCAGGATGAGCCTAACATAAGAAGCAATCGTATTCTTTTGTCACGGCCAGAATGTGATACTGAACCATTTAACCCGTTGTGGACAATGCCTGTTGCTTGCTGTTCCGCCACACAATTAAAAGTGAATGGAATCCAAGAGATGCCGCACAGCCTGATGCAGATTAGAGAGATTCTCCATTTAAATGTGTTACTATCTATAGATTTATTGGTGTTTTTCAATTCTTCACTTATCTTTTAACATTTCACGAAAATGTTACTGCATTTAAAAATATTCTTCTCTGGCTGTTCTTTGTGGCGGGAGTGCTGAAGCAGACCAGTGGGGATCATGAAATGTCCTCCAACAGTGACCTGAGGAGGACCAAATACAAAGCCAATTGACACGTGTTAACATTAGTTCTGTAGCACCACACAGTCCGAAAGAAACAATTATTCCAAAAATCACGAGAACAGGGGACGACATTGGCATAGATGTAGGTGCAGTAGTACAATGCCTCTCTAAAACACCCCATGCACAAAACATACACTTTGTCGTGCTGAGCCCTATGTCCTCAACCCTAGAAAATGCCTTTCTTTCCATGAAAGTTAACACTTGGGAGAGAAGAGCTTTGCCCAATATGGTGTGCACATCAACAATTCGGGCACAGGAAATTCAGCATGGAAAATCATTTGTTGCACTGACCGCAATGCCAGAATTATTGATGTACAGAGCCCTTTACTTGTCGCTCATAACATTTACCTTCCCATGATCTTTCTGAGCAAGATTGCACATGAAGTGCTGGCTTATCTATGGTTTGTATCAATTATTAACATGGACTGAGTCAGATGCACTGTTATTAATTGTTTCAAGATGTTTTGGTTGCACTTCCATGGCCATATTAATTACAGGGACCCAACCAATTCCTCTGATTAACAGTGTATAAGTTCTGCGTTTGCTGTCATCCAAATAATTTACATTCCACAATACATGTTTGGATTAATTGGTGATCATACGTTACAGTTCACTCAAGGAATCTTGAGTTACTGTGGCAACATATACTTCGATATGCATGCCGTGGCTGAGGCAATGGTTACTGATGGTAGTTTCCAACTTTCTTTCCATCAAACAGGAATCTCCTGCTCTGACCATTTCCGTGTGATGAAATGATTTGCAGGATGATACTCAAACTGTTTGGCATTATTGGAAACATACCTTCCTTGGCTATCAGGTTCTGGGCTGGGAGACAAACTCAACGCTTCTGGCTCAGAGGCAGGAATTCCACCCATTGCACCACAAGATCCCCTCTTGGATTAGAGACACACATTCCACAGATTTAAAACACAAGGGTACCTGCTCTTTAGATTTCAATACCAGGACAGTTATTCTTCCAGCAAAACATAAAAAGATCTACACAGGCCCCCAATGCCAGACAGAAAAGATTGTACACCATGAACAAGGGTACTTTTGAAGCTAAAGGAGGAATGCAAAATACAACTTTATAAGTTTATTTATGACCCTAAAGATCTTTTTAGCTGTCTTTCAATGGTTAAAGGTCCTTTATTCGAGTTCAAGAAGATGGCTGTCACAGTAAGACATGGTTCTGCACAGTGGTTACAACTTTTTTTTTAAATTATTTGTTTCACCTTATAATTAATAATCAGTATAATACCACACTATAGTTCAGTTACCAAGTTTGAACATTTCCAACAGACCATGGAAACTCACCATGTGGGAGTACACAGAGGGTTGTTGGAATTTGGACTCTATATTAAACCCAGGGTAAGAAAATATTTGTCAAGAAATGATCTTATTGGTTAAAAAAGGACAATCACTCATTTAGAATAACTAACAGGATTTATTGGCCAACAAGGATTAATACGTAACATTCCACTATTCAAGGCTTAGCACAATACATAATTTTTCCCATGGATCCTCCAACTTCAGGGTCTTCTCTTCTTCATGAACTTGACTCACAATGTTCTTCGAGATTTTAACTTAGTCAACTGAACTCTTAACATACATGCAAAACCCCTTTGCAGCTTAAAGATTTCAACTCTCATTTCCCGATCTACTTTCACTGCTATCGGTGCATGTTTCATAGTTACTTGCTGAGTCCTTTTCTCTCCCTCCATCTCACAAGCTGAAAGCAGCTTCTTGACAAATACTTCACTTTTCTTAAGGCAATTACTTTATCCTGAATACTGGATTCTATTAATGATCTCGATTGTTATGGCACTGGCACATTAGTCATTTTGGAATTTTTTCAGTAATTATCCCCTGACTGGCAATGTCCTCCACAAATGGTCATTCGTACCAAGTGCCCTACTATTAACTCCTAACTTCCTCTCCCAGCAAGTACCCCCTTAGAAACTTTCCGAAAAGGAATGCTGCTGTCCCCTAGTAAAGTGCAAAGGCATCAGTGATGCTTCCCTATTTTTATACTCTTTATGTCGGCAGCCTTTTCAACATTCAGCCCAAGTTTTGCACCTCGATCAACACAAACAATAACTTGTAAACAAATAATTGCAATTCCTAGCCAATGGGAATGATGCTTGTGGCTTCTCTACTGCAACCTAACCTTGGCTTGTACCTTTTATTTGCAATTCTGGACCAATGGGAAGAGTGCTTCTGGCTTTCCACAACAAACTAACCTTAGTTTGTACTAGACTGAGTTTCTAGCCCTCAGTCCATTCTTTCAGCCAATCAGCATCCCAGTTTTGGATTCTGTTTACTGCTCACTGGAGCTCAACTAGCAGCACAGTAGCACAGTAGATAGCACTGTTGCTTCACAGCTCCAGGGTCCCAGGTTTGATTCCCGCTTGGGTCACTGTCTGTGCGGAGTCTGCACATTCTCCCCATGTCTGCGTGGGTTGCCTGAAGGTGCTCCAGTTTCCTCCCACAAGTCCCAAAAGACGTGCTGTTGGGAATTTGGACATTTTGAATTCTCCCTTTGTGTTACCAAACAGGCGCTGGGATGTGGCAACTGGGGGCTTTTCACAGTAACTTCTGTCATGTGAGTGTCCCTTTAAGAAATGTGTTCTATTATCTCATGGCTTCAGTGATGTCATTGTGTGGGTGGAGCTGGGCTGTGGCTCTGGGTTTTACTTTCGTTTTGAGCTGGAAGCTGGCTGTGGCTCTGAGTTTTATTTTCGGTTTATACAGTTGGAAGCTAGATTCAGACAAAGAAGGCTTCTCCTCTCTCTCTCAGTATGTTAAAAGGTGTCCAGATCACTTGATAATTTTAAAATGCTAACTGTTTTCTGTAAAGAATTCAAACCTACTGTCTTGTTAAAATGGGTTTCCAAGTTTTATTGGATGTTGTAATCAAGTTGAAACAGCAGAAAGGGAAGTTATTATGGGTTATATATAGAGAGCGAGAACTGTAGCTGTGTGGGGAATTTATGTTTGTAGTTGATAATAAATGCTTACTGTGCGTGTTTATAAAATGTTAACTGAATTCGTAGAATAAACTTTGTTTTGTTTAAAAGTGCTGAAGGCCTCTTGTTGAATAACACCAGAAAGGTAGGCCCTTATGCTCCTCATAACCAAAATTTATAAACAGTTGTGGGTCAGGTGAACTCCATTATATACTTTGGACTTTTCTAAACCCTGGTCCATAACACTTCATTGCAGTGTTAATGTAAGCCTACTTATGACAATAACGATTATTTTAAAAAACGATGCAAACAGCTCCAATGATAATTTCACATATTCTTTTTTAAAGCTACATTACAACGTATTGACACTTAAAGATATGCCAGCTTAAAGACTTCTGAACAGCATCATTCCAATAATACAGACATATTAAGGCTTTTCGCTGCTACAATTTGATAACTTGAGTCTTTTAATTATACAAATCTGTCAATAAGGGGAAGTCTAACACCCTGTTCTAAATATTGTTGTGCAGCACAATAATTAAGGATGCATTATATCACTGAGCCACTTGTTTGCAGCATTTTAGTACAACTTTTCGTTGCGATGTCAAATGTAAATACTTTGAACATTACAATTTATTGAATAGTAAATTTAAAGCAACCCTGCAAATATTGTTGATTTTTAAAGAATACCTGTATTGGCTGCAGAATCTTTTTTCTAATAAATTTAGAGTGCCCAGTTATTTTTCTCCAATTAAGCGGCAATTTGGCGTTGCCAACCCACCTACCCTGCATATTTTTTGGGTTGTGGGGGTGAGACCCATGCAGACACGGGGAGAATGTGCAAACACCACACGGACAGTGACCCAGGGTCGGCTTCAAACCCGGGTCACCGGTGCCGTAAGGCAGCAGTGCTAACCACTGTGTCACCGTCCCGCCCTAATGGCTTCAGAATCTTGATAGACTATTTTCATATTAGCAGTCGACTGCACAATAGAAAGAAGATATTTGTGACAAAATAGACATTTCTGACTTAATCCTCCAGTGGTTAATTTGTTACATGTAAAATGAATGCAACAGGGAAGATTTGCCAGAAAATAGATGTAAGATAGACGCGCCCATCTTAAAGGAACCAGATAGCTGGAAATAGTAGGTGGTGTCTACCGTCGCATGGTGCCCGAAAAGCTAAGCACAGCACGGCAACGTGGCCGGTAGATGCCGGGATACCCCACCTCCAGGATTGGAGGCCTCCAGGTGCTTGCCCCCTGGGAATGGTGGTAACCTGGCACTGTTGGTGCTACCTGGGCACTCTGGCACTGCCAACCTGGTACCCTGGCAGCGCCACCTATGTGATAGCCTGGTACTATGACATGGGCACTGCCAAGCTGGCATTTCTTTCCAGGGCGGTGATTGAGCCGTGGTCTGCCCTGCACAGGTATGGTGGGGATGCAAGGGGGCCTGGGAACCTCCTTATAGTGAGTTGGGATTGGGGGGGGGGGTTCTGGTGTCTCATCGGGAGCCCAGGAAATCGGGGCACCATCGCTGTACCGAGGAGTTCAGGCGAGGGGAGCTCCCCAGTGCAGATAATGGAGCCAAGTGTGACCTTGTCAGGGAATTCCCGACTGAGGCCCCCGATCTAGCCGGATGGGCGTTAGATAGCGGGGTGTTTATCGGCACTCCGAATGCCGGGAAACACCCGGCTAATCTCGTACTACAGGACTCTGTGCCCATTCAGGTAGATCGTTCCCAGTGTCTTTGATATCTTGATTAAAGTGTTAATATATGCAGCTTATCAGACACATACAAATCCTGTTACATGTAATCTTGTATACAAACAAATATACCATTAATATTGTCTAGTTTTTAAAAACATATTTAGAAAATTGACATTGATGCCAACGTGGAATTTATTGCCCATTGCCAATGTTTGTATTGTAACCAGTGCCTCTCTCTGTCGTATGTCACATGATTATTTGGTGCCATCATCAGAGCCACTTGGGAGATTTTCTTCCTCTTCCATTTTAGACTGTGAGCAAAGCAACACCTCTGCAATAAATTCGGACAACTGGTTGAGTAATCTATGGTGTGGCAACGGTCATCCTTTGTTTATACTGTGAGTAAAAGTAAAACCCCCAAAAACACAACACCCGCTTCCCCTTGCGAAGGTCACAGTGGACTGGCTTCTTGAACCACTGCAGACCTCCCACAATGCTGTTGGTGTGGTGAATATAACTCCATAATTCACACTGTATTGTATAGACATGAGACCATGCATTTGTAAGCGCAGTTGCTTTGCCCGACCACTAGGGGGAGTAGCGCTGGGAATGCTTAGGAGTTTGTACAGGGCTCCACCCTTGGTTCCGCCCATGACTCCTCCCCCTGGACTGCTGTATAAATACCAATGCTCAGAACCAGTCGTTCAGTTCATCGAGAGTTCAACGCGGAACAGGCTGGCGCTGTTGTAAGTAGATTAAAACCACTGTTCATATCTTAAAGCACGTGTCTAGTGAATTGATGGTTCCGTCAGTTGGGTAGGAAGTTACAACATTTTAACCAATAATGATTGAGGAAAGATGATATATGTGTCCAAGTCATGGTTGGTTTGGAGGGGAGCTGGCCGGGGGGGGGGGGGGGTGGGGTGGGAGGGTGGGGTGGGGGTGTGGGGTGGGGGTGTGGGGTGGGAGGGTGGGGTGGGGGTGTGGGGTGGGGGTGTGGGGGGGGTGTGGGTGGGGGGTGGGTGGGGGGGTGGGTGGGGGGGTGGGGTAGGGGGGTGGGGTGGGAGGGTGGGGTGGGGGTGTGGGGGGGTGTGGGGGGTGGGGGGTGGGTGGGGGGGTGGGGTGGGGGGGGGTGGGGGGGGTGGGGGGGGTGGGGGGGTGGGGGGGTGTGGGGGTGGGGGGGGGGGTGGGTGTGGGGGGGGGGTTCCCATGGGTTTGCTGTCTTTTTCCTTCTCTGAGTGGTGGAGGTTTGGCTGCTGATGAACTGCTGTGGTGCATATTCTAACTTGTACACAGTGCAGCCATGGCGTTACAAAATTCCAAATAAATGGATTATTTTGTTCTGGTTAGTATTGAACTTCTTGTGTATTGCTACAACTTCAAAAAATGCTTACTTCACAAAAGATTGTGTTTTTCATTAGGCAGCGGAAATAGAAGTCTATAAACAAAGTACCATAAGTATATTATTGCACCTCTCATGGTCTCCAGACACACAAAATACTTCACAAGTCCTCAAGGGGCAATGCCATCTGCTGTGATATGCTTAATTTTACCCTAACAACGATGCTGGCATAAAGAAACCCCAAAGTGAGAGCAACAATGAGGAATTACTTGGTGAAATATCAGTGAATCCTGGAAGACTGACACTTCCAGTGCAGACAGGACATCGCTCTGACCAATTATACATTAATACTCAGCACAAAGTTCAAATAAAGCACACTGTGTGGTGTGAAGGTTGTCACTGCTTTCACGTGTCCTTTCCCTTTCCCCTTGGCGCTCATTTTTGATACATTTTTGATGTGTGACACTAACTCAATACATTTTCTGCATGATTTCTCTTGCGGAAAGACCGAGTGAACTGGCTGGCTGCAGGGTTTCACCAACAGCTTTGTAGTCCTAGGCCTCCTCATGATTTACAGTACGGTAATCCTTTATCCAAATCATGCTCATTCACTCATGCTTCATCCATCTCCCTTTCTGGCACACCAACTAATGAGCCTTGAGACACCGTTATCGGATTCACTCTTAGCGCAAACCACTGCTTCATGAACAAGTTCACCAATCTGTGTGAGAGCAGAACTTAAGGTTTTAATTTGAGCCCAAGGCTTCTGCAGCAGTACTGTGGGTATTCATGGGACATGATCTCAATGACCTCTGCTCCTGAGAACTCCTTTGCAAATGCCACAGAAGTTGCCAGATGCTACATTGTGGACTGCATTGCTGATAACTGTTTGCCCATGATTGCACAGATACAGCTATTCTTTTGCCAGACCTTACAGTGGTAACTGCATGGACACATGTGTTTTGAAATAACTCTGAATAACAAACTTGTCTAAGCAGACACGGTAGCGCAAGTGGATAGCACTGTGGCTTCACAGCGGCAGGGTCCCAGGTTCGATTCCCCGCTGGGTCACCGTCTGTGCGGAGTCTGCACGCTCTCCCCGTGTCTGTATGGGTTTCCTCCGGGCGCTCTAGTTTCCTCCCACAGTCCAAAGACGTGCAGGTTAGGTGGATTGGCCGTGATAAATTGCCCTTGGTGACCAAAAAGGTTAGGAGGGGTCATTGGGTTTTTTTTTAATAAATTTAAAGTACCCAATTATTTTTTCCAATTAAGGGGCAATTTAGCATGGCCAATCCACCTATCCTGCACATCTTTTGGGTTGTGGGGGTGAAACTCACGCAGACACGGGGAGAATGTGCAAACTCCTCACGGACTGTGACCCAGGGCCGGGATTCGAACCCGGGTCCTCAGCGCCGTAGGCAGCAATGCTAACCACTGTGCCACCGTGCTGCCCAGGAGGGGTCATTGGGTTACGGGGATAGGGTGGAAGTGAGGGCTTAAGTGGGTCGGTGTAGACTCGATGGGCCGAATGGCCTCCTTCTGCACTGTATGTTCTATGTTCACTAGCGCACCAACAATCTCTCAGTTAATGTGCTAGGCAGAGGCAAATTAATCAGTGTAGGTTTGCCCTGTGGGTTGCTTGGAGCAGAGAATGACTTGAAGAAGCTGGTACTAGCATTCAACAGGAAAGTCATTTTCAATGAGCTAAACAAAGATGCAACAATGTTGAATAGGCACACCAGCAGTTAACATCACACATCTATGGCAGGCAAAATGCTAGGATCTAATATTAAATGCATGCAACAGGGCATTTAAAATCATAAGATTATTGAGCAGAGCAACCCAGATTTATGAAAGGGAAATCATGTTTCACTAAACTGTTGAAAGGTTTTTGAGGATGTAACTAGTAGGATGGATAGGAGAGAACCTGTGCAAGTATTCATAGAGCCACAGGGCTGGATTTTCTTTCTGGGGGTGAGAAACAGAAGTTGGGGTTCTCACTGATCTGGGATTTTTGCAAATTAATTGACCTTAATTGACATGGAGACAGGTTCTCCATCCAAGTAAGGGAAGTGGATGTCAGACTTTCACAACCTGAGGGCTGGAGGCCTTCAAGCTTGGGAGGAGCTACCAGACTGCGATGGATGGTAAGCAATAGAGGGGATGCTTCAAAGTGATGTGGCCTCCCTCCAGCTTTCAAAATGAAAGGTAGGTATAGTAGTTTGGCCAACACTGTGGTGTTGGGGGATATGATGCAGGAATCCCTGTACTGCAGCACAGCCTGTAACTGTCTCTACACCCAGGCAAGATAGGGCAGGGCTACCAGGCTGCCAAGACTACTACTCCCTAGCTCCTGGCCTGCCATTGGGTGCCCACCTCCAAGCAACTAAACTGGCCCCTGCCGGTGTTAGAAACTGAAGGCCAACTGGAAAATCCCAGTTGGCCTCCTTTAATTGGCGTTAATGAGGCCGCTAATGAGCCTAACCTGCTACCCACCTCATGAGGATGGGTAACCTTGTCAGTGATGAACCCACTTCTGCAAAAATGGCTGGCGCCAGGAATGATGTCAAGAAATCAACCTACTGTACAACATCAGTATTTTCGGACCTCGCCTGCTTCTGTTATACGGAAATTCAGCTCACAGAGTTACAGTGGCACGGAAATAATCCATTCAACCTATCTAACCAAGCTGGGGGTAACGATTAGTATTTAAATTTTCAAAAAGCATTTGGTAAGATATTACACAAGAGGTTAACATACAAAATTAGGACTCAAAGAATTAGAATATATTAACAGCGACTGTGAACAAAGAACAAAGAAAAGTACAGCACAGGAACAGGCCCTTCGGCCTTCCAAGCCCGTGCTGACCATGCTGCCTGTCTAAACTAAAATCTTCTACACTTCCTGGGTCCGTATCCCTCTATTCCCATCCTATTCATGTATTTGTCAAGATGCCCCTTAAATGTCACTATCATCCCTGCTTCCACCACCTCCTCTGGCAGCGAGTTCCAGGCACCCACTACCCTCTGTGTAAAAAACTTGCTTCGTACATCTCCTCTAAACCTTGCCCCTCGCACCTTGAACATATGCCCCCTAGTAATTGACCCCTCTACCCTGGGGAAAAGTCTCTGACTATCCACTCTGTCTATGCCCCTCATAATTTTGTAGACCTCTATCAGGTCACCCCTCAACCTCTGTCATTCCAGTGAGAACAAACCGAGTTTATTCATAGCTAATGCCCTCCATACCAGGCAACATCCTGGTAAATCTCTGCTGCACCCTCTCTGAAGCCTCAACATCCTTCTGGTAGTGTTGCGACCAGAATTGAACACTATACTCCAAGTATGGCCTAACTAAGGTTCTATACAGCTGCAACATGACTTGCCAATTTTTACATTCAATGCCCCGGCCAATGAAGGCAAGCATGCCGTATGCCTTTTTGACTACCTTCTCCACCTGTGTTGCCCCTTTCAGTGACCTGTGGACCTGTACACGTAGATCTCTCTGACTTTCAATACTCTTGAGGGTTCTACCATTCACTGTATATTCCCTACCTGCATTACACCTTCCAAAATGCTTTACCTCACATTTGTCCGGATTAAACTCCATCTGCCATCTCGCCGCCCAAGTCTCCAAACGATCTAAATCCTGCTGTATCCTCTGGCAGTCCTCATCGCTATCCGCAATTCCACCAACCTTTGTGTCGTCTGCAGAAAACTGTGATTCTAATAAACAGATTATTTTTCAGTTGGCAGACTGTAGCTAATGTAATAGAAACATAGGAATTAGGAGCAGAAGTAGGCAATTCAACCCTTCGAGCATGCTCCGCCATTCAATAAGATCATGGCTAATCTTGTCCTGGTTTCAAATCCACCTCTTTTCCTGTTCCCCATATCCCTTTAATCCATTTTTGAATTTCAGAGATATATCTGTCTCCTTCTTGAAACCATTTAATGACTCAGATTCTACCGCACTATGGAGTAGCGAGTTCCACAAATTCACCACTCTGCGAGAAGTAGTTCCTCCTCATTATATTTCTAAACCTCCTGCCTCTCAACCTATATCTGTGACTTCTCGTTCTAGATTGCCCTACAAGGGGGGACATTTGGTCTACCTTGACTTTATCAATCCCTTTTAGTATTTTATATACCTCAATCAGATTCCGTCTCATCTTTCTCAATTCCAGCAAGTATAAACCCAACTGTTCAATCACTCCTCATACATCAATTCTTTCATCCCTGGAATCAATCTGGTGAACTTCCTCTGAACTGCCTCCAATGCCACCACATCCTTCCTCAAATAAGAAGACTAAAACTGGACACAATACCAAAAAGACTAGTGATTGGACCTTAACTGCTTACAATCTACAGTAATGAGTTTAATGAGAGGACTGGGTGCAATGCAAACTCGATGGAAAATAAAGCCATGAAGAGATCACAAAAAGGCTACAGAGGGATATGGACAGTTTGGATGAGTGGGCAAGAACACTTTTGTTGGAAAAATAAAGCACATTTTTTTTTGCATGGTGACAAACTGGGAAATGTTTGCATTCACATGGCCCAGAACGTTCTTGTGTGTGAATCACAGAAAGTTAACATGTAGGTACTGCAAACAATTAAAAGGCAAATGGTATGTTAGCTTTTGCTCCAAAGGGGTTAGAGAGTATAGAGTAAATAAAACTTACCACAATTGTACAGGGCACTGGCGAGGCCTCACCTGGAGTATTGTGTGCAGTTTTGTTCTTCTTAAGGAAGGACATACTTGCCCGAGAGGGAGTGCATTAAAGTTTCACTGGTCTGGCTACTGGAAAGAGGAGTTTATCCTAATTAGTAGAGATTGAACAAATTGGGTCAATATTACCTTAAATTTAGAACAGTAAGAAGTCTTACAACATCAGATTAAAGTCCAACAGGTTTGTTTTAAATCACTAGCTTTCAGAGCACTGCTCCTTCCTCAGGTTAAATTTAGAAGACTGAGAGGTGATCTACTTGAAACATAAAATGATTCTGAAGGGTTTGGACAGAATAGATGCTGAGAATATGTTTCCAACAACAGGGGAATCTAGAACATAGTGTCACTGTTTCATAATAAAGGTTCAGTCATTTAGGACTGAGGAGAAATTTCTACACTCAAAGGATTGTGAACCTTTGCAATTTTCTGCCCCAGACAGTTGTGACCACTCAGTTTTCAACAATGTTTATGATAAGAGGGTCCATATATTTTTGGGTACTGAGGAGAATTACAGGATGGAGTAGCAAGGTGGAATTCAGATGGAAGATTATCCCCCATTGAATTGTGGAGCCAAGTTGTCCACTCCAGCTCCTATTTATTAATTTCTATTCAATCTTCATGACGGTAACGGAGATGGAGGCAGTTAGCTATGGAATAGATGTCTAACGGTTGCTGTAGAATGTTCTGATGAGGGAAGTAGTCAACCATAAGTAGCTGTGTTGGCTGTGTATCCCTACAAACAAATAGCATTTTGGTAGTTTTTAAACTCCGCCTTGCAGATAAGAAAATGTCTTCCCATTTACAAGGTTTGAAGTGAAGAAAGCAAACTAGCAAAGAGTGCTTGTGAGGCAAATGAGGGGAGGATTGCAAGGCAAAATAAAAGATAAGAGATAGAGAAAGAGAGAGAAGCATAAGAGATAAACAGCAGAATGAGATAATCATATGGGAGCTACAAGTTCAAGTACTTTCCTCACACTTCAGATAAAGCATTAATATAAATATGAATTACAAGTTACTTTGAATAACAATTCATTTACAATAAACTGAAAAACCCATGATTTTTGTTTAGAACATTTCCACTTCTGGAGCTGTTTGATCTCTTTGCTAATGCATTTCTGGTTGCCTGGAAAATAATAATCTGAATTTCATGCAAGAAGATAACCTTCACATATCTGGAGGACACATGCTTTGTAACATCCATTTTTTTAGCATTCCTTAAATAGTTACGGGTTTTATCATTGAGTGCAATATCTGTTATTGCAGGAGGCATCAATTAGGATCTTCCAAAATGATTTGGAAATCGTGGCCCTTTTAGGTAGAGGTGAGGCTACAGAGGGCAAACAGTGAACTCTGCAGAAGTCCATTCAAGATCTTATCCCAATCTGATATAACACTCAAGATTTTCCAAGAGGCATTATTTTATCTCGGGAGGGGCAATGCTGAGGGTCATTTACAATGCCCACACCCTGTAAATCCCTACAATCCCTAAATCAAACCCTGTAAATTAATTTTTCAAAAACTCTCTGAAATGGAGACTTGTCAAGGCCAAGGCTCAAAACAGTGATGTCAGATCGGCAGCCCATTACAAACAGCGTCTGTTATTTAAGTCTGTTATTAACTGCATGAGAACAGAATATCAGGTGCTGGATATAATGTGCAGTTTGACCCAATGCTGCCAAAATTGTGCAACTTCCTGTGACAAATTTATAAATTCCACATGAAAAACCTTTAATTCATCTAAAAGCCAGGGAATTGGGCCGCATTGGGGCTGGTTTAGCACAGGGCTAAATAGCTGGCTTTTAAAGCAGACCAAGGCAGGCCAGCAGCACGGTTCAATTCCCGTACCAGCCTCCCCGAACAGGCGCCGGAATGTGGTGACTAGGGGTTTTTCACAGTAACTTCATTTGAAACCTACTTGTGACAATAAGCGATTTTCGTTTCATTTTTTCATTTTTCAGTTACTGGTCTCACACTTGGATAAGTTACAAGAATAGGGACGGGAACAGGAACAGAATAGGCCACCCTGCCATTCAAACATGCTTCATCATTTAATAAGATCGTGGCTGATCTAACACTAAGTCCACTTTCCTCCCTCTATAACTCTGAATTCCTCTGCTGATTGAAAACCTATCAACCTCAGCCTTGAAAATGTTCAAGGGCATGGCCTGCACAGCTTCTCGGGGCAAAGGATTCTAAAGCTTCACCAGTCTTTAAGATAAATTCTTCATGGAGAGCATGAGCAGATAAGAGCTGTCCAGGTTGCTACTTCCCTTTCTCATATTACTGCTCCTCAGCTGCTCACCATCAAGCTGGTGGCAAGGGCTGCCTGCTCAAGAGGTTGTGCAGCATGTAGTAGGCCAGCACGAACCTGCAGCAGGGCCTCTCCAGAGAACAGAAGCATTGTTTCAGCAGTGCAAGGCTCTGCTCTATCAAATGTCATGTGGCATTATACACATGTGTGCATATGTGTGTGTTGTGAACTGCAGCCTCAGTCAAATCATTACTGGATAGCTCTTGTCACCCAGTAGGCACCCTTAAATTGTCATGGCTGCTCAAATGCAGATTGCACAGTGGAATAGAGAGCCTCCATTACAAAGCAGTGGATGGCAAACTGTGCAATGCTGCTAATATTTCTAGCTTAATTATGGAAGGAGCCAAATACATATGGTTGCCTTCACAGCCACAGGCAATATGGTCGATGACTGACACTGAGTTGTCACTGCGGCAGAAGGTGGATTTTAGCAAGGGCATCCTTTTTGATACACAGGTATTTTGCACATTCTTCCTCACTGAGGTTCGACTCGGAGGATTGCTCCTTGAAAACCCCCAGGTAGGCATGGCCTCTGACTGGGAGCCCTCCCACCATCACCCCATCAGCAACGTGTTTTTCTCTGTGTGGTCTCTGTTCGTTTTCCAAATCATACTGTAATCCAAGGGGAGTGCTACCAGTGCACCCACACTTGGGAGCAATTGGTTTGTACAGAAGCCTTGAAGTCAGCAATAGCTCCTTCCTCTCCCTGTAGACTTTTGCAATTTGAACTCACAGTAGAAAGCAGTAAACGGTTGCAAAATCGTGGCAATAGACAAAAGAAATGAAGCAGCAACCAAACTGTAGGTGGTTGGTGAACCCTTTGATTATCACTGGTGGGACTTCCTCTTGCTGCTGAAAGCACGTGCAGCTGTGCAAGGTTGACCAGGGGTTATGGGAAGAAAGCAGAAGAATAGGGATGAGAAAAATATCAGCCATGATTGAATGGCGGAGCAGACTCGATGGACCGAGTGGCCTCATTCTGCTCCCATGTTTTATGGTCTTTGGATGGCCCATTGAGCTCCAAATTGGCACCACTAGCACCAGATCAATTTTGTATGCTGGCGGATGATTGCTGTGCATACTTCCAATGGATATCCACTTTGCAGACACCAATGTCTGCAATAGTATAGAGTCCAGCACAATGCACCCCACTAGTGTGCACCTGTGATGTGGATATCATTTTAGAGCTCTAAGAGCACGCACAGCACCCAAATAGCGGCTGCTAATTAGCTCAATTTCTCACCTGTTTACAAAGAACAATTACACCCAAATGGAAGCTGCTGCTAAAAGGGTTAAAGTTCAAACTGGCATGATGCGATGGCGACAGTCATCCAAAAAATTTGACTCGAGCTTAAACCAGGTAGTAGAAATCGACCATAACATTATCAAGTAATAGACAAAAATAATCAACAACTGTCACAATGAACTGAATTGTTACAATAACCTAACTGGAAGGCTTACTATTATATTGCTGTATGTCTGCTCTTAGGATGTTATCAAAGCACTATAGTAGTTTCAGAAATAATCAAAAACGTAAGTATCAAGGCGGCACTGTGGCGTAGTGGTTAGCACTGCTGCCTATGGCACTGAGGACCCGGGTTCGATCCTGGCCCTGGGTCACTGTCTGTGTGAAGTTTGCACGTTCTCCCCGTGTCTGCATGGGTTTCCCCCAGGTCGTCCCATTTCCTCCCACAGTCCAAAGATGTGCAGGTTAGGTGGATTCACCATGATCAATTGCCCATTAGTGTCCAAGATGTGCAGGTTAGTTGAGATTGCGGGGATGGGGCGGGAGAGTGGGCCTCGGGGGAGGGGGGGTGCTCATTCTGAGGGTCGGTACAGGTTCAATGGGCTGAATGGCCTCCTCCAAACTGCTGGGGCAGGATTCTCCCCTGCCCGGCGGTGCGGGCGGTCCCGGCGGGATGGAGTGGCGTGAACCACTCCGGCATCAGGCCGCCCCAAAGGTGCGGAAGTCTCCGCACCTTTAGGGCCCAAGCCATAACCTTGAGGGGCTAGGCCCGTGCCGGCGGGAACGGCCTTCGGCTCCACGCCAGGCGGGGCCAAAGGGACTTCGCCGGCCGCGGAAGTCCGTGCATGTGTCGGAGCGTCAGCGGCTGCTGACGTCATCCTCGCACATGTGTCCGCCATCGTGAAGACTATGGCGAACGCGGAAGGAAAAGAGTGCCCCCATGGCACAGTCCTGCCCGCCGATCGGTGGGCCCCGATCGCAGGCCAGGCCACCGTGGGGGCACCCCCCGGGGCCAGATCGCCCCAGGACCCCAGAGCCCGCCCGCGCCGCCTGGTCCCGCCAGTAAGGTAGGTGGTTTGATTCACGCCGGTGGGACCGGCATGACAGCGGTGGGACTTCGGCCCATTGCGGGCCGGAGAATCGCTGGGGGGGGGGGGGGGGGGGCGCCGATTCCCGTCTCCATCGAATCTCTGGTGCTGGAGACTTCGGGAGACGGCGGGAGCGGGATTCACGCCGGCACCCGGCGATTCTCCAACCCAGCGGATATATGATATATGATCAATGTCAGATATGCAAATAAAAACCCATTGCTTTTCAGTGTTTTCATTTTGAAAAGTGTCGTTTGTGGTACCACTGTGTACAGAATATCAGACGCACATATATCAGATCATATATCATAGAATCCCGACAGAATAATAATAATAATAATCTTCTATTGTCACAAGTATGAAGTTACTGTGAAAAGCCACTAGTCGCCACATTCCGGCGCCTGTTCGGGTAAACTGGTATGGGAATTGAACCCGCACTGCTGGTCTTGTTCTCCATTTACAAACCAGCTGTCTAGAGGAGGCCATTCAGCCCATTGAGCCTGCACTGACCCTCAGAATGAGCACCCCACCCAGATGCACATTAACACACAATTAATTGACAATAATGCAGTTAAATTATGCAACCTTAATTCTGGATTCCAAAGAGAGAGATTACAACAACCTTGAACATCTTCTCAAAATATGATTAAAGGGTTCAAAGAAAAAGCTGCTTAGTAGACTACTTCAAGTGTATATTAGACTGAGCTGCTGAGTATCTCTGCTGGGACAGGAATGATTATATTTGGACAGTAAAACAGCTGTTGTCTTTAAAAAGCTGAAAATCAGCATCATGTTACTGCTACAGGATATCTTACAGAGCACAAATGGAATTCAGATGAGTGATTTAAAAGATGACAAACAGAGTCAATGAATTAGAACAATCGCACTAACAAAAGAAAACAGCAATGGGATAATTGTGTGCAAAAAGACATTCGCGAGAGTGAGAGCAGAATTGAGAGGTTATATCTGTCAGGAAAGATTGAACAGGTCAGAGCACTCTTCTCTAAAAAAAGAGAAAACTCAGAGATCGCTTGGTACAAGTCTTTAAATCATGACATGGTTTGATAAGGTAGACATGTTGAAGGTGTTTCTACTTGCAGGAGAGGGCGGAACTGGGGACCATGGTCCAGAATGCCCTTGGCTGCCCCGAAGACCCCAGGCAAGAACTGTAAAGGGAACTATCGGAAGCTCTGATTTAAAGTGAGAGACTTCGGATCATGGGCGGGAAGGTAGCACAGTGGTTAGCACTATTGCTTCACAGCGCCAAGGTTCCAGGTTCGATTCCCGGCTTGCGTCACTGTCTGTGCGGAGTCTGTATGCTCTCCCTGTGTCTGCGTGGGTTTCCTCCGGGTACTCCGGTTTCCTCCCACAAGTCCCAAAAGACGTGCTTTTAGGTAATTTGGACATCCTGAATTCTCCCACTGTGTACACGAACAGGCGCCGGAGTGTGGCGACGAGGGGGTTTTCACAGTAACTTCATTGCAGTGTTAATGTAAGCCTACTTGTGACAATAATAAAGATTATTATTAACCCAGGAAAAATTAGACGGTATAAATCCAATTAAAACCACCTGGTAACTATGGTACTGAATGCCCCTCCCACCCCCACGATGACTCACACTCCAACCATCCCCCATTTCCCGACAACCGTCCTGAACCGTCCATCCTTGACTAATCACCCGACTCCATTTAACCACCTGACCCCCGATCAGTTGATCTCCCTCCCCTCACCCACGTACTATACACACTGACCACTGAAAGTGGCTGGGCCTTTAAACCTTACTGGGCTATGGCAGCTGGTGCTGTAAAAAGGGGATGGGGCTTCACTTCCCCGACACTGCCATCCTGCACTGTGAGGAGTCCAGAGGTACTGCGCTGCACATTTCTTTTTTAAAATAAATTTAGAGTACCCAATTCATTTTTCCAATTAAGGAGCAATTTAGCGTGGTCAATCCACCTAACCTGCACATCTTTTGGGTTGTGGGGGCAAAACCCACGCAAACACGGGGAGAATGTGCAAACTCCACACGGACAGCACCCAGAGCCGGGATCGAACCTGGGACCTCGGCGCCTTGTGGCCGCAGTGCTACCCACTTCGTCACCGTGCTGCCACACTGCACATTTCTCAGGAGGCCCGGGTCGGAGGTCCAGGCGAGAAATGTGCAGGTCCAAGTAAGTAAAAAGGAGCGGAGTCGCAATCCGACAGAAGTTGTGCACACTGACTGAAAAATCAGGGTGAGCCCACCACTGTTAGCCCAGGAAATCACAACCAATATTTACAGTCCTCAGACAGTTATTTCCCAGAAGTCATAGCGTCCAAGAGCTGCCAGCCAGTCAGATGGCCAGGAGCTGTCCAGTCACAGCACTACCACCAGGATCATTGGCCACCTTGGGACTGCAGTCAATCAGTGATGAAAATAAGCAATGGAGACTGAATAACCAGGTAAGTTGAGTGGATTTGCCAGGGTATGTTTGGCAGACTCTGAGAGTGGGGGTGCGGAGAGGAGTGTCAGTGATGAGGCAATGGGTGGACGCAGTGCTGGCCCTTGTCACAGGGGGTTTGGGAGGGGAGATCTTCTGGGTAGAGGGGGACCAGGACACAGGTACCCCACCTCTGAGCCTGCAGCCAGGTACCAAGTGCTTATCTGGCAGCCTCATCATATGGCCAATAGCTTGATAATTTGTGGGTTAGCATCAGAAAATCACCATTAAAAAATTGCTTGGTTGTCATAAAAACTCCACCTTCAGCAATGGGAACCTGCCACTCCTATGTGATTTACGCCACATCACATAGTTGACTCAAGACCATAGTGTTCAATTGTTCTGTGTTTGATTACGAGAGTCTGATCATCAATCAAATCTCTCTGTGCTTGATTGGTTAAGCCTGGGGCATGGAAAAAGTAAAAACCATAGAAAGAGCTGGAAGCCTGAGCTGGAAGCGTGCAGCAGTCATTTGAAAACACTGGGTGGGGAAACAAAAGCCTGTTACACGCGTGGAAATGAGTGAGATCAGGGGACACGGTCGCACTGCTGCTTTACTGAGGTTCGATCCTGGCCACGGGTCACAGTCTATGTGGAGTTTGCACGTTCTCCCCATGTCTGCATGAGTCTCACCCCCACGAACCAAAGATGTGCAGGGTAGGTGGATTGGCCATGTTAAATTGCCCCTTAATTGGGTAAAAAGAATTGGGTATAGAATAGATAGATAGAACAGTACAGCACAGAACAGGCCCTTCGGCCCTCAATGTTGTGCCGAGCCATGATCACCCTACTCAAACCCACGTATCCACCCTATACCCGTAACCCAACAACCCCCCCTTAACCTTACTTTTATTAGGACACTACGGGAAATTTAGCATGGCCAATCCACCTAACCCGCACATCTTTGGACTGTGGGAGGAAACCGGAGCACCCGGAGGAAACCCACGCACACAGGGGGAGGACGTGCAGACTCCACACAGACAGTGACCCAGCCGGGAATCGAACCTGGGACCCTGGAGCTGTGAAGCATTTATGCTAACCACCATGCTACCCTGCTGCCCATAAGTTACATTTATTTTAAAAAGGAAATGAATGAGATCTATGCACAGCTCTGAGAGATAAAAATATACAACAAATACCAACTAGGGATGGGCAATAAGTATGTCCTTCCCAGTATCACTCATATCCCAAGAACAAATTGAACATAATCATCTCCTGTCGGGAAACTCTTCCATATTTCTCCTAAAATAAACTTCTGGAACATTTACTCGATCAAACCCAACCTAAGTGATTCAAGCCTGGCTATTTGCTTTTCCTAAAGCGCTTTACCATGGTTGCAAGGTCCATGGTCCTCTACAGATAATTTAATCATCACAGTCTATAGTCTTATAACCTTCAATCTTATTATAAATTTAATATTAATCCATTATTTTTGTCAGCAAAAAGTGAATCAACATAGTGTCAACGATTGTTATTGGGCCCTTTGTCAAAGTCTATATAGTACAGAAAATAAACTGTAATCTCATATCTCTAAAGCTTGCTGACTTTGTACTTGTGTTCTCTAATTCTGTGCTCGCACGTCCATATTAAATTGCTCTAGTATCCATGCCTCTCAACATCTTCAAAATCTAAATCACATACCCTCTTCACTTTTCTCTTCAGTACAAACAGATTGTGTTCTGCAAGGCTCTACACTCCAAAATCATCCTTGAAATTCTTTATGCTTTCCAATCCATCAAGGTCCTTCTGCAATTATATTGTTCACAACTGTACACAACATTTCAAGTGTGACCTCAGCAATGATTTATGCAAGGTTACAATCGCTTGATTCAACTCATCAAATGCCCTTGAGATATATCCTGAAACTTTACTGGTCTTGAGAACATTGCCTGTTCAATGACAAGACCATTTCAGTAAATAGTTGCTATTTTTATAGGCCATTGTTTTGTTGTGATCATTTAAACTTAATTTGTTACTTTAGTTAAATTGTGTTAATATCTATTGGTTGGGCTAAACCCACCCTGGGAATGTTAATTGTGTAATTCTGAGCAAAGTGTGATGGGAGAGGATTCCCTCCCTGTGGCGTTTTGAGGACAGGCAATTAATTTATTTCCACAAAGTAAGGTTTCTCCCAATGCCACAATTCCCACTGCGATACCTGAAATTGTTTTGGGAAGAGTGCTCCTTGAAGACCAACATGCAATGACCACCTCAGAAACGTCATCACCTCCAAATCCCAGGCCTCACCCATCCTGACTTGGACATAGACCAAGAATTCTGGAACATTTGCCCGACCAAACCCAACCTAAGTGATTCAAGCCTGACTATTTGCATTTCCTTCAAGAATTTCCAACCTGGCGCAACCAAGGGAGCATAAGCGCCACACAAAAACCACAGGTTTACTCAATAAATGTGACCTTGTCAGGTTTGCTGAAACCCGAGAACAAGTAAGAAAATAAGATTGTTGGGCATTGCAAGTAAATTTTCTCTTCATAATTTAATTAATTTTTGGATTAACTTTGTTTTGTTATCTTAGCTACTGATCCTTAAGCAAAAAAAGAACCTCACACTTCATTATTCCCATGAGGTTCATCGAACTGAATACTATAATTCTCATCATTCTACTTTACAATAGGGCCCATCATTGTACTTTGGTTTAAAATCAATTCCCGTAGGCCACACCAGCCTGAAACTTTAACAGCATTCCCCTTAAAGGAAACATCAAAGTGGGGTTGGGTTTAGTGCTATCCCAGATCTCCCAGTGGCCAAGTAAAAAGGGACTCCTTCCCTGCGCCATCTTTCTGTTGGAGTGCAGCCTATTCTCATACCATCCAAAATGGGATCCATGGTGGTAAACGCAAATCAGGTTTAGTTTTGCCTAACGCCACAGCCTACAGGCCTATCGTCCTTTGTGCTTTTAGTGACTGGTGGACTGCATCCAAGATCCTTGTTTTGGCTTCTTCTGACTTGATTATTTTGATGTAACTTTTAAATTGTCTTTTGTTAAAAATCTATTTTCAGTGGTGTCTCAATCACTGATTTATCTGAGAATGGGTCTTGTTAATTGTTTGTCAGGGTCCTGTCCACATCCCATGCTCACATTTAAAAAAAAATCTTTTTTCCAATCAAGGGGCAATTTAGCAAGGCCAATCCACCTACCCAGCACATGTTTGGGTTGTGGTGGTGAAACCCATACAGACATGGGGAGAATTTGCAAACTCCACAAGGAAAGTGATGCGGGGCTGGGATCGAACGTGGTTCCTTGGTGCCATGAGGCAGCAGTGCTAACCACTGCACCACCGTGCCACTCCCCTCCTGCTTCTATTTATTTGTTTGTTTGTTTGTTTGTTTATTTCTTTATTTAAATTTAGAGTACCCAATTATTTTTGTTCCAATTAAGGGACAATTCCCGCACTCAGTGTGGTGGAGGATTCGGGTCCGGAGGGCGACTGTCCAAAGGCTGTTAGCCACCCAGTGTCGGGAGTGCAGTGTGCATGAGATGCTCTGTACTCTGTACCGAGGTGCGGGTCTCACTCGTGCCTGACACTGTGTCGCCCCTCACCCCCTCTGGGGGACTCCCAGAATCTGGCACATCATAATTGAACGTTCTTTTGTTTTTCTGCCTCCATAGATAGTTCAGGCAGTGCCCTATTTGCACTCCCCCCCTCACCAACACTTCGACTCCCCACCACCCTCCTTTGCCCTCTCCCCCCCCCCACCCTCCTTCCTTTCCCTTCTGTTGGTATAGGTCTCTGGTCTCTCTTGCGCAAAGTTTAGTGTTTGTACTATTTGTTTTTTTGTAGAAACGTGTTATGAACTGTTTTAATATCAGAGTATCTACCCCCCCCGCCCCCCCATCCCCGTACATTGGTACTGAGGGGAGGGTACCCTGTTTCACCAACACAAAATGAGTGTTTGTACCGTTTGGCCTTGTACATATTTTTTACTGTTTTAATAAAAATATATGGCCAATCCACCTGACCTGCACATCTTTCCACTGTGGGGCTAAAACCCACGCAGGCATGGGGAGAATGTGCAATCTCCATGAAGTGTTGGCTAGTGTAGACTTAGGAGATGAACAGACACTTCCAACACTGATGAAGGTTCAACTCAATTTTATTAACTACTTCTAACTAACTAACACACGATGACTGTGGGTCTAAATGATGCTAACTAAAACTAGAGACCTAAGCCTTGTCCGAACCAGTTGATTCTCTCAGCACGTGTTGTAAGTCTGTGCTGGGCTGGATGAGTTCTTCTTACACTCAGAGGCAGCACCCAGAATGGGCGGGAACCGTGGTGCACTCTGCCTTTATAGTGTGTGTATTCTAACTGGTGATTGGCTGCGGTGTTTGTACATGCTGATTAATCCCTGTGTGTGTCCATCAGTGTGTGTCTGCACCATGATATACTGGTGTATATTATGACATCCCCCCTTTTATTAAAAAAAATGTTGATATAGGCACGTGATAATAAATAGTGTGGGTGTGTGGAGAATGTACCTAGCTACGTGTGAGGTGCGAAGACATATGTACAAAGCTACATACAGGGAACAAGACTATTTACAGAGGAAGGTGCCTGGTGCAGATGACTACCATGAACTGGAACAACCAATGAATCTATTTACAAATCACTGGATAACGAATGCAACAGTAAAGGATATAGGAAAAAAAACATTTCAAAGAGTCCACATGTGTACAGAGTTCATAAGTTCAGTCTCTGAGGTGGGCGACGAACTCTGGTTGACCAGATAATAATGTCGTCGACATATACCCGGACGCCATCGATCCCCTCCATCATCTGCTCCATGATCCAGTGGAAAACCTCTGACGCAGAGATGATGCCGAATGGCATCCGGTTGTAGCAGAACCTGCCAAAGGGTGCGTTGAACGTACACAGCTTCCTGCTTGACTCATCTAGTTGGATCTGCCAGAAACCCTTCGAGGCATCTAGTTTTGAGAATAGTTTGGCATGGGCCATCTCGGACGTGAGCTCCTCACGTTTCGGAATCGGGTAGTGCTCCCGCATGATATTCTGATTCAGATCTTTAGGATCAATACAGATCTGCAGCTCGCCGGACGGCTTCTTGATGCAGACCATGGAGCTTACCCAGTCTGTGGGCTCCGTGACCCTAGAAATGACTCCTTGGTCCTGGAGGTCCTGGAGCTGTTGCTTGAGGCGGTCCTTGAGGGGCGCTGGGACTCTGCGAGGTGCGTGAACGACAGGCGTGGCGTTGGGCTTGAGTAGGATTTTGTACGTGTACGGGAGCGTGCCCATGCCTTCGGAAACATCATGGTATTGCTGGATGATGGAGTCGAGTTGCGCCCTGAAGTCTGTGTCAGAGGATGCAGACACATCGCTTGAAGAGAGAGAGTGTACTCTCTGCACTAAGTGGAGCAGCTTGCATGCCTGCGCACCAAGCAAGAAGGCTTTTGAGGCAGCAACAATCTCGAACGGGAGAATGACTGTGTGAGCACGATGTGTCACCTCAAGGCGGCAGGAGCCGCTGGTGGCGATGGCATTGCCATTGTAGTCCAGCAATTTACACGCAGATGGCAGGACAGCAGGCTGTACGCAGAGCTTGCGAAAATCAAACAACGCAATGAGATTGGCAGAAGCGGCAGTGCCCAGGTGGAACCTGACAGGGGACCAGTTGACCGTAAGGGTGGCACATCACTCATCAACCTGGCTGACGCTGTGGACGTGGACGAGTTCAGTGCCACTCTTGGGGGGACATCCTGTTCATAGTAACAACGCCGATTTGGAACGGGACCTGTGGGTCATTGCAGGCACAGTCGGAATCAAGATCTAGAGTAGGTTCCTTGATGGCAGGCTGGATAGCCCTGACGTCTCCGTTGGGCTGGGTGGACCTTCGAAAAACAGCAGGCAGGGAAGATCTGCACATTGCAGCGTAGTGGTCTCGTTTGCCACACTGCAGGCAGCATCGGGACTTCACGGGACATTGCCGCTTTAAGTGGGCGGAGCCGCTGTTGCCGCGCTTCGGGACGTTCGTCGCGCCACCGCGCATGCACGGGGCGATTCAGCGTAGCGTGCACCTGCACGAAGTGGTCTGTGACATCAGCATGCTCGCTGCGTGTAAGAGCGGTTCTCCGCGAAAAGCGCGCAAAATGGCCGCCATCGTTCAGATCCAGAGCCTGAAAAGATTTAATCATTTGGACCCGTTCTGCCTCGTAAGGGGCTTGCTGCGCCGTTTCAGCAGCCTGGATGCAGGAGTAGCGTGTGGAGGCATGTTCATGAAGTACACAGGTCTCAATGGCCGTGGAGAGAGTGAGCTGCTTATCTTTTAGTAGCTGCTGGCGCAGGGGCTCAGATTGAACACCAAAAACAATCTGGTCATGGAGCACGGAGTCAGAGGTGGACCCGTAGTTGGAGGACTGCGCAAGGACGTGGAGGTGGGTAATGAAGGACTGGAAAGGCTCGCCCTTACCCTGAATTCGCTGCTGAAATATGTATCTCTCGAAGCTCTCGTTGACCTCGACCGCACAGTGGCTGTCGAACTTCAGAATTATGGTCTTGAACTTCGATCCTCCCCCTCATCGAAGGTGAGCAAGACGTCAATGTGTAGAGCGTGGTCACCGGCTGTGAAGAGGAAGAGAGCAATCTTCCGTGTGTACGAGGCAGCTTCCAGGTCCCTGGCTTGAGGTACAGCTGGAAGCGCTGTTTGAAAAGTTTCCAGTTCGAGCCCAGATTCCCTGCAATGCGGAGAGGCGGCAGGCGGCGAATGGAGTCCATTCTGTAGGATGGCGCGTGACTGGTGTAAGCAGATCACTGAAAGGTAGGTCTCAGAAGTGCGAGCATCCCTCAACTTCTGGTACCATGAAGTGTTGGCTAGTGTAGACTTGAGAGATGAACAGACACTTCCAACACTGATGAAGGTTCAACTCAATTTTATTAACTACTTCTAACTAACTAACACATGATGACTGTGGGTCTAAATCAGGGGTGGGCAAACTTTTCCGTGCAAGGGCCACATTCAGAAATTCACAATTTTAAAGGGCCGCATAGTATATTAAGTAAAATATTTAATATTTTAAATAGCCAAAATAAAAGGTCTTTAAAGAAAAAAAAGCACACTTATTTGAAAAACAAAGTAACTCAGTAAGTAACAGAACAATGTCAATGAGAATGATGCATCTGACTGCAGTCATTTACCAGTTTGTTGAAATCAGGTGTCAAGTTGCTTGTGCTGATCCTTAACACTGACAGAAGCACAGCCTAGCCGAGTCAACGATAAAAACGCGCGTAGTGGGGTGGATGAGTGGGGCTGCCTATTGGTCGGTTTAGTTGGGTGTGCGACCAATAGGAGTCCAGGTTACAAACAATAATAAGGCTTATTGTTTGTAACCTGGACTCCTATTGGTCGCACACCCAACTAAACCGACCAATGAGACAGCCCCACTCCTCCACCCCACTACACGCGTTTTTTTGCGACCCGCCAATGAGGTGCCCGGAATCATAACCGGCATTTTTGAAAAGCCGCCGGGGAAAAGCCGCTGAAGTAAATGCGCTTATTCAATAAGCGCATTTACTTCAGCGGCTTTTCCCCGGCGGCTTTTCAAAAATGCCGGTTATGATTCCGGGCACCTCATTGGCGGGCCGCATAAAAACCTTTGTCAGGCCGCATGGGGCCTGCGGGCCGTAGCTTGCCCACCCCTGGTCTAAATGATGCTAACTTAAACTAAAGACCTAAGCCTTGTCCGAACCAGTTGATTCTCTCAGCATGTGTTGTAAGTCTGTGCTGGGCTGGATGAGTTCTTCTTACACTCAGAGGCAGTACCCAGAATGAGCGGGAACCGTGGTGCCCTCTGCCTTTATAGTGTGTGTATTCTAACTGGTGATTGGCTGCGGTGTTTGTACATGTTGATTGGTCCCTGTGTGTGTCCATCAGTGTGTGTCTGCACCATGATATCCTGGTGTACATTATGACACTCCACACAGACAGTGACCCAGGGCCGGGTTTCGAACCCAGGTCCTCAGCACCGCAGTCCCAGTGCTAACCTCTGCACCACATGCCGCCCCTCCTGCCCCTATTTAAACAGCAGTATAATGTTCCACATTTAAAATCCATAAACTATTACTTGCTCTTCTACATAGTTTGTATGCATTCCTTTCATCTTCCTTCTACCAATCACCCGACTGCAACATTTAATGTTATTAATATTTTTTTTCACCCACCCTGTCACATACGAAGCGTAGAAACAGCAAAAGGTCCCGAACAAATCCCTGTGGAACGGATGTATGATGCAGCCTTGTCCCATTTATCAGTACTTTCTGATTTCAAACCCAACACTAATGTGTCTTTAATTCATTACACAAGCAGAAGTTTCAGGTATGGAATTTACATGTTGCTGCTGTTTGACAATGTAGTGGCAGTCTTTTCTTCCCTGTAACCTTATTTGCATAATACTCAGATTAGTGTCGACAAACACCTGGGATCATTATGTTCTGTGCAGCTTTTGGAGTTCAAAAGGTCACCACATAAATTAGTTAAGCATACAATTGGATTGAACCAGTTCTCAAGTCACTGTGTTGAGATTGTGTTCGATGAAGCAGGAATAAAGAAGCTACTGAGCAGAGACAAAGAAAACTTCCTTACATGCTCCTCATGTGCCAGAGAATTGCCCGCCGAATGCTTTAATGTAAAATATGTGCACTGATTTTAAAGCAGTCTCTCAAATAGGAGAGAACTCCCTCAACAAGCATTATCTGGAGAATAAATTATGTCTGGGAGCTAATGCAGTTATTAGGTCTGAATTACATTATTGCAGGAGAATGAAACTCGGGCAGTTTATTGTCACCAAGTTTTTAGGCTGTGTGAATGCTCAGATATTGTTTACCTGAAGAACGTGGTCTAACAGGCCTAAACCTGTTATACTTGCAAGCCTTTGGCTCAATCTAAACCTGTGGTTAGAATAAAATTTAACACTTTTATCACAAGTATTGATTCAATAAACACTTAACATCTATTGAATATTTTTTTTAAATACTTTTATTCGAGGCGTTTTCATATATACAAACAGAATCAAAAGAACAATCAAACAATTCAATAAACAACCAACAAGCACTTCCCCTGCCCCCCCGATGCCAACCACTCCTCATATCCTGCCTTCCCCATTTTAACCCCCTTACCACCACCCCCCCCCCCCCTTGCTGACTCATCAAACCTCCTTAAAGAAATCAATAAACGAATAAACGGCTTACGCATCCACAGACCCCCTCAGAGTGAAATTACCCCCCCCCACCCCAGCTTTCGGTAGCTCCAAGTCCCGCCACGCAAGCAAAATCCGTCTCCAGGCTATAAGGGAGGCAAAGGCCAATACATCGGCCTCCCTCACCTCCTGGACTCCCGGATCTTCCAACACCTCAAATATCGCCACCTCTGGACTCGGAACCACCTCCGTACCAAGCTCGGACATCACGTCCGAGAACCCCTGCCAGAACCCCCTCAGTCTTGGACACGCCCAGGAAATGTGGATGTGATTCGCAGGACCCCCCGCACACTGCCCACACCTATCCTCTGCACCCTCAAAGAACCTACTCATTCTCTCCACCATCATATATGCCCTATGCACCAACTTAACTGGATGAGGCTTAACCTTGCACATGACGAGGACGTGTTCACCCTCCACAAAGCCTCCGCCCACATCTCAGCCCAAGCTCCTCCTCCCATTTCCTCTTAATATCCCCCACCAGGGCTCCCTCCCACTCCATCAACTTGTAGACAACCGCCACCTACCCCTCCCCCATTTCATCCTTCGACCGCACCTTAACCTGCGACCCCAGGGGTGGCAGCCCAGGAAAGGACGGCACCTTTTTCCTTCCAAAGTCCCGAACCTGCAGGCACCTAAAGCCATTCACACAGTTCCTCCAGGTACTCCGTAAATCTGCCTCCCGTGAATAAGTCGCCAAAGCGCTCAATCCCCGCCTGCCGCCACCCCCTAAACCCCGCATCTAGCCCTGTTGGTGCAAACCTATGATTATTACAGATTGGCCCCCACAACAAGGCACCTTCCAGCCCAGATGCTGCCTCCACTGCCCCCACACCCTCAAAGCTGACGCCACCACTGGGGCCATGGATTACCTAGCCGGCAAAAACGGTAAAGACGTCATCAACAAAGCCCTCAACACGTACCCCTGCAAGATGCCGTCTCCACCCGCCCCACACGCCAACCCCTCCCCCACAACCCATTTCTTTACCATAGCAATGTTTGCTGCCCAATAATAGTTCACCATGTTCGGCATGGCCACCCCCTCGCCCCCGTTCCAAAAAGCCCGTTGCAGCCGCAGGATCTTCCCTGCCCACACACATCCCGAAATCAACCCACTGATCCGCGTAAAAAATGATTTGGGGACAAAGATTGGGAGGTTCTGAAATACAAATAGAAACCTCGGCAGCACTGTCATTTTCACTGTCTGCACCCAACCTGCCAGTGGCAGCCGGCAACACATCCCACCTCTGAAAGTCCACCTTCATCTGCTCCACCACTCAGGCCAAGTTCAGTTTATGCAACTGTGCCCAACTCATCACCACCTGGATCCCCAAATACCTGAAATGCGTCCCCACTACCCTAAACAGCAACTCTCCTAATCTCCTTTCCTGTCCTCTGGCCGAAATCGGGAACACCACGCTTTTTCCCATTTTCAATTTGTATCCCAAAAACCAGCTAAATTCCCCCACAATCTCCATGATGCCTCCGATGCTGCTCACCGGGTCTGATGTATACAGTAACAGATATTAAAATATAATCGTTATCGTACGCCATAAGCATCATTGCCAGTGGCTCCATCGTCAAGGCAGAAAGCAACTGGGAGAGCAGGCATCTATTGAATAATTTTAATGGTGCAATCTTCAGTATGAATGCTAGTTACCATGCATAATCAAAGTATTACATTTTAATCCTCTTTAATGGCATTGCATGGTTTCTGAATGTGTCATGAGAGAGGCATAGGGACAGACAAATTCCTATTAATACAGTGTGGCAAGTGCCAGCAATAACATTTTTTTTTTTTTTAAATAATTTTTATTGAAGAAATTTTTCAAAATACAAACATTTTAACCCCCCCTACATTTAAATTTAAATTATATCAAAACAAAGTCAAACCCCCCTACTTAACAAAAAGTCCCCCCACCCCCTACTCGCGCGTCCCCCCCCCCCCCCCCCCCCCCCCCCGCCGGCGAACCAACAGTCAGACCAACTTATCATTTCTGGCAGTGTCCTCGGGCAGCCTTGCCCGTGCCACCACCGCTACCGTACTTCCTTCGTTGTTGTCCCCCCTCCCCCCCCCCCTCCCCCCCCCCTCCCTCCCGCCCTCCCCTCCCCTCCCGGGTTGCTGCTGTCACGACCTCAGTTTCTATCTCTGATCTAAGAGGTCCAGGAAGGGTTGCCATCGCCTGAAAAACCTCTGCACCGACCCTCTCAGGGCGAATTTGATCCTTTCCAATTGGATGAAGTTTGCCATGTCGTTTAACCAGGTGTTAACACTTGGAGGCCTTTCGTCCCTCCACTGAATCAAGATCCTCCTCCGAGCCACCAAGGACGCAAAGGCTAATATTCCAGCCTCCCTCGCCTCCTGTACCCCCGGCTCCACCCCAACCCCGAAGATCGCAAGTCCCCATCCTGGCTTGACCCTGGACCCCACCACTCTCGACACCGTCCCTGCCACCCCCTTCCAGAACTCCTCCAGTGCCGGACATGCCCAAAACATATGTGCATGATTCGCAGGGCTTCCCGAACATCTAATACACCTGTCTTCACCCCCGAAAAACCGACTCATCCTTGTCCCCGTCATGTGGGCTCTATGCAGAGCAATAACATTTTGAGATGTTTTTGATAGTACTGAGCTAAAGCTGATACACTATTAATTAAAATCTTCATAATAAAATACAATATAAATTATGACCTTTTATCTCTAAAGAGCTGGGTCTGTATCTTGCCAGTTTGGGATATTTAAAAAAAAAATCTGATTTGTGCATTTGGTACGATTAGACACTCTAACCCCTGGCACAGCATGTGGGCCTTTCTTTATTCGACTCCACAAAAATTGGAATGACAGGTGAAGACAGGGACCTAACCAAGACGGCTCCTGCCTGGGATTCAGCCAAAAGACAGAGTCGAGACTCCACTCCCATCAGCAATCTAGATTATAGCGAGAGTGGAAGGGGGAAGTCAGGGATAGGACAATGTCTGAAAGATTAAGTTCCCTGCGGTGATCTTTGTGAGTGGTTTCCAGGATGGAAAGCGTAGTGACCAGAAAGACACACAAAGCTCTTTTGAAGAACCAAACTAATTTTATCAACACTACTAAATTTGAGTTTGACACTTATTCTCAACAGCAAACATACATGTAAGAATTAAACTACACTCACAAACTCTATCTCTATCTACTAACGAGAACTATTATCTGTTAACTAGCTCTGCTACACACTATGAATCTTGTCTTCTTCAACTCCAATCTAATCTCCCCCCCAAGCCCAAGAGCCAGTGCAATTTATAGTACTGTCCTTTAGCTCCCTCTAGTGGCTAGGCTTAAAATAACACTAACTCTTCACGTGCTGTACATTTGTATAATGTCACATCCCCCTTTCTTTGTGAAAAAATGTTCCATTTCTTTTCATACATGCATGAATGGCTATACATTTTCTTGCTTAAAGTATCATACAGCATGTGAACGATGATAGAATTAGTGTTAGATTTACAGTTTTAATCTATTTGGAGGTTTCCTACATCTTGTAGAGCTTCTTAATGTTACAACATTGTTATTTGAATTGTCTGGTACATTTGACAATATAGCTTTTGGAAAGTCATTTGTAGGAAATATGAGTTGTTGTCTCGTTGTAGCTGATTCTGTGAATGCAACAGGGTTGTTTAAGTTTCAAGAGATCTCTTCTGGTTCTATGAAAAATCTTTCCAGATTCAGTTCTGATCACATCTTGATGTGAGTTCATTGAGTACTTTTGCAATGCCCATGCATCCACCTTCAGGATTATGAATGCATACAATATCACCTTCTCTGAGTGGAGATAGTGGTTTGGAGTTTTTGTCGTAATATTTCCTTTGCTTGTTCTTCAGTTGCTGCATTTCCTGGTGCACGACTTGCTGAAAAAAAAGAAATGAAATGAAAATCACTTATTGTCACAAGGAGGCTTCAAATGAAGTTACTGCGAAAAGCCCCTAGTCGCCACATTCCGGTGCCTGTCTGGTAAGGCTGGTACGGGAATTGAACCGCACTGCTGGCCTGCCTTGGTCTGCTTTAAAAGCCAGCTATTTAACCCTGTGCTAAACCAGCCCCAATCTTTGTTCGGAACAATTAAAGTTTAAAATGTCGTACGTATTTTAAGTCCCATCAATAGTTGTGCTGGAGAAAACCCCGATGACAATGGTGTAGCTCTGTATGCCAATCGTGCTAAGTCCTTCTTGTCATCCATTGTGTATTTGAAAAGCTGCTTCTCAATTCCCACCCCTTTTTCAGCTTTCCCATTTGCCTGCGGGTCTAGTGGGCTAGAAGTTACATGTGTGAAGTTACATTAATTGGCAAACTGTAACCACTCCAGGCTGCGAAAACACGATCCATTGTCTGTGACAACAGTAACTGGTATTCCATGTCTGGCAAATACATTTTTTGTTGCCCTGACAACTGAATGTGTTGTTGAGTCGATAACTTGATAACCTTCGGAAAAATTTGAGTTTTCGCCAACGATTATCAAATAATCACAGCCTTGAAAATAAAATAGATCCATGGCAAGTTTTGTCCATAGTTCCACCAAGGTTTGCTCACATTGTGCCGGTTGGTGTATTTGACATACCCAACACTGTTGAATGTAGCTGTTTATATCCTTGTTGATTCCCGGCCAATACACCGATTGTCATGCTCCTCTTCTACATTTCTCAATGCCTTGATGTCCTTGTGGATTTGTGCGACAATGTCTTGTCTAAGACATGATGGAATTACAATGTGGTCCCCTTACAATAGAAAGTCGTCTGTGATTGTCAGGTCTTCACTGATGCTCCGGAGGTGGCGATTTTGGGGGTTTCAGAGGATCCGGAAGTCCGGGGGGGAGAAAGAGGCCGACGTTTTGGCCTTTGCTTCCCTGGTAGCCCGGAGACGGATACTTCTAGCTTGGAGGGAGTCAAAGCCCCCGAAGTCGGAAGCCTGGCTGTCAGACATGGTGAGTTTCCTGGGCTTGGAGAAGATTCGCCATGAGAGGGTCGTTGTTAGGGTTCGCCTGGAGGTGGCAACCGTTCATTGACTTCTTTGCGGAGAATTAATCGTCAGCAGGGGGGCGGGGGCGGGGAGGAGGGGGGGAGGATTAGGGGAATGCAGTATATGGGGTCAATTGGGTAGGACGGGTTACGGCGATTGCACTGTGTACTTTGTTTATTGTACAGTCTTTTTGTTTTCACGTTCTGTAATTCTACTGTTTACAATGCCAAAAAAACCTCATTAAAATTGTTTATCAAAAAAAAGGTCTTCTCTGATGCTGCGAAAGTTTGCACATTTCCCTTTAGGCCAGTCAGTACGTAGATATTGTATCACTTGCTGAAGTGTCGGATCTCAGAGAGTTTCTGCCATACTTATTTGTGGTTTAGCATCTGTGACAGATATCATTGCTGTGATTAAGTTGACTTGTGCTTCCCTACTGAGTACTACGTCAACAGCTTTGTCACCCTCATACATTGTGGCATTGTGTGCATAACGTATACGCAAGTACTAATTCTTTCGAATCAGTGAAAGATTTGGCAATGTGAATTCTCTGAATCAGGTTTAGGTGGATACAGGCATATACTCCAAGACTTGAGGATCTTGTGTCATCCACAATTTCAAAATCAAGTAGAATTTTAATGTCACCACCCTGAACTATGAGGTAACATGAACCTTTTATTGGTATTTCATTTTCATTGTAGTCTGTTAACCTACAATGTGTCTTTTTATATTTTGGATGGGTTTCTACTTTACCCAAATCTGATTTTGTTATCAGATTAGTGTGTGCGCCAGTGTCCAATTTAAACTGTACCTCTGATCCATTAATTATCAAAGTTTCTATACGATCTTTATTTCTGTCGGATAGTTGCCTAATTGGCTTATCAGCTATATTGTTTCCATTTGTTCTCGTGATTGCTTCTAATATGAAGTTGTCCAGTGAAGGAGGTATAGTGAGATCAATCTTTGATTTTAATTTTTTTTCTTCTTTTGAGACCCAGGCTGCCAGGGGCTGGCAGTCACTGCCCAGTCACCTGTTTCAGTTGCAAGTCTAATTTCTCAGTCAATATAGGCAAAATTAACTAAGCTGCAGTCAGAAAATGATTCAAAAGATAACACTGACGCTTTTGTTTAGCAGGGAAGACACCTTGGTCACTTTGTCCATGGAGAAGTCAACAGGCGAATGAGAGGACATTTCACAGAGGATTATCTAAATCTAAAATCTTGAAGGCCACACATGTGTCAGTAATAAAGCCTTGGAATTTGGAAGAATGTAACAAATTATAAGGATTATTATTATTATTATTCTTCGAATCCATGCAGATTCTTAAGACCCCATTGCGCTTCTTTACACAGACTATGCAATTAACCCAGTCTGTAGGGACTTCAATACGCTTAATGACATTCCAAGCAGTCATTCTCTCCAGGTCTGCCTTTAGTTTATCCCTTAACGACGCCGGCACACGTCTCGGTGCATGAATCACAGGCTTTGCATCTTTCTTTCATTGAAACTTGTACATGTATGGTAACGTACCACAAACCTTGGAAAATTTCAGGGAAGTCATTGAGCATGGAGTCTCCTGAGGGATGAGGGCCTGTTACATCATTGTCTGCACTATAGACTTGTTGGACTAGCTATAACTCTTTACTCGTCTCAATTCCAATTACAGACTCACGGTCCACCCCACCACAGAAAATTTCAACTTGCAAATTTTGTTTTTGACTTCAACATCAAGGTCACATGAACCCAACAATGAAATTTTATTACATAGAACATAGAACATATAGTACAGAGGGAGGCCATTCAGCCTATCGTGTCTGCATCGACCCACTTAAACCCTCACTTCCACCCCATCCCAGTAACCCAACAACCCCATCTACCCTACCCATCCTGACCAATCTGCCTGCTGCAGATGCATCTGTCCGTGGCAGTGTCGGTAGAAGTGACCACTGCACATCCTTGTGGAGACAAAGTCTCGTCTTCAGATTGAAGATACCATCCATCGAGCTGTGTGGCACTACTATCGTGCTAAATGAGATAGACTTCAAACAAATCTAGCAACTCAAGACTGGGCATCCATGAGGCTCTGTGGGCCATCAGCAGCAGCAGAATTATACTCATCCATAATCTACAAACTCATGGCCCAGCATATACCCCCTACTACCATTACCACCAATCCAGGGGATCAATCCTGGTTCAATGAAGAGTGCAGGAGAGAATGCCAGGAGCAACATTAGGAATACTGAAAAATGAGGTGTCAACCTGGTGAAGCTACAACACAGGCCAAACAGCATAAGCAGCAAGTTATAGACAGAGCTGAGCAATTCTACAACAAACGCATCAGATCTAAGCTCTGTAGTTCTGCCACATCCAGCCATGAATGGTGGTGGACAATTAAACAACTCACTGGAGGAGGAAGCTCCATAAATATTCCCATCCTCAACAATGGAGGAGCCCAGCACTTATGTGTAAAAGACACATTGAGGCATTCGCAACAATCTTCAGCCAGAAGTGCCGAGTGGGTGATCTTTCTCAATCTCTTTCGTAAGTCCCCAGCATCACAGATGTCAGTCTTCACCCAATACAACTCACTGCATGTGATATCAAGAAATGATTGAAGGCATTGGATACTGGGCCCAGACAATATCCCAGATAGTACTGAAGACTTGTGCTCCAGAAATTGTCGCGCCCCTAGCCAAGCTGCTGCGTAGATTCCAATATGGAAAATTGCCCATGTGTGTCCTGTGCATAAGAAACAGGAGGACAAATCCAACCCAGCCAATTACCGCCCTATCAGTCTACTCTCCATCATCAGCAAAGTGATGGAAGGAGTCATCAACAGTGCAATGAAGCCGCACTTACTCAGCAATAACCTGCTCACGGACGCTCAGTTTGGGTTCCGCCAGAGTCACTCAGCTCCTGACTTCATTATAGCCTTGGTTCAAACATGAACAAAAGAGCTGAATGCAGAGGTGAGGTGAGAGTGACTGCCCTTGACATCAAGGCGGCATTTGACCAAGTATGGCACTAAGAAGCCCTAGCTAAACTGGAGTCAATGGGAATCAGGGTGGAAAACTCTCCACTGGTTGGAGTCATACCTGGCAAAAAGGAAGATGGTTGTGGTGGTTGGAGGTCAATCATCTCAGCTCCAGGACATCACTGCAGGAGTTCCTCAGGGTAGTGTCCTCGGGCCAACCATCTTCAACTGCATCAATTGTGTTGTTCCTTGTGTCTTAATAAAGCTCGTAGTCTCAAAGTTGGAGAAGATGCTTTATTGTGAATTTGTTCTGTCTTCAGAGCTTAACTTATAGCTACCTCAAATGCCTGTGTCTGTGTCCTGCTACCAGTTCTCCCTTCCGTGAAGTGTGTCCTCACTTCCTGACCCTACGTATTTATAGCTCTCCCGTGCTCCCTCTAGTGCTTGCTCAGTTGTATTGCATCTACACTGATACACAATCACCACATCCTCCCTTTTTTCTTTACATATTTTATGTACATTGTTAAAGAAAATTGTACAAAACAGTTAGATTACTTATGATATGTGTATCTATACAAGTGATGGTGCTATTGCATATTTTACACAGCCAATTTATATTTATGAGTCCAATCCTAATAAAAACATTAATGAAGTTATTGAGTTTTTTCTTTTTTGTTGTTGACGTGGTGATATTGATATTGCAACTCTGTTGTGAATGTTGTCGGTGTTCTTGTTATTTTAAGTAACCAATACGTCATCCCATTGTGTTTGCATGGCCGAACCACTGATGTTGAATGACATGGACTTTTTTTCTGTGCTTGTGGTATCAATTTAGTATGTCATCTGCCTTGAAAGCTGGTGTGCTTGCTTGTTCTGGTGCAGATGTGAGTTTGTGCGATTCGTTGTCATCCCATGGCATGTTTGTAGTCTTGTCATTGCTTTGCAGTGTGCTGTGGAATTGTCCTACATGTGCAGAGTTGTACCATTTTGTACAAGTCGTTGTTTCATTGCTGTTGTTTCTGTCGTTCCTGTCTTTGTTGTTTTCGTTGCCGTTCTTGTTGCTGTTTTTGTCGTTTCTGTCTTTGTTGTTGTCGCTATCTTTGTTATACTTCTTGTTGGTTTTGTTGTTCTTCTTGTAGTTTTTGTCGTTGTGCTTGTAGTTTTTGTTGGTGCTGTTGTTGTTCTTGTTTCTGCAGTGCTTCTTGTGATTTTTGTTGTTCTTGTTATGCTCAATGAGTGTCCCGTGTGGATAATTTGAATCATTGTCACAGTTATTGGTGCGAGTGTCTTTTATGGAATCTGTTACATTGAACGTTTCATCTCGAGAATGGTGAGAATGATCTGATGTTGCATTGATGCTGGTGACAGCAGTCATTTGTGGTGGATTTGATTCCTCGTCTTTGCTTTCTTGGTGCTTCTCTTCTGGAGTCAAATTCTTCATGATTTCATTTGATGCGGTCTCTCTGGACTCTTGGTGCTCCTCTTCTGGAGTCAAAATCTTCATGGTTTCTATTGGCGTGGTCTCTCTGGACTCTTGGGTGGCCCTACTCTGTGCTTCTGTACAGACAAGCTGAGAACTGTCAGTCTCGCTGTGATCCTGTACCTCCTGTATGTCGAGTGTGATCACCTTGTCACTGTTTTTGCATGCAGTGGGTAGATGTACATTGTCTTCTTCTTGATTATGTGAGCTTGGTAGACTTTCATAGTCTGCTTGCGGTTGCTCAGATACGGCAGGTTGACCTTATGGTCTTGTTCATGCATGCCAGGGAGTGTTTGCTTGCTTCCCTTTTGGAGTCTTTCATCGCTCTCACTGTGGAGCCTGTCATCGCTCTCTCTGCGGAGTCTTTCTGTGCTCTCTGTGTGGCATCGTCTTTGTCTTGGGTAATGCTGTCATCCAATGTATCGACGACCTGCCAAGGCACCATGGTGTTGGATTCATCTACCACGAGTAGATTCGTGTTGAGCTTTGCGACCGTGTCGCTGATGCTGTGATCAGCATATCCGAATAACTGAGTAGTATTGTTCGAAAACCAAATCATCTTTTTTTGCTTTGGATTTGGTATCATTGTCTTCATCATTTTTTGCATATCCGAATAACTGAGCCATGTCTGAGTAGTATTGTTCGAAAAACAAATCATCTGTTTAGGGGCCTCACGGTAGCATGGTGGTTAGCATCAATGCTTCACAGCTCCAGGGTCCCAGGTTCGATTCCCGGCTGGGTTACTGTCTGTGCGGAGTCTGCACGTCCTCCCCGTGTGTGCGTGGGTTTCCTCCGGGTGCTCCGGTTTCCTCCCACAGTCCAAAGATGTGCGGGTTAGGTGGATTGACCATGCTAAATTGCCCGTAGTGTAAGGTTAATGGGGGGATTGTTGGGTTACGGGTATACGGGTTACGTGGGTTTAAGTGGGGTGATCATTGTTCGGCACAACATCGAGGGCCGAAGGGCCTGTTCTGTGCTGTACTGTTCTATGTTCTATGTTCTTTGGATTTGGTATCGTTGTCTTCATCATTTTTTGCATATCCGAATAACTCAGCCATGTCTGAGTAGTATTGTTCGAAAAACAAATCATCTTTTTTTTTGTTTCGGATTTTTTTTTGTTCTCTTCACTTTGGGTGGTGCATACTGCTTTTTCCAGGGTGTTGTGAGAGTTATTTTCAACTGCTGGTTTAAGTTCATGCGTTTTTCTGTCTTCTGAGGCAAGAAAATTTGGTTTTACATCTTTAAATATCTTGGTTTCAATTTTCGGGCATTTCTCTTTTAAGTGGGTGTGGTCCGGATCCTCAGACGTCATGACGCTCATGACGTCATGCGTAGGAATCAAGCACGCATGCGCAAATCGGCCTCCCTTTACTGTGCGGTTTTGTGTCCACTGCACATGTGCGCCTTGCGCATGCGCATATCGATCCGTGACCAAAACGTTTTGAGACTGCGCATGCGCGACTTGCGCATGCGCATAACGATCAGCAACAAGAACTTTTAAAAACTGTGCATGTGCGTCTTGCGCATGCGCAGAATGCAAAACGGGTGATTGTAAATGCGCATGCGTGGCTTCTGTTTCCTGCGGATGCGCAGACGCAGATTTCCGTTCTTCGTCTCCCAGAGACTGTAAAATGTGCTCCGACGCCATTTTATCGTGGATTTCAGCGTTTTTTCTTTCTGAAAGTCGTAAGTTACCTTTTCCTTTCGATCTGTACTGGATTTCAGCGTTTTGGCCTTGTGAAAAATTCTGGTTACTTTTTCCTTTTGATCTCAACTTTTCACTCGCGATTTCTTGACTGAACCCTTTCTGTTCTGATAGTGATAGTTTGAGTTTTGCATCACTCAGTCTCTGTGCAGTTTGGCCTCTGAGCATACAGTGCTGTTCAAATTCCATACAGTACTCTGAATTTTTTTAGTATTATTTGTAAGTTGTTGCTGTCTTCAGCTTTTGAGTATTTAAATCCAGTATATACTTTTCTAGCTTCATGTCCTGCGATGAGCAGTGCTATTTTCATTTTGTCTGAGGCTGCTGCTAAATCAATAGCTATGATATAAAAATCGAACATTTGTTTAAATATTTTCCAGACATTTCTTACATTGCCGGTCATGTTCAGCTGAGGTGGGCAGCCAACCCACATCCTCGAATAAGCAAGGTCTTCCCAAGTTGAATGTCCAGTAGGAGGTTTCAATGCCATCTTGGTCTTTTTGTGTCTGCAGCTGAGTTGTCTTGTAGTAAGCGTCTGAAGCGACGCCTGGTACCATGTGCTGTTCCTTGTGTCTTAATAAAGCTCGTAGTCTCAAAGTTGGAGAAGATGCTTTATTGTGAATTTGTTCTGTCTTCAGAGCTTAACTTATAGCTACCTCAAATGCTGCCTGCCTGTGTCTGTGTCCTGCTACCAGTTCTCCCTTCCGTGAAGTGTGTCCTCACTTCCTGTTCCTATGTATTTATAGGTCTCCCGTGCTCCCTCTAGTGCTTGCTCAGTTGTATTGCATCTACACTGATACACAATCACCACACAATGACCTCCCTTCTATCATTCACAGTAACTTCATTGCAGTGTTAATATAAGCCTACTTGTGACACTAATAAATATTATTATATATAATATTATAAGGTCAGAAGTGGGGATGTTTGCGGATGACTGCACAATGTTCAGCATCATTCTCGACTCCTCAGATAATAAAGCAGTCCATGTCCAAATTCAACAAGACCTGGACAATATCCAGGTTTGGGCTGGCAAGTGGCAAGTTACATTCATGCTACACAAGTGCGAGGCAATGGCCATCTCCTACAAGAGAGGATCTAACCATTGCCCCTTGACATTCAATGGCATTACCATCGCTGAATCCCAACAATCAACATCCTGGGTTTACCATTGATCAGAAACTGAACTGAACTGGTGATATTAATACTGTGGCTAGCAGGGCAGCACAGTGGTGCAGTGGTTAGCACTGTTGTCTCATGGTACCGAGGTCCCAGGTTCGATACAGGCTCTGGGTCACTGTCCGTGTGGAGTTTCCGCATTTTCCCCGTGTTTGAGTGTTTTTCGCCCCCACAACCCAAAGATATGCTGGGTAGGTGGATTGGCCACGCTAAATTACCCCTCAACTGGAAAAAAAGAATTGGGTACTCTAAATTTTGAAAGAAAAAAAAATACTGTGGCTACCAGAACAGTTCAAAGGCTAGGAATCCTATGGTGAGGAATTCATCTTCTGATCCCCCAAAGCCTGTCCACCATACAAGACATAAGTCAGGAGTGTAATGAAATACTCTCCACTTGCCTGGATGAGTGCAGCTCCAGCACTCAAGAAGCTCGACACCATCCAGGTCAATGCAGTCCACTTGATTGCTTCCCTTTCCACAAACATCCAAATCCTCCACCACCGATGAACAGTGGCAGCCATGTGTACCATCAACAAGATGCACTGCAGTAACTCACCTCGGTTCCTTCGACAACACCTTCCAAATCCATGACCTCTACCTTCCGGAAGGACAAGAGCAGCAGATACCTGGGAACCCCATCACCTGGAGGTTCCCCTCCAAATCGCTCACCACCCTGACTTGGAAATATATCACCATCCCCTCACTGTTGCTGGGACAACATCCTGGAACTTCCTCCGTAAGAGCACAGTGGATGTACCTACACCTCTCAAGGACTGCAGGAGTCCAAGAAAGCAACTCACCACCACGTTCTGAAGGGCAACTAGGGATGGGCAATGAATGCTGGCCTAACCAGCGACCCCCACATCCCGTAAATGAAGAAAAACTAAAATTGCCCATGCGCAGGGTTGCCAGATTCCATTCGCATAGTTTTTTCCCTCCCACTATGACTGAAGCGATACAAGTGCAAAGCAAGGGCATGTAAAGTGAGTTGCCTGCTGATTGTACACAATATTGATTGTGACTGCTGAGCCCTCTGTGCCCAATCAAAAAGTAAACATTTCTTTTATTTTACCATTTGAAGTTGATAGTTATATTAATGTTCGAGTGTTCTAGCATTTTCTATAACACATAGAATTTACAGTGCAGAAGGAGGCCATTCGGCCCATCGAGTCTGCACCAGCTCTTGGAAAGAGCACCCTACCCAACCGCACACCTCCACCCTATCCCCATTACCCAGTAACCCCACCCAACTCTAAGGGCAATTTTGGACACTAAGGGGAAATTTAGCATAGCCAATCCACCTAACCTGCACATCTTTGGACTGTGGGAGGAAACCGGAGCACGCGGAAGAAACCCACACACACACGGGGAGAACGTGCAGACTCCACACAGACAGTGACCCAAGCCGGGAATCGAACCTGGGACCCTGGAGCTGTGAAGCAATTGTGCTAACCACTATGCCTTTTTAAAAAAAAAAATCTATATCATCTGTCGTATGAAGTTGATGTGATTCTGATTGCTGCTTTTGAAAATTGCCATTGTTTCTCCAGTTAGAAAAAACGGAGCCATAGTCAGCAGAAGGTATATTTAAGTGTACAATTAGTAATATTAGAGTGCAGCATGCATGAACTGCAATTTCTACTTTAAATCTCAATTGCTCAGTATGTCCACGGTATATTGTAGAACTGAGCCATGTGTACCAATCCGTGGTAAGTTGGCTCATCCCTGTAGAAGGGTTGGAAGGTGCTAAAATGGGTCTGATATCCCAAGGCTAGGCTGGAGAGGAAGAAACACATTATGAAATATTCAGCATGTATTAGATGTATTTAACCTTATTCAGAGGGCCATGGTTAGAGAGCATGCCCTATTTCAATCTTGCAGCCCACTGAGATTGCCTATCACTGACCTAGATTATTGTGCTTAAATCTCTGGATTGGGAGTTAATTCCACAGCCATCAAAGTCACAGGCAAGGGTGATGCACATTGAGACACAGATAAGAGCCTGTATGTTAACACTGGCAATGCCAACCCTGTCTTTACTTCTCATCTATGCCAATACCGTTTCTTGGTCAGGGGTCACTTGGCAGTAATAAAAATGCCAAATTTAAATTCAATTAATAAATCTGGAATTGAAAGATAGCCTCAGCAATGGTGACCATGAAACTATCATTGATTTCACAAAAATCCATCTGATTCACAAATGTCATTCAGGGAAGGAAATCTGCCATCCTTATCAGGTCTGGCCTACAGTTAACTCCAGACCCACAGCAATCTCACTGTCACTTAACTGCCCTCTGAAATGGCCGAGTGAGCCACTCAGTTGAAGGGGCAATTCGGGACGGGCAGCAAATGCTGGCCTTGCCAGACATGCCCACATTCCCATGACAGAATAGAAAAGGACAGTATCAATCCCACATTTCTTCCTATATTTAAAAAAAAAAATTTTTTATTGAAATTTTTACAAAATATAAACATCTCAACTCTATTAACAAAACAACCGCGGTAACACCCCAAGAACAATACCCACCCAACTTCAAAAGCAACTACAAACAAAAGAAAAAAACAAAAGAACACCAAAACAACAAAAGGGAAAGAGATAACCCCCGTCACATCCCACAAACCCATGTACACAGTTCTCCCTCCCACCGATCCAAACCCCCCCCCCCCCCCCCCCCCCCCCGGGTTGCTGCTGCTGCCGGCCTATTTCCCTACCGTTCCGCCAGGAAGTCCAGGAAAGGCTGCCACCGCCTAAAGAACCCTTGTACTGATCCCCTCAGGGCAAATTTCACCTTCTCCAATTTAATGAACCCCGCCATATCATTGATCATTTCTTCCTTTATTAACCAACATGTATATTTTGTTAATCTATTTCTGGGGGGTATGCTTCTTTATGGTGGAAATGGTCATTTAATGTTTCTACTCTGTCCTGGAGCACACTACCACTGAAAGGTATTCGGCCGAGATTTCATGTAATCCCTGCAGTGGAGAAGGAGGTCATTTAGCCCATCACGTCTGCACCAACCCGCTGAAAGAACACTCTGGGCGCGATTCTCCCAACGGGAGACTAAGTGCCGACGCCGGAGTGAAAACCGGAGTGTTTCACTCCGGCGTCGGAGGCCGCTCCTCGCCCCCTATTCTCCCCCCCCCAGGGGGCTAGGAGCGGTGCCGCGTCAATTATGTGCGCCGGGCCTTGGCGCCTGCGTCAAAGCGGTGCCGCCTAAATGACGCGGCCGGCGGCGCTTAGATGACGACACCCGCGCATGCGCAGGTTGGCCAGCGCCAACCCGCGCATGCGCGGTTGCCGTCCGCCACGCGAGACATGGAGCATTGATCTTGCGGGGCGGCGGAGGGAAAAGAGTGCGTCTTTTAGAGACACCGGCCCGCCGACCGGTGGGCACGATCGCGGGCCAGACCCCCACGGAGCAACCCCCTGGTGCTCGATCCTCCCCCCCCCCCTCCCTCCCCCCCCCCCCCCCCCCCCCCCCCCAACAGGCTGCACACACAGCGTTCGCGCGCTGTTCATGTCGACAGCGACCAGTTGTGGTTGGCGCCGGCGTGAACCGGTCGTATTTGGCAGGCCGCTCGGCCCATCCGGGCCAGAGTATTGCCGCTTGACCGTTAGAAACGGCGAGCGGCAATTCTCCGAGCGGCCTGTTGTAAAACGCGGCACGCCATTTTGGGGGGGGTGGGAGAATCGCGTGCGGGTGCCAGGGCGGCGTGGCGGGAATCGCCTGGCACTCCCACGATTCTCCCACCCGGCGTGGGGTTCGGAGAATCGCGCCCCCTACCTAGGCTCATTCACCCGCAAACCCCGAACTACACTTAACCTTTGGACACTAAAGAGCAATTTAGCACGGCCAATCCACCTCACCTGCACACCTTTTGACTGTGGGAGGAAACCCGAGGACACAGAGGAACACCACACAGACACGGGGAGATTGTGCAAACTCCACACAGACACTCACCTGAGGTCAGAATCGAACCCGGTCCCTGGTACTGTGAGGCAGCAGTGATAACCACCGTGCCACCCTGGTCAACAACTGGTGAAATCATTCCAAATAAGTCACCATATCTGCACGTCAGTCAAAAATGAACTGCCTGAAAGTCTGTGAGGAGTAGATTCAATCATAACTTTCAAAGGGGAACTCGATAAATAGTTAACAATTAAAAAAATACAGGGACACAGGAAAGGGCAGGGGAATAGGAGGGATTGGGTCACTGTACCAAACAGTTGGCACAGACATTGTTGGTCAAATTACCTTCTTTTGCGCTGTGTTGAACTACGATTCTCTTGAATGCAAAATTCTGACCCTCACGCTCCAGTGATCTCTTGCTGGTGTCAAATCCCATTCACATTTGTGCCAATGGCTGTTCACTTCAAAGCACACTTAAAAAAAACGCTGCCTAAGTCCTTATGTTCCTTTATATAATACCGTGTCATACTTAATGTTAATTTTTGAATATTTTAGAAGATAGCATTTTGCCATTCTGCATGAAAAGATCAGCCAATAACGTGAAACTCATTGGCTATCCGACACATTTATTGCCTCACAGGTAACAATGCGCTCATGCTCGCATGCTGATCAGCAGCAAGACAAATATATGAGGTTAGGTAATTTCGAACTGTCAAAGAATGAACCATTTTGATTTGTGTTTATTAATTTTGTCTGCTTCACTGTGTTCTGCCCTCGGTGAAGAGCCACTTGTTAAAAAGTGCTCAGCCTAACTGTGATATCCTGCATAAATGTACCTCATAAAATACATACTTAACTGGTCTCAAAGGCCAGCAGTGAACTAGATAGATGACTAATGCGTGAACCCAAGAACAAATAAATAGCTGTAATACACCTGGGACTGTTTAAGCACTGTTTAACCATCCTTGCACAGTATATTTTTGGTTCTGTTTCAGATTAATTTCTTTTTTTGAGCGGCCAGGATTCCCAAAAGCAGAAGTTGTGGGGACTTCACATTTTGCTTTCAGAGCATGTCCAATAAAATGGTTCCACTGTGTCTCGTAATCACTCTGCATTCAACTGACATTCAAGGACAAGGGGCGGAATTCTCCGCTCCCCACGCGGCGTGGGAGAATCGCGGGAGGGCCCCTGACATCTTTCACACCCCCCCTGGCGCTCCCTGCGATTCCCCCCCCCCCCCCCCCCGGCTCGGAAGAATCGCCGCTCGCCGCTTTTCACGACGAGCGGCGATTCTCCAACCCTGATGGGCTGAGGGGCCTGCCGTTCATGACCGTTTCACGACGGCGGCAAACACACCTGGTCGCTGCCGTCGTGAAACGGGCGCCAGATGCCCCTTTGGGGCTTCTAGGGGGCCGTTTAGGGCAAGAGCACCACGACTGTGCTCGGGAGGGGACAGGCCCGCGATCGGTGCCCCCCGATCATCGGCCCTGTGTCCAAATCGGATGCACTATTTCCCCTCCGCCGCCCCGCAAGATCAAGCTGCCACATCTTGCGGGGCGACTGAGGGGAAAGGCGGCCACCGCGCATGCGTGGGTTCGTGCCGTCAACGTCATGACGTCAGCCGCGCATGCGCGGGTTGGAGCCGGCCAACCTGCGCATGCGCGGCTGACGTCATTCAGCGAGCCGGCCGCATCATTCTCAGCGCGACGCCCCCGCGGCCGGGATTTACGGAGCGCCGCTCCTCGCCCCGCCAGGAGGGGATAATAGGGGGCGAGGAGCGGCCTCCGAGGCCTTCGTGAAACTCGGCCGAGTTCACGACGGCCCTCCCGATTTTTCCCGGGAGCGGAGAATTCCGCCCAAGGGGTGGCCATCAGCGCCGGGAACGACCCCACTGTCTAATAGCACTCTGTTTGTTCTTCTGTCCTCAGAAGGGAATGCCCCGCGGAGGCTGCACTCAATTGCATTTCCTGCACTGAGGAGCACCGATCTCCTGACCCCCTCCCACCCACCCCCCTAGCCTCAACTCAGCTGTTTGGGGGTCCTCTAGCCACCGCACCCACCTCCTATGGGCAGAGCTCCTCTTGGCCCGATCTCCAGGGCACCTTGGTACTGCCATCCTGGCACCTTGGCCATGGTGACACCTGGATGGTTCTGCCCAGGTGGCACTGCCAGGGTGTCAGGCTGGCTGTGCTAAGGTGCCCAGGAGGCACCGGCAGTGCCAGGGTGTGACCCTACCCAGATACCATCCACCCGGGGGCCCTCCAATTGCCTGTGAGACCCCCCTCAAACGCTGTTCCATTTGGGCCCCGTTTGTTAGGACTAGTGCTAGAGGTCGCCTAGCTGGGGTCTCCTTGACGAGGCCAGTAGATACGGGGTGCCGGGTAGATCTGGCGTCAGCAGGGTTAAAGCTCACTTATTGTCGGCGGGACCCAGATTGTGATGTCTCGCGAGATCTTGTTAGATCGTAACGACCATTGGGAAACCCGGAATAGGCGGCTCGTGGGATCTACCGGTCGTGTCTCCTCCCGATTCTGGCAAGTGCAGCCGGTAAATCGCGGCCAAGAAGTTCGGATGCAGAAGGTCCTTCAACCTAAGAATTTCATTGTTCCAGAACACCAGTTCCATTATTGCAACACTTTATCACCTGGACATAATCTTAGTTGTACATCTTATTTCAAGTACGCCATTCTTTTCATGATACTAACCAGCGACCCCCACATCCCGTAAATGAAGAAAAACTTTTTTAAATTGCCCATGCGCAGGGTTGCCAGATTCCATTCGCATAGTTTTTTCCCTCCCAGTATGACTGAAGCGATACAAGCGCAAAGCAAGGGCATGTAAAGTGAGTTGCCTGCCGATTGTACACAATATTGATTGTGACTGCTGAGCCCTCTGTGCCCAATCAAAAAGTAAACATTTCTTTTGTTTTACCATTTGAAGTTGATAGTTCTATTAATGTACGAGTGTTCCAGCATTTTTTATAACTCGTTATGAAATATTCAGCATGTATTAGATGTATTTAACCTTATTCAGAGGGTCATGGTTAGAGAGCATGCCCTATTTCAATCTTGCAGCCCACTGAGATTGCCTATCACTGGCCTAGATTATTGTGCTTAAATCTCTGGATTGGGAGTTAATTCCACAGCCATCAAAGTCACAGGCAAGGGTGATGCACATTGAGACACAGATAAGAGCCTGTATGTTAACACTGGCAAAGCCAACCCTGTCTTTACTTCTCACCTATGCCAACACCGTTTCTTAGTCAGATTCCATTCGCATAATTTTTTCCAACCAGGATGACTGAAGTAGGGCAGCACAGTAGCACAAGGGGCAGCACGGTAGCACAAGTGGAAGGCACTGTGGCTTCACCAGCGCCAGGGTCCTAGGTTCGATTCCCCGCTGGGTCACTGTTTGTGCGGAGTCTGCACGTTCTCCCCGTGTCTGCGTGGGTTTCCTCCGGGTGCGCCTATTTCCTCCCACAGTCCAAAAACATGCAGGTTAGGTGGATTGGCCATGCTAAATTGCCCTTAGTGTCCAAAAAAAGGTTAGGTGGGGTTATTGGGTTACGTGGATAGGGTGGAAGTGAGGGCTTAAGTGGGTCAGTGCAGACTCGATGGGCCGAATGACCTTCTTCTGCACTATATTCTATGTTCTAAGGGGTGTAGCCACCTGAGATGGCCACTAACGAACACAAAATGGAAGACTGCAAAGAATGCAGGGAAAACAAACATGTTGAAAAGCAAACAGCTTGCAGAAACCGGTTTCTGACTGCTGTAGAGACCAGGCAGTGCTGTGAAAGAGAAGTCGTTAGCATACTAATGAGGTGATACCGGGCAAGTCCCAGATACAATGGACAGAAATTAAGTATCAATCGATACATTCTATAGGAGACCAAACCCAGTGGCGCCAGAGAAGCCCAGGACAATAAGTCCTAAGAACCGCCCCAGCAACCAAGGAACGGCCCTATGATTGGGAGGGTTCAAAACATATCGATTGGGAAGAGGCCCAATCGATCCCAAGCAGGTAAGGGAGTCCGCCCAAAGGGGTGCAGACCCCCTGGGACCTATAAAAGAAAGGTCCCACACATGGTTCAATCTCCTGTCTCCGGCCTCCGGCTGCAGCCTCCAGACCCCTGTCTTCTACATCAGCTGTTGAGCAGCAGCCACCAACAAGTAAGTGCCTAAACAACGACCGCTACCTGACACAGGCATTACTGACACCCTTGCCAACTGATAGCGATCCGAAGCCTGCAGACCAGAACAGAACAAAGGCCTTGTTCCCTGACCTCGCAGTTCCTTCTTAGCTAAGTATTAGTTGTTTAGTGGTAGAAGTAAGTTTAATCTTTAGTGTGTGCATGAGTGTTATTATAATTGTGTTATAATAAACTCTAATTGTTTTGGACTTACGAATTGGTGTACAGCTTTATTGCTTTGAACTTCACCTTGAAACTTGTGGCGGTGTCTTTACGGCACCTGGCGACTCCAGAGCTTAGAACGAGAAACAGAGCCAAAGCGAGTGTTAAGCACACTCACCCAGAACGATCAACAGGGGGAAGAGCAAAATATGGGTGGCATGGTAGCACAGTGGTTAGTACTGTTGTTTCACTGCACCTGGGTCCCAGGTTCGATTCCCGGCTTGGGTCGCTGTATGTGCGGAGTCCGCACGTTCTCCCCGTGTCTGTGTGGGTTTCCTCTGGGTACTCTGGCTTCTGCCCACAAGTCCCGAAAGATGTGCTGTTAAGTCATTTGCACATTCTGAATTCTCCCTCTGTGTACCCGAAAAGGCGCCGGAATGTGGCGACCACAGTAACTTCATTGCAGTGTTAATGTAAGCCTACTTGTGACAATAAAGATGGTGGGCTCGATTCTCCGCACGCTGCGTGGGAGAATCGTGGGAGGGCCCCCTGACAAATTTCACGTCCCCCTGGTGCCCCCCGCGATTCCCCCCCCCCCCCCCTCCCCCCCGGCTCAGAAGAATCGCCGCTCGCCGTTTTTCACAGCGACCGGCGATTCTCCGACCTGGATGGGCCGAGCGGCCTGCCGTTCGCGACCGTTTCATGACAGCGGCAACCACACCTGGTCGCTGCCGTCGAGAAACGGGTGTGGAGATGCCCATTTGGGGCTTGTAGGGGGCCAGGTGGGGAATGAGCACCACGACTGTGCTCGGGAGGGGACAGGCGTCTCAATCGGACACACTATTTCCCCTCCGCCACCCCGCAAGATCAAGCCGCCACGTCTTGCGGGGCGGCTGAGGGGAAAGACAGCCATCGCGCATGCGCGGGTTCGAGCTGTCAGCGTCGTGACGTCAGCCGCGCATGCGTAGGTTGGAGCCGGCCAACCTGCGCATGCGCGGTTGACGTCATTAGGCGCGCCGGCCGTGTCATTCTCGGTGCGACGCCCCCGCGGCCGAGATTTACGGAGCGCCGCTCCTAGCCCCGCCGGGAGGGGAGAATAGGGGCGAGGAGCGGCCTCCGAGGCCGTCGTGAAACTCGGCCGAGTTCACGACGGCCTTCCCAATTTTTCCCAGGAGCGGAGGTCCTAGGTTCAATCCCAGCCCTGGGTCACGATCCCCGTAGAGTTTGCACATTCTCCCCGTGTCTGCGTGGGTTTTAACCCCACAACCCAAAGATGTGCAGGGTAGGTGGACTGGCCACGCTAAATTGCCCTTGAATTGAAAAAAAAATTGGTTACTCTAAATTTATTTTAAAAATAGACTCTATAACAGCTCCTACAGATTAGAGGGTAGCTAATGGAACCCCAATATTTAAAAAAGGAGGTAAAGAGAAAACAGGGAATTATTGACCAGTAAGCCTGATATCGGAAGTGGGGAAAATCCTAAAATCATTTTAAAGGATTTTATAATCAGCAGAAAGTACGGAGGCTGGGGATTGAGGGCGATTTAGAGATGTGGATCAGAAATTGGCTAGTTGAAAGAAGACAGAGGGTGGTGGTTGATGGCAAATGCTCAGAATGGAGTTCAGTTACGAGTGGCGTACCACAAGGATCTGTTCTGGGGCTGTTGCTGTTTGTCATTTTTATAAATGACCTAGAGGAGGGCACAGAAGGTTGGGTGAGTAAATTTGCAGACGACACTAAAGTCGGTGGAGTTGTAGACAGTGTGGAAGGATGTTGCAGGTTACAGAGGGACATAGATAAGCTGCAGAGCTGGGCTGAGAGGTGGCAAATGGAGTTTAATGTAGAGAAGTGTGAGGTGATTCACTTTGGAAAGAATAACAGGAATGCGGACTATTTGGCTAATGGCAAAATTCTTGGTAGTGTGGATGAGCAGAGGGATCTCGGTGTCCATGTACATAGGTCCCTGAAAGTTGCCACCCAGGTTGATAGGGTTGTGAAGAAGGCCTATGGTGTGTTGGCCTTTATTGGTAGAGGGATTGAGTTCCGGAGCCATGAGGTCATGTTGCAGCTGTACAAAACTCTGGTACGGCCGCATTTGGAGTATTGCGTACAGTTCTGGTCGCCTCATTATAGGAAGGATGTGGAAGCTTTGGAACGGGTGCAGAGGAGATTTACCAGGATGTTGCCTGGTATGGAGGGAAAATCTTATGAGGAAAGGCTGATGGACTTGAGGTTGTTTTCGTTAGAGAGAAGAAGGTTAAGAGGTGACTTAATAGAGGCATACAAAATGATCAGAGGGTTAGATAGGGTGGACAGCGAGAGCCTTCTCCCACGGATGGAGGTGGCTAGCACGAGGGGACATAGCCTTAAATTGAGGGGTAATAGATATAGGACAGAGGTCAGAGGTAGGTTTTTTACGCAAAGAGTGGTGAGGCCGTGGAATGCCCTACCTGCAACAGTAGTGCACTCGCCAACATTGAGGGCATTTAAAAGTTTATTGGATAATCATATGGATAGTGTAATGGCATAGTGTAGGTTAGATGGCCTTTAGGTTTTGACTTCCCATGTCGGTGCAACATCGTGGGCCGAAGGGCCTGTACTGCGCTGTATCGTTCTATGTTCTATAACAAAGCACTTAAGAACATTAGAACTAGGAGCAGAAGTAGACCGTCCGGCCCTTCGAGCCTGCTCCGCCATTCTATAAGATCATGGCTGATCTTTTCGTGGTCTCAGAACCACTTACCCGCATTCTCGCCATATCCCGTAATTCCTTCATCTTTCAAAAAAACATCTACCCTATCTTTAAATATATTCAATGAAGTAGCGTCTACTACTCCTTTCGGTAGGGAATTCCATACTTTAACCACCCTCTGAGTGAAGAAGTTCCTCCTTGATTCAGTCCTAAATCTGCTCCCCCTAATCTTGAGGCTATGCCCTCTTGTCCTACTTTCACCTATCCTTTCTACTTCTATCTTATCCATTCCCTTCAAAATTTTATATGTTTCTATTAGATCCCCCCTCATCCTTCTGAATTCCAGTGAATATAATCCCAATCTACTCAGCCTCTCCTCATACGATAACCCCCTCAACTCCGGAATCAGCCTAGTGAACCTCCTCTGCACCCCCTCTAGTGCTAGCACATCCTTTCTCAAGTGTGGAGACCAAAACTGCACACAGTACTCCAGGTGTGGCCTCACCAGCACCTTGTACAACTGCAACATTACCTCTCTACTTTTAAACTCAATCCCCTTCACAACGAAGGACAAAATTCCATTTACCTTCTTAATTACTTGTTGCACCTGCAGACCAACCTTCCCTGACTCATGCACAAATACACCCAGGTCCCTCTGCATAGCAGCATGCTGCAGCTTTTTACCATTTAAGTAATAATCAGTTCTATTGTTACTCCTACTAAAATGCATGACTTCACACTTATTGACACTATACTCCATCTGCCAGACCTTTGCCCACTCACTCAATGTGTCAATGTTCCTCTGTAAGGTTTTACAGTCCTCAGTACACTTTGCTCTGCCACATACCTTCGTGTCATCTGCAAACTTGGATACCTTACACGTAGTTCCCAACTCCAAATCGTCTATATAAATTGTAAATAATTGTGGTCCCAACACCGATACCTGAGGCACACCACTCGTCACTGATTGCCAGCCAGAATAGCACTCATTTATTCCCACTCTTTGTTTCCTGTTAGACAACCAATCCTCTATCCATGCTAGTACTCTACCCTTAACACCATGCATCCTTATCTTATGCAGCAGCCTCTTGTGCGGTACCTTGTCAAAGGCCTTTTGGAAATCTAGGTACACCACATCCACTGGGTCCCCTTTGTCTACCTTGCTCGAAATGTCTTCATAGAATTCCAAGAGATTCGTCAAGCATGACCTGCCCTTCATGAATCCATGCTGCGTCCGTTCAATGGGACAATTTCTATCAAGGTGCCCTCCTACCTCTTTCTTGACAATAGACTCAAGCATCTTCCCCACGACAGAGGTTAAGCTAACCGGTCTATAATTCCCCATCTTTTGTCTACTTCCCTTTTTAAACAGTGGCGTCACATTTGCTGTTTTCCAATCCTCTGGGACTGCCCCAGTGTTCAGCGAATTTTGGAAAATTACCGCCAGTGCATCTGCTATTACTCCAGCCATCTCTTTCAGTACCCTGGGATGCATTCCATCAGGGCCAGGAGACTTATCTATCCTGAGCTCCATTAGCTTGCCCAACACTTGCTCTTTCGTGATAGTAATGGTTTCCAGGTCCTCACCTACCTTCTTCTCTCGATCAATTGCTGGCATGTTATTAGTGCCCTCCACTGTGAAGACCGATACAAAATATTTGTTCAATGCCTCCGCCATTTCATCATATCCCATAACTAAATGACCACTCTCATCCTCTAATGGACCAATGTTTACTTTAGCCACTCTTTTTAGTTTTATATAATTATAAAAACTTTTGCTATCTGTCCTTATATTCTGTGCCAGTTTTTTTTTCGTGTTCTATCTTACTTTTCTTTATGGCTCTTTTCGTGGCTTTCTGCTGACCTTTAAAGTTTTCCCAATCTTCTAGTTTCCCGCTGATCTTGGCCACTTTGTAAGCCTTCTCTTTCAATTTGATAGCCTCATGTATCTCCTTAGACACCCATGGTAGATTACCTCTTTTCTTACAATTCTTCCTTCTCACTGGAATATACTTTTGTTGAGAACGATGAAAGATTTCTTTGAAAGTACTCCACTGCTCCTCAACTGTCCTACCATAAAATATTTGTTTCCAGTCTACTTTAGCGAGGTCCTTCCTCATTCTATCGTAGTCCCCTTTGTTCAAGCATAGGACCCTGGTATTGGATTCTATCATCACACTCTCCATCTGTATACTAAATTCAACCATGCTGTGATCACTCCTCCCAAGAGGATCCCTAACGATGAGGTCATTAATTATTCCTGCCTCATTACACAGGACCAGATCTAGGATAGCTTGCTCTCTCGTCGGTTCCATTACATATTGTTCCAGAAAACTATCCCGGATACATTCAATGAACTCCTCTTCAAGGCTACCCTGACCGAGCTGATTTGACCAATCTATATGCAGATTAAAATCTCCCATGATAACTGCTGTACCCTTTTCACAGGCATTAGTTATCTCTTCATTTGCTGCCCGTCCCAGTGTGATGCTATTATTTGGTGGCCTATAGACTACGCCTATCAGTGTCTTTTTCTTCTTAGAATTTCTAATTTCTACCCAAATGGATTCAACCTCATTCTCCATAGAACCTATATCATCCCTCAATGCCACCCTGATGTCGTCCTTGATTATTAGTGCTACTCCACCTCCCTTACATACCTGTCTATCCCTCCGAAACGTCTGGTACCCCTGGATATTTAACTCCCAGTCGTGACCATCCTGCAACCATGTCTCCGTAATGGCTATCAAGTCATATTCATTCGCGATGATTTGTGCCGTTAATTCATCAGCTTTGTTACGAATGCTACGAGCATTCAGGTAAAGTGCCTTAATGCTGACTTTATCATTATTAGAGAAATTGGACATCATGAGATGTCCTAAGTTATCCTTCCTTTTTGCTTCATTCCTAGTCTGCCTTGAACTTAAACCCACCTGCACACATGCTAACCTGCTGCTTATCCTTCCACTTGGAAAACAATGGCGGATCAGGCAGAGTCAGTGTGGTTTATGAAAGGGAAATAATTCTTGACGAATCTACTGGAATTTTTCGAGGATGTAACTAGTAGAGTTGATGACAGAGAGCAATGTGAAGTGGTTTATTTGGACTTTCAGAAGTCTTTTGACAAAATTCCACATAAAAGATTAGCATGTAAAATTAAATCGCATAGAATTGGGGTAATGTATTGAGATGAATAGAAAACTCGTTGGCAGGCAGGAAATAAAGAGTAGGAATAAATGTTTTTTTTTTCCAAATGACAGGCAGTGACTAGTGGAGTACCACAGGGATCAATGCTGGGACCCCAGCTATACACAATATGTACTAATTTTTTCGAAACTAAAGTTAGCGTACCCAATTATTTATTTTCCAATTAAGGGACAATTTAGTGTAACCAATCCACCAACCTGCACATTTTTAGGTTATGGGGGTGAAACCCACGCAGACTCGGGGAGAATGTGCAAACTCCACATAGAGGCCGGGATGGAACCTGGATCCTTAGCGCCGTAGGCAGCAGTACTAACCACTGCACCACCGTGCCGCCCCACAATATATATTAATGATTTAGATGAGGGAATTAAATGTAATATCTCCAAATTTGCAGATGACAAAGAGCTGGGTGGGAGGATTAGCTGTGAGGAGGATGCAGTGTGATTTGGACAAGTTGGGCAAATGAATGGCAGATGCAGTATAATTTGGATAAATGTGAAGTTATCCACTTTGGTAGCAAAAATGGGAAGGCAGATTATTACCTTAATAGCTATAAATTAGGTGTGTGGAATGTGCCATGAGCCCTGTGTGTCCTTGTATAGCAGTCGCTGAAGGTAAGCATGCAGGTGCAGCAGGCGGTAAAGAAGGCAAATGGTATGTTGGCCTTCATAGCGAGAGGATTCGAGTACAGGAGCAGGGATGTCTTGATACAATTATACAGGGCCTTGGTGAGGCCACACCTGGAATATTGTGTGCAGTTTTGGTCGCTTTATCTGAGGAAGGATGTTCTTGCTCTAGAGAGAGTGCAGCAAAGGTTTACCAGACTGATTCCTGGGATGGTGGGACTGACGTATGAGCAGTGATTGAGTCGGTTAGAATTGTATTCGCTGGAGTTCAGAAGCATGTGGGGATCTTACAGAAACCTATAAAATTCTAACAGCACTGGACATGATAGATGCAAGAGGATGTTCCTGATGGTGGGCATGTCCAGAACCAGGGGCCACAGTCTGAGGAAACGGGGTAGACCATTTTGGACTGAGATGAGGAGAAATTTCTTACCCAGAGAGTGGTGAGCCTGTGGAATTTGTTACTACCGAAAGCAGTTGAGGCCAAAACTGTCTGTTTTCAAGAAGGAGTTACATATAGCACTGTGGGTGAACAATGTCAAAGGATATGGGGGGGGCGGCGGGAACAGGCTATTTACTTGAATGATCAGCCATGATCATAAGGCAGGTCTTTTTTTATGGGTGGCACGGTAGCACAGTGGTTAGTACTGTTGCTTCACAGGGCCAGTGACCTGGGTTTGATTCCCAGCTTGGGTCACTGTCTGTACGGACTCTGCACGTTCTCCCCGGGAATGTGTGGGTTTCCTACCACGTCCCGAAAGGCGTGCTTGTTCGGTGAATTGGACACCCTGAATTCCCCCTCTGTGTACCCGAACAGGCGCCAGAGTGTGCCGACGAGGGCATTTTTACAGTAACTTCATTGCAGTGTTAATGTAAGCCTACTTGTGACACTAATAAAAGATTAAGGGCAGCACGGTGGCGCAGTGGTTAGCATTGTTGCCTCACAGCACCAAGGTCCCAGATTCGATCCCAGCTGTGGGTCACTGTCCGTGTGGAGTTTGCATATTCTCCCCATTTTGTGAGCGTTTAGCCCCCACAACACAAAAAGATGTGCAGGGTAGATGGATTGACCGCACTAAATTGTCCCTTAATTGGAAAAAATGAATTGGATACTCTAAATTTAAAAACAAAATAAAGATTATTATAATGAATGGCGGAGCAGGCCCAAAGGGCCAAATGGCCTTCTCCTGCTCCTTTTTATGATATCCAGATCTTCCTCACCACCATCCCTCAACTCTTTGAGTTATTAAATTATCTGACAGCTTGTTCCCTAACTGCTGACTCCATGCTTGTCCCTGGTAACTGTCTGAGGTTAGAGCAAACTGTTCACAACCTTGGTGTCATATTTGGCTCCACAAACTTCCACGAATCCAGCCATTACTAAGACTGCTTATTTCCACCTCCGAACATGGCCCGACACTGCTGCTCCATCAGCTCATCTTTTGATGGAACCCTTATTCATACCTTGACTATCTCTGGAATAAATGTTTCCAATGCACTGCTGGCTGGTCTCCCACATCCTATCCTCTGTAAAATTGAAGTAATCCAAAACTGTGCTGCCCATGTCCTTCCCCACAGCAAGTCCGATTTCCCAGCATCTCTGTGCTCGCCTTGGCTCCTGGTGAAGCAAGCATTTAAAAATTCTCCTCCTTGTTTTTATATATCTCCATGGCTTTGCTTCTTTCCACCTCTATAATGTTTCCTGGTCCCTCCAGGATAGCTGCGTTAATTCTAATTCTGAGCATGCCCAGTTTGAATTGCTCCTGCATTTGTGGTTTCAGATGCCCAGGTCCAAACCTCTGGAATTTTTTCCCACTCAAGACATTCTTTAAGACCTTCCTCTCTGACCAAGCTTTCAGCAATCTGTCCGAATACCACCCCCCACCCACCTCATATGGGCAATTTCCCCTTTATAATGCCACTGTGAAGCACATTGGAACATTTTCTAATGCTGAATGTACACGTGGTGTTATTATTGGGTTTGATTCATTCCTGCATTCTTTGGATGCAGTTACGCCGACTGGTAAACCCATTCTTGTCATCATTCAAATTTACATCACTTCATAGAGCTTTATGTGAAGACTCTTCCATCTTCTTGCATTTCACTTGGTGTTAACCTCACCTCTGAGTCAGTAGGTTACAGGTTCAAGTGCGATTCCGGAGAATTGATCCCCATAATTCAGGCTCAGCCTTCAGTGCAGCACTGAGGCTAAGCTGCTCTGTCAATGGTGCCAGTTTCGGATGAAACTTTGAACTGCCTACTCTCTCAGGTGGACATTAAAGATCCAATGGCACCATTTGGAAGACTGGTAGGTTGAGCTGGACAATATTAAATTCTCAATTAGCACCTAAAGTCAATGCTTTGGTATTTAACTCATTGCTGTTTGTGGGAAGTTGCTGAGTACAGCCTGGCTACGGCATTTCCTATATCACGACAGGGTATTGAACTTCAAAATTACTTAATTGGCTACAAAGGTACTTTGGGATATTTGGAAGTTGTAAAAGGTGCAAAGTCAATGCAAGCTTCCCCCCCCCCCCCCCCCCCCCCCCCCCCCCCACACACACACACACACATACCCACCGTCTTTCTAGTTAGTAACAGTTCCAACTCATCATTGTCACCTTATCAGTCTGCTCTCCTGGCTTCTCAAGGTGTAGAATGCCTTTCAACTATTCCATGCAATAGACAATATGAGTGAATATGATGATATGGCATCCAAAAGCTCAAAACCTTTCCAAGTATGTTCATTATTCAATGGTAAAATAAAATAATTGCAGACAACACTCGTATTTCTGATTGTTTTGTCAGATCACTGTTTTCTGTGATGGGAAACTATGCCCTTACACTTATATTCTATTAACTGTGATCAGCTTTTTTACATCAGTTAGACACCAGCAAAATTCAAACATTTATATGCAGCTCTTATTTGATAATTGATGGTTTTCGAATGTTCCAGATCTTTTGATAATTGATAATAGGGCAGCACAGTAGCACAGTGGTTAGCACGGTTGCTTCACAGTGGTAGGGTCCCAGGTTCAATTCCCGGCTTGGGTCACTGTCTGTGTGGAGTTTGCACGTTCTCCCCGTGTCTGCGTGGCTTTCCTCCGGGTGCTCCGGTTTCCTCCCACAGGTCCCAAAAGACGTGCTGTTAGCTAATTAGGACATTCTGAATTCTCCCTCTGTGCACCCGAACAGGCGCCGGAATGTGGTGACTTGGGGTTTTTCGCAGAAACTTCATTGCAGTGTTTAAGTCTACTTGTGACAATAAAGATCATTATATTATTTATGATTGGCTTAGATAAGGAACATGAAAGTGGAGCCAAATGATAATAAAAATATTTTTGCTTTTTTCTAAATAAACATTTTATTGAGGTATTTTTGGTTTTACAGCAATGACAAAGTAAACAATATACATAAGTCTATAAATATAGTGCAGAAAGCCTGCTCCCTCCCTTACAAGTCCCACCATTATTAACCCCTTACTCTAAGCTAAACTAACACCCCACCCCTCTTCTGCTGACGTTTAATTTCCTGCAAAGAAGTCGACGAATGGTTATCACCTCCGGGCGAACCCTAACATTGACCCTCTCAAGGCGAACTTGATTTTCTCCAAACAGAGAAAGCTAGCCATGTCCCAGCGAACGTTTTATAGAACTCCGCTGGGTACCCATCCGGCCCCATAAGGAAATAGAAATGTTGCTCCTCATGTGTGACCCAGAGGCGGGCCGGATACAACGGCCCGAACATCACCTTTTTCTTGAAAAGGGTCGACCTGATCTGGTTAAACCCCGCTCTTCTCCTGGCCACCTCCACACTCGGGTCTTGATAGATCCGCAGGATATTGTCCCATTTGCAGCTCCGTGTCTTCTTGGCCCACTGTAAAACACGCTCCTTATCCAAATATCTGTGGAATCTCACCACCATTGCACTCGGGGTCTCCCATTCGCTGCTTCCTCGCAAGTGCTCTGTGAGCCCTGCCAACATCCAAGGGTCGGGAGAATGCCCCATCCCCCAGCTGCTTCTCGAACATGGCCACTATGTATGCCCCAGCGTCCGCTCCCTCGGACCCCTCTGGGAGCCCAACGATCCTCAAGCTCTGCCAATGGGACCTGTTCTCTAGGGTCTCCACCTTCTCCAGGAGCCTTTCTGCTGGTCTCTCAGCATCCCCACCTCCAACGCAGTTTGATGTTCCGCCTGGTCAGCCAGCGCCTTCTCTACTTTCTGGATTGCCCAATCTTGGGCGTCCAATCTAAGTTCCAGCTGCGAAATTGCCTCTTTAATCATGTCCAAGCAGTCCCGCTTCTGCTTGGCGAAGCCATCCTGGATAACTTGCACCAACTGCTCCGTTAGCTGCTGGGTCAACAAGCCAGAGGTCCGATCCTCCGCCATGCTTCCTCCCGGTGCAGCTTCAGCCCAAGCCTTCTCTGTCTTTCTGTTTCTGCCTTTATGAGCACTTCCAGTCCTCCTCTCCATGCACAATTGCCTCTGTCATCAATTTTTAAATCAGGTCTGGTAAAAAATCGGGGAAAAGGTCCAAAAGTCCGACCTGAGCGGGAGCCACCAAATGTGCGATTTACTCCTGCATAGCCGCCACCGGAAGTCAATATTTTTTGCTTTTAATTGAAATACCCATGTTAAGTAATGGGTTAAGAGGCATTCCAATTCGTCGTCTCATTTACGTTAAGTATCCAATAATTGACACTGATATGTAAAGGGGCTTCAGGTGGCCTTTGTGTCAGGTGATGTGGTGTTAGAGTTTTCTGCAGATTCTGTTGAAGTAATTTAAAGGTGTCTGTGGAAAAGGAGCAGAACCTTTGACTCTTTATACAACAGCAACTAAATGTCTATCAATTGGTAGCAGATGATGATTGCTGTGAAAATGTGAAGGGTTGAAAGATACAACTTTTACAGACCAAACCAAAGAGCGAGTGAGAAGAAAAAAACCCCAAAGATTTATGGCAGAACCTAGGATAAAGATGGCTGGATATGACTAGCCCCCCCTTATTTTCTGAAAGGGGATCGTACGACCAATAGAGGAGTGCAGTAGTTATGTGGACTAAGGCCTTGGGAAAGAGAAAACAAGGTATGGCATTGGCTCTTTCTCTACCTTATGACAGTAAAATCTAGAGCAAAGTGTTTTCCGAGCTGGAATTGGAAGAGTTAGACTCAGAAGAAGGTCTGCAGACTCTATTACATTATATGGATAAGATTTATAAGAAGGATGACTTGTTAAGTGCATATGAAGCATGGTCGGACTTTGATAGGTTCCGGAAAATAGAGGATTTCTCCATTGAAGACCATAAAATGGAATTTGGCAGACTATATAAAAGGCTGCAGAAACACAACCTGGAATTTCCACAGTCTGTGTTGACCTTTAAATTATTTGATTGTGCTAGAATGAACAACATGGATAGGCTCCTGGTTTTGACAGTTCAGTTTGCGGATAAGGATATCTTATTCGATCAGATGACAGAAGCTTTAAAAAAGTTTCTGGGGAAACATTCGATTCCGATGACTCTGATGACCCAAATAGGTCAGCTTGCAATAAAGCAGAATATGGAAGATACACTACTAACAGGATGGTGAAATGCTACGGCTACAAACAGGTTCCAAGACTATAGAAGGAGATTGGGACCCGGAAATTATGAAGACAGAAACCAAGTTAGAACCTACAATTGGAAGATAAACCCCAGAAATGCACTGGACATGATAAATCGATGTTTTTGATGTGTCGCTCAATACCATTATGCTTTCAACTGTCTAACACGTTATAATAGCGTTTGAAGCGACACATGACATGGAAGAGTCAGAAGTGGAAAAAGATAATGACCAGAAAGAAAGCATTGTCCTATTAACAAGCAGTTTAACGCTGGTAATGAGGGTGTTGGTTGCAGAATCCTTCAATTGTGCTGTGTTGGACAGTGGCTGCACAACTACTGTGTGTGAATTGACTGATTAAAATGTTACCTGGACTCCTTTTTTTTTCTTTTTTTAATAAATTTAGATTACCCAATTATTTTTTCCAATTAAGGGGCAATTTAGCGTGGCCAATCCACCTACTCTGCACATTTTTGGGTTGTGGGGGCGAAACCCACGCAGACACGGGGAGAATGTGCAAACTCCACACAGACAGTGACCCAGAGCCGGGATCGAACCTGGGACCTCAGCGCAGTGAGGCGGTTGTGCTAACCACTAGGCCACCGTGCTGCCCTTACCTGGACTCCTTGACTGCTGAAAATCGTAACAAGGTTAAGGAATTTGAAAGTTTCACAAGTTTCAGGTTTGGGGATGATAATACTCTGAAGTCGCTGTGATGATCCCTTGCAATATTGCTGGAGTGAATCATTTCATTAGCAGGGTTCATTAGATACCCTTTACCATTAGATAATGGTTCATTATGATTCTAATGAATCATATTCATTAGATACCTTTGCTTCTGAGCAGACCGTCGATGAAGAAAGCACACATGAAACTGGATATGGAACAGGATAAGGCAGCAGTTTTTGGAAAGACGATGGACTTACAATTTACACAGTCGGGACACTATTGTATTCCATTGTATTCCACAAATAATATTTCAAGTACAGTTAAAGATGTGTTAATGGCAGTTGAAAATGGGACTTTAGCTGATAAAAAGCTTGATGTATTAAAACTGCATAGGCAATTTGCACATCTGTCTCTTTGGAGGCTGAAAAATTTATTAAAGCATGCAGGGGTAAGGGATGAAGACTATTAAGCTAATAGAACAGGTTAGTGATCGCTGTGAAGTTTGTAGGAAGTACAGAAGGCCACCAGCACGACCGATAGTAACTCTACCTTTGGCCAGGGATTTTAACGACATTGTGGCCATGGACCTTAAGATCTGGGATAAAGCCAATAAATATTTATTTTGCATTTTGTAGATTTAGCAACCAGATTTAGTCAATCAACGATTGTATGAAGTAAAGAAAAGAGAGTAATTCTGGATCAAATTGTGGAAAAATGGATAGGGACAGGAATGGGCCCACCGGCAAAATTCCTTACGGACAAGGGGGGAGAATTTACTAATGATGAGTTTAGGGATATGTGTGAAAACATGAATATCACAGTTCTGAATACGGCTGCAGAAAGCCCATTTAGTAATGGTGTATGTGAAAGAAACCATGCAGTAATAGATGACATACTCAGGAAAATCTTGGCAGATAGACCAAATTGCAAGCTAAATTCAGCTTTAGCATGGGTGGTACATGCAAAGAATTCATTGCAGATGGTTATAGTCCCTATCAATTAGTGTTTGATAGCAGTCCTAAAATTCCATCAATTTTGGATGACTAGCCTCCAGTTTGGGAAGGGACTACAATTAACTCTGCCTTTGCTGAGCATTCAAATGCATTACATAGCAGTAGAAAACCTTTTTTGGAAGTAGAAGTCTCTGAAAGAATTCGCAGAGCTTTGAGGCATAATGTACGGCCATCAAATACCGTTTTTCAGCAAGGAGACATAATATACTATAAGAGAGACAATTTTTATGAATGGAAAGGCCCAGGGAAGATTATAGGCATAGATGGCAAAACAATTATTTTGCAACATGGCAATCAAACTGTTAGGGCATATTCACCAAGGATAATGGGTACAGACTGCAAGTTTTCAAATTTAGACAGAGCAGACAGACATGGGTCATCTGGTACGCATGTGTTACAGAACTATGAGGACCAGTTAACTGATATAGATAGGATTTCTTTAAAGGAACACAACACTTCTGATGATTTAGAACAGGCCATTTTTCCGAAAGGACAACTGCCAAAAGTTGGTACAAAAGTGACATACTTGCCTGAAGGGTCTAGTCAATGGCATGATACAACTGTTATTAGTAGAGCAGGGAAGGCCACTGGAAAGTATAAACATTGGTTGAATGTACAGCATTCCGGGGAGGGAGTCAAGACAAGGGATTGGGAACACGAAGTTCAAAAATGGAGCGCACAGAAACGCAATGCCAATTCAGATAGTACATCGGATAGTGAACAGGTCTGCAGGAAAGGTCGAGTACTATTGAAACGACATCCCACAGCAGAAGGGAAAGATCCAGCAGTAGCAGTACAGAACAAGATACCAGGCGGGAGAGGGGATGTAGTTTATCAAGGTCTCGGAACATGAGTAAGACTACAAATACTAATAGGAGTAGAAGCCCACATGCATATGAGATTTTGGTGGCTTCTAATAAGTTAGATGAAAAAGTTATCAAAGATGCCAAACAACAACAACTGCATAGTTGGAGTGAATTTGGGGTATACACGGAAGTACTGGATAGGGGACAAAGTGCTCTATCCCACAGATGGATTTGCACGGAAAAGGTTCTTCCGGATGGAACTTATAAAGCAAAGGCCAGGCTTGTGGCAAGGGGATTTGAAGAAAACTTAGAAGATCAGGATTTAAGGGTAGATTCACCTATGGCAGGCAAGGTTATTTTAAAAATCTTCTTGGCTGTATTAGCCACAAAGGCATGGGAATGCAAATCTATAGATATAAAAACTGCCATTTTGCAGGTGCATCAGCTCCGTCCTCCGTCCTCCTAAAGAGGCAGCTAACACAGAAGGGGTACTCTGGAAGTTGAACAAATGTGTAGATGGATTAAATGATGCGTCTAGAGCAGCAGTTCTCAACCTTTTTTAACCCATGGACCCCTTTTCCTCTTAATTGTTTTTTGTGGACCCCCATAGCTATTCCACAGAAAAAAAAGCTTCTTATATGCGTGGTAAACTAATCCTTATATTTTGTCCGATGACTAAAGTCCATCTACCTTACCGTGAGGGTTGGAAACGGATTAGCGGTATTTTCGTACTTTGCCAAACTTATTCTAATATGAAAAGTAATGAAAAAAACTTTTTACTAAATTGAATTAAATTACTCTAAAAATAACCAATTCATATCAAATATACACAGTTTCTAGTGATTACTGTGTTAAATCATTCATTAAACTTGTCAAGGAGAAACGATGGGTGATTTTCACCTCTGTTTGTTCTAGGTAACTTTAAATTTACGACACTGTCAAATGTAACGTTTTTTTCTTCTACTTGATTGCCATAAACAATTCATAGCTACATGAATATTTCTACTTTTAGTATTTTAATATGGCGTAGATTACTGTAAAAATTTAATTCTCAGTAATAACAATTGTTCTGAAGTAGAATTGCTCTATGGACCACTAAAATATCACCGTGGACCCCCAATTCGGTATTTTCTTTGTGTGGACCCCCAGTAATGTTACATGGACCCCCAGGGTCCATGTGGACCCCGGTTGAGAACCACTGGTCTAGAGACTGGTATTTTTCTGGTATTTTTTAAGGTCAGTTTTGTTAAAGTTAGGCTGTTGCCAGTTGAAAGCAGATCCGGCAATGTTTCACTGGCACTTTAAAGGAAATCTTTCTGGCATCTTTATGATGCATGGCGATGATTTTTTGTGGGGTGGGACTAATGATTTCAAAGCTATTGTAATCTCTGGTTTGAGGAAAGAATTCAGGGTTGGAATTCAGGCTTCCGGTGCATTTAAATATATTGGACTGGAAATCGGACAGACTAAGCTAGGAGCAACTTTACGTCAGCAATCTTATTTGGAAAGCATCAGCCCAATAGCAATCAGCCGTCGCCGGGTTTCACAAAAAGACGTGATGGTTTCAAAGATAGAAAAAGAGCAACTGCGAAGTTTAATTGGGCAACTGAATTGGTTAGCTGACAGACTAGACCAGACGTGAGTTTTGATGTCTTAAAGTTGAGTACAAAAATGAATGATCCCAAAGTGGAAGACATAATAAGAGCAAATAAAGCGTTGGTCAAACTAAAAATGCCGGAGTGTGTTTTGAGGTTCCCGGTTTTAGGTGACCGTAGGCACTTGAAACTCATAGTCTATAGTGATGCGTCCTATGCAAATTTATGTGATGGGGTTTCAAGCGCAGGAGGTTTTATAATTTTCCTTTTGGGGAACAATGGTAAATGTTGCCCGCTTGTGTGGAAAACAAAGAAGATAAGGAAAGCAGTCAAAAGCACTTTGGCTGCTGAGACGTTAAGCCTTGTAGAGGCGGTGGATACGGCCTTTTATATATCTCAGATATTGACAGAAATTTTGGGATTAAGGGATTTGGGTTATATACCTATTGAATGTCACATTGAGAATAAATCCCTGTGGGAAAATGTGCACTCTACAAAAAGTGTCAATGAAAAAAGGTTTAGGATAGACATCGCACGTTTGAAGCAAATGTTGGACAGAGGGGAAATAGCAAAAATTAAATGGGTTGACAGTATCTATCAATTGTCAGACTGTTTTACAAAAAACGGGGCTAGCTTACAGAAACTTTTGGGTATTGTTAATGAAGGGCCCCTGTTTCTGTGACTGTTTTTGTTTTCTTCCAAAAATGAAAAGAAAAGAAGGGGGGAAATTGCGTGTGTGTTTTTTAGTTTTTGTAATTTTGTTTTCACCTAATTATTTTTTTTCTCCAAGGAAGGGGAGACTATTAAGTAATGGGTGAACAGACATTACAATTAGTTGTCTCATTTATGTTAAGTATCCAATAATTGACACTGATATGTAAAGGGCTTCAGGTGGCCTTTGTGTCAGGTGATGTGATGTTAGAGTTTTCTGCAGAGTCTGTTGAAGTAAATTAAAGGTGTTTGTGGAAAAGGAGCAGAACCTATGACTCTTTATACAACAGCAATTAAACATCTATCAACATATAGATTTGTTTTTAATAGTAAAAATATCTGATCTCACACAATGGTTTGGTGGATGAGTCTCGTCCGTATTGCACTGCACAGTACAGGTCAAGAATTACTTAATTTTATCCTCAGTGTCTGCTGAGTTAGTTGAACATCAACATTATCCTGAAATAGTTGTAATTTCTCCACAGGAAGTTTTTAAAATTAATGATATCAATACCTCAGAAAATCGGATTGGATTGGATTTGTTTATTGTCATGTGTATTGAGGTACAGTGAAAAGTATTTTTCTGTGAGCAGTTGAAACAGATAATTTTTATTTAAGTTTAGAGTACCCAATTCATATTTTCCAACTAAGGGGCAATTTAGCATGTTCAATCCACCAACCCTGCACATCTTTGGGTTGTGGGGGCGAAACCCACGCAAACACGGGGAGAATGTGCAAACTCCACACAGACAGTGACCCAGAGCCGGGATCGAAGCTGGGACCTCGGCGCCGTGAGACTGCAGTGCTAACCACTGCGCCACTGTGCTGCCCAACTCAAACAGATCATTAAGTACATGAAAATAAAATAAAATAAAAGGAAAATACATAACAGGGCAACAAGGCACACAATGTAAATACCTAGACACTGGCATCGGGTGAAGCATATAGGGGTGTAGTATTAATGAGGTCAGTCCATAAGAGGGTCATACAGGAGTCTGGTAACAGTAACATATGAATATAAGTTCTAATCTTTATTAAAATGGTGCAACGGGAATTTTATTACTTTTGCACAGATATAGGCACAAAAATGTAAAGGGAGAAGGATATGCTGTGTTTTCATTTTGAAACATATTGTCGCCCTTAATCCGTTTTTGGAACATTGTGCAATCGAGGCCTGGGCTTTATCAACAAACTTATCAATTATAAACTATTGAACAAGAGACAATGGGATACATTTTGGTCTGGGTAATTTCCAACAAGAAGTATTTAGGTCAGTGTAATCAATCGGGAAAATAGGCAGAGAACCATTATGTTTGACATCTGGCTATTAGCATCCCACCTCTGGTGAGAAATACAAATATGGTAACACGATGTAAATCATCCTGACTCAACAAAAAATGTCTGGCACGAACAATGCAGAACCCAAGTAACACCAGTTCAGAGGCCAGATCAGGAAATCTGCTCCAATAAGTTTACCTTCATTTCAGCATTTTGTGCTGATACAGGTAACATTTCCACGTGTCAGCACCTGCTGTTTTGCACAAAATAGCTTGTAACAGCAAAAATCAACTTTAAATTCTTCTTGTATGACTGCCACAAGACATAAAGTTTGTTTGATACAACATGCTAGGCAGAATCTACTCTTGCACAGCCCCCTACAACGACAGTAAGGGCTGAAAACTACTTTGATCACCTATATTTAAAAAATACTGGGCCGCAATTTAGCTAAAGGGGGGGGTGGCGCAGTGGTTAGCACTGCTGCTTCACAGCGCCAGGGTCACAGGTTTGATTCCAGGCTTGGGTTACTGTCTGTGTGGAGTCTGCAGTTCTCCCCGTGTCTGCGTGGGTTTCCTCCGGGTGCTCTGGTTTTCTCCCACAGGTCCTGAAAGACGGGCTGTTAGGTAATTTGGACATTCTGAAATCTCCCTCTGTCTACCTTAACAGGCGCTGGAATGTGGCGACTAGGGATTTTTCACAGTAACTTCATTGCAGTGTTTAATGTAATCCAACTTGGTGACAATAAAGATTATTATTATTATAACTTTTTAAAAAAGGGAATGAAGTCCCATAGTGAGCGTGTTTAGCTGCATGTTTCCCGGAACACGCATCACTGAGAAATGCTATCCAATGTGACTCAGGTTAGATAGGGGTACTCAACGGGGAACAAGCAGCTATAGGCTCCACATAGCCCCATTTTCTGAACTGAGGAGCTCCCTCGTCAGAACATCTCAGTGTAGTGAGAGATCGGGGCACCATTTTTAAATGGCGTCTTGATCTCTGAAGCCCCCAACTCAACCTCGACACCCCCCAAGCCCCAACTCACTCTAAAGGTATTCCCAGCATCCACTCCCACACTTCCAGCACCTGCACATAGCATCTCCAGCCCGATCACTGCCACATGAAAAATGCCAGCTTGGCACTTTGGCAGTGCCAACCCGGCACCCTGGCCGGCTCCTGCCAGCTGGCAGTGCCACCTTGGTGCTGCCAGGCTGGCACCCAAGTGACAGTGCGAGGGTGCTAGGCTGGCAGTGCCAGGGTTTTCAGGTGGCACCAGCTGTGCCAGGATACCACCTGACCAGTGGGCAAGCACCTGGGAACCTTCAATTCCCTGGGAGATCCCCACGAGTGCCGTTCTGTCCAGTCCCTGTTTTTGAAGACCAGTATTGAACAGCGCTTGCCCAAGGGAAGAAGGGGAGACATCCCAACGCCTCAGGACCCTCGGGAAATTGCATATTAAAGTGAGATTGGCTGTCTCGTTCTCATATGCAGATTTGCCAAAAAGTGATCCCGCCAACAATGGGTGGGATTAACGTTGCAACGTCTCGCAAGATTGTATTTGATTTCACGAGTTGTAGCGAGTTGGGTAGATCCCAGGAACGGGGCCTCCAGGCTTCTGTTGACCACGTTGCGCTGCAGCGTGCTGCTCTTCATTCACAAAGTGGCCGTTCAATCGCACCCATGATAAATATACTCCTGCTCCTGATACGGAAAGATGCAGGGCTCATATATTATTTACTTTACAAAACTTGATTAAGATACAATTAACTTTCTTGGCTCCTCCCAAACAGCATTTATTCTCAGTTGTTTACAGTATAATGGCCGTAATGTAGCGGTCACGTTAGCCCCATGTGCAAATCCTGTAAAGATCACGAAATCTCACGAGAGACCCGAACCGGGATTTGTGCCCACAAGATTTTGGTTTGGGATGTTCCACACCCCTTCTTTTTTATATAAATTTAATGTACCCAATTATTTTTTCCAATTAAGGGGCAATTTAGCGTGGCCAATCCACTTACCCCGCACATCTTTTTTGTTGTGGGTGTGAAACCCACACAGACACGGGGAGAATTTGCAAACTCCACACAGACAGTGATCCGGGCTGGGATTGAACCCGGGTCCTCAGCACTGTAGGCAACAGTGCTAACCACTGGGCCACCGTGCTGCCTGCACACTCCGTTAATGATGCAATAAGGTTCACGCCCAGGATGGTGTTGGCATTGTCGGGGTGGGCCTTCTGGGGAGCCCATTGGGGAAGGAATGCCCTGGCTCTTGTGTGGTGGGGGAGGTGTGTGTGCCAGAGTGCAAGATTCCTTGTGCACCAAATGCCAGAAAATGGAGTGAAAACTTGGCTGTGGATCTGGAGAGACACACATTGGTTTTCAGTCCGAATTTAATACGGCCAAATTTTGGGAAAATGCTACCCAAAGTCTATGGGCGGGATTCTCCGACCCCCCGCTGGCTCGGAGAATCACCGGTGGGCGGCGTGAATCCTACCCTGCCGCTCCGATGCCGGCTGCTGAATTCTCTGGTGCCGGTTTTTTGGCGGGGGCGGGGATCGCGCCGCGCCGGTCAGGGGCCGTTGGCGTGCCCCCCCCCCCCAGCGATTCTCCGGTCCCCGATGGGCCGAGCGACCATCCGTTTTCGACCAGTCCCGCCGGCGTGGATTAGACCAAGTCCATACCTGCGGGACCTGGCTCTGAGGGCGGAGTGCAGAGTCCTTGGGGGGGGCATGGGGGATCCGTCCACGGGGGGGGGGCACGGTGGCCTGGCCCGCGACCAGGGCCCACAGATCTGCGGGGGGCCTGTGCCGTGGGGGGACACTTTCCCTCCGCACCGGCCTGTGTATAGCTCCACCATGGCCGGCGTAGAGAAGAAACCCCTTGCGCATGCGCAGGAATCACGCCAGAGGTTCTGGGAACATGCTGGTGCCCCTGCGCATGCGCCAACTCACGCCGACCGCTGGAGGCCCTTCGGCACCGGTTGGCGCAGTGCCAACCACTCCAGCGCCACCCTAGCCCCCGGGCAGCCTGACGCCAGAGTGGTTCACGCCACTCTTTGACGTTGATACGGCCCGCCCGCTGGATACCGGAGAATCCCGGCCTATATTTTATTTTGCTCTGTTATAGATTTTGCTTTATAATGATACATAAGGAACAAATGCAGTCAGTCCAGTGTATGTTCCCACCACACTGTTTAAACTCAGCATTACTACAGTTATGCAGCCCATTCTCTTCCCTGCCTGTTTGATGATCTTTAACTAGAAAGCTGAAGAAATAATTATTTTATTTTGCGTTTCCATCTCACAATAGAAGCTTCAGGTCAACTATATCTAACAACCTGCTCTGAAAACTCTGTTCACATTCTAACAGCTGTGATAAATTCCACCACAACAACTGAAACAATCCACAACATTTTAAAACCATCAAAATTAATTTACGGGATGCGGGCGTTGCTGGTTAGGCCAGCATTTATTGTCCATCCCTAGTTGCCCTTCAGAAGGTGGCAGTGAGTTGTCTTCTTCAACCGCTGTAGTCCTTGAGGTGTAGGAACAGCATTCTAAAAAAAAGTTATTTTTATCTCCTAAAGTAAATCATAAAATCCCTACAATGCAGAAGGAGGTTATTCAGCCCATCTAGTCTGCACCAATGCTCTGGAAGAGCACTCCACCCAATTACACTCCCCTGCCCTATCCGAATAACCCCTTAACCGCTGTCAGGTCTTGGTATATCTGTATACCAACACCTTTCCACTTCACATCTCGTCTCTGCTTAGTACAATTACTTATAATAATATATACACAGCAGCAATAGTTCACCACTGCTTCCTATTCTCTAGCTGATACCACACTGGCCAGCTCTATTTATGCAGGTGCAACTGCTAATGATTTCCCCACCCTCTTTAGGGGAGTTCATATTCCCCAAGAGACATGGGATGACCAATAGTCCCCAACCAATAGGATTCAGGCAGGTTATAGCATTCCCCCTCCCCCATCAACTCCGCAAATATTGCAATATACTTGGTCGGCCTTGGGCCCTCCACCCCCTCAGGCAGGCTGAAGATTCTCAAATTTTGCCTCCTTGACCTGTTCCCCAAGTCCTCCATGTTGGCTCTGAGCGCTTAGATGACCTCCGCCACCCTCCTCAGCCACCGAGGTGAACTGGTGGCTGTGTTGCGACAGTGCCTCCTCCATCCCCTTCAACTTCTTTCCTTGCTCCCCGCACCTCGATGGAGGTCTTCATCACTGCCGCCTATACCAGGGCCACCACCTCCTCGACCCACTCAACTCGCAGTCATCATCTCCCTCCGAAGCACCTCCATATGCTTGGCAAACAACCTCTCAAACTCCACCAACAGCACCTCGATCAGAGTTTCCACCCTGAGGGGTGTGGCCTCATCCATCGACGCAGCCCCCGCCATCTTCCTTGCTGCTGGACTCACAGCCCCACCCGACGGTGGACTCGCGCTCTCCCATGGCTTGCGCCTGGCGGGAAGACCTGCTGGAAGAGCATTGTTCAGAGATGAAAGCATTGTGCCTTTCTCTGCTGAGTGATGTGCCAGGGGGCAGTGCCTAGGCGGGGGAGAGGAGGATTCTATTTTGCGCACAGGGCAGGCCTTTAAAATAGCCGTCCTGAACTTTAAAGAACTAAGTTGTTGATGGGGTGGGCCCGCCAGCAGGTCATCATGAGACTCATGCCTTCCAATTTTTGTTTTGTATCTCCCTAACGAAACGGGAGAAAATTTGTTGACGCTGACAGCTTCAACCCCACCTGCTGCCACGCAATAAAATGATAAAAATCTGTCTGATCCTGTGCCTCAGCTTCAGTGGTGGAGGCACAAGGAAAATAAACATCAAAATATTTTATTTTTCCCTTTTGTTTCTTGTAACGTTTCTCAGATACTTTGTTAACTGTTCAAGAGTGTCTTCTTTTTCTCCTTTGTAGTTCTTGTGCAGCAGGGAACTGAGTGGGTTCCACACGTGAAAATATTATAAAATCCTGCAGATGCTGGAAATCTGCAATAAAATCAGAAAGTGCTGGAAAAACTCAACAAGTCTGGGAACGACCGGAGAGAGAGAAACAGAGTTAACGTGCGCAATCGACCGGCCTTATTGCGCCTGACTCGGTGATTCAACGAGGACGTTAAATCTCGCGAGAGGGTACTGAATTACATATCAATGCAAGGAACTGCATTCCGTCATATATCACGTACTGTATTCCATGACATGTAAGTGTACTGCATTCCATACCACGATAGGGTACTGTATTCCGTACCATATCATCAAGTCCTACAATACAGAAAGGGCCTTTGGCCTATCAAGCCTGCACTAACTAAACCTGCACTAATCCCACTTTCCAGCACTTGGCACATCACCTTAAATGTTACGATTTTTCAAGCTCACATCCATATACTTTTTAAAGGTTGTGACTGTAGTGATCTCTATATGTGCAGGTACACAAGGGGTTAATGTGTAATCAGTAGCACCAGATGATCACTAGAGGGCCGGACCAACAGGGGTATAAAAGGCAACCACATTGGGTCTCTGGCTCTCTTGGGGGTGCACTGTGACCAGGGCAATAGCAGAATAGTTCAGATGCCTAGTGGAGTTACGTATAGTTACTGTAGTTAGATCTTGTTAACCTTATCACTAGTATCAAAGTTAAAGTAAAGAACTCATGCAATTATTGTTATAGTTACTCAATAAATCTTTTGTTACTACTGGATGAGTTTGAGTCTTCTTCATTGAGATTCAGAAGATCTCTTCATTAGCTAAGGATTGAGTAGCACATGTTACCTACCACACAGGTAACAAAACATGGTACCAGGCGTTTTGGCTTTAACAGAACTAGTTATATTAGGTTCGACAAAAAAAGAAGAAAATTCATCCAGATATTCGACTGTGGAAGACTTTGCAGCAAATGGACCTCAACAAATAACTATGGGACTCATTGGACCTCTAGGGCAGCTGGAAACAACCGGTAATTTAAGTTATAACTGGAAAAGATTTGAACAGATATTCCAAATATTTATCGCAGCTAATGATTTAAGCATGTTCTCTGATGCAACAAAAATAGCACTACTACTCTCAATAGGAGGGCATGAAGCTAGAGAAATCTATAATTGCTTTAATTACCCGTATATACTCGCGTAACATGCGACTTTTGAGCACCTAATTTGAAACCTAAATTTCGGGGGTCGCATGATACGCGAGGTACAAAAATCGCGGGTGTGAAATGCTGGCCAAGATAAGTCACATAGCATCCAGCTAGCTTTACTAGCGTCGTTCAGCCACTTGCCGTTTCCATTCATAAAAACATGAATGGAAACGTCAAGTGGCTGAACATCTTCCCATCAGAATACTACTCTTCAGATTTTGACCACAGCATTCTGTGGCTGAACAACGCGAGTAAAGCCAGCTGGAAAGCTGTTCGAATCGCGAACAGCTTTCACAGCAGAATCCACTCTTCCCGCCTTCCCATCAGAATACTACTGATTGTGACCACAGCATTCTGATGGGAAGATGTTCAGCCACTTGACGTTTCCATTCATGTTTTCATGAATGGAAACGGCAAGTGGCTGAACAACGCGAGTAAAGCCAGCTGGAAAGCTGTTCGAATCGCGAACACCTTTCACAGCAGAATCAACTCTGCAGAAACCACACACAATGATACCATTTGGAAGTTTTAGTTTCCAAAATTAATTTCCAAAAAAGTCACTCGCATGATACATGAGGTATACCATAAAATCATGGTTTGGGGACAAAAATTTAGGGGTCGCATGATTCGCGAGATCGAAGGATACGCGAGTATATACGGTACTTAGAAGGTGAAGACAACACCAAAGTAGAAGTAATACTCAAAAGATTTGATGAACACTGTAAGAGTCAGTCTGGAGAGATGCTGGAAAGATTGAACTTTTGTCATAAATGCCAGAGAAACGGAGTGCCCATCGCTGGTTTTATCACAAATCTCAATTTAATACCACAAGTTAATACACAATAAGTTAATACACTATGGTAATGGATCCATTAATTTCTGGACTATCTAACAAAAATTTGAAGGAAGAACTTTCACACGATAAGTATCTAACTCTAGAAACTGCTATACAAAAATGCCTTGCTTATGAACAAAAACAAAATCAATACTGTGAGTCTTTACAAACACAGAATCAGTATCTAGAAAACAAAATCGGTAAAAATGGCGCGAACACTCACCACGAGGCAGAGGCAGGATCTCACTCGATGCAACAGCGCTTTTTGATAGACAGCCATCTTGAGCGAGCGTTCCGGCTATTACGCACATGCGCACTTTTCAAAAAGAAGGAAAACGGCAAAATACACTCGATAAGCCGCGCGTGCGCAGTTGCGAAAAGAGTGCACAGTAAACGAAACTCGAAATGCGCATGTGCAATCGATTGCTACGCATGATGTCATGAGCGTCATGACGTCAGAGGACCCGGACCACGCCCACTTAAAAGGGAAATGCACGAAAATGAACAAAAAGACATTTAAAGCTGCAAAACCAAATTTTCTTACATCAAAAGACAGAACAATGCCCAAACTTACACCAGCAGTTAAAAATAACCTCCGCAGCACCCTGGCACAAGCAGTTTGCACCACCCAAAGAGGAGAGCACCATGATTTGTTCATTGAAGAATACTACTCAGAAGATGATTTCTTCACTGGACATAAAAAGAACAATGACAACTCCGAAACAAAAAGAGATGATTTGTCTATCGAACAATACACACAATACTACTCAGACATGGCTGAGTTATTCGGATTTGCTGATCATAGCATCAGCAACACGGTTGCACAGCTCAACATAACTCTACTCATGGTAGATAAATTCAATACCATGATGCCATGGCAGATCGTTGATACATTGGATGACAGCAACCTGTCAAATACCCAAGAAGAAGACGACGCCACACAGAGAGCGATGAAAGACTCCACAGCGAGACCACTGCATGACTCCACACAGAGAGCGATGAAAGACTCCACAGCGGGACCACTGCACTACTCCACACAGAGAGAGATGAAAGCCTCCACAGAGAGAGCGATACAAGCCTCCACAGGCAGCTCGGTGACAGACTCAAAAATGGAAGCAAACAAATACTCCATAGCGAATGCCATGCATAAACAAGACTATGAAAGTCTACCAAGCTCACATGAACAACAAAAGGACTATGACAGTCTACCCAGCTCATTTAACCAACAAGAAGACACTGAATGTCTCCCCACTGTATGTGAGACAAGTGACGAAGAAATCACAATTCCCATACAGGATGTGCAGGATCACAGCGAGACTGACAGATCTCAGCTCATCTGCACAGAAGCACTGAACAATCAGAGGAGGACTACTTATGAATCCAGAGAGACCACGTCAACTGAAATCTTGAAGATTTTGACTCCAGAAGAGGAGCACTATGAGTCCACAGAGACCACGTCAATAGAAATCTTGAAGATTTTGACTCCAGAAGAGGAGCACCAGCACCCACAACAAAATGAAATCGTGAAGATTTTGACTCCAGAAGAGGAGCACCAAGAAACCAAAGGTGATTCAAATGAACCAGAAATAACTCCAGAAGAGGAGCACAAAGAAATCAATGATGGTTCAAGTGAACCAGAAATGACTCTAGAAGAGGAGTACCAAAGAAGCAAAGAAGAGGAATCAAATCCACCACACATAACTGATGTCACCAACATCAATGCAACATCAGATCATTCTCACAATTCTCAAGAAGAAACGCTCAATGTAACAGATACAATGGACACTGACACCAATAACTGTGACAATGACTCAAATCACCCACACGGAAAACTCATTGAGCGCAACAAGAACAGCAAACACCGCAAGACGCACAGCAGAAACAAGAACAACAACAGCAATAACAAAAACAACATGCAGCACAAGAAGAACAACAAAGCCAACAAGAAGCATAACAGAAACAACAAGCGCGGCAAGAAAAACGACAAGAACAGCGACGAAAACAACAAAAACAGAAACAACAAGCACGACAAAAACAACAACAATAACGACAACAAGAACGACAACGAAAATAACAAACACAGAAACGACAGCAATTAAACAATGACCTGTACAACATGGTACAACTCTGCACATGAAGGACAATGCCACAGCACACAGCAAAACAATGACAAGACTACAAACATGCCAAGGCATGATAAAGAATCTCACAAATTCACATCTGCTCCAGAATAAGCAAGCACACCAGCTTTCAAGGCAGATGACACACTAGAACAATACCGCAAGCACAGGAAAAAGTCCAGGTCAGACGAGTCCAGCACTGCTCCTATCTCAGGTGAATGAAGAGGTGGGTTCCAGAAGCACATATCTCGACAAAGTCAATGATGCAAGATGATACTTTGAATGCAAGTCTTTGCCGTCAATTAAGTCGACAGGTCCAGACTTTCACTTGGACCTGTAGACTTAATTACCTGCTAAGACTCGCTTTCAAAGTATCGTATTGCATCTTTGACTTTGTCCATAGATGTGTTTCTGGAACCCGCCTCTTCATTCACCTGAGGGAGGAGCAGTGCTCTGAAAGCTAGTGATTCGCAACAAACCTGTTGGACTTTAACCTGGTGTTGTAAGACTTCTTACTGTGCTCACCCCAGTCCAACACTGGCATCTCCACATCATGGCTAGCCTCATAATCTGAGACACCTCAATCAGGTCCCCCCTCAGCCTTCTCTGCTTCAACGAAAACAGCCCAGGCCCAACCAGGCTCTCTTCATAGCTCAAAATCTATATCCTAGGCAACATCCTAGTGAATCTCCTCTGCAACCTCTCCAGTGCAATCACATCCTTCCTATAGTGAGGCAACCAGAACTGCACATTGTACCCCAGCTGTGGCCTAACCAAAGTTTTGCACAGTTCCAACCTAATTTCCCTACTCTTATAATCTATGCCAAGGCAAGAGTCCCAAATTGCTCCTCGCCTACCGTTTTAACCTGTTCTACCTTCAGGGATCTGTGGACAAAGACCCCAAGGTCTCTTTGTTCCTCTGAACTTCAGATAATTTACAGTGCAGAAGTAGGCCACTCAGCCCATCAAGTCTGCACCAGCCCTTGGAAAGAGCACCCTCCATCCGATCCCCATAACCCAGTCACAGCACCCAACATTTTTGGGCACTAAGGGCAATTTAGCATGACCAATCCATCTTCCCTGCACATCTTTGGACTGTGGGAGGAAACTGGAGCACCTGGAGGAACCCACGCAGACACAGGGAGAACATGCAGACTCCGCACAGACAGTGACCCAAGCCGGGAGTCGAACCTGGGACCCTGGAGCTGTGAACCAACTGTGCTAACCACTGTGCTGCCCTTAGTGTCTAAGTGTCCTACCATTCATTGAATAATCTTGTCTTGTTATTCATTCCAAAGTGCATCACCTCACATTTTTCAGAGTTAAATTCCATTTGCCACTGATCTGCCCAACCTGCAACCTGAGACCTTCTTCCTCACTATTATCCAACCTGCTAATCTTCGAGCCATCTGCAAACCTACTTATCATTCACCACATTCCGATCTATATTGTTTATATATGTAGTACGAACAATAAGGGACCTAACACTGATCCATTTGGCACGCCACTGGACACTGGTCACACAAACAGCCTGTGAGTTATCAAGTCATAGAGGACTACAGCACAGAAAAGGCCCTTCAGCCTATCGCATCTGTGACGGTCAAAAACAACAGCCTAACTATTCTAATCCCACTTTCTAGCCCTTGGTCCATTGCTTTGTATTCCGTGGCATCGCAAGAGCATGTCTAAATACTTCTTAAATATTATGAGGGTTTCTGCCACTCTTTCAGGCAGTAAGTTCCAGACTCCCACCACCATCTGGGTGAAAAGGTGTTTCCTCACATCCCCTCTAAACCCCCTGCCCCTTATCTTAAACCTATGCACTTGAAGCACTGATTCCTCCGCCAAAGGGAATAGTTTCTTCCTATCTATAATAATAATATTTATTAGTGTCACAAGTAGGCTTACATTAACACTGCAATGAAGTTACTGTGAAATTCCACAGTCGCCACACTACGGCTCCTGGTCGGGTACACCGAGGAAGAATTCAGAATGTCCAATTCACCTAACAAACACGTCTTTCAGGGCTTGTGGGAGGAAACTGGAACACCCGGAGGAAACCCACGCAGACACAGGGAGAACGTGCAGACTCCACACAGACAGTGACCCAAGCTGGGAATTGAACCCAGGTCCCTGGTGCTGTGAAGCAACAGTGCCAACCACTATGCCTCCGTGCCACCCTACTCTATCTATGCCCCTCATAACAAAGAACAATACAGCACAGGAACAGGTCCTTCGGCCCTCCAAGCCTGCGCCAACCATGCTGCCCGCCTAACCTAAAACCTCCTACACTTCCGGGGTCTGTATCCCTCTATTCACATCCTATTCATGTATGTCAAGATACCCCTTAAACGTCACTAGTGTACCTGCTTCCAGCACCTCCTCTGGCAGCGAGTTCCAGGCACCCACTACCCTTTGTGTAAAATACCTCCCTCACACATCTCGTCTAAACTTTGCCCCTCGTACTTTGAACTTATGTGCCCTGGTAATTCATTCTTCCACCTGATTTTGAAAACTCACCATTATCTTAAAATTCCCCCTATACCAAAAAAGGGCCGACATTCTAAATGGTTAACAGGGATTTTCACTCCCTGATTCCGATGCAAGCTTCGGTGGGTGCTATTCAGGTCAAACTATATTTTCAAGTTATTCCCCAGTATAACCCATATCTTCACCGAAGATTTTATCTACTTACCACTTAGTAGCATCGATGTCCTGGGTCCTGCATTGCTAAGTAAGTAAAGTAGACTTTAGGAATAACCACTTTTTCAGGTTAAGTTAAGTTATTTTATTATTATATGTTTTCTTTTAAAAGCTGCAAACACTTTCTTTACAGAAAGGTAAAAAGATCTTGCTTCTGGATCCTTCTGGTTGGTTGAAGGGACCTTCAGGCCCACCTTGACAATCAATCTTCTTTAAAATCTGGTCTTCTTGAGATGTATTCGCTGGTTAGCTTGGTTGCTGTGTCTTGTCGATCCATGTACTGAGCTATGAGAGCTGGCTCTGCTGGCTATCTCTGAGCTGACTCTGACTCCTGTTTAAATTCTAGTCTTCCTTAGATGTATAGCTGTTTAAGCTTGGCTGCTTGCCTCGTCTTTCCCATGACCGAGCTGTGAAAGCTGAATATGCTTCTCTCCTCTCTCTGAGTTCTCCTCCCCTTCTCTTCTGGTTCTGCTCCCTGGGTTTATATTCTCTTTCTAACAATTATTAAGTTTTTGTTACCTTATTGTAAATTAACTTATTTCACTTTGATTATTAAAAGGTATCTTTGATCTAAACATTCTAATACAACTAATTATTCATTTTGGGCATAACCTCACCTCGCAGATCTGATTACATTGTCCTTTGTGATGTTCAAAAAATGCTTTGGTTTCAATAGGTGTTACTTTTAATTTCTGTCATTTGAGTAGTTTAATTTTCCAATTGTCCCCAGCTCATAACTTTGCCTTTGATTTTGACTTTAAATTATGTTTCTCATAGACAGGTTGTCTCCAATTTTCTTTAATTTACTTGATGTTAGTAGAATTTCACACTTAGAATTGACACCAAATTCAACTGAACATCATCCACCCTTTCCAGCTGTTTACTATGAGAGTTAATTTCACTTGGTTATGATTTGAAAGACCTGCCTGTTTTAAACAGTCGTCACTTAATTCAATTGAAACTCTCATCCATGCTTTTCCAGATGCTTCCTAAGATAGTTACATTCAATGAAGGTGTGAGTCATTGTTTTAGCTTAATACAAGAATCCTATGTGTTGCTAAGCCTGCTTGTGAGAAAGAATCTGCATTTTATAATCCTGCTCTTTGCAGCTGCTATTAACCCTTTGTGGGATCTTTCCCTGTATCCTCTCATGTTTCTCTCAGACCAGATATTGCCAGACCTCCATGTTTCAAATGACACATTTTTCTGTATTTTCAATAACACACCTTGGGAAAAAAGCTTCTGACTAATTTTATCCATCTCAATCAGATCCCTCCTCAGTTTCCTCTGCTCCAAGGAGAACAATCCCAGTCTATCCAATCTCCCTTCTTAACCAAAACTCTCCACACCGACAATATCCTGGTAAATCTCCTCTGCCTCCTTTCAAGTGCTATCACATCCCCACTGCAATGTGGATTCCAGACCTGCACGCAATACTCTAGTTGTGACTGAACCAACGTTTCATACCATTCCAGCATAACCTCCCTGCTCTTAAAATCTATGCCTCGGTTAATAAAAGCAAATATATCACATGGCTTCTTAACTATTGTATCTACTTGCTCTGCTACCTTAAGGGACTGGTGTACATGCGCACCAAGTACTAGGTACTTATCCTAGGTGCTTCCCAGGGTCCTACCTCCATGTATTCCCTTGCCTTGTTTGTCCTGCCCAAGTGCATCATCTCACACTTATCCAGATTGAATTCCATTTGCCTCTGATCAGCCCATCTGACCAGCTGGTCTATATCCCTCTGTAATCTATGGCGATCCTCCTCACAATTTACTACCCCACCAATTTTAGTATCATCCACCTTCTACCACCAGTCTCTATCTCCTACCACTAAGCCAATTTTAGATCCAATTTGCCAAGTTACCCTGGATCACGTGCTTTTATCTTCTTTATCGGTCTCCCATGAGAGATCTTGTCAAAGGCTTTGCTAAAATCAATATAAACTGCATCAACTGCACTATCTTAATCTGCACACTTGATCACCTTCTTGAGAAATTCAGTCAAATTTGTTAGGCAAGACCTCCCTCTGATAAAGCCATGTTGACTATCCCTAATCAAACTTTGCCTCTCCAAGTGGAGATAGATTCTTTCCTCCAGAATTTTCTCCAATAGTTTCCCTACCACTGATGTGAGACTTGGTGGTATATAATTCCCTGATTTATCTCCACCACCCTGCTTGAAAAGTGGAATTACATTGTCTTAGAATCCTTTGGCACCTGCCCTGTGGCCAGGGAGGAACTAAACGTTTGGGTCAGAGTCCTTATAATTCCTTGCCTCCCACAGCAGCCTGGGTACAATTCATCCAGACCTGGGGATTTGTCCACTTTTAAACCCAACAAAACCTCCCAACACCTCCTCGCTACCAATGTCAAATTCTTCAAGAACCTCAGTCCCTCTCCCTGACTTCTGTACTACATACTTCATCTGTCTGTGTGGAGTTTGTATTTTCTCCCATGTCTGTGTGGGTTTCCTCCGGGTGCTCCGGTTTCCTCCCGCAGTCCAAAGATGTGCAGGTTAGGTGAATTTGCCATGCTAAATTATCCCTTTGTGTCCCAAGATGTGCAGGTTAGGTGAGTTACGGGGTTAGAGGCTTAGGGCTGGGGAGTGGGCCTAGGTAGGGCCCTCCTTCAGATGGTCGGTGTCGTCTCAATGGACCTAAAGGCCACCTTTTGCACTGTAAGAATTATATGGTTCAATGGTTCTTTCGGGTGAGGACAGGTGTGAAGTGCTCATTTAACATCCTAACAATGTCCTCCGGCTCAATGCATAGATTTGTCCCCTTGGTCCCTTGTCTTTCCCTGGTTAACCTCTTCCCCATAATATATTTATAGAATCTTGGGATTCTCCCTAATCTTACCCGCCAATGCTTTCTCATGCTCCTCTTTGCTCTTTCTTAATTTACCTCAGATACTGTATTCCATTCCACATCCAGGTACTGTAATCCATATCATTTTAGGGTACTGTATTCCATCCTACGTCAGGATACTGCATTCCATATGGATAGCACATTAACAGAGGTGGTCACACCCCAGGCTGACTCTGCAAGGACAGAAAGGGAATGAATAACTGGCCGGCAGAGTGGAGTGGATTGACCTGAGGAAGGAGCAGTGCTCCGAAAGCTAGTGTTTGAAACAAACATGTTGGACTTTAACCTGGTGTTGTAAGACTTCTTAGAGTGGAGGTAGGCAGGGTGAGCAGGAGTCTCCTGAGGCCATACCCCCCACAAACAGATATGTTGCTTTACATACTATTGGGGATAATGACTTGCTAGAGGAATGCAGTGAAAGCCAAGTCCATGACACCACAGGTGGCTCAGCTGGCAGACAGGAAGGAACAAGAAAGATAGGGCCACAGTGAAAGGGAGTTCATTGTAAGAGTAACAGATAGGAGTTTCTGTGGCCACAAATGTGATTCCAGGCTGATATGTTGCCTCCAAGGTGCTTGAGTCCAGATGTCAGAGAGCGGTTGTTGAATATTTTGGTGGGTTGGGCAAAGAGCCAGTGGTCGTGGTACTCATTGGTACCAATGACATAGGGAACAAAAAAGGGAGGAGTCCTGAATTAAGAAGCAGGATCTCTAGTGTAGTCATCTCAGGATTACTCCCAGTGCCACACGCTAGTGAGAGCAGAAATAGGAGGACAGGGAGGATGAATGGGTAACTAGAGGGGTGGTGCAGCAGCACGGGTTTCAGATTCCTGAGGCACTGGAACAGATTCTGGGGAAAGTGGGAACTGTACAAACAGGATGGGTCACAACACAACAGGACCTGGACAAGGTCTTTGCTAGTGCTGTTCGGGAGGCTTTAAATTAGCATGGTGGGGGTGAGTACATGAGCAGGGAGTTAGAGGAGATGGAATCTGGGTCGGAACAAAAGGCAGGAAAAGTGAAAGCAAAAGAGGAAGAATTGGGAATAAAATGCAAAAAAAACAAACAGTGGCTCTATTGTCCCTAGAGATGGGCTTAGGGTAATGAAAGTGGGAGAAAATCAAAGTTAAGAGTTCTGTATCTGAATGCACACAGCATTAAAAAAAAGATAAACGAACACAGCACAAATCGAGTTAAATGGGGTCTGGGAGCCATTGAGTTAACAAGCTTTCTATCGTGGTCCTCTATATATAGTTGTTTGTTCCCAAGTAAACCTCCTGTTTATTTACCTGCCTTATTCGCCTTCAGTTCCTTACAGATGTTACAGTTGGAAATGAGATAAAGTGGATTTTTTTCTATCAGCTGCTGCAAGTCGGGAGAACAATCTTTGAATCACATCCCTTAAAAAAAATATGACTGCAACAATTTGTGAGTGCCAAAATCCCTTTATTTAGAAAGTTGGAACAATTTGACCCTGAAACAGAGCAGTGGATCCAATATGTGAAACATCTCTGACTGTTTTTTAGTCCCAATGAAGTCAGGGAGTGGGAGGAGGAAAAGTAGAAGGTAATCCCTCTAACAGTCTGTGGGGCTCAGATTCATCATCTCATTCAACCCCAATAACTTCTCCAGAGGCCCAAAACACAAAAGCATTTGAACAGCTGGTTGAACGGGTCAAAGAGTGCTGTCACTTAAAACCATTGATGACCCAAGGGAGATGCTGGCAGCATTCACGGCAGGGTTAAAGCTAAACAATGTGAATTCGGATCGACACTCAATGAGATGTTAAGAGATAGGTTGGTTTGTGGTGTGAATAACCTCATCATACAAAAAAACTATTAGCACAGACAGAACTTAGCTTGACAATGAAGGCTAATGAAAGCACTGAAAAAGGTGCATTAGAATTACAAAGCGGCCAGCTAGGTGAGGTCAATCAACTTTGGCAGAAAACCTCAGGGAGTGGTGGCAGCAGGGATTAGGGCGCAGAAAGCTGTGAATCAAAAAACAGTGAGCAAGACGGGGAGCAGAGATACAGAAAGTCCGGTCTGCAGACCAAGAACTTCAAAAAATGCTACCAATGCGGGGGAGAGCGCCACCAGGAGAAGTGTAAATTTAGGGTTTTGTATTCCATACCATGAACACAAGATACCAGTATCATTGTCCCCACTGAAATCAACTAACTCTGCAGACTAGTTGGGCAGGGTTGTACGTGAATTTTTTGAGGTCGGGCTCCATGCCAAACCTGGAAGTAATTTTCCTATTGAATGTTTTCAAATCCTTGCCCTAAAGTGTTTTTCATTAATCATTTCTGCAGTTTAAATCAGAGGAGTCAAGGTCTATGTGGCAGCTCTGTTTACATTCCTAGAACTACCATGTTTATCCTGAAGGCAGAATTGTAAACCTTTGCCCACACCAGTTTACAGACATCAGTCTATCACAGTTTGAACTATTGAATGTGGAAATGTCTAAAATTTGTTACATTAATGATGGGAAATGAGTTCTGAATTTCCTGCCTTTTCAACGATTTTTTTCTTTCATTTGCCACAATAACCAATGGATTGCTGTCCTTCCTATTCAATAGTTATGAAGGTTCCGAAACAAATAAGTTACACTCCAGTTAAGTGTTGCAACTTCAAAAATACTCCTTATATCTTGAACTGAAGACAACCGTTTGTAAAGTGCATGTCTCATCGACGTATTTCTGTACTTGTAACATGTTTCATTGCCTTTGTAATGCTCAATTGAGAACTATTAACATCACAATACGGTGACTGTTCAAAACGTTTGGAAACTTTTTCACAATATTAGACAAATAAAGACCATTGTCTCTAATTGTGATAAACTCTCTCTCTCTCTCTCTCTGTCGCATTCAGTATTAGAACTCAAGGAAAATACACACCGACACCTCCATTTGATTTTCATGGCACAGCAATTAATAAATTAAACATGAGAGATGTTGCTTATGCATTAAAATAACCTTTCCAGTGATTATTTACAATAATAACATGAAGATTTTTATGGAATTGCATTGAAATGAGCCAGTTATTAAGAAATACAAACTTACCCATCTCCGGGGTGTTCTCCAGGCAGAGGCCAAAGACTACAAGTCCCAACATGCCCTGGTTGTTCCAGTACATGAGTGAAGTGGGGCAGGCTGTGAATGCCTCATCTTGTGTTCTGTGTTGTTTGGGGACGTGCGCAGAGGTCACCAGGGAGCCAAACCACAGGAACCATGGTGGCAGGTGAAGGAAGGTCCAGCTGATTGCGCATCCTGGAGGCAGACAAAGAGCTTCCAGGCAGCAAACATGTTGCTGTTAGCTGGCTATGCATAGCTAGGGCTCAGAAGAGGTCCCTGGAACTGATTGATTGTTTTGTGCGGTTACAGCTCACAAGATGACCTGGGGAGTTGAGGAGGTGGCAGAAGGTTGCAAACCCCATGTTGTTGTGAGGGTTAGGGCTCAGAAATAGGTCTTGGGAACTGTTGGTATCTTGGTGCAATTGGGGCGATTTGAGGTCAGTGAAATCCAGTGGCAGGATCTGCATTTAAGGTAGCAGTCTGCTAAAGAGCTGAAATGGTACCAGTAATTAGATGCTGGAGAGTAACTTTGTGAATCCGTGGAATGCAGTTTCAGAAGAGACTTAACTATCGGGAGTCGAGTAGTCATGGAGGCAGTCCAGGTCAGAGTGGTGTTTGAGGGCATTCAGATGCTGGGTCTTCAAAAGTGTAGAGTTGAAATCCTTTGTGAGGGAGACAAAGTTTTAATGATATTAAATAACTCAAAGTAGACACTGACATCTGGGTGGGTTGTTGAGAAATCCGTGGGATCTGTCTTAGTCACAGCTACCATTTAATATGCAATTTGGTGTGTTACAACAGTTTTCCTGTTAATTCATGTTTACTTTATGTTCATTCTGAATGTTAGACCACAAGATAGCTATAGTAAATTAATTTAGTATTTTTGTTTAAAACTGTGGAATCTTTTGGCTTTATTCTCTTTGTACGTATTGTGATTTCAAACTTTGTCTACTTCCAACAAAAATATACTGGTTCCTAATTGAATGAAAATACACTTAGTAAATTATGAGAAGTAAATAAAGGCATTGAGGTCACCTGTTGCTGCCCAGATGTGTGTAGGTTACAATAAACTAAAATATTATATATTTATGAATATATATAGTCTCAGGACTGATTGAAGTTAAATTGTGATGCAGGCAAAGCAATCATCAAGCTGACCAACTGTCAAAAGTAAATTAATGCTGAACTCAAAAACCTTTCAGTTGTTATCCTGTTTGCCAATGGAATCGGGCGTCCTGAGAAATCTTCAGATCTTATTTTCTTGCCTCGGGAAATAATGGCCGACCATAATTCAATTAACAGGTGAGATTGATTTTGAATGATTGCAGATACAAAGAAGCAAACAACGTTCAAGGTTCTTGCTTCTCAAAATATATTTAATGAAATGTGTTTCCTACAGGTTAGTGTGCATTTCCATTTGCATAGCTTCACTCTATTCATATTATCAGATGATAGTCATGATGTGGAGATGCTGGCGTTGGACTGGGGTGAGCACAGTAAGAAGTCTTACAACACCAGGTTAAAGTCCAACATGTCTGTTTCAAACACTAGCTTTCAAAGCACTGCTCCTTCCTCAGGTGAATGAAGAGGTACCTCTTCATTCACCTGAGGAAGGAGCAGTGCTCCAAAAGCTAGTGTTTGAAACAAACATGTTGAACTTTAACCTGGTGTTGTCAGACTTCTTACCATATTATCAGAGAGATAGGATGGTGGAAACCAATATTTGTCTCAAGAAACAGAAATAATCTGATATAAAAAACACTGGAAATCACAGCAGGTCTGGCAGCATTGGTGGAGAGCGAAGCAGAGTTAACATTTGGAGTCTGTATGATTCTTCTTCAGAGCTGAAGAGAGGTAGAAACATGATAGGTTTTATTCTGTTGACAGGATGGAGGCCGAGTACGTGGAGCAAAATAGAAGGTCAGGGATATGTTGGAGGCCAGCAGAGATAAAATGGCAACAGTGTCCTGGACACAAACACCCGTAACACATCAAAGCACCCCCACCATGGGTCTCCCACTAGGGTCCACCCTGGCACAGGTGAGTACAGCCAGGTTAGCACAGCCTGTTGTAAACCTCGCCGATGTCACTATGAATATTTAGGGAGGGGGATCATTTGGTAGGTTGGGGGGGGGGGGGGGAGGGCACTAATAATACTTTAACTAATTCAAATATATTCAAATGAGTGGGATGTGGATCCCGTGGCGGCGGCGGTGAGGCAGGGAAAATTGGGAACTGCGATCTCTCTGGTGAGAATCACGTTTCCCAAATCACGCAACATTTTCTACCCTCACTGCCGATCCCGCGGGCGGTGAGTGTGGGCTCAAGATTCCGCCCAGTATTTTGATAGCTGAACAAAGGTAGCGGCATAAAGATCAGGGAGAAGAATGTATTAATAGAAAACAAAACAAGCAAGAACGTAAGAATCTGATGGTTGCAACTATTGGCAATTTAAAACATCATCTATCTTTAAAAAAAATAAATTTAGAGTACCCAATTAATTTTTTCCAATTAAGGGGCAGTTTAGTGTGGCAATTCCACCTACCCTGCACATCTTTGGGTTGTGGGAGTGAGACCCATGCAGGCAGGGGGAGAATGTGAAGATCAGTGTATATGATCATAACAAAAGTACAGATTTTCCTTTTTAAGACCACGGAACAGTTCTTAGTCATGCAGCGAGTAGAAAGGTGCAAACTGGACATGAGGGATGAATTGCATTCGAAAATAAGACTAAACATTGTTGCAATCTAGGTGAGGCAAAGATTCTTTTTTTTGTATTACCCTTTTCCATTTCTATTTCAATTTGCCCATTTGGGTTGTGCCTGGGGTTATGGTAGGTTCTATAAGACCTTGTGAGTTAGGATCAAACTCCATAAATCTTTGCAGTCAGAAGAGTGCAGGCCTCAAAATTGAGACTGATACAACAAAGAAAAGATCCCAGGTAGAAAATAAACAGAGGGAATCTGAAAGATAAACAGGCACAGAATGAATAGTAGGGCATGAATAAATACCAGAAGAAATGGGAAACAGATGCAGGTGAATGAGCAAATCAGTCTCTTAGTCCTTCAAATCTTTCTGCTCAAATGTCACGCTGCAAATATTTGAGGTGAAATAAGTTGACAAGCAATCAGATGCAGCAGTCCTTTTTTTAATAAAAGAGGGTTTCTTGCGTTTGATTTTGTTTTGCAGTCTGTTGCCAAGTGAGTAGACTCAGCGACTGAGTGGCTGTCAATTGAGGCAAGGAAGAACCACTGAAGCGACCGGTGTCCTTTGTTTCAAAAATAATAACTGGGTGAGAGGAAAGAGGAGGTTGGAGGGTTTATGGAGGATTGTGACTGTGTTTGTGAGGCACACTGCAGCTGTGAAGCCATATTGTAAGGGTCCTTCCTGTTGATTTCCTTATTTACTGTTTCTTTTAATTCGTCTTTATTGATTTTGGTCAATGGGTCTGAAAGTGAGACATGCCTTTAAGGCGAGCAGGGGAAGTGAGGAATTCAAAAGTTGCAAAATGGTACACTGTGCTACAAAGATTTAGAACAGAAGAACTCGGATCTCATAGCACCTGATAGATTGGAGGGATTTGGTTTGATAGGTTAGCTGGTGGCCAATGGATTGGTCCAGGACAATATTCTGCCCAGCAATAGAAAGTAATTGGGTTCAGGGAGCAGCATGGTGGCACAGTGGTTAGCACTGCTGCCTCACGGCACCGATGTCCCGGGTTCCATCCTGGCCCCCGGTCACTGTTTGTGTGGAGTTTCCACATGAAATGAAAATCGCTTATTGTCACGAGTAGGCTTCAAATGAAGTTACTGTGAAAAGCTCCTAGTCGCCACATTCCGGCGCCTGTTCGGGGAGGCTGTTACGGGAATGTGGCGACTAGTTGCTTTTCCCCATGTCTGCAAGGGTTTCACCCCCGCAACCCAAAGATGTGCAGGTTAGGTGGATTGGCCACTCTAAATTGCCCCTTCTTTGGAAAATAAAGTGATTGAGTTCTGTCAGGTGGGCTTTTTTCAGAAAACCTGGCAGAAAGCTCCTAGACGCTGAGAGGAGAGACTGTGTGTTGCTCTCTCTCCGAAATGTTTCCTGTCTATTGGATCTGAGTCTGCAGAGAAGTATTAAACCCTGATGAATCTACAGTGAAAACCATTACAGACTGAAAGCAAAGACATCCAACTGTGGCCCAGACTGAAGAAAAAACTAATTGGAAGGTTCATCTGAAACCGAGACTTATTCTTTTGCTTCAATTTTTGTTTGCAACCCTCTGTTTTTGTCTGTCTTGTGTGTGTGTATATAGAGGGTGGTGCAAGTTAAAGAGGAAGGCTGAAAATTGGATAATAGTTAACCAGTTGTATTTGCTGCCAATTTAAATATAGTTTTTGTTATTAATAGTTAATTGTATTTACATTTACAAATCTGGTGACAGTAGTTATTGGGCATCCAAACACTTGGGGTATTTTTAAAATTAAGAGTTAATTTCAACGGTGCTGCATCTCCGCGTCTTGTAGGGCTGGAATTCATTGCACTAGCCCGGGATGTCATAACAATATGCTGACAGCAGACCCATGCTTAACTATGTCCACATGCCCAGCTGTAGCCTCACGCCCAACTGCACCATGCCGAGTGTAGTCTTATGCACAGCAGCAGCCACATGTCCAGCGGCTGTCCCATGACTAGTTGCATTGCCATGCTCAGGTGCACTATGCCTAGCTGCAGCCCCATGCCCACTTGCACCCCTTTGCCCAACTACAACCTTGCTCACCGGTACCATGGCCCACTGCAGTCCCATGACCAGGTCACCTTCATGCGCACCTACCTGCACCATGCCCAGTGCAGTCTCATGATCAATTAATTTGCATGCCGAGCTGCGCAATGTCCAGGGCAGCTTTGTGCCCCGTGCTGCACAATACCCAGTGCAGCCCCGTGTTGCACATTTCTCCAGTGCAGCCCTGTGCTGCACAATGCTCAGTGCAATCCCATGCCCAGTGTTCCCCTGTACTGCACAATGCTTAGTGCAGTCCCACACAATGTCCAATGCAGTGCCCAGTGAAGCCCTGTGCTGCACAATGCCAGGTGCAGCACTGAGACCAGTGCTGCGTAATGCCCAGTAGAGCCCCATATGGCACAATGCGCAGTGCAATCCAAGATGCACAATGCCCAGCGCAATCCGGTGGCCAGTGTTGCACAATGCCCAGTGCAGCCCGATGCTCCACCGCCTCCAGTACAGCCCTGTGTTGCACAATGCCCAGTGCAGCCCCGTGCCCACCCAGTGCATACCCGAGCCCAGTGATCCACAGGGCAGCCCCATGCTCAGCTTCCCACAGTGTAGCCCCGCGCCCAGTGTCCCACGGTGCAGCCCCGTCGCCCAGTGTCCCACGGTGCAGCCCCGTCGCCCAGTGTCCCACGGTGCAGCCCCGTCGCCCAGTGTCCCACGGTGCAGCCCCGTCGCCCAGTGTCCCACGGTGCAGCCCCGTCGTCCAGTGTCCCACGGTGCAGCCCCGTCGCCCAGTGTCCCACGGTGCAGCCCCGTCGCCCAGTGTCCCACGGTGCAGCCCCGTCGTCCAGTGTCCCACGGTGCAGCCCCGTCGTCCAGTGTCCCACGGTGCAGCCCCTTGCAGCCCTGCGCCGAGTGTTCCACAGTGCAGTCCCGTCGCCCAGTGTCCCACGGTGCAGCCCCGTCGCCCAGTGTCCCACGGTGCAGCCCCGTCGCCCAGTGTCCCACGGTGCAGCCCCGTCGCCCAGTGTCCCACGGTGCAGCCCCGTCGCCCAGTGTCCCACGGTGCAGCCCCGTCGTCCAGTGTCCCACGGTGCAGCCCCTTGCAGCCCTGCGCCGAGTGTTCCACAGTGCAGTCCCGTGCCCAGTGTCCCACGGTGCAGTCCCGTGTTCCACAGTGCAGCCCCGCGCCCAGTGTAACCCCGCGCTCAGCATTCCACAGTGCAGCCCCGTCGCCCAGTGTCCCACAGTGCAGCCCCGTCGCCCAGTGTCCCACGGTGCAGCCCCGTCGCCCAGTGTCCCACAGTGCAGCCTCGTGTTCCACAGTGCAGCCCCGCGCCCCAGTGGAGCCCCGTGCCCCAGTGCAGCCCCGCGCCCCACAGTGAATTCCCCACCGCGCCCAACAATGTGCAGCCCCGCGCCCCACAATGCAGCCCCGCGCCCCACAGTGCAGCCCCGCGCCCCACAGTGTATCCCCGTGCCCAGTGCAGCCCCGCGCCCAGTGTCCCACAGTGGAGCCCCGCGCCCCACATTGCAGCCCCGCGCCCAGTGTCCCACAGTGGGCCCCCGCGCCCCCACCGTGTATCCCGTTGCCCAGTGTATCCCCGCGCCCAGTGTAATCCCACGCGCCCAGTGCAGCCCCGCGCCCAGTGCAGCACCGCTCCCAGTGCAAGCCCCGCGCCCAGTGTCCCACAGTGGAGCCCCGCGCTCAAACGCTGGATCGGAGGCTTCGCGCGCTGTGGGTTGCCTGTTACCCATGATGCTCCATGGAGGCTCCCCAGTGCCGCAGCTGCGGGCCGACGGCAAAAAATAATGGTAATAATGCTGGGCGGACGGGCGGCTGTTGAGGGGTTTGCGCTTTTTAGGCCTCGGAAGAAGCGGGCGGTGAGTCACTCTTCCTGGCGGTTACTGATCAGTGAAGCGTAGGGCCGCGCGGTGGCCGGACTGCCGGCAGCGGCCTACGGGAGCGGGCTGGGAAGGTCGGGGCCTGCCGAGTGGGCGGGCGGCCTGGGCGCCGGCGCCATGTTTGCTTGTTGTCGCTTCACCGAGAACCGGACGGTGAGATTCAAGGCGAGGCCTCTGGGCGGGCCGGCCACTGCTTATCAGCCCCGGGTTCGGCCTTATTGTGCCATCTGTCACATCTGTGACGCCCTCACCGAGCCGCCTGGTCGTGTTTTGGTGTGGGATGTTTATTTCCCCCTGGTCGTGGTGGCGAAGTTTTATTTATCCGAAGCCGCCGCCAGCAGAAAATGGGAAAGGCAAAGAAAGAACCCGGGGTATGGTCGATCTCAGGTCGATGGCCCCGCTCTCACTGCCGCCTGATGCCTTTCGCCCGCCAAACGGCGGTGGAATATCTCTTTCCTGACATTGTGGACGTTTACAATCTCTTCACACACACACATCCGAATGCAGCTTGTATGATATGGAAGGAGGAACACGCGTGTTTATTCTTTTTTTAATTACAATTGTGCCCGTTACCAGCTTTTATATCCCTCAGCGTGACTTTGACCGTTTATATGGTCTGTCTTCTCGCTCGTTCCCCGAAATTATTTGATTTCTTTTTTAAATACTGCTGCGTGGTTTTGGATTGGGTTATCTATTGCTTGTTTATTTTGGTGACCTCCCCTTCATACTCCGCTCATAGACATGGCCAGAAAGCTTCAGCTATTTCAGTAAATTTACGAATCTGGAACACCTCAATTCAAGTCGTTTTGGCGCTTTTTCTTGTAGGTTACACGTGTTTTTAGTAGATTAACACTGAACATATCTCATTATTTGAATTGCCCAGTACCAATTGAAGTAATTTGAATGAGGCTGTGTTGTTGAATGAATCCAGAAATTGACCTCCCCCCCCCCCCCCCCCTCCCCCGTAAAGGCAACAAATTGTTTAAAAATAAAGTAGCAGTTTCATATTGGGTGGGTGGATATGCACATATCTCTCATAACTTATATGGTCAATATTGGTGAAGAACATAGAACATTACAGCGCAGTACGGGCCCTTTGGCCCTCGATATTGCGCCGACCCGTGGAACCATCTGAAGCCTATCTGACCTACACTATAGAACATTACAGCCCAGTACGGAAATTGGACTAATTATTGAAAATAGCTTAATTTCAGGGCTGGGATGCATTGATAAATAGAATTTGCTCTGAACATAATTTTTTAAAATCATAAAAAATTGCTGAACAGAGTGGAAACTGTTCATGGGTTTGAAAGAGCACATGTTGAAAGTTGAAATGCAACCTGAGGAAATAAAACCTTTTCACACAAGTAGTGCATTCCAAATCCAAACTACCTGGAAGGAAGTGTAGTGGAGGCAGTTTCAAACCTTTTCACACGAGTAGTTTGGATTTGGAATGCACTACCTGGAAGGAAGTGGAGTGGAAGCAGTTTCAAACACGGCATTCAAGAGGGCATGAGATGATTACTTGAATCAAAATTATGTGCAGGGATACTGGGGAATGGCACCAAGCCATCATGTTCTTTTGGCAAGTCGATGCAGGCATGATGAATCAGTGAGGTAAGAGAAGTTGCAGGTTGTGGTAATTTAACAAATTAGTCCTCCTGTTTATTACTTTTGGTCACATTTCTTTTATTTTTATTAATTTGGTCTGTGGAACCTGGGCAGCCGGTCGCACAGTGATTAGCACCGTTGCTTTGTAGTGCCAGAGACCTAGATTTGATTCCCGGCTTGAGTCACTGTTTGCGTGGAGTCTGCATGTTCTCCCTGTGTCTACGTGGGTTTCTTCCGGGTGCTCTGGTTTCCTCCCACGAGTCAAGAAAGACTTGCTTGTTGGGTGAATTGGACATTCTGAATTCTTCCTTCATGTACTCAAACAGGTGCCGTAGTGTGAAGACTAGGGAATTTTCACAGTACCTTCATTGCAGTGTTAATGTAAGCCTACTTGTGACGGTAATGAAGCTTATTATTATTACATGTACCAAATGAGAGGAGAGTAGAATCATATAGCCCACATATCGGAAAAATACAATAACTCCTGTGAGCCATGAGTCAATGTAATGTCAAAGGTCTGCTGAATAAATTCAAAATTGATTAAAGGTTTATTTGAATGTGGGGAAGTTCTGCAAATGTAGAAAATGCCGTTGGGACTTCTGTTGAGAATCCCAGAGGTTTTAATGTTTATTTTTTTCAAGTGTACATTATTCTGTTGCACTGTCAGTTAAAAAAATTGAACTCATCAAATTTGCAAGTGATAGAATTTGTTGAAATGAGAATATTTGTTGGATTAAATTTGGCTCGGACTGATTTTCTAATATATGGCTATTAAGTTTGAGGTTATCCATTTTTGGTTAGAAAAATAGACAACCTATCTAAATGGAGAGGAATTTCAGCGTGTTTCGGTGCACAGGGATATGGGTGTCCTGTTGCATGAATTGCAGAAAACTAGTATGCAGGTACAGCAGCAGGTAAGAAGGATTGCAAATGGAATTTTGAAATTTATAGCTGAAGGATTAGAGTATAAATGTAGGGAAGTGTTGCTGCAACTGTACAAGGCATTGGTGTGAATGCACCGAGAGTACTATGCACAGTTTTGGGTCCCTTTATTTGAGGAAGAATGTAGTTGCATTGGAGGCAGTTCAGAGATTCACTAGATTGATCCCAGAGACTGAGCAGTTTAGGCCTATACGCTCTCAATTTTAGAAGAACGAGAGGAGATCTAATTGAGGTATATAAGATGATAAAAGTTACAGGTTGAGCGCCCCTTATCCAAAATGCTTGGGGCCGAGTGTGTATCGGAATTTTTCGGAATATAATGTGCATCTGCGATGCTTTGGGAACTGCGCATCACCTGGGACTTTCCAAGAGCCTTGCGGGATTTCCCACTTATGACGTTATGTCGCTCGGGAAAAAAAGTGCGTTTTTCGGCATTTCCGACAAGGGATGCCCAACCTGACTTGGCAAAGTAGATGTAGACCGGATACTTCCTATTGTGGAGGATATAGAATGAGAGGTCTTAGTTTTAGGATGAGGGGTAAGAGATTTAAAACCGAGATGAAGACAAATTACTTCTAAAAGAGTCGTGAATCTGTGAAATGTACTACCCCAGAATGTGATGGATGCCAGGACATTGAGTAAATTTTAAGAGGAGATAGACAGATTTTTAAATTCAATAATGCATTTAAGGGTTATGGAGAAAGGGCAAGAAAGTGGAGTTGAGACCAAAATTACATCAGCCATGGCCATATTGAATGGTGGAGCAGGCTCCTAGTTCTTGTGTTCCTAATGTGGAACTAAATTGTCCATTCCAAGTTGGTGAGACTAGCTTCCAATTGACATTTTATAAACTGAGTTTTAGGGTTAACATTGTGTCCATTTTCAGTTTCGTGTTTCCTGCCTTGGAGTACAGTTTGTACTAATGTTTTTGCAAAACTTAAAATTGGAAAGAAGAAAGATTGTGTAAAGAAAATGAGCTGAATAAAAGTTTGTTTTTGTAGGTTGTGCTTGAGTATTAATTATGATCCACAATTGAACATTGATTTGTAGCCATGTATAAATTGAGAAAACACACTACCGTTGTTTGGTTTTTAAATTTAGTTATCCCCACATCCCTCCTCATTTTCATTGCTCCTCGTTTCTTTTCAGTCCTATTCACAGCTTTGTATCAATTTTTAATTGTTTTATTAGCTGCTCTTTGCATGCGATGGTTTTAACTTGGATTGGGTATCTTTTTCTTTTTATATCATTTGCAATGAAATCTCTGCTGTTCAATGATATTGCGCTTTGAGATATTGACACTTTTTTTTGGCAACATTTCTACAAAAGGAAATAAGGGTGCTCATCTTCCTGCCTTTTGCTCCAGAGGTACCAGTCACTAGGCACAAAAGTAAAGAAAAAGGGGCTGAAAGTTTGTTCTTTCAGCTCTCTGCTTTAAGTTGTTCTGAAATGTTTGAGGCCACCTGTGGCAGGAACGCAAAGGGCAATGATACCATCAATGAAAATGCACTTTCAAGATGTATTGCTTTTCGAACACTGTGCCTCGATTTCCTGTTCTCCCAGTTGGATGTTTGTTTTCGGGCCACCTGAAGATGTTAATGCAGTGCTTCAGGCTGATAACTCAAGCTCCCAGGCAAATGGAACGTAGAAAGTCAATCCTAAGAACTTTTGAGAGTCATTTCATTCATACTTGATATGAGCTGAATGCTGAGCCATCAAGGGAAAGATGAAATGTTTGTAGAGTTTCAATGTGATGCATTTTTGAGTGAAGAATATGAAATACAGGGTACCCAATGCAATTGGAGGATGACCGTTCGCTCGCTGCTGAGATTAATTAATGTCGCACATCCCAAGGATTGAACCTAGGATCTGTCTGCTCTTTTTAATTCACGAGGCAATGAAGAGGGCAACCTTCATTGTTTTAATTTTGACATGCGATATAAAGCAATTCAGAAATTACTGTGTTTGTGGACTCGTAAATGTGCCATACTTCCAATGTAATAAACTCCTAGTGAAAAAATGTAATTTTACTAATCCCTTTACAGTTCATGGTTTGTGTTCCTTTTTATTACCTGTCTTTCTTTGGCCAAATCATTATCAGTTACAACCCTTTGTACAACACTCAAATGCTACTCTGACTGACAGCAAGAGTATTTTTTTGAATGGATCTTTTGCTCATTGTTTTTTGGTCATGCTGCTGCTGTGAAGAATTTAGACTACTTGTATTGGTAATATATAGATCACACTTAATCACATGGGGGTGTCTTCACTGCGTTGGGTTCAGCACAGCCCTTCATTGCTTGTACAGAATGACATTTCTCGCATCGCAAACAAACTTTTTGCTGGCACGTTTATGACTAAGGAGATATTGAGAAAGTGATTTATTAATGTGTCTGCTCCCCACATTACAATAGTGCAACACCAACCTCTACTCCCAGTGATACCTATATTAGTCAGCTCCAAGAGACTATCGCAACTTGGTTCCACTCTTAAAATGTTTAATGTTGCCAGAGCATCTGGGACTGGACTGGTTTTATTTTCCCATTCCCATGTTGACACCTTTGGAGCTTCCATAATATCTCTTTTTGTCCCTTCTATTTGTTATCTACGTGCCGCCCCATTGAGAAAATCATCTGGGTGTGTGGGGTCAGCTTCCATGCTGACACCCAGCTCTACCCCTTCACCAGCTCTGTTGACTCTGCATGATGCTGTTAGATTGTCGGGCATCCAGCCTTGGATTAAGTGAAAAATTGGAAGCTTTGAAAAACAAACAAAAATCTTGGGAAGGTCGTCATTTAAAACTGTCTGAACCCGCCTCACCAATGTCAACGGGAGCGCATCCCACCTCCGAAAGTCCCCCCTCACCTGTTCTAACAACCGACCCAGATTCATTTATGCAGCTGCTCCCACTCCTGCACCACCTGGATACCCAAATATAAAAAGCTCCCTCCCACCACCTTGAACTGCATCTCACCCAAGCTCTTCTCCTGCCCCTTGCCTGGATCACAAAGACCTCATTCTTACCAATATTCAATTGTATCCTGAAAACAGGCTGAATTCCTCTAATATCCCCGTAATCCCTCCAATCTCTCTTTTCCTCCTGCCAAGTGGGTCCAAAATGTACAGAAGTAGATTGCCTGCATACAGCTAGACCCTGTGCTCTTTCCTACCCCCGGTACTATCCCTTGCCAGACCTTCGACGCTCTCAATGCCAACGGCTCTATCGACAAGGCAAGCAACAGTGGGGGAAGTGGACATTCCTGCCTCATCCCCCGGTGCAATCTGGAGTAATCTTATCTCACCCGATTTATCCGCACACTCCCCACCGGTGCCTGATATAGCAACCGGACCCAATCCACAAATCCCTGCCCAAACCGCCCCAAGACCTCCCATAAGTATTCCCACTCCACCCGATCAAAGGCCTTCTCTGCGTCCATGGTCACCACCATCTCAACCTTGCTCTGGAGGCGTCATAGTTACATTAAGCAACCTCCTATTGTTGGTCACCAAATGCCGCCACTTAACGAACCCCATCTGGTTCTCCCCTATCACCCCATGGACGCAGTCTTCGATTCTTGTGGCCAGGATCTTCGCCAACAGTTTGGCATCCGCATTTAACAGGGAGATCGGCCTGTAAAACCGGTATGTTTTCCGGGTCCTTATCCCGCTTTAAAATGAGGGAGATCGACGCCTGTGACAACATCGGGTGGAGCACTCCCAACTCCTTTGGTTCACCTGAAGGCCTTTACCAACAGCAGTCCAATACCCCCGAGAGCTCCACCGGGTGCCTGTCTGGTCCAGGGGCCTTAGTCGATTGCATTGCCTTCAACCCCTCCACTACATCTACAGCCCAATTGGGACCCCAGGCCTTCCACCAGCTCCTCATCAACCTTCAAAGTCCAACCCTCCCCGAAGCTGCCACTTCCCCGGCTGGGGATTCTAACTCATACAATTTGCTGTAAAACTCCCTAAACAGCTCATTCACCCCCGCCGGGACCAAGACTGCATACCCACCTGTGTCCTTACTTTCCCTATCGCTCTCCCCGCCGCCTGCTTCCTCAACTGGTGTGCTAACATCCTGCTCGCTTTCTCCTCATACTCATATCCCGCCCCTCCCATCCTTTGCAGTGTCCTACTGCCTTGCCTGTGGATAACAACCCGAATTTCATTTGCAATATTTGTCGTTCCTTTAACAGTCCTTCCTCTGGGGCCTCTGCATGTCTCTTATCCCACTGCAGGATTTCCTCCACCATTCTTTCTATCTCCACCCGCTCCGTCTTCTCCCTGTGTGCCTGAATTGAAATAAATTCCCCCCCTGACCACTCCTTTCAGTGACTCCCAATCTGTACCTGCCGAAATCTCCTCCGTGTCATTGATCTCGACATACATACCCCCGGATGGCCTTCCTCACCCACTCACGCACCCCTTTCTCTGCTAACAGTCCCACATCCAGCCTCCATTAAGGCGCTGGGCTCACCCCCTTGCTCACTTGTAAATCCACCCAGTGCGGGGCATGGTCCGACACCACTATTGCTGAATACTCGACATTTACCACCCCTGCCAACAACGTATTATCCAGTATGACAAAATCTATTCGAGAGTACACGTTGTGCACATGGGAGTAAAACAAAAATTATTTTGCCCTCGACCTCCCAAATCTTTACATATCCCCCCATACACATGTGCTCCATGAACCCCCAAAGCTCTTAGCTGGATCCAACACCCTCCTTGACTGGTCCAGTTTTTGATCCAGGACCATATTAAAGTCCCTACTCCCCATAATCAGCCGATGAGTCCAGGTCTGGAATCTGCCCATACCCGTTTCATAAATTCCATATCGTCCCAATTCGTGGCATAAATGTTTACGAACACCACTGGCATCCCCTCCAATTTCCAGATTGCCATAACGTACCTTTCCCTAGAGGCCACCACTGTATTTCCGACATCAAAGCCACGCCCTTATTAACCAAAATCGCCACCCCCTTCGTTTTAAAGTCCAATTCCGAATGGAATACTTGCCCAACCCATCCCTTCCTCAGTCTAATCTGCCCACCCCCCACCTTCAGGAGCATGGCCACATCTGCCTTCAATTGCTTTATGTGTGCGAACACACGGGCCCTCTTGACTGGCCCATTCAATCCTTGCATGTTCCACATGACCAGCGTGGTTGGTCACCGCACCACCCCAGGCCCGCCCTCTGGTGCCCACCATCAGCGATCCTCCTCCCCATACACTTTTTAAAAGTCCTTGCCCTGTCAGCAGTACTGTTTTTCTTTTTTTTTTCCCACCTCCCCCATCCTCCCACTGACCTCCCAACTGACCTTCCACTCAACCCCCCATTGCACTTCCATGAACTAGCCCCAGCCCATGGCGCCTAGCATCCTACCCCTCACTGATTTTGCCCCCCCTCGAACATTAGTGCAAACAAGCAAAAACAACCTTTCCCCAAGCCCACACAAAGAGACCAACCCCTCCGCCCCATCCCTTAACCAAGAACACGACACATCTGAAGCCGAAAAAGAAAGAATTGGCCCCAAACATAAGTTAACAGCAGCATCAACACACCATCTCCACCACAGTTCAAAGTCTGCCTTCTGCCAGTCTGTTGTCTTTAACAAAATCTGCCGCCGCCTCCGCCGAGCCAAAGTACAATTCCTGGCCTTCGCAGGTCTCCCATTGATGTGTTGGGTACAGTAGTCCAAACTTTTGTAGAGGACTGCCTTGACCTTGTTAAAGCTCGCCCTCCTCTTGGCCAACTTTCCACCCAGGTCCTGGTACATTCTGATTTCACTGCTCTCCCAGGTGCAGCGCCTCGTCTGCCTGGCCCAACTCATTATTCACTCCTTGTCCAGGAACCGATGCAACTGCACCACCATTGCCCTCACCACCTTGTTCCCCTGTGGCTTCCTCATTAGCGCTTGATCCACCTCCAAAGGCCGTGCAAACACACCCTCTCTGAGCAACTTCTCCAGCATTCTCCCCACAAATGCGCCAGCATCGCCTCCTTCACTCCTCTCCGTTGGACCCACAATCCTAACCTTTTGCCTGTGTGACTGGTTCTCTTGGTCTTCAACCTTATCCTGGAGCTGCCTCTGCTGATTGCACATCAGCCACATCTCTGGTGCCACCGAGGCAAACTGTTTCTCGTGTTCCCACGCCACCTCCTCCATCTTCTGGATCGCCTGGCCCGCCAGCTTTGTTTCCACGCAGTTGACCACCGCCCTGATCGAATCCACCGCCTGGGCCAGGTCTTCCAGACTCTCTTTCCATTGCTGGATGAACGTCTCATTCAAGAAGCTCACCAGCTGCTCCGTTGACCACTGAGCCGGCAGAGTTTCTCCCTGCCCCTCTGCCATCTCCACGTGCGTCGCAGGTGTTGCACTGGCTCTTACCGACTGATTCACTTTTTTTGACCACTTCTGGCCCTCTGCTCCATACACCAGATGGTCAGTCGCTTCCACTCACACTCCTGCACCTTTTTATCGCCTCACATCCACCTGTTAAACGGGAAAAACGCCACGAGCGGGAGCCACCAAATTTGCGACCACTCACTCCATGGACGCCACCGGAAGTCAGCCAGCGAAATAACTTCGAACCTGGTGTTCAACTCCATGTTCAAAATATGGCGGCAACTCTGTCAGCATTTTTAGTAGAAAGTAGTGTCAAGATGAGCCCCAGTCTGGAGGAACCATTTGTTTGAACCGGCAAAATTGGATGCCAGATTGGGGGTGGGGGTGCAAAGGCCAGGGGCAGGAGAGGGTTAGGGACTTGTTTCTGGAAGGACAGTTTTCCAGCTGGGAGGAGTTGAAGGAGAAAGCAGGACTTGGGGCAGATATGTTCAGATACTTTCAGGTGCAGGATTTTGTTTGGCAGGCATTTTTGACATTCCCGGTTCCTCCGCCATCCACTTGCTGGAAAGGATACTTTATTGGGGGGACAGCACATCGGGGATATATGGGCGGATCATGGGGGAAGAGCATGTTCCCGTCGAAGAGGTGAAGGCCAGGTTGGATGAGGAGCTGGGACATATTTTGCAGGAAAAGTGGAGAGTCCCGCTGAAGGGTGAATACTGCGTCACCCTGCACAAGGTTGAGTTTGATGTAGTTCAAGGTGGTAATTTGAATGAGTTGATTTTTGTTCTTGAGGGGATTGAGGATAGCTGTGCTCAGGAGGGTTGGAGAACCACACGTCTATGTTCTGGTCCTGTCCCAAGTGGGTGGGTTATTTGGGATTTTTTTTCAACACCATATTGCCAATCCTGAAAGTTGATTTACAGCTCTGTCCTTTAGTCGCTATATTTGGGCTGTCGGACCAGTGGAGCTGAGGATGGGTGTTGGGGGCGGATGCTCTGGCATTCACCTAATTGCTGGCCCGATGGCGGATTCTGCTGAGTTGGAGGCAGGCGATGCCACCTCGTGCCGCAGTGTGGCGAGGTGATTTAATGGTGTTATTTTGTACCTTAAGGTCAAGTTCACTGCGAGGAGAACGATCAACGGGTTCTATCGTTGATAGCGGTCGTTCATACTGTAGTTTAAGGATCTGGCCACTTATAGAGGTTCGGGGGAGGGGTGTTCCATGTTTTTGTTTAAGGGGTGGTTGCTATAGTTGAGAGCTTTTTTCTATTGTCGACATGTTTCACTGTAAAGGTTCAATAAAAATAATTTCTAAAAGAAATAACATTGTCTGCTTTTGCCCCAACCTCATTCCAATCCCAATGTTTCACCCTTCATAAACTTCAATTCATCAAAGTTTTGATACCCATATGCTGGCCATTCCCATCTCTGCCCTTAATTGACCCCAATGCTTCAGATTTACAAATTTAAATTTTTTTCCAATTAAGGGGCAATTTAGTGTGGCCAATTCACCGACCCTGCACAACTTTTTGGGTTGTGGGGTGAGACCCACGCTGACACGGGGAGAATGTGCAAACTCCACACAGATTTACAATTTTAATTGTTGTGGTTTCATCCTTCATCTTTCTTATCCCTGTATCAGTCTGCAGCCCACATCACCTGCCAAATATTTGCTCTGAATCTAGGCTCTTGTCAGCAAAACACATGCCAAAAGCAGCAATTCACATAGCTACGATGAAATTTGAATGTTTGAAATTATGGTTTCTGGGCAAGACGATGCATGCTGTTCGCAGACCAGTAGTTTTATTTTCTCAATTGCTAAATCTAAGTTTTAAATGTTCAGTATTCCAACATTTAAGCTAATTAAGTCTTTAGTAATGGCGAGCGTAAAATCTTGAAAGTGACTTGTGTTGAATAAACCTGGCATGTACCAAACATTTTTATTCAAAATTGCATTTTTTGATACTTGATCCCCTCTGTCCGTTTGTTTTTATTTAAACCTATATCATTTTAGGCAGTAAATTCCTTGATTCAGAACTTTAGCATCTGAATTTTACTCGGGATAAAATATCTTTGAATAATTCACTACTTTATTACAATTTCATATCCAGTTAGTAACTAGTATTATTCACTTCAGCTTTAGATATGTAGCTGTATTTTTTGTATATTTTGAACTGAAATTGGTGAAATCTTTTGTAAAATACGTTTTAAAGTTATTTATTTGATATGCATTATTATTTTTTGGAAGACTAACTTTAATTTCCAATGGCTAATGGTTTTATTTATTAATGAACACATTGGAGTCTCTGGAATGTTTTATTGTACCAAAGAAAAATGCAGTGAAGTGTTATTTTAAAGTGTTATTGTTTTTCTTTGTTCTTTCTTAGAAAATAGGCGACAGTTTTAGGTAGAGGATCTGGATTGGCGCAGGCTTGGAGGGCCGAAGGGCCTGTTCCTGTGCTGTAATTTTTTCTTTGCTCTTTGTTCTTTAAAATGTTTTTCAAGCTGTAAATTCCACTATTCTGAGGTCAAAATGATAAACTTGGAAGCACTTGGGCTGAAATTGAATGAAACACTTGTTCCACCTGTACTATAATTTACATAGTAAGTAGCAACAATCACTGGATGGGGAGGCTTAGCTTAATCCTTTTGGAAAGGTTACTGTTGATGCTTAATTTTCCATATCTTAGTCCAGTGTCTATTTTTCCCATGTATTCCGGTAATGAGGGGCTAGTATTGATAAAGTAGTTAGTGTCCCTTTTTTAAGTCTGCCATCAGTCATATCAAGCATAGAATAATAAACAGTTTGGATTGAGATATTTAGTATTACATTGAAAGTTGTAGTTATTGCTAAAACTGTTCCTTGTATTTGGTAAAAACAAAGTTCGGGTAATAATGGACAGCAGGGAGATATGACTATATTTAAAATGGAAGATAGATGTAATAAACTCCATCTGCAACTTTATATATCAAATTACTTAATTCAGGTAATTTATTGGCTGGCCATTTGTTATTTTAGGGAAATATTTACTCTGAACTAATTGTGAATTTCTGAATCACCTCCTTTAGAAATAGGAACATAAGAAACCACCAGAAATATGAATTTATAATGGACCTCACTGGAACATTGGGCAGTCCTGTACTGTTTAGGGATGAGATGGAAAGTAGAAACTGGAGCCAATAATTAACGCTGGAGTGAAATGGAGGAAACGTCACCATTTTTAATTCCATCTTTCAAAATGGTGCCAAGTCCCATCAATATCAAATAAAATAATGGAATTAATTTATCAGGGTCAAAGTTGAAGAGTACTAGTTTGACACTAACCTAGCAAATAGCAGCCAGCATACCTTTAAAAGGGGGTACCCTGTTTAATGATTAGTTTTTGATTTGAAAAAAGAATTTTCCAAGTGCGTGTTAGACTTTTAAAAAGCTTTGTTGGCTGTTAGGAAAACAAAGGTTAGTATAAGGGAATTAGATTTGTATTTTTGAATATTAGAAATAGGATATCATTTTAAGTGTTTAATTTAATGTGTCTGGTATGTCAGTGCCCGGAAGGGTAAAACCTGTGTTATATTAATGCTAGACAAAGGTGTTTATATGTGTGGGGGTTGGTTAAGTTCCATCTGTGTTTCTATTCTATCTGTGCTCACAGAGGGCTATGGCATGAAGAATAAAGAAAAGGTGTATGTGCATGCGAGTGCTCCTTGGCAACTGGGACCTTGTAAGGTTGAGAAGCTTTCGAGTTTTAGTGTAGCTAATTCTATTGCACTAGGACACTGGGGAGTAAAACAGCTCTCAACCCTACCACAAGAAGGACTGGACAGGACAGGAGTTGCATCGAGGCAGGCTTCTTGAAATACAAGTTACAGTCCAGATAACCAGGGAATTGGGATAGAAAGAATGTTTCAGGCGACTAGAGTTAAGTGATCAGAGACCATAATATTGTTGAGAAGAATTCAAGCAAGAGTAAACAAAGTGTTCTGAATTAAAGAGACAATTGCAGTAACTACATTTAAAGTGGGACGGCAGACTTCAGAGGAAGATTAAACGTTTGATTCCATTTTAATACAATCTGGGAATTGAAAGTTTAAGTGATTGTGAGCAGTTTGCACAGCAGTCAAGACAAAGAAATCCTAATAGGGTTGGTGTGAAATCCTTGAATGGACTTGCTGTTAAAAGTGGAGCAGAAGCTTTGTCTAAAGGTGTCATTTGTAAAACCTGGTCTGAATTCTGGAATGCAAACCGCCAAGGCAAAGATGTGTTTTGTAATCTGTGCAAATCTTCAAATCTGTGTGTAATTCTAAGGGGGAGTAAAGAAGTATTGGATAATCCAACTTGTTTAATAACATTTTCTTGTTAAACCTAATTTTGAGGGGGGGGGGGTTCCTTTGACTGTTCCTCCACGTTTTATGGAAAAAAGAATAGTGTCTCGGACCTTTTGAGCCAGTGTTCTATTCTGGGATCTTCCTGTCCAGTTATAACATCAACTTGGATTGTAACACTGACACATCATCTCAGTGAGGTTGGGTAAAGAATTAAAAAAATTTTTTTTAAACAAACAATTTTATTGAGGTAATTTTCAGCATTGTAAACAGTTACAGATAACAAAAAAAGCGATGTGCACACATCAATGTAAAACCAATACTTCAATCAAACCATACTGCACAAGCCCGCTCCTCTCCCATAGACACGACCCGCCTATTTATCCCTCCTACTCTCCTCTAATCCCGCAAAGAAGTCGATGAATGGTTGCCACCTTCGGGCGAACCCCAGTACAGATCCCCTCAAGGCGAACTTAATTTTTTCCATACCCATAAAACTTGACATGTCCGAAAGCCATAGTTCGGTCTTTGGGGGTTTTGAGTCCCTCCATGCCAGCAGTATTTGCTGCCGGGTTATTAGGGAAGCAAAGGCCAGAACATCGGCTTCTTTCTCGACCTGTACTCCCGGGTCTTCCGAAACCCCCAAAATTGCCACCCTTGGATTCATCACCACCCTTGTTTTTAGCACCCGGGACATGATCCCCGCAAATCCCTCCCAGTACCCCTTAAGCTTAGGAAATGCCCAAAACATGTGAACGTGGTTCGCTGGTCCTCCCGCGCGCACTTGTCCTCTACCCCAAAGAATTTGCTCATCCGAGCGACCGTCATGTGGGCCCGGTGAATGACCTTAAATTGAATCACGCCGAGCCTGGCGCATGTTGCAGTTCAGTTTACCCTACTCGGGGCTTCTGCCCCCAGCCCGTCCTCCATCTCCCCGCCAAGCTCCTCCTCCCATTTCAGTTTCAGTTCCTCCGTCTGGGATTCTTCCCCTTTCATGAGCACCTTGTAAATATCCGAGACTCTACCCTCTCTTTCTTCTCCTCTAGAGACTATTCTGTCTTGGATCCCTATTGACGGGAGGCGCGGGAAGGATGGGACCTGTCTGCGGACAAAATCCCACATCTGTAGGTACCTAAAGTCATTTCCCCATACCAGCCCAAATTTCTCCTCCAAGCCCCTCAAACTCGCAAAGCTCCCCTCAAGGAACATATCACCCACCCTCCTCGCCCCCGCCGGCCGCCATGTTCAAAACCCTCCATCCATGTTCCCGGGGGCAAATCGATGTTGGAGCCCAGACAGACGCACCCACCTCCTCTACATGCCTCCTCCACTGGCCCCATATCCGCAAGGCCGCCCCCACTACTGAGTTGGTGGAGTACCTGGCCGGCGACAGCGGTAGGGGAGCCGTGACCAGGGCTGCCAAACTGGTGCCCCCGCACGAAGCCGACTCCACCCGCTCCCAGATAGACCCCGTACCCACCATCCACTTCCTTATCATGGCTATGTTAGCCGCCCAGTAGTAGTTGATCAGACTCGGCAATGCCAGCCTTCCCTCGCTGCGGCTCCTTTCAAGCATCGCCTTCTTCACCCGCGGGGATTTTCAAAGCTCATGATAATTTTGCCAGTCCTTTTGAAGAAGGTCCGTGGGATAAAGATCGGGAGACACTGCAAGATGAACAGGAATCTAGGGAAGATAGTCACCTTTGCAGTCTGCACCCTCCCCGCCAGTGACAGCGGGAGTGCATCCCATCTCTGAAACTCCCTCTTCATTTGTTCCACCACTCTAGTCAAATTTAACTTGTGCAACCTGCCCCAGTCCCGTGCCACCTGTATCCCCAAGTACCGGAAACTTTCCTCAACCAGCCTAAATGGCAGCTCCTTCAGTCTATTCTCCTGTCCTGGCCCCTTGCCTGCACCACAAACATCTCACTTTTGGCCATATTTAATTTGTACCCTGAAAACCGACCGAACTTCCTCAATGTTTCAGTATGTTTTCCATCCCGGCCAGTGGGTCCGACACGTACAGGAGCAGGTCGTCCGCATAGAGAGAGATCCTATGTTCTCTTCTCCTCCTCTCCTTTCTTCCCCCCCCCCAACCCCCCCAACCCCCCAGTCATTCCCTTCCACCCTTTCGCAGCTCTCAGTGCAATCGCCAACGGCTCTATGGCCAGCGCGACAGCAACGGGGAGAGTGGGCACCCCTGTCTGGTCCCGCAATATAGTCTGAAATAATCTGACATTACCATGTTCGTCCTAACGCTAGCTTTTGGGGCCTGGTACAATAGTCTGACCCAATTAACCTGTCCCTCTCTGAACCTAAACCGTCCAAGCACCTCCCACAAATAGCCCCACTCCACGCGGTCGAAGGCCTTCTCAGCGTCCATTGCCACCGCTACCTCCACCTCCTTGCCCATCTGGGGCATCATGATTACATTAAGCAATCTTCTCAAGTTAGCTGTCAGCTGCCTGCCTTTCACAAACCCTGTCTGATCGTCCCCAATCACCTCCGGTACGCAGTCCTCAATTCTAATCGGCAGGACCTTTGTCAGGAGCTTGGCATCCACATTGATCAGGGAGATTGGCCTGTATGACCCGCAGGATTCCGGGTCCTTGTCCCGCTTCAATATCAGCGAGATGGTGGCTTGCGACATCGGTGGTGATAGGATCCCTCTGTCCCTTTCCTCATTAAAAACCCTAGTCAAGAGCGGTCCCACTATCTCCGAGAACTTCTTGTAAAACTCTACTGGGTATCCATTCGGCCCCGGGGCTTTCCCCGACTGCATGGCCTTTAGGCCCCTCAATACCTCCTCCACTCTAATCGGGGCCCCCAGCCTGTCCACTAGTCCCCCGCCTACTTTTGGGATTGTTAGCCCGTCCAGGAACCTTTTCATCTCCTCCGGCTCTTCTGGGGGTTCTGAAGTATACAGCTTACTATAAAAGTCCCGGAATACCTTATTCAGTCCTGCCGGGTCCTCCACTCTGCTCCCCATCCCATTAATCACTCTACTTATTTCCTAGCCGCTAGCAATCTGCTGGCCTTCTCCCCATGCTCATACACTACTCCCCTTTCCTTCCTAAGTTGTTCCACGGCCCTACTCGTGGATAGCACCCCCGTTCCGCTTGTAATCTCTGTCTCTCCCTTCATTTTCGTTTAATTTCAGTAGGTCCTCCCCCGGGGACCCCGCATGCTCCTCGTCTATCCGATAAATTTACCTAACCAATCTGTCCATTTCTGCTCTGTCCGCCCTGACCCTGTGAGCCCTAATTGAGATCAGCTCCCCACTCACTACTGCCTTCAACGCCTCCCACAGGGTCGCTGCTGAAATCTCCCCATATCGTTCACCCGCAAGTACTTTTGCATACACTTCCGAAGTCTCTCACATCCCCTCCTCCGACAACAATCCTACGTCTAACCTCCATTGCGGGCGTTGGTAATTCGCCCCCCCCGCCCCCGACTGGCAGGTCCACCCAGTGCGGGGCATGGTCTGAGAGTGATTGCAGAATATTCCGTATTTTGTACCTCTCCTACACAGTCCCTGCTCAAGTTGAAAGAAATCAATCCTAGAATATACTTGATGAACATGTGAGTAAAATGAGTAGCCCCTTCCCGTCGGCTGTCTGGCTCTCCATGGGTCCACTGCCCCCATTTGCTCCTTGAACCCGTTCAGCTCCCTTGCCGTTGCTGGGAATCTACCTGTTCTGGGACACGACTGGTCCAACCCTGGGTCAAGGACCGTATTAAAGTGCCCCCCCCCCCCCCCCCCCCCCAATTATCAACCTACGTGAGTCTCGGTCCGGGATCTTCCCCAGCACTCTTTTGATAAAGTCAACGTCATCCCAGTTTGGAGAATATATGTTCACCAGCACCACTCTTCTCACTCCAGTTTGCCCCTTACCATAAGGAATCTGCCCCCGCCATCTGCGACTACGCCTTCCGCCTCAAATTGAACCCGCTTATTGATCTTAATTGCTACTCCCCTGGACTTAGAATCCAAGTCCGAGTGGAAGACCTGGCTAATCCAGCCCTTCCTTGGCCTAGTCTGGTCAGACACTTTCAGATGTGTCTCCTGCAACATAATTATGTCCGCCTTCAGAGCCCGCAAATGCGCGAACACACGTGCCCTTTTAACTGGCCCATTTTGTCCCCTGACATTCCAGGTGATTAGCTTGGTTGGGGGGCACAACCCCCACCCCTACGCCGGTCAGCCATAACCTTTCTTGGGCCCACCCCCGGCCCATGCGCGGCGCCATTCTTGGCTCGCCTCCTCCCCCAACCTCCTTTCCATTACCTACTTCAGATTCCCCCCGACGTCAACAGAATAGCATTTTCTCTCTCCCCCCCCCCCCCCCCCAAGCAACATCCCCCGGTAACCCCACACACCATCCCCCACTCCAACCCACTGGAGCAATCTCACTAAAATGGGACGATCAAACAAGATGTAAACATCAAACAGCATCGCGAGGCTGCCCCAGGTACAATACAGTTCCAGCCGTGTACACAGAAAAGTGTTAACCCCCGACCCTTTCTGAACATTAATAAAATAACACCGCAATATCCCAGTACCCGTACATCACCCAACGCAAACAAACATATAAACCATTGACATAAATGAAACAAAAGCCCCCAACCAACATCTTTAATCCCCATTGCTGACCGGCCAACCCTTTGTTACAATACCGGCTCCAGCGCACTCCGAGAGCCCAACAAATGGTACCCACCACAGCAGAAAGAAGAAAAAAAGGCAACAAAAACAGGAAAAAGACCCCCCCCCCCCCCCCCCCAGCAAAAACTGCCCACAGAAAATACACCACATGGCACCTTTGAAACAGTAAACAGTCGACCAGCAGTCCAGGCACAGTAGGCATCCCTTCAAATGGTAATTCCCGGACCCTAGCTTGCGTCCGTGGATCCTTTTTTCGGGACCAGCCCCTGATCCCTCGCAAAGTCCATCGCTTCTTCGGGCTCTGAGAAGTAGTGGTGTTGGTCCTTATGCGTAACCCAAAGACGGGACGGGAAGAGCAGACTTCACATGCTTCTTGAACAACACCTCCTTAACTTGTTTAAAGGCTGCTCACCGCCTAGCCACCTCCTGGCTTCGGTCCTGGTAAATGCGAAGAACACTGTTATTCCACGTGCTGCTCTTGGCGCTCTTTGCCCACCGCAGCACCCGCTCCTTTTCCACACACCTGTGGAACCTAATCACGATCGGACGGGGGGGGGGGGGGGGGGGGGACGGGACGGGACCCCCCGGATGTACCTGTCTCGCCTGTACTCTGTGCCCCCTCCAGCTCCAGCGGTCGCGGAAAGGCTTCAGCCCCCATCAGCTGCATCAACAAGTCCGCCACAAACGCTGTGGCATCAGCTCCCTCAGCCCCCTCCGGGAGGCCGATGATCCTCTGATTTTGTCTACGGGTTCTATTTTCCAGCTCCTCTACTCTGTCCGGCAGTCTTCTCTATCTCTCCTTCAACCCGTCGACTTCTAGCGCCGCAATCGTCTGCGCATCCGCCTGCTCCTCCACCGCCTCTCCCAGCTCCTTAACTTTTTCGTCCTGGGCATCCAGTCTCTGGTTCAGCTGATCCACTGCCTTCTGAAGTGGGTCCAAGTTATCCCGCTTCAATGACTCGAAACTGTTTTTAATAACCTGCAGCATGTTTTCCAGAGCTTGCTGGATCGCCGGGTCCGTAGGTCCGCCATCTTGGCTCCCGGGTCAGTTTCCCCTGCACCTTGCCTTTGTCCCTTAGTGTCCTGTTTTCGCTGCTTTCTGCCCTCCCGTGGTTCTATGCAGCTCTGCTCGCTCCTCCGCACCTCCGTGGCCGTCCTTTCACCGCTCCTCAGTCCTGCAAAACCGGGGAACCAGGTCCTCAAATCCCGCCGGAGTGAGAGCCCCCGAATGTGTGGCTCACTCACTCATTGCCGCAACCGGAAGTGGTAAAGAATTTTTTGAGTGATGGGAAGCGGGATGATGTCAGGAGAAAGAAGGCTTTGAGGATTTATTCTCTTTTCAAAATTTAACGTAACCGGTTAAACTGGTCATTACGTATAACACCAAACTGGCCAATAGACAGGTGGGCATAAACGTGGCAAAAATTAAATCTGAAGAAGTTGCCAGGGCCGTTCAGAATAGATTTGGCGAAATACAGCAACAAGTATGATTAATATGGTTAAATCTAAAATATCATGGGGGACAAGATCCAATGTAGGTCATTTGGCCCCTTGAGTCAGTTTTCCCCCATTCAGTGAGATTGTGGCTGATCTGTCACTGAACTCGGTGTACTCTTATCCCTTATAGTAATTATAATACAGCAAATTAGATGTTAACTGTTCATTAATTATTAACATAGCAAGTAGAATGCAGAATTATGTAGTCACAAATATAGAATACCAATCCGGGAGCATCATTGTTTTGGTCAAATCACATCTTGGTTACTTACCATGATGCCGGGGAGACAATGAAGTCTGCAGGCGGAGGGGGCGGTTTACCAGTAGAGGAATTGACAGAAAAGTTTGAGCTCTCGGTTTCCGATTCTAGGTTACTGGCCTCTTTTAAAGATGTTAATCATTAGGAAATACACTTCACACTGGAAATGGTGAGCGACCACTTCAGAGTGCATGCGAGAAAAATAATATAGAAAAGCAATATTTGAATAATTGCTTCAAATTAAACAGATAGTACAAAAGGTGGTTATAAATTACAACTAGTGAAAGATAAATAGTTTGTAAAGATATTTGTATTCCCATCTTTCACTTTATTCAATACAAAATAACATAGTAAACACAGTTCACAAATAAAAAAACAAAAACCTCACAAAGCCAGAGCCCCCTTCCCCTCTCCCACCCCCCATTAACAACTAACGGTGAACAATTCTTCGAAATAAACACTAAAAGCCTGCAATTTCCGATAGAGCCCCTCGATTTCTCCCCTCACGGTGTATTTGACTTTCTCAAGGTATAGGAACTCATCAGGTCTCCCAGCCACACCGAGGCACTGGGTGGAGATAACGATTGCGAGCCCAACAGATCTTCTCTCCAGGTACACAGCGAGAAGAAGGCTAGGACATCGGCCCCCATGCCTGTCGGCCCCCATGCCTGTCTGCAGCCCTGGTGAATCAGACATGCCCCCCCCCAAAAACAACTTTGCAAACACCTGGGAAAAGTACTCGGTTGCCCCTCTGGCAACCCCATGATCCTGTGGTTCTGTCTCCTCTGCCTGTTCTCCAGGTCCTCGAACTTCGCCTGCATCTCAGCTTCCAGTGAGGCAATCTGGTCGCAATGCCACGACAAAATCCCTTCCACCTCCTTCAACTCTCCATGTCTCATTCATGCACTCATAAGTCCTTTCGTACATATCTTTTATCGGGCCCAGCACCTTCTCGATAGACGTGAGGCTCTCTATTGAGAATTCTAAACTTCAGTCCGGATGCAAGTATCAGTCGAACACCAGATAACTTCAATGGTTCTTTTATTTACCGTGGGGCTACACAAGTGTAACTGTGAGTTACAGCAAGTGAAGGCAATTTTCTTTCAGTTACAGTTAATTATATACTTGTACAAAACCCCTCCAACCCCTCCTTCATATATTTTCTTCTTCGTCTCAATATTCACACAGTTAGTTCATTAGCTTACATAGCATATCAATTTTTATCATCAGAAGGAGTAACTCATCCCACAGCTGCATTTCGTTCCCACAGACAGTCACAGCCAGGATCGCGATAAGGCCATACCAAGCCGAACACAGAAGCAATTCATCTCACAAGGCACATACACATATTGCACAAACCTTGACATTCCATTTCCCATCAAGCTCTGATTCTAACTTGACATTCCATTTCCCATCAAGCTCTGATTCTAACTTGACATTCCATTTCCCATCAAGCTCTGATTCTAACTTGACATTCCATTTCCCATCAAGCTCTGATTCTAACTTGAGCCAAACTCTCACCATCATTTCCCTTCCTTCCCTTTTCAAAGTATTCACCACATTGTTTTTCGAATTTGCGTGCCATTACCCCAGGCAGCGTTTCCACTGTGATAGGAATGGCCACACCCACCTGAGGTTACCTCCGCCATCTTTCTTCCCAATGAGCTTTGCACTCTCACTCTCTCTCTCTCTCTCTCTGGTTCTGTCGTAGGACTACCACTCGTATCCTTCTTTCCAACAGTCTTTTTCGCGGCTGTCGACATCTTTTCGTCAAATACAATTAGATGGCCAGGTTTGTCCACCAATTTTCCCCAGGAACTGGGCAAAAAGGACCAAAACGCAAGGACCTTGGCAGGAGCTACCTTGTGTGCGACCTTCTACATGCCACCATCGGAAGTCCCCACAAAGACAAATCTAGGACTGGTATGTTCTCGAGTATGGTAATTAATGCTTAAATCGGATTTGTACATTGGAAATGGAAACAAAAATCCTGGAATTGTAAATGAATGCTGGATTTTATTGCAGGGAAGAGGAAAAGGGGAGTTAATATTTTTCCGGATGGATGAGTTGGAATGGGTTCAGTGGCTTTCCTTTTAAAAAAAATTTGTACTTAATGAGGCTTTTGAACAAACGGTGCAACAAAGCCACAGGAATGGCACAGCACCATGAGAGTAAACAAAGGCTCAACATACATGAATAAAAAAGGGGAAACAGGAGAACAGTTGTACAACTGGGTCAATACAGTCGTTAGACATAACTTGATACCTTTAAAAGCTCTACCAGAGAAAGGAGGACACGATAGAGCCATGTAAACATCGTAAAATGGTGCAAACCTTTCCATGCGGCAATCACCATGAAAGTCCAAGATACATTTTTCATACCATATTTGGGTACACACCAGTATAGATCATCTTCAACACCCGAGGCACCAAAGACACACTACCACCTCCTTCCCTTGGATCGTAAACCTGCCTGTAACCCTGTTGGATCCAATCATTAATTCTTTATGCCCATTAAACAAAAAGGAAATTCCCTATAATCCCACTTCTAAAAGGATATTACATACATATATAGCACACAACGCACCGTAACCCATCTCGGGCTCAGGACAGAACCAACATAATTCCATACCATTATATAGAGAAGACCAGCAGTTATATATCCGGGTCATTATCAGTGCAGCCATCGCCCCCATCAAAAGGGACAGGAATAACCAGGAGAGGGTTCAGGACCCCAACCCCTGTATTCCCCCAGTGCACACTCGCCATCGTTTTATGAGAAAGAGGGGAAAAAAAGGCTCAATCAAATAAGAAAGTGTCCTCACCACAAGGTGGGTGGCAACAGGATATCAACTGATGTACAGAACACTGCTCAACCCCAGGCCCCTATGCACAGAAGAGTCCTGTCAAATATCCCTAATAGGTGCCTTCAAGAAGGGGTGTTCCAAGCTCCAAGGGGCAACAGGATACCAGGCCGAGCCAGCCCTGACACACACATGTCAGCACCCCTAGGATCTCCAGCACACCCCATAGCGCAGCTGGTCCTGCACCGTATCCACCACACCCAGGGCAGTGCACCTCCCCGCTGTAAGTTTAAAAAATAGTTTCCGCCAGCTGCAATCTTGGAGACCCCATCACCGAAACGAAGAAGAATCGTCAAGATACCCAATAATTGGGTGCCGTAGGAGGGGGGGCCGGCTTCCTCCTCCCTGGTACAATAGGGGAAACCCCTGTAGAGTACCAAATCAAACCAGGATTTAGATCGCACGCTGCCCGCCCAGATGAAGAGAAGAAAAAACCCCAAAGAGAATAATGCTCAAGCTGACCCATGAATAATGCAGGAGTAACTAAGCCTGCCTTGGCATGCACCGCCACTCATTACCAAAAAAAAACACCAACCCTGAGGAAGAGTTGGAAGGAATCAAGTCCTCGCCAAGCTACATAATCTTCCCAGGCTATCAAAGGAATAAGGCACAGATTCTAAATTCAAAATAACAGAAAGCAAAATAAAAACCCGATGCGATGAGCTCTGATTTGGGAGCTATCCCTCCATCTCAGTGAGGACTTAACCAACCTACCACCCAATTCCACACCATGTACCATTGCCCTCCTGTGGCTTCACTCATCTTCGCAATCAACAATATAAGGGGTGTCCAAAATATACTCCCTGACCATAACCACAAGGATAACTGCACACAAAAAGAAAGGAGTAAAACTGCAGTGACCGCATAATCGACGTAAAATGGTTTTTGCTCGAACAGGATAACAGGAAACTTTCTCCCTTGTGCTCATACTTCGCACCTCCTTGGAGGAGACCAGACAACAAACAGCCCATCTTCAAACTCTGTCGGGAACTTGTGCCTCACACCATGCCAGAAACTGGACACATGGACTCTCCATACCTGGCACCTGCTTCCCAAATCCGTCGGGATGTGTGACATGCTTTGCAGCAATTTCTCAACGAACCAAAGGTAGGGCCTTATCAGGGAAAGTCCTTTGAAATGCACAGATTCTCTCCTGCACCCCTCTCTTCTGCACCTCCACCATTCTCTCAACGATGCTTCACGGTTCATGAAGGTGAGCACAAAGAGCCGACATCATCACTCAGAACAGCATCACGAGGTGCAGGCAGTGCTTGTTTGTTAGCGCATACAGCAGGCAGATGCTTATCGATAGAGGCGTCTCGTGATCCTTCTTGTTCCTGCAGTCTGTGGAGCATTGGGCGCAAGTTTTTAATTTAAAGTACCCGCTCACCTCCCTGTTTCCCAGCCACCTGTATATGTCTCTGATCTTCCCCTTACCTTCCACATCTGGAAAGCAACCGTTGCTCCAGCAGCGTGTACCTCAGCAACCTGGGGAACTCCTTTCAAACCTTCTGTGCGAAGTCCCTTACGTGCAGGTACCTAAATCAGTTCCTGTCAGGAGCTTGACCCTCCTTTTAATTCATCTGTACTGGCAAACTCTTCTTCCAGGTACAAATCCCTCCTCTTAACCAGCCTCACTTCCCTCCACTTCCTATACCCCTCCCCGCTCAAACCTGTGATTTTCACACAAAGACGTTAACACTGACATCCCCTGCACCCTAAAGTGCCTCCTCAGCTGCTTCCAGATCTTCACCGTGCACTGCACCACCGGGCTCCCTGAGTATCATCTCAGCGCCATTGGCAAAGCTGCCATCACCATAGCCCTTAAGCTGGACCCCTGACAGGATTCCTCCTCTATCATAACCCATTCTACCCCATTCCTTACCACCATTGACTCACCTCCAATCGCCGCCCAATTGTAATGAAGCAGATGCGGCAATGACAACCCTCAATCCTGCCTCTATAACAGGGCCCTCCTCACCCTTCCCCACCCACACAAAGTTGTCAGCCTAGAGTGACACCCGGTTCTCCTTTCGTGCCTCATAATCTCTTGCCACTCCGACCAGAGGCTCCAGCAGCGGCGATAGCGGGCACCCCAGCCTTGTTCCCCGGTGTAATTCGAAGTTCCATGGACCCATGTCATTAGTCTTCACACTCTCCCTCGGTGCCACATCTAACAGGCGCACCCATGCCACAAACTTCGACCCAAACCTTCCCAGGAGCTCAAATAGGTATCGCCACTCCACCTGGTCGAATGCTTTCTCCGCATGGACACCACTACCTCCGGTACCTGGGCTCCCAACGGGGCCATAATCATATTTAACAGCCTCCTTTATATTTCTCGAGAGCTTCCTGCCCTTTACGAAACCTGTTTGGTACTCCACAATCACCCCAGGGTCACAACCTTTCATCCTTCCCGTCACTAACTTAGCCAGCACTTTCACGTCTGTGTTTAACAGCAATATGAGCCTATATGACCCACATTCTAATGGGTCCTTACTCTTTTTTTGGTATCAACGTGATTGTTGCCTGCGCCATTGTTTCTAGCAGCTACCCCTTCTCCAACGCCTCGTTAAACACCCCCCAAAAGATGTGGTGCCAGGTCTGTTGTGAACTCCTTATGAAATTCCTCCGGATAGCAATCGGGCCCCGTAGCCGTCCCCAACTTCATACCCCATATAATGTCCAACACCTCCCTCAGCCCCAGGGGCTCCTCTCGCGCCTGCCTCTTCTCTTCCTCCAGCTGTGGAAACACCAGTTCATTTAAGAACCGTCCCACGTTCCCCTCCACCCCCTGTGCCCACTCTGTACATCTGTTTATAATAATCCCTAAAAGCCTCATTCATCTTCCCGGGCTCTGTCACCACATCCCTGTCCCCACATCCCTGTCCCAGTCCGTATCTTCAATATTTCCCTGGACACAGCCTACCTCCGTAGCTGATGCGCTAGCATTTGACTCGCCTTCTCCCCATTTTCGTCCTGCACCCCTCTTGCCCTACGGAACTGTCCTACTGCCTTCCCGTTCAAACTGCCCCTGTAACTTTTTCCTCCTCGCCAATCCCTCCGTGGTGGACACCTCCATCCCGGCCGAAATCTCCGGCTCACCACAAAAAACTGAGTCCTGGAAATCACCCTGTAAACATGCGTAAAAAAGAAATACTCACTTCCCCCTGGGTTCTTGAAGCGGCACAGGTCTGCCATACCCATTTTTTCCATAAACCCAGCCAGCTCCTTTGCCATTCGTATCCTGCACATTGACGACCCCCCCCCCCCCCCCCCGGGCCTCTGTGCTCAGTGAAAAAGGCTCCCAGCTGACCATATCCTCCCACACCCAAACAAAGACTCATCTTGAATCACAGGTCACCTTCCTTACCTTCCCCAAGAGCAAATAAACAAGAAAAATAGGCAACAGGAGGAGGGCTAGGGACAGTCATCCCCGTATAAACCTTTCACCCCGCTACACTTTGCCCACCCAACTGTAAATAAAGAAAAACAGAGAAAACCCTCTCTATGTCGGAGGGAAAGGACCCCCACCCCCACTCTTCCCGGATTCCCAATTAAAAGCGCCAGCACCCGTCTCCCAGACCCGTGACCCGTGTTCAATTCAGTTCTCCCCCAGTTTATGCACCTTGATGAAGTCCTCGGCCGCTTCTGGGGTCTCAAAATAGTATTCCTGGCCTTCATACGGCACCCATAGTTTTGCTGGGTAAAGCACCCCAAACCTGATCTGCCGCCCATATAGCACCACTGTGGCTTTGTTTTGCCAGCTCTGCTCCAATGTCCTGATATTTGGACCTTCGAGAAAATGCAGCATGTCTGGCAGCATCTGTAGAGAAAGAAAAGAGCTAACATTTCGAGTCCAATGACCCTTTGTCAAACGTGGACCTTGTTCCCCTTCCATTCACAGCTGCACCTCTCCCTGGCCCACTGCAAAACCTTCACTTTCTCCATGAACCTATGGAGTCTCACGATCACTGCCCACGGTGGCTCCCCCCCTCTAGGCTTCTGCCTCAGGGACCTGTGGACTCTCCACTTTAGGGGCCTTATCCAACACCAACTCCTCCACCAGCATCCTCAAAATGTACCTCATGGCACTCGCACCTTCCACTCCTTCAGGCAGGCCCATTATCAGCAGATTCAGCCTTCTCAAACTGTTTTCTTGCTCCTCCACCTTTGCTCTCAATGCCTTGCAAAGGTCTCCGAAGAGCTGCACCTCCGCCTCCAATGCCACCACCCGATCGCTGTGATCTGACATCACCTCTCAATCTCTCAGATCTGTGACCCCAAGCATTTCTCCACCCTCTCCATCGAGCTCTTTTTAGGGGTGCCACAGCCCCTTTAATCACCTTCGAGTGATCTTCCTGCCTCTCCTTCCTCTGCTGGTGGAACTCTTCCTTGATGAAGGCCATCAACTGTTGCATCTGGAGCTTTCCGTCTTGCACAAACCCTTTCCCCTCAGCCATCCTTCCACTGGCTGCTACGCCACTGGTCCCTTCCAACTCCTTGGCTAGGTCTTTCACCTTCGGCCAGGTTTGGTAACCAGCGGACGGAACACTCCCCGGGGGGGGGGGGGGGGGACTACTCCTCCGGCCTTCAACTACACCTTTTTGTCAAGTTGTACCCAATTTTGGGTAAAAAGAGCTCTTTTCTGTGCCTTCAAGCAGGGGCTGTTTTGTGTGCGCCCATTCACACCATGGCTGCCACCGGGAGTCATAGATTCAGCATTATTGTTATTTGCGTTCTTACTCAAAACATCAATTTACAGCTGGCATGAGACCAGGGAATAATTATGCATCTTTCAGTTCTAAGCTCCAATCTTGATGACATTGTGGAGGTATACCAAGTGACTTGTGAAGTGGCAGCATTGTAATTGGAAGGTGTTGAACTACCTGAGATGTATCCCAAAGCTGCCTGAGAGAAACCTACTTGCACACAACTTGTGCTAGGTCTTTGTCAATGCTGTTCTGGTGTTGCTTAAATGTTTTCTTGTTGGTGATCTCTCGTCTAATGCATGGTTAAAAGCACCTGTAGCTCTTTTTCTGTGGACCTAATTGCAGCACGACAGTCGGCTGGACAGCTGATTCATGATGCGGAGCAACACCCAGTAGTGCAAGTTGAATTCCTAAACCGGCTGAAGTTATTCATTAGCACAGGGCGAAATAGCTGGCTTTTAAAGCAGACCAAGGCAGGCCAGCAGCGCGGTTCAATTCCCGTACCAGCCTCCCCAAACAGGCACCGGAATGTGGCGACTAGGGGCTTTTCACAGTAACTTCATTTGAAGCCTACTTGTGACAAGACATTTTCATTAAATTTTTATTTCATTTCATGAAGAATTTACTTTCTCAACCATGTCCCAATTTTTACTTGTCTATTTTTACTTGTCTTTCTTACTGCCAAGCATCACTTCCACTAAAAATTGGAGTCTTATTTCTTTGGTTTTTTATTGTTATTGGGATTTGAAGATCTTTCAAAGAACATTTAATTTTTTTTACTTTCTGCCTCTTATCGATGTCCCTTTTTCCTATATTACATTTCTTGGTTCAGGTTTTGTGCTGCTCATCATTCTCCAACCTGATTGGTTCAATAAATACACAGCTGTTTCCCCTGTTCATACAGGTCCCAGATGTCCTGCAGAGGGTGCCACTTTCTTTGGGTGTCCTGCAGACAGCAACTCGCAGTGCAAAATTCTGTGGGAAGTCTCTGAGCAAATGCAAATCAAATGAATGGTAGGTGCTGTCTGTTTGGTACAATCTGACCCAAGGAATACTTTGTCCCATCTGTAAAACAGAACTGGGGCAAGAAAGGATTTGCAGGGCTGGAGTGAATTGTAGTTTATCAGATCTATATAAACTATGAAACCTGCCAGAGTACAACATTTTCAAAACCTGAATGCAATCACGAATGTGAAAGGATCCACCTCTAAATTCCAATTTTCTGACATTCTCATTTTCTGTTTTGTTGGGTACAATCAAACAGTCGTGCATGTTGGAAATTAAGCATTCCAAACTCTGATTTTTGGAAACGTCAAAAATACTATTGCATTTGTAATGGAGAAAGAGATGGAATTTTCTCCATCTTCCAACTCAATTGTTAATTTGTATTCATTTCATTTAGATTTCTCTACTGACTTAAGTCCTGGTGCTTTTGTCAATTCAGCAGTCATCATACTTTGCACTTTAAAAAAAAAGCTGTCAGCGTTATCAGTCCTGAATCTACATTGCTGAAAAAACATCTTAACGGTCAACATCTTCAATGAAGTGGTTAAGCATCACTTATGCAAGGATCCTTTTAGCATTGAAAAGTTTTGAGATTACCCAGTGATTATCACCAGTGGACAATTGAAGGATCTTCGAATTCCTGGGATATTGTTCCCTGACATCACGTAGATTGAAATTGGTTATTGAGTTTTGAAAAAATATGTTGGCACAAGTTTGGTATATCATAGAATCCCTACAGTGCAGGAGGAGGCCATTCGCCCATGGGGTCTGCACTGATGCACACTCTACCTCAGCCCATGCCTCCAATCTATTCCCATAACCCAGTCACCCCACCTAACCATTTGGAACTAAGGAACAATTTAGTGTGGTCAATCCACCTAACCTGTGCATCTTTGCGCTATGGGAGGGAACTGGAGCATCCAGAGGAAACCCATGCAGACACTGAACACGAACAAAGTCCACACAGTCACTCAAAGCTGAAATTGAACCCAGGCCCCTGGCACTGATGCAGCAGTGCTAACCACTGTGCAACCATGCTGTCCATATCTCTGTTGTGATATCTTCAGAACCAGATGTTTTGTTCTGTGCATCACTTTAGTTATAGACTGGGAATTGCAGAACTGTTACTGTTGATGGTAGTTGCTATTTAAATATTGAACTGATAGTTCACAAGATGGGTACAAATTATAGAAATGTGTATTTGTATCCGATAGCAAAGTAAGTGCAGTAACATCGTTATAACTTGAAAACTATGTTCCAGTATTGGAATATAAGCAACAAGTGATTTTTAAGGGATTGGGCCCTCTAACCTCCCTCTCTTCCGTCTTCCTCTCTTTTTTCTTCTCCCCCTTCAAATGGAGACTATTAACTTCAAAATGACTGAGGCAGAAATTATGTTTTATGTTGTTTAGATGCTCTTGATTTCAAACCATTATTAAGTTTAATAGGAGAATAATTGTTGCTATTGTTATGGGCCAGAGACCCAAAGTATATCATGGAGTTCACCTGACCCACAACTTTTAATAGATTGTGGTATGGGGAGCACACGGCCCACTCTACAGGTGTGGTACAGCAGAAATGGAAATGTATTTTTAAAAGCAAAACAATGTTTATTCTATGAACTCAAGTTAACCTTTTTAAAATATCCAGTGAACATCTTCACAACCATTAATTCAATACAACCCCCAAAGAATACAACACTAAGTAATCCTTAAGCTGTCCTCTTAACATCCATAAGACTTAAACAAAACCTTTAAATAGAAGCACATCCGATTAAAGTCACTACTGAGAGCAGTTATTAGTTTTAAATCACCAAAGGATCGATTTACAGTTGTTAGATTACAGAGAGAGAGACTAATACCCCTTCTGGTTGTGACTGCAGCTGTCCAGCTCTGAAAACGAAACTAAAACACACCCTGCAGCAAGCAGCCTAAAAAGAAAGTAAAAGCTGACAGACAACTCACACTCTGACATCACTGATAAACACCCATTTCTTAAAGGTACATTTCTTAAATACCCATTTCTTACAGATATTCTCACATGACACTATAAGCGACATTACTTGCAGAAATATAGGCTGCAGCAGTTTCAGCAACAACACCATACCCATTACAGCACTGAAATAGACCATTTGGCTTAATTGGTCTAGGCTGGAGATGTGCACAATGCAAGCTGCCTTCCACCTCACTTCACCTAAGCGTATCAACAGGTCATTTAATTTTTCACCTTTTACTGAATTCTTTAAATGGAAATGTCGAATATTACCATAAAAAGCAAATACCAATCTCATCAGTTCTACAGTAATGCCAATCTATTGATAAAAATCCAAGCAGTTTCAGTTATTGTATTATAAATGGCAAGATTTGTCAAGTCTCTGTTTAGGACACCACCCCCATTGGTCCCTACTACTTGTCTTGCTGCCCTAAATGGGCAAATAAAATATCACATCAGTGTTCAGCTTTTGGAATCATCACATTACCTATCAGGAGGAAATGACCGTTGGTCCCTGACAGATGCATATTATGTAATCTATTTGTTTTGATTAAAAATTTGCTACGCATGGGTATGGAAAGTACTTTGAGGGTCAAAGTGTGAGGTCATCAAGGAGACGGTGCAAGTGAAATGTAATTTTCTTTAAAAGTGTTTTTCCCAATTTCCAATTAAGGGGCAATTTGGCATGACCGATCCACCTACCCTGCGCACATTTGGGTTGTGGGGCAGACACTGGGAGAATCTGCAAACTCCACACGTACAGTGACCCAGTGCTGGGATCCAACCTGGGACATCGGCACCATAAGGCAGCTGTGCTAACCACTATGCCACCGTGCTGCCCCTGGGTCCTGTTAAGTTGTTTTACATGTTGCTGTGGGAGGCAAAGGAGGAAATTACAGGGGCTCTGACCCAAATGTTTAACTCCTCCCTTGCCAGAGGGGAGGTGCTACAGGATTGGAGCACTTGGTTCCATTTTTCAAGAAGGATAGTAGAGATAAACCCGGGAATTATAGAGTACTGAGTCTCACATCAGTGGTAAGGAAACTATTGGATAAAATTCTGAAGGAGAGAATTAATCTCCACTTGGAGAGGCAAGGTTTGATCAGGGATAGCCTGAATGGCTTTGTCAGAGGGAGGCCATACCAAACACATTTGAATGAATTTTTTGAGCATGTGATCAGGTGTGTAGATGAGGGTAGTGTAGTTGATGTAGTTTATATGGATTTCAGCAAAGTCTTTAACGAGGTCTCACATGGGAAACTGATAAAGAAGGTAAAAAACACAAGTGATGTAGGGTAACTTGACAAGTTTGATCAAAAACTGGCTTGGTGGTAGAAGGCAGAGGCTGGTGGTAGAATATATAATGTGTGTATACATAGGATTGCACAACGATATATATGGGTTGGGCAGAGTGGCAGATGGAATTTAACTCTGAAAAATGCAAGGTGATGCACTTTGGAGGAGTAACAAGCCAAGGGAGTGCTCAATTATTGGTAGGACATACGGAAGGATCTCTGGGTCCTTGTCCCCAGATTCCTGAAGGCCACAGGACAGGTTAATCAGGTAGTTAAGAAGGCATACAAGACACCAGTTTTTACCAATCATGGCATAAATCATAAGAGCAGGGAGGTTATGTTGGAGCTGTTCGAAACCTTTGTTGGGCCACAGCCGGAGTACTGTGTGCAGTTCTGGTCACCTCACTATAGGAAGGATGTGATTGCACTTGAGAGGGCACAGAGGTTCTTTGCCAGGATGTTGCCTGCGATGAAGCATTTGAGCAATGAAGAGAGGCTGGATTGGCTGGGGTTGTTTTCCTTGGAACAGAGAAGTAGAGGGGGACCTGATTGAGGTACATATTGATGGGTATGGACAGGGTGGAGAAGAAGCACTTGTTCCCTCTTATTTACAGGATCAATAATTTTAAGGTGAGGGGTTGGATGTTTGGTGGGGATTTGAGGAAAAATGTTTTCACCCTGAGGTTGGTGAGAGTCTGGAATGCACTACCTGGGAAACATCACGACCGTTAAGAAATACTGGGCCAAGTGCTGGAATGTGGGATTAGTGTTGATTTAGTGATTTAAAACAAAATATAATGCAAGTTCTTTACATAGAACATACAGTGCAGAAGGAGGCGTTTCGGCCCATCGAGTCTGCACCGACCCACTTAAGCCCCCACTTCCACACTATCCCCGTAACCCAATAACCCCTCTTAACCTTTTTGGTCACTAAGGGCAATTTATCATGGACAATCCACCTGACCTGCACACCTTTGGACTGTGGGAGGAAACCTGAGGACCCGGAGAAAACCCACGCAGACAGTGGGAGAACGTGCAGACTCCGCACAGACAGTGACCCAGTGGGGAATCGAATCTGGGACCCTGGCCCTGTGAAGCCACAGTGCTATCCACTTGTGCTACCGTATTTTGTCGGTGCAGGCTTGATGGACGAAGGTCCTCTTGCATGCTATATGATTCTGTGACTGTAGGAGCATAGCTCGCATGTGATATCTTCAGAACCAGATGACTTCTGTGCATCATTTCAATGATATACTGGGAATTGCAGATGTTGGTGGTAGTTGGTATATAAATACCAAATTGGTACATGCACAAGGTATATCACAGAGGATTAAAATCAATACAGTTTATATAGTTGTGTATCTATCAGATAACTAAATAAGTGTAGTGGCAACATTACTACAACTTGAAAACAATGTTTCGATATTGGGTTACAATGGGTAAGTGATTCTCAGGGATCAGACCCTCTATTCAAATGGGGAATAATATACTGATTGATCTGTTGTGTATTTTGCACAAATGTCTGCTTTTGTTTCCTATTTCCAGCATGTCAGGTGTTCTCCTTTTTTAAAATTCTACTCTTCCTCTCTTGCCTGTGTCGATCTTTGTGAGCAGTTTCAATGTAAAAATATTAGTAATTCAAAAATATGTAGTGATGCTTCTTCCATCCTCACAAGAGTGAGAGAGAAACTGGAGAGAAACAAATCCATTCCAGAAAAGGACCTAAATGCTTGCATTAGTGTCCTGAGCGGAGGGTGCATAAATCAACATGATTCTTCCTGTGGCATTCGAGTGACCCAGTGATTCAGCAATCTCGAGTCAGAGCTTGATAATTTCTTCATGATTATCATAAGCGTTTTCTGAAACACTTGATGTGCCGATTGAGGGCGAGGACAAGCAGAGGTTAACTATCAGCAGCCCTTGTTGCTGCAATTTCTGTTTATTTTTCAATGCCTACTGATTTTCCTGCCAAAGGCATTTTTTTGAGAGATTGAAGTAATGATTACCTCGTTCATATGGGGAGGGAAGGTGGCCAGAGTTAGAAAGGTGCCAGTGAAGTGGGACGGAATTTTTTGGAAATGGGAGGAGAGGGGAATTAAGACATTAAAAGATTTGTTTCTTGGGGGTCGGTTTGCAGGATTGAAGGAGCTGGGAGCGAAGTATGGGCTGGAGCAGAGGGAAATATTTTGATACATGCAGCTTCGAGATTTTGCCAGGAAGGAGAACATAGAACATAGAACAGTACAGCACAGAACAGGCCTTTCGGCCCTCAATGTTGTGCCGAGCCATGATCGCCCTACTCAAACCCACGTCTCCACCCTATACCCGTAACCCAACACCCCCACCCCACCCCCCCCCCCCCCCCACCCCCCCCCCCCCACCCCCCCCCCCCCCCCCCACCCACCCCACCCACCCCCCCCCACCCCACCCCCCACCCACCCCCCCCACCCCACCCCCCCCCACCCCCCCCACCCCCCCCCCACCCACCCCCCCCACCCCCCACCCCACCCACCCCCCCCCCACCACCCCACCCACCCCCCCACCCCCCACCCCCCACCCCCCCCCCCACCCCACCCCACCCCCCCCCCCCCCCCACCCCCCCCCACCCCACCCCCCCCCACCCCACCCCCCCCCCACCCCAAAGCCAGAAAAAGTGGGATGAAGAGTTGGGAGAGAGTATGGAGGAGAGGTTCTGGTGTGAGGTGCCTGGAGAGTGAATGCCTCCACCTTGTGCTAGAGGTTGAGGCTGACACAGCTGAAGGTGGTATTTTGAGCACACCTCACCAGGGCGAGGATGAGCCAGCTCTGAAGGGGTAGAAGATGTGGTGTGAATGTTGTGGGGTGCGGGGCTGCAAATGACGTTCATATGTTTTTGTCCCGTCCAAAGCTGGAGGATTACTGGAAGGAGGTTTGAAAGATGAAAATTGCTTATTGTCACCAGTAGGCTTCAAATGAAGTTACTGTGAAAAGCCCCTAGTCGCCACATTCCGGCGCCTGTTCGGGGAGGCTGGTATGGGATTTTAGAGTAATCTCTAAAATGGTGCACGTGAAACTGGACCAAATTTGAAAAAGCAGAATAAAAATATTTATAAGAAAAAACACATTCAGCAGCCTTGGGAATAATTGACAAAATATTTGTAAAATCTATTTTAATTAGATTTTTTGAAGTTTATTTTACAAATAACACAACAAAAACATTTTCATTGCAATACAGTCCAGTTCAGACCAGGTATTATTGCAAATGTAAGAAAAAACAAGACGGGTGCCACATTGGCACAGTGGTTAGCACTGCTGCCTCACAGCCCCAGAGTCCCTGGTTGAATTCTGGCCTTGGGTTGCCTGTGTGGAGTTTGCACATTCTCCCTGTATCTGTGTTTGGTTTCCTCCGGGTGCTCCGGTTTATCCTCCACAGTCCAAAGATGTGCAGGTTAGGTGGATTGGCAATGCTAAATTACCCCTTAGTTTTCAAAGGTTAGGTGGGATTATGGGGATAGGGCAGGAGTGTGGGCCTAGGTAGCGTGCTGTTTTAGAGGGTCATGCCGACTCGATGGGTGGAAATGCCTCCTTCTGCACTGCAGGGATTTTATGACTTGAGAACAGGAGACTTTATGAACTAGTGCCTCCAGTTTTAAGACCGGATTAATCAAACGCACCAGTTAGGGGGAGAAAGAGGCTGAGGCCATATGAATAAGGTCGGAGAACATCTCTGGCCACACAACTTGCGTATTGTGCGATCAAGACTTACAAAATGGCTCAAGTGAAAACCAACAGGAGTAGGTCAGTCAAGATAGAGCCTATAAATTTGAGATAGGGGACCTCACTTTACGGAATGCATCAGACTTGGAACACATACATCAGGAATTCCATATGAATACATTCAGTGGAGTGGCACGGTGACGCAGTGGTTAACAGTGCTGCCTCATAGCACTGAGTATCCGGTTTGACCCCATCCCCGCGTCACTGTCCGTGTGGAGTTTGCATATTCTCCCTGTGTCTGCATGAGTTTCACCCCCACAAGCCAAAGTGTGCAGGGTTGGTGGATTGGCTACGTTCATTGCCCCTTAATTGAAAAAATATATAATTGGGCGCTTTAAATTTATTGAAAAAACCCAAATACATTCCATGACTAATTTATGCCCATTTTTAATTTATGTATTCTTATCCTTGATCCAGGTACAGAATATATTTTAGCAAGCTGCAACGGTTTGGATATTCTTCAACCCTTTTTCATTAACATCAGTGTTTATTCTATGTGGAAAACCCAGAACTCTGAACGAAGGATTAAGCTCTAAAGGCCCCGTCAAATATTCTCTCCAGCTTCCTGACTGCACCTGACCAATAGTACTGAACTTTATCCTAGATCTGAAATGCAGTACATATAAACATCCTCGATTACCAGGCACATAGGGGACACAGCAGGATCAAACCTGTTTCACAGGTGTGATATGCAAATGGTGCAATATCTTAAACTGATGCTCCTCCATTATGTTGCAAATCAAAGCTTTAGTGGTATAATTCCATATACTACCCCATATCTCCTCCTAAATATTAGTTTCCAAGTCTTTTTCCCAAGACTGCAGGGTACCCAATTTAGTAAAACAGGATCTAGAATACTCAATGTCATAAAACTTGCTAATTGACTGTTTAGGCTCAACAGAAATCAGTACTTTTTACACTGGTGAAATAGAGGAGTTGAGATGCAGGATTATATTATTCAGGATAAAGTCTCTCAGCTGCATGAGTGTCTATGGATGTCAAACTGTTGGTATAGATGCTCAAAACGATGACTAGGAAGCATCACTGAACATACTCCCAGCCTGCAAATGCCACATTTGTTCTCTCTCTCTCTGGGTCCCTCTCTCTCTCTGGGTCCCTCTCTCTCTGGGTCCCTCTCTCTCTCTGGGTCCCTCTCTCTCTCTGGGTCCCTCTCTCTCTCTGGGTGTGCCTCTGTCTCTGTCTCGGTGTGTGTGCCTCTCTCTCTGTCTCGGTGTGTATGTGTGTGTGTGCGCCTCTCTGTCTCGGTGTGTATGTGTGTGTGTGCCTCTCTCTCTGTCTCGGTGTGTATGTATGTGAGCCTCTCACTCTCTGTCTCGGTGTGTGTGTGCCTCTCTCACTGTCTCGGGGTGTGTGTGTGTGCCTCTCTCTCTGTCTCGGGGGGTGTGTGTGTGTGCCTCTCTCTCTCTCTCTGTGCCTCTCTCTCTCTCCCTCTGTGCCTCTCTCTCTCTGCCTCTCTCTCTCTCTCTCTGTGTCTCTCTCTCTCTCTCTCTCTCTGCCTCTCTCTCTCTGCCTCTCTCTCCTCTCTCTCTCTCTCTCTCTCTCTCTGTGCCTCTCTCTCTCTCTCTCTCTCTCTCTCTCTCTCTGGCTTCTCTCTCTATCTCTGTGCCTCTCTCCTCTCTCCTCTCTCTCTCTCTCCTCTGTGCCTCTCTCTCTCTCTCGTGCCTCTCTC